>NC_042615.1:470646656-471263928 GCF_901001135.1 Rhinatrema bivittatum | reverse complement strand
GGAAATGCAAAGAAAATTCAGTTTCTAAACATTATCTAATATCGGTGATAGTAACCTCAAATAGGAAGGAAATACATAGGATATCATTTAATGAGTAAACTAACCTCCGGGACTATTTACTCTTATGACATTAGTGAAAGCAGTAATCTCATGTGGCTAGAGGTCCTGTGACAGTTTAGAATTTGTGATGGTAGCCTGGTCAGAGTAGGAGCTCTTTAGGTTTGCTTTTCCCTAAATCCAACAAAGTTAATTAAAAACAAAAACCCATTATCAGATTGACAAGGACAGTGTAGGAATAGGGTATGAATGAGTGTATGAGTGCAATAGGAATTCCTAATTGGAATTAGGTATCTGGTTAAGATAAGGTAAAGAATAGGAAAGAGGTAATGATTCATATTCAGCTGATTTGCGAGTACTAGAGCCTGCTTTTGACAGGGTTCAGAGTGGATGGAATCTGTGATTATTACACCATAGGTGTCACTGAGTCATGCAAGTGAAATCAGTTACATTAGCAAAAGGGAAAGAAAAGAAATGTAATACTCCCACAAAGGGATTATCTTAAAAGTGATTGTTTCTGTGTAAGTTGCTCCTGCAGCAAACAGTGAGAGTTTTGTGAAAGAAAGAAATCCTCTGTTTTATTTTAAGTTCATGTGTGAGAATTATCAGGCTCCAATTAAGGAAGTAACTCACTGTGACAAAGTTGATACAGAGCACACCAAGTTAAGCAGTTGCTCTCTTAGAGGAGGAAAAGGTTGTAATTTCTACTTCTCAACCTGGAAGTGTGAAAGGATAAAGTAATATAGGGACCCTCTGTCTTTGTCTCAAGATAGGAAAATAAAAAGTATCTGTTAATTTCTTATTTAGATAGTTAATTTCTTATAGGGATGTGAATCGTTTTCCATATCGTCTTAACGATAGAAATCGTGTGGCAGGGCAAGAAAATCGTCTTAGGCACGATTTTTTAGTTAAAAAATCGTTAAAAATCGTTTTTTCCGATTAGTGCGCACTAACGGGAGTTAGTGCGCACTAACTGGGAGTTAGTGCGCACTAACTGAAAATGATACAATTTGACACTTTTCAGGTCAGTTAAGGTCAGTTTAGGAATGAATATGTATTCCTATTGGCTGCCCTCTTATTTATTCATGTTACCAAGTTTCCTACTGACAGTATATGGGGGATGGGAAATGGAAACAGTTGGTAGCTTGACAAAACAAGTAATGTGATCAGTCAATGTGACTAGAACTTGTGCCCTAACCCTGATACCAGGGGTATTGTGATCTTCCTGCACACAGTGCCCTATCCCTATTAATACCAGGAGTGTTGTGATCTTCCTGCACACAGTGCCCTATCCCTAATACCAGGGGTGTTGTGATCTTCCTGCACACAGTGCCCTATTCCTGATACTGGGGGTGTTGTGATCTTCCTGCACACAGTGCCCTATTCCTGATACCGGGGGTGTTGTGATCTTCTTGCACACATCCCGATATCAGGGATAGGGCACTGCATGCAGGAAGATCACAACACTCCTGGTATTAATAGGGATAGGGCACTGCATGCAGGAAGATCACAACACTCCTGGTATTAATAGGGATAGGGCACTGCATGCAGGAAGATCACAACACCCCTGGTATCAGGGATAGGGCACTGTGTGCAGGAAGATCACAATACCCCGGAGGAGTGAGGGTCAGGCAGCTCCCCCCTGTCTGTGAAGCCAGCCTCTCACTAGTAATGCAGGGAGGGAGCTGTCTCAGACTTCACCATCCTCCCCCCCCCCCCCCCTTACCCACACACCATTCACTAGCTCAGGAGTGAGGGACAGGCAGCTCCCCCCTGTCTGTGAAGCCAGCCTCTCACTAGTAATGCAGGGAGGGAGCTGTCTCAGACTTCACCATCCACCCCCCCCCCCTCACCCACACACCATTCACTAGCTGGGACATGGGGGAAGTCAGGAGTGAGGGACAGGCAGCTCCCCCCTGTCTGTGAAGCCAGCCTCTCACTAGTAATGCAGGGAGGGAGCTGTCTCAGACTTCACCATCCTCCCCCCCCCTCACCCACACACCATTCACTAGCTGGGACATGGGGGAAGTCAGGAGTGAGGGTCAGGCAGCTCCCCCCTGTCTGTGAAGCCAGCCTCTCACTAGTAATGCAGGGAGGGAGCTGTCTCAGACTTCACCATCCTCCCCCCCCCCCCCTCACCCACACACCATTCACTAGCTGGGACATGGGGGAAGTCAGGAGTGAGGGTCAGGCAGCTCCCCCCTGTCTGTGAAGCCAGCCTCTCACTAGTAATGCAGGGAGGGAGCTGTCTCAGACTTCACCATCCTCCCCCCCCCCCCTCACCCACACACCATTCACTAGCTGGGACATGGGGGAAGTCAGGAGTGAGGGTCAGGCAGCTCCCCCCTGTCTGTGAAGCCAGCCTCTCACTAGTAATGCAGGGAGGGAGCTGTCTCAGACTTCACCATCCTCCCCCCCCCCCTCACCCACACACCATTCACTAGCTGGGACATGGGGGAAGTCAGGAGTGAGGGTCAGGCAGCTCCCCCATGTCTGTGAAGCCAGCCTCTCACTAGTAATGCAGGGAGGGAGCTGTCTCAGACTTCACCATCCACCCCCCCCCCTCACCCACACACCATTCACTAGCTGGGACATGGGGGAAGTCAGGAGTGAGGGCCAGGCAGCTCCCCCCTGTCTGTGAAGCCAGCCTCTCACTAGTAATGCAGGGAGGGAGCTGTCTCAGACTTCACCATCCTCCCCCCCCCCCCTCACCCACACACCATTCACTAGCTGGGACATGGGGGAAGTCAGGAGTGAGGGTCAGGCAGCTCCCCCCTGTCTGTGAAGCCAGCCTCTCACTAGTAATGCAGGGAGGGAGCTGTCTCAGACTTCACCATCCTCCCCCCCCCCCTCACCCACACACCATTCACTAGCTGGGACATGGGGGAAGTCAGGAGTGAGGGTCAGGCAGCTCCCCCCTGTCTGTGAAGCCAGCCTCTCACTAGTAATGCAGGGAGGGAGCTGTCTCAGACTGGTATCAGGGTTAGGGCACTGTGTGCAGGAAGATCACAACACTCCTGGTATTAATAGGGATAGGGCACTGTAAGAGATGACTATAGTAGATTGAATAAAGATCTGATGTTTCTGCTCTCCTCACACCAAACAAAAACAACACACAAGGAGAGAAGCCCTTCTTACAAAGCTGAGCTAGTGAGTTAAGTAGGAGGAAAAGTAAACATACTGGTGCCAGTGTGGCTACTTAAAAAATACACTTACCAACAATCAATTACATATATTTGAACTGTGTACAGTTCCAGCCAGGACCACCTTTCTAAAATGCACAGTGATTGGCAAATTCAACATGCACTAGCATTTCAGGTGCCTGCTAACAAAAATAATAAACAAACAAGTTCTAGTCACGTGAGTGCTGATCATTACATTACTTTTTTTGTCAAGCTTCCAACTGTTTCCATTTCACATCCCCCCAACCATATTGGTAACATCAATAGATAAGAGCACAGCCAGCCAATAGGAATACATACATACATATTCATTCCTAAGTGACCTTTACTGACCTGGGAAGTGTGAACACTTTGTTTCATTTTCTGTTGGTGTTCGTTAGTTTCCAGTTCCATTTCCCATCCCCCCAACCATCACCTCTGTGGTAACCTTGGTAACATCAATAGATAAGAGGGCAGCCAGCCAATAGGAACACATATTCATTCCTAACTGACCTTCAGTGACCTGGAAAGTGTTTATTTGTATCATTTTCAGTTAGTGCGCACTAACGGGGAGTTAGTGCGCACTAACTCGAGTTAGTGCGCACTAACACGATTTAACGATTTTTAACGATAAATCGTTAGAATTTCTATTGTATCGTGTTCTATAACGATTTAAGACGATATAAACATTATCGGACGATAATTTTAATCGTTGAAAAACGATTCACATCCCTAATTTCTTATTTAGATAGTTGTACGGTATACAATAAGACATCAGAGATACATAACAGTAGGAAACATCCATACTCTAGCTGGCAGAAAATTGCGCAGTGAAACAAAGTTATACTCTCTTTTCGGTTTCATTAGAGGATAGGCTAGTAGGTAATGGAGGACACCGATGAGGCAAGAGCTCCAGCCAACACTTCCCGGCTTCGACCCCTAGCAGCACCAGCCAGCTTCAAAAACACTTCTGAGATATGTGTGTGCACACACTACCATTCTAAACAACATTGAGAAGAGGAGTGTGCATCAAAAGAAAGATTGCATATCGAATAACAAAAGTAACAGATAGGAAATAGATACAGAGAAAAACACACATACAAAAAAAAGAAAGAAAAAGAACAGTGAACTAGAAAGAAAATACTGAGAGAACACAAGTAAAAACAGAAAAAGAAAATAGCAGAAATAAATAAAGATTCTTGCTGACTTTAGTGGAGAAAGGACTGCAGCGTTCATAGCTGATGAATAGAAAGAAGTTCCTCTATTAAACAAAGCATATCAAAGAATCAATTCTTAAAAGAATAATACAAGTTAAGGGATAATGAAAAAGCATTTTAACTGTCAGTAGATAAACAAACAGAGAAAGAAAATATAGTTATTTGATAAGCTACTTGTTAGCAGCAGAACTGGTTGTGGGGAGAAATCCCCCAGGATTTCTTGTTTGATATACAGTACATGTTTTGTTTTAAAGGTTTCATTAATAATTCATCTTAATAAGCTGAATATTAAATATTATTTTTTTTAATTTGATAAGAGATGGGAGGGAGGGGAAGGGTAGGCGGGGGAGGGTAAACTAATGGGAAAACTGCTGTTAACCATGTACGCTTATGATGTAACTTTTTTAGTTTGTGGCTCAATTGTAATTTTGGAGTTTGTTTTATTATGCATTAGCTTATGTCTTTACCAAACACCTATCTGTTCTTAGGTATTGTTCTATTGTTGTTGTACCATGGTTATTTCTTCAAAAAACTTAAATATTAAATATTATTTGAACTATACATGATCTATGCAATATCATCTGATTCATTGCTTTTGAACCTCTGCCTTTCCCTTCAACACTTGAGGGACTGTTGGGATAGGTTCCAAACTGTTTTAGTCCTGGTTAGGTGCTCCAACAGGAAGGAGGATATTCTACCTAACTGGCTTTTTTTGTGTGCACCATCTAGTGGTACCCAAATTGAAACATTTGAAACTTGAAGTACAACACTCAGCCACGGAAAGCAGGAGGGTTGCCACACACAAAAGAGTTGAATTAGCTGGTACTACTCATACCACTATTGTTGGTCTCCTCTGTAAGTATCTTGTGTTCATGCCACTATTGTGACATGCAGTTTTTCTATAAATTGTGCCATTATTTAAAAAAAAAAAAAAAAGAAAGCACTACTATCCAACATAGGTAGTCACTCACTAGAGTAGGCAAGACTATGCTGCAAAATGGCACGTTTTTGAATGACAATATGCCTGTCTATATGCACTACAGTTTCTGCCTATGTGTGCAAGTGATATTCTGGTGTGTATGTGTGAGAGTGGTGAGTAAGAGGGGTACACATACAAATACTAGTACTACTAAGACTCCTCCCTTTCCATGGGCACATAGCCAGTGCCACTGCTACTGCTTCAATCCTCTCACTGTGCCCTGAGGTGTTCATGCCGATGTTGCTCCTGCATTATTACTCCTTAGGTGCCTTGGTCATGCACATGCAATATTGTCCATGTCCTTTGCTCCTCTTTAGCTGCCTTGTAGAACTCATACACTATTGTTGGTGCCCCTTGCTCCTGTTTAGGTGCCTTGTAGTGTTCATGCCTCTTTTGTTGTTTTATAGGTTGTGCACATTTTACTATTGTCAGTGACTTTTGCTCCAGTCTTCTTCATACCACTTTTATAGGTGACCTTTGCCCCTCATTTGGAGCTTTGGGGTGTTCTTGCCACTATGGGTGATTGCTTTATATTTCTTATGGGGCTTTGGGGTCTTCATTCCACTTTATTGGTGTCCTAAACACATCTTTTGGAGCATTGGAGTATTCTTTGCACCATTGCTGCTGCCTTGTTCCTTTCATGGTGTCTTGTAGGGATGTGAATCGTTTTTTGACGATTTAAAATATCGTCCGATATATTTTAAATCGTCAAAAATCATTAGGGCCACGATACAATACCAATTCCCCCGATTTATCGTTAAAAAATCGTAAATCGGGGGAAGGGGAGGACAGGAAAACCGGCACACTAAAACCCCCTAAAACCCACCCCCGACCCTTTAAATTAAATCCCCCACCTCCCGAACCCCCCCCCCCAAATGCTTTAAATTACCTGGGGATCCAGCGGTGGTCCAGAACGGCGGCGGTCCGGAACGGCCCCCTCAATTGAATCCTGTTGTCTTCAGCCGGCGCCATTTTGCAAAATGGCCGCCGCAAAATGGCGGTGGCCATAGACAAAAACGATTCGACGCAGGAGGTCGTTCCGGACCCCCTCTGGACTTTTGGCAAGTCTTGTGGGGGTCAGGAGGCCCCCCCAAGCTGGCCAAAAGTTTCTGGGAGTCCAGCGGGGTTCAGGAAGCGATTTCTTGCCGCGAATCGTTTTCCGTACGGAAAATGGCGCCGGCAGGAGATCGACTGCAGGAGGTCGTTCAGCGGCGGTCCGGGGGGGTGGGGGATTTAATTTAAAGGGTCGGGGGTGGGTTTTAGGGGGTTTTAGTGTGTTTGCTCACGATTTTAATGATTTTCACGATAGTTTACACACCCAAACGGCAACAATACGATTCCCTCCCCCTCCCAGCCGAAATCGATCGTTAAGACGATCGAGGACACGATTCACATCTCTAGTGTCTTGGTGTGTGCTGGCCTCTGTTTGAGCTACTTTGCCCTCTCATGATGACTTTGGCTATTCATGCCTCTTTTGCTGACACTTTGAAACAGTATTGGTGTCTTGGAGTGTACTTCCCACTTCTAAAGCTATCTACTCACAAATGTCATTAGAATTAATTAGAAAACCCCAATTTTGAAGCTAAAAATAGGATATATTGCTTTTATCATTGGCATTAATTGTAAATGAATAAACAAATGAAATGAATAAACAATGTTTGTTTTTTCATTTTAAACAAACAAAACAAACTTGGATGCATACAAAATAAATGAATGAACCAAAATAGCAAGTACTGGTCCTTTGCTTCGATGGCTACATTGGCTTCTCCTCTGGCTCAGAGTCAATTTTAAGTTCTTGATGTTGAGTTTTTGTACTTGACACAGAAGCGGCCCTTTGTATCTAGCAAATAAATTTGCATGGTATATGCCTGGTCATGAGTTGTGATAAAGTCAGGGTGCCCGGTTAAGTATACCTTTTGTATGTGAAATGCAATGAATCTGCCAAAGGGCTTGAGCCTCCAAAATTGTGGAATGGTATTCCTTTGGACATCCAGATAGAAACTTATTATCTTGCCTTCTGGAAGAAGGTAAAGATTTGGATCTTTCTGGATGGACAAGGAAGCTACTTATAGGACCATCATGGACACACTGGGGGCTTACCTGAGAAATTAGGTTTGTGGCACTATCTGCTAATACTGTCATATGGGGAATGAGATATAGTGCATCTGAAGGTTTGGGAAGCAATTGGTCTTCGGAGTGACTTGGCTGTTTTTGAGTGTTTGTTGTATTATTGTATAATGTCTGGTTTGTTGTTCCATCCTACTTTTATTTTAATTGTTTCTAATACTGTTTTAATGCCAGCTATTGGCAAGACTGCATACCGCTTTGGATGACTTTTACAAGGGAAAATGGACGGTATATACAAATTTTAAAGTAATAAATAGACAAAAAAAGAATAGTGACTCAATTAAACATGTACACAGCTGAGTCTGTTAAACTGAAATATTTCAATTTATTTAGCCAGGTAAGAATAAATTGCAGACACAGAAGTAAAAAATTTAGTCATAGAAGAATGGAAAGAATTGCCTTATCTGTCTTCTCCCAGATTAGTCTGCTTGAACCTATACATTCAAACTCTAATTGTGCTTTCTACACCTACTTAATGTAGTACTACCTGCTAGCCACTGAAATATTCAGTCTAAACTGGCTTCCAGAAATACCAGCAGTCACACATGTCTGAAAAGAAGTGTTCTAAGGTTATTTCATTATTTAAATTGTAATCAAGACATAAACCTACACAAAAAAAAAAAACCTCTGAGTAAAATCAAGCAGTTTGTAAGAAGTAGGGGAGAAAGGGGTTTTACCGTTTTGTTTTCTGTGCCCTTCCTACTTCATGTAGTTTCACCTTTAGATAAATCAGAATTAACAAAATTAAATCTAGGTAAATTAATTATATCAGGAGGATTGTAGCTGAATTGGTTGCAAAGATACTTTCTTTATATGTGTCTTTGGGGCCAATGCAATACAGTGCGCTCAGCCGAGCGCACTGTATTGCAGTGGGAAGGCGGGAAAACCGGCACACCAAAACAACCCCTAAACCCACCCCGACCCTATAAAACTAATCCCTTACCTTCCCCCACCCCCTCGAACCCCCCAAAAAATTTTTACGAGTACCTGGTGGTCCAGTGGGGGCACAGGGATCGATCTCCCACTCTCGGGCCATCGGCGCCATTTTGGCTGCCACTCAAATGGCACCGATGGCCCGATTAAAAAAAACCCCACCCGACCCTTTAAAGATGACCCCTTAGCTTCTCCCACCCTCCCGATCCCCCCAAAATATTTTTAAATTACCTGGTACTCTAGTGGTGGTCCTGGGAGCGATCTCCGGTTCTCGGGCCGTCGGCTGCCAATCATAAAGATGGCGCCGATGGCCCTTTGCCCTTACCATGTGACAGGGTATCTGTGCCATTGGCCGGCCCCTGTCACATGGTAGGAGCACTGGCTGGCCGGCGCCATCTTTACGTCAGATATGACGTCTTTACGTCAGATATGCTAGGCCAGTGCTGCCTTTGCCCTCACTATGTCACAGGGGCCGACCGTTGGCCCATATGACATAGTGAGGGCAAAGGTAGCGCCGGCGCCATTTTGAATACTGGCAATACGGCCCAAGTGTAGGAGGTAGTTCCCGGACCCCCGCTGGAATTTTGGTAAGTCTTGTTGGGGTCAGGAGGCCCCCCTAAGCTGGCCAAAAGTCCCTGGGGGTCCAGCGGGGGTCCGGGAATGATCTCCTGCACTCAGGCCGTATTGTCAATATTCAAAATGGCGCCGGCACTACCTTTGCCCTGTCACATGGTAAGGGCAAAAGAATGGTGCCGATGGCCTGAGAGCGGGAGATTGCTCCCGCACTCCCGCTGGACCACCAGGTAATTTTAAAAGGTTTTGGGGGGGTCGGGAGGGTGGGGGAGGCTAAGGGGGTCATTTTAAAGGGTCGGGTGGGTTTTTTTTTTATCGGGCCATCGGCGCCATTTATATTAGTGGCAGCCAAAATGATGCCGATGGCCCGAGAGCGGGAGATTGCGCTGGGACCCCCCCCCACTGGACCACCAGGTAATTTAAATCATTTTGGGGGGGGTTCGGAAGGGTGGGGGATTTGTTTTAAAGGGTCGGGGTGGGTTTAGGGGTTGTTTTGGTGTGCCGGTTTTTCCGCCCTCCCCAGATTTACGATTTTTCATGATAAATCGGGGGAATTTCTATTGTATCGCGACTCTAACGATTTTTGACGATTTAAATATCTGACAATTTTTTTAAATCGTCAAAAAACGATTCACATCCCTAAATGCTAGTGAACAGTCGGACTTCTATACTAATATATCAAATGCAAGTATAGAGCTGCCAGAAGGGGTTAGAACAGAGTAGGTCACAAGCAAGAAATCTAGGAAGCGTGACAAGGCCAAGCATAAGCGCAAGCGCACTAGGTCTAGCTCGTCGGATTCCTCTACATCCTCTTCAAGTTCAAGCTTGTCTGGATCGTCCTCTAGTGAGGACACAGATAAAGGGGATAAGGGGCAAAACAGAGGTATGCCTGCGTTAGATACCTTGTCAGAACTTTGGGAGGATGTGCCCAAGGTGACGCGCAAGAAAATTAGACAAAGGAAATATATTGATCCCTTCTGTCTGCTTGAAGGTAAGAGGAGCAGAGAAAAAAAGTTAAACAAAGAGAGGAATTGAGCACTTCCCAGGCACACAGAAGAATAGAGTAGCAAGGAATGTATTAAATTAGATCCGTGCATTCCTGAGATTGGCTAGCGGGATAGGCCGACATGATAGCTCCCAGTATGGCACGATGTTGGCATACGCAGATACGATACTGGCAGCCAGCAAGGACCATGAGGGTTGGTCCTGGCTTAACTGCGACGAGCACTTCAGAGACCGTATGGAAGAGAATAAATTTCTCTCTTAGCGCATGAGGGACGTGGGATTATGGTTGACACAGATGAATGCTAATATTCCTTCCTGTGCACAGAGCATCTCAGCGGGGAAGGGCAGGCGTTCCTTTCATGCTAGCATCACACTGGGCGGTTCCGGAAGAGTCGGAGCAGGCATGTTAGACATCTGCTGGCGATTCAACCTCTCGTCGAGCAATTACCCGGAATGTAAATTCCGCCACAGCTGTCTCAACTGCGGAGCAGGTCATCCAGCTTCAAAATGCAGAAAGCACTCAGGAGAAGGGAGTACAGGGTCTGCCTTGGGAGGAGCACCAAAAGGTACTCATAAATGAGGACCTCAGCATAGCGCCTACGCCGGTTCAAGTTGCGGCATTGTTTAGATGCTTAGGTATCTGAATACGGAGACCTCTTTGTTCTTGTTGAAAGGTTTCTCGGACAGTTTTGTTATCCCATTCATGGGCCCCGCCGGAGTCGGGGGCGGTGCAAATTGCCCCTCGGTGTGCAGCCAGTCCAGGATCATCAAGGATAAACTGTCTGCGGAGATTGGGTTAGGACGTATAGCTGGACCTTTCCACGTGCCCCCCTTTCTGGACTTGGTGCTCTCCCCCCTTGCAGTAATCCCTAAAAAAGAGACAGGTAAGTTTAGACTCATCCACAATTTGTCCTTCCCCGAGGGTGGAATGGTCAATGACTTCATTCTTCACGAGCTGTGCACGGTAAGATACCAGTCATTCAGCTCAGCAGTGCGGCTAGTACAGATATGCGGTCAAGGGGCATTGATAGATATGCGGTCAAGGGGCAAAGGTAGATATCGAGTCAGCTTTCCCTTTACTACCGATACATCCGGAGAGTTTTCCATTGTTGGGTTTTCAATTCGAGGGAGGTTTCTTTGTAGACAAATGCCTACCAATGGGATGCTCTATCGCGTGTGCCTTCTTCAAAGCTTTTAGCTCTTTTATACATTGGGTGATTGAACAAGAATCCGGATCTTTGAATGTAGTGTATTACTTAGATGACTTCCTATTTTTGGGTCGCCCACATGCAAGAGACTGTGAAGACCTATTGCATTGCTTTCACAAGGTCGCCGACAAGTTTGGTATACCCATTGCAGAAAACAAAACAGGTGGGCCCTCCACATGGCTGGTTTTCTTGGGCATCGAAATAGACTCGATATCCATGCAGTCACGGTTACCAGAAGGAAAAGTGAACGAACGCAAATGACTGATCTCGCAAGCACTAAGCGCAAAGAAATTGATGCTAAAGCAGGTCCAATCACAAGTGGGTAGCCTAAACTTCGCTTGTAGGGTTATCCCAATGGGAAGAGCCTTCTTGCAGCGGCTGTCAGCCGCAATGTCCAGAGTCAAGAAATGTTTCCATCATATCCGCATCTCAAAGAGAATTTGCAAGGATTTGGTTATCTGAAACAGATTCCTGTCCAACTTCAATGGAACGTTGTTGTGGCTGTCTGAAGCAGTTTCAAAATATGTTAGAACTGTTTACTGATGCGGCGGGATCGGTAGGGTTTGGTGCATATTTTCAAGGAACATGGTGCGCGGCACAGTGGCCTGAGGAGTGGGTGCAGTGCAGCACTACCAGGAATATCACCTTCCTAGAGCTTTTCCCCATCATTGTAGCGGTTGTACTATGGGGTGAGCGGATCAGGAACAAAAAGTGATTTTCTGGTGCGATATCCAGGGTGTAGTCGAGGTTATCAACAAGAGAGCAACAAAAAACATATTAGTATCGGATTTACTGCGTGAATTCATTCTTCACTGCATGAAATTAAATGTGACTGTGTGGGCATAGCACGTGCCGGGTGATTCTAACACTTTGGCTGATTCTCTTTCTCATTCAAAGTGGGACACGTTCCGGAAACTTGTGCTAGAAGAGGATCTACAGGGAGCTTCAGTGCCTGCTTTCCTTTGGCAGTTTAGTATCCAGAAGCCTGGAGGTTGCTACAAATTTCACTAGCCCCTTCCACGTGGTCTGCATAGTTCTGAATATGAAACACGTTTGTTTCGCGTAGCTTTCATTTTTGCATTCTTTGGAACTTTTTGGGTCAGCGAACTAGTGGCTAGGGCCACCAAAGTTTGGGAGTCTTCAGGTTTGCACTCAGTTCATCACCCGGGAGGCAGATTCCATCATACTGTTTATACCTCGTTCCAAAACAGATCAGATGGGGAAAGGTTCATACGTAGTCCTTCACGCCATCCCCAACTGCAGGACCTGTCCTTTGGCTAACTACAGGGCTTTCGTGGAACTTCGCCCACCTGAGGGCGAAGTTCACTCAGATGGCAGACCTCTCACCAAATTTAAATTCGAGGCGGTGCTACGCAAGTGCTTAATGTATCTTGGATTGGACTCGTCCCTTTTCAGAACACATTCCTTCCGAATAGGTGCAGCTACCTCAGCCGCTCAAGCCGGATTATCGGGAGGTGTGATTCAGCGGATCGGGCGCTAGAAATCGGGCACCTTCAAAGGTTACACTTCTCTCTTTTCAGGTCCTAGAAGTCGGGGTTGCCGAATATGGATTGTGGGGCACTCCTTCATCACGTGGGCTTTCAAGCATGCCCAGAAGTGTCCTTACAGGGTGCATTTGGACTTATCACAGTATAACGCGTCAATCTGTTGGCTGGGACGCAGAGGCATGGGCTGGTATGAATTGCTTCCCTGCCTGCAGAGGAGCGTAGTGCGATTCGGCTACCACAGATTCTGATTATCCACCTAGGTGGTAATGATTGAGATTCGATGTCTGGACGCAAGTTTATTGCTATGGTACGGAAGGACTTGACATCTGCCATGGCCTTGCTTCTGTCTACCATAATTTGTTGGTCAGACATTATTCCAAGGCCTGCTGAAATGAATAGAAAGATTTGGAAATGCTGCCGGGCCAAAGCAAACAGGCAAATTGGTTCATGGCTTACATTATTTGGGGGTTTTCACATTTGTCATGAATGGTCATGGGAATGTGGGAAAGGGCTATTTCACCCAGATGGGGTGCATCTATCCTTTATAGGACAGGACCTGTTCCTAAATTCATTTCAGGATGCCTTGGAAGCTTTGCTGCGGTAGGAATCTAGGCCGCATCTTTGGAGGGTCACAGGATGGGTTCATCCTGTGTCGGTGGTGGGTTGCCCGAGCCAATTGAGAGGCAATGTGTTGAGGGGCAGGACAATTGGGGGCAGTTGTCCTGCGGGAGGCTCCTTGCTGCAGGTGGTGGGAGCTGGTGGTCACAACCCCTTGCTGATGGTGGCGGGGGTCGTGGGTATAGTGCAATGTTAATGGTTCAAACTGGATCTGCGCACCTTGCTGGCGAGTGGCGGGTACGCAGGGAAGCAGATGTAAAGTCCTGGCTCGGGCACCTAATTGTTGTACAATAAAGTTGCGGCCTGTTTGATCCCACTCTTGCCTAAGTCTCGTTCATGTTATGGATTGCATTGCTTGTTATTGATTTGTGAGAGGGTGGGTGCTGGGAGAAAAGTCAGTCCTGGCTACCCATATTATATTTGTTTCTTTCTTGGGACCTCCTCATTCATTTTGGGAGTAACAAACAAATGCACATCCCTTGTTTAATGTGTGGAAGCCAAAGTTTGACACAGGGCTGGAGCAAGAATACTAGGCACAGTAAGTAAACTTTCAGCTTTGTGTATGTCTCCCCTACCCCCCCCCCCCCCCAATTAATTTTTAGGCCCATAGACCACTCACACAAGACTTTGATAAATCTCAGTTATCCCAATAATCCCACATCCTCCCTCCCAGAACAATCCTGTATAACTCCTATTTGAACATCTTACACTTCAATATTACATTTTGTTTAATATACAGTTGTGTGCCAAAAAATGTTTATAAATAAAAAAATGTTCTTATCATTAGTCCTCTTATATACATCTGTATTATAATTTTTAGACAACAAACACTTATCTGTTTAAATGTAAATCCGCTCTTTTCAAGATGCTCAATATTTATACCTTCCCACTCTCTTCAAAGTGCTCAGTATTTATATCTTCCCGACAAGTTTCAGCAACTTCAGGGGAATGTACCAAATCTACAGCACAAACAAACACCTACATAAATCATTCACATTAGTTAAAAAAATAGAATAAAAGTAAAAGTAAACTAAACCCAGTAAAAACATACCTTTATCAATGGCCAATGCACAGCTCACAAAACAAACATCAGTAATGGCAACAAACGCTCAACCCACATCACTAAACCACTAAGAATTTATCCACCCATCGGGCCTGCCTTCTCACCCAATAACTATCAACTACACCTTCCTCATAGAAACACCGACCAATCAATTCCTTTATTTAGATCCGTCCGATGAACCATCTGTAATTTAAAAATCCAACATTGTTCGCCTGCAAGAGGCATAAATTATAATCCCCTCCTCCCACATTGGATTTTAAAGCTTCCAAAACAGTAAAAGAATGATCTTCAAAAGAATGGTTAAGTGCAAGAAAGTGCTCCACTAAAGGTGCTTCTACTCTTTGACAATTCAATGCACTATGATGTTCAATTAGTCGTGTTTTTAACATCCACATAGTTTACCCTACATACAACAAGTTGCAGGGACACCAAATTAAGTACACAACTTTACTTGAAATACAAGTTGTCCTTGTCTTTGGTTGAAAAGTACACAATTGTTCAAATTGTAAACGTATATTGTTGCATGACTGTGAACAAACTGAAAATAATCCACACGCAAAATGGCCCAACTCTCCCGGTGCACTTATAACAGCACTTAAAAACTGTGATCTCATTATCCTATCTTTTAAATTACAGCCCCTCTGATATGCTATCAAGGGCCTATCTTGAAAGGGTGAGTGTAACTGAAGGGCATGCCAATGTTTGTAAATACTCTTAGCCAAATGATAAATAGAGGAGGAGAATGGCAGCACATATGTCAATCTATTGAACGATCTATCAGACTGGAACTGTAACAAAGTTTCTCTGTTGTTCCATCATGCCCATTTCAAAGCTTTATTAATAATAGATACAGGATAACCACATGCTGCAAATCTATCCCGCATTTCTACCACTCTCTTTTTAATCTCCTCCATGGTTGAACATAAACGTTGCAGTCGTAAAAACTGTTCAGGGGGAATACTATCTTTTAATGTTTGTGCAGAATAGGAACATAGTTCACATGGGTAATTACTGATCTGTATACGATCACTAGGGGATCTCTGTGTAGAATAAAACCACTCTCATTTGTTCCTTAATATTTGGACTTCTTGTATATGCACAATACAACATTTCCTTAAATACTGCATGCAATGCCATTAAGTGCCTGTGTTGGCATATGATCGCTGCCACTACTGCTGATCTATCTGAATGTTGCAATATCTGATGCTACATCTCTTGTGACTGATTATGTTAGAAATAATTCCCTATTCACAAAAAAATGTTCTCTTGTAAGTTGCATTCACTGCTGATACCGGATTCCCCCTATTTAAAAATCTCCTTATTATCTCTTGCACTTTTATTTTGAACTCTTCCACTTCTGAACAAAGCCATCATACTCCCAAAAACTGGCTAATAAGCAGACGCATACAAAGATGTCAGGGATGAAAGCTTTCAAATTTTAAGAGATTATTCCAATCTATGGGTTTATGATAAATTGATGTATTTTTATTTTATTTTATTTAAAATTCTTATATACCGCACGAATAAGGCAGGTATCTGCCCGTCTAGGCAAGTTACCATACTCTTTACTGAGCTTGATAACTAAAAATGCTAGTTTCGATGAACTAATGTCCACCAAGAGCTTAAGGTTAACATCCTCCATGTTGATCCATTCAAAAAAATGTTGTAACTTATCTCTTGATGATTCCCAAATATAAAATATATCATTAATATATCCTTTCTACATTTTGATATAAGGATACCATAGCTGTTTGGTGTACCTGAAAATATAATTCTTGGGTGAAATTATTATTAAAAAGACCTTTTCTTGCCATTTCAATGATGAATTCTGATAGTATCCACTGTGACTTGGCCCTTTTAGCCAAAGTATAGGCAATGATCTCTATGGCCACCTCCTGTGGGATGTTAGTAGAGACTGAATTTATTACCATTAAAGTGTTAATACTCATTTATACTCTGCCATCATACATAGCATGTGAGATGGATCCCGCATGTACAATATTGTTTGTTTTACGAAAAGCTTCAGAAACATTTCAATGAAGATAGAAATTGGTTTCAAGACTGATCCTTTTGCAGATAGTATAGGTATTGTTGCACTTCCCGGCTGCGTACGCTCCATGGCCGGGCCTGCTCACCTCTCTATGCCTTCCACCAGCTCCAGGCACGTCCCCTCCACGGCCACTTCCAGCTCACAGCATCTCTGGTCCCCCTGCACTCCCGCTCCGGACCAGGCCTCATGGCGGGGCTCGGCATCCTCTGTTGCATCAGCCCCACCCCTAGGCGCGAGCGAGTGGACTGCCCGGCCTCTTAAAGGGCCAGGGGCGGAACCCAGCTCCACGGCGTGCCCTGATTGATCGCTGCTTAAAAGGAAGTGGTCTGACCTCACGTCCTTGCCTTGGCAAGCGGGTCGATCACGTTGTGATAGCTAGTTTGCCTTCCTGTTCCAGTGTCTTGTTCCAGTCTCCTGTTCCAGCGTCCTCCTGTTCCTTCGTCTCCACAGGTAGTACCATTCGGACTGTCTTCTCGATACGGACCCCTGCCTGTTACTTTGACTACGTTTGATCGCCGCCTGGATTTGACCTTTGCCTGTTTCCTTGACCATGTCTGAATGCTGCTCGGAACTGACCTCTGCCTGTCCACTGACCACGTCTGCATGCTGCCTGGAATTGACCTCTGCATGATCACTGACCAGTGTCTGACCGCCACCTGGAACCTAATCTTTGCCTGACTGACCATCCTCGGACTACTGGTTTTGACCCCTGCTTTGGCTGACCGCTCTATCCTTGACTCTGGCCTTGATACTCTTCATTCAGAAACTCTGTTCTGGCCTTCTCTGGCTCCTGGACTCCCTGACCTGAACATCAACTGTGCACCCTTGTTCGTGGTGGGCACATCCCTGAACTTTATCTCTCTGAGATCCTGCGAGGCCCACCTAAGACTAGGTGGTCCGGGTAACCAAGGGGTCAACCTGAGGGAACCCCAGGTTGCTATTGGTGAAGCTCCAGCTAGCCTCGGTCTCCTCCTGTGCTCTGCCTCCTGGAGGCAGGTGCTCTCTGGGTCCGACCAGGGAGCCTACCAATCCTGCACCAGGCCAAGGGTCCACCTCCCAGCGCAACAGGTATCACCAGAGGAGAGACCAACCTCTTATGTACTTTGGATCCATAGATGTGGTACCTCCAAGAACAAAATTTCCTTGTTAGAAACCCTATCTTATCTACTTTCTTTAAAACTCTTCCAATGTGAACTTGCAAATCAAGGGTAGGATCCTGTTACAGTTTTCTATATAATGTATTATTAGTCACTTGTTGATCTACTTCTGCAACGTATTATGTGCATTGCGTTACCACAATATCTCCCCCTTCATCCACAAATTTTATACTCAACTACTGATCTGGGCCATCTCCTTCATTGCTTATTTTTCTTTCCTGTCAAATTGTGAAAAAGATGGAACTTCTGTTGTTCTAACTTTCCTATATCATTTATCACTAAGGGCTGGATTCACTAATGACGCAAGGCATAGTGAATCCTGCGGTAATGGGGGATGGGGGGGGCGAAGCAGGGGGCGGGCCTGTGCTAGCCGGCAGCAATCGCACCTCCGTGGTGCGATCGCTGCCAGCGTCGTGCCGAATAACTACACCATAAAAGGTGTAGTTATTCGGCACGAAACTGACGATAAAGGTGCTTACCTTTCGCTGTCGGCGCAGTCTTTGCAACGTCAGCCCCGGTGCTGCCTCGACTCCTCCTCTTCCAGGGGTGATGCCTCCCTGACTCCACCCCCATCTTGGCATCGCACACGATAAGGGACTTTTTGCATGTGAAACGTCCCTTATCACGTGCTATCCACTTGGAAAATGACCCCCTAAGTCATGAAATGTGGTAAAGTGGAAATCAACTGGTCCTGGCAGATTTGGGTTTCTTTGTCGATGTATCCCTTAATGGACCCTCTTGATTAGAAAGCATAATTTAATCTGTAGTGTTCTCAAAAATCTAAAGAAATCAACTCAACATCTAAATGCATCATGTTTTTGAGTCAGAACAAGTGCTAACCCTTTATTTAATAATGCTTCTTGAGTGGGCTTAATGACCTAACAGATTTAATTATAGCTGAACTTGTCGGGGCTGTGACCAGGTGGTCAGCCCTACTCTTTTCCCTCTCCCTGGAAGTCATAATCATCTTTTGCCTCTGAACATCCTCCATAGTCACTTGTACTCCTGGCCTCTTCCTAAAAATGATCCTTTAGCATTCCTACCACCATCGTCATCACTATTAGTGGACTCATTCAAGGTTTTCTCAAATGTGACCTTTTTCTGTTTCAGATTCTAAGAGTCTGCTTGCATCCAAATGTAAATATTCCTTGATTTGTAATTGCCTCATTTCTACAAAACATTTTAATCTTAGATTGTTTTATCAATAATTTGAAATCCATAAATTTCTATAATGAATGATCATAGGTATCCAAATTCTTCTTAGATCTAATCTGTATCTCTAATGTCTCAATAGTTATTCTCACTTCTTTGGAAATATCCTTTACATAATCAATAATTAATAACATTAGATCAAGAAACATATCAAAATCCATTTGCAGGAAAATATTTATTTATTTATTTTTAATTTTTATATACCGGTGTTCCTGTATGACATACAAATCACATCGGTTTACAGTGAAACATTAAAATAAAGCAAAAGAACTTCGCATGCAGGTGGTACATGGAACAAGGAATACAAACTGGGATAAGGGAAACTATCCTAGTTAAGTTATGGAATGGTCCTGAAAACCAATAAACAGCTAAAACAGATCAACAAATAAACAGATAACTATAACAAGTTGTCAGTACAAAGAATGGGGAGAAGGGCCAATTACAGCTTGTAAGAGTAAACAACAGTGATCTGCAGCGTAGAATACTAGTAGGGTATATCGTGCCCAGAACAATCTTAAATGAATCAGACATTGCGGAAATATGGAGAAACGAGCAGGCAGGATGTGAAGCGAAGGTCTTAGGTTCCTGGATAAGCTTGGCAGAAAGGCCAAGAAAAAGAATAAGGGCTTATGTTCCTGGATAAGCTTAGCAGAACAGTCAAGTTTTTAGTTTCTTTCTGAAAGTCGAGTGGCAAGGTTCTTGTCGGATGTCTGGCGGGAGCGCGTTCCACTGTGTCGGGCCTGCTGTAGATAGGGCACGTTTCCTTAGGGAAGATTTTGCTGTGGGGGCATAGAGTGTGCCTTTGTATGCTCCTTTGATAGGTCTGGATGATGTATGTGGCTGCAGTTGGGAGCTTAGGTAGAGCGGGGAGATGTTGTGCAAAGCTTTGTGGATAGTTGTTAGAACTTTAAAGAGGACCCTGTGTCAGTGGAGGTTCTTAAGGATGGGGGTGATGTGATCTCCTTTGTTGGTGTTGGTGAGAATTCTGGCTGCGGAATTCTGAACCATCTGGAGAGGTTTAATGGTGTTGGTAGGGAGCCCAAAGAGGAGGGAGTTGCAATAGTCAATTTTAGATAGTATGATGGATTGTAGTACCATGCGGAAATCGTTGAAGTGAAGTAATGGTTTGAGTTTTCTAAGAACTTGCAGTTTGTAAAAACAATCCTTGGTGGTGGTGTTTACAAATTTTTTTAAGTTAAGCTGGTTGTCAAGGGTGACTCCTAGATCTCTCACATAAGGAGATTGATTTAATTTTGGGATGGCTGATAGGGGGGTGCCAGGCGGGTTTAGAAGCCTGTTGTTGTCATCTTGTGTGATGATAAACCAGGCCAGTTGCCGCGCACCATGTTCCGGTCCGGGGGCTGTTCTGGAGGCCATGGCCACACCCCCAGAACACCCCCGGGCCAAAACCATGCCCGCGGCACCACCCCCGGATGACGCGCCGGCCGCGTTACT
This sequence comes from Rhinatrema bivittatum, assembly GCF_901001135.1. Classification (NCBI taxonomy): domain Eukaryota; kingdom Metazoa; phylum Chordata; class Amphibia; order Gymnophiona; family Rhinatrematidae; genus Rhinatrema; species Rhinatrema bivittatum. The sequence continues at coordinate 471,243,605 of NC_042615.1, read as the reverse complement.
CCCCCCGACACGCCCCCCGATGACGCGTGAATCGCGACACGCCCCCTGTCACGCCCCCCTCCCCCCCAGGAAAGGCTCGGCATGCACAGGGGGTGTTTGGGCCAGGTTTTCGGGGGGCACGCACGTATCTTACACGCGTACCCCTTTGAAAATCTGGCCCTAAGTGTAGAAATTCTGTTTTTTCAATGTTAATCACTAGTTCCATTTGGTTTAGAAGTTGTTTTATAATGTTTAGATACATGTTAGCTAGATTAAGTGTTTTTTCTATTGCATCGTCTATAGGCAGAATTAGTTGAATATCGTCTGCGTATATGTAATGTATGATTCCTAGTCCCGCTAGAAGATTGCATAAGGGTAGCATGTATATGTTAAAGAGGGTTGCAGACAGGGCTGATCCCTGTGGAACTCCTATTTCGAGCCTGACTTTTTCTGATAGTACGTCGTTTATTTGGACTTGAAAGAACCTATTGTTTAGGTATGAGTTGAACCAATTTAGTGTTTTGTTGTGTAACCCAATTTCTTCTAGTCTTTTCAGTAGTATTTTATGGTTTACTGTGTCGAAGGCTGAGGATAAGTCTAACATTATGAGAATGTAATGTTTTCCTAGTTGGATAGGTTTATCTGGCTAACTTATCTAGCCACTCAGCCGCTGAATATAAACCCCAAAGTGCTTTTAGCCCGTGGTGCCAGGTATGCCAAAATGCTTCCTGGGTTATGAAACTTGGTGGGTAGCCCACTTCTCAGGCTGCCCATCTGAATCATTGTGGTTTTAGAATTTTACTATTTTTCCTTAAAATTTGCCTCCGGTCTGAGCCGCAGGTGCCCTTTTTTTGCTACTGATGACATCAGTGGGACCCGGCCTTTGCATCTCAGTCACAGCGGGGGCTCGCCGATGGCTCCCAATGCTTTGGTTATTCCATAAATGCAGCAGCAGATTTCCCAAGGCTGACACTGCCCTGCTCTACCTCACTCATATGGAAGGGCCAGAAACACTTTTACGACTACGGCCCCAGCTGACATCGGAAGTCCTGGAGCAGCCACCATGGTCTCACCGGCTGCTTGCTCTGGCTCCCAACCACCGTGACATCTAACTTCTGCTACTGCTGCTGGGAGTTCCACACCCTGCATCATGACTTCATGACCATGCATTCATTTTTCTAACATGGCATACAGCCTCTTTAAAAAAAAACTTCTCTGGCCACCCAGACCCCACAGACATTGGGCCTCCTCAATTTAAGCAACACTTGGGCCATTGCTCCTTGGGCCACCAGGCCCTAGCACAGCATCAGGCATTCCTCACCAGGCCAGCTGCAGATTACATAGACTCAGGCAACACCAGGACAGGTAAATAATTATTTTAATTTTTTTTTTACTCTGTTTACTCTATGCTGCAAATACACACCAATTTTCAAAGCAAACTTACACATGTATGTTTACTAGGAAAATCATCTCACCAAAACTACACCACATGAGTTTTATTTGCTATTTGGTGTGAACAAACGTTTCTTGAATGTGTATGTGCATATGATTGAATTTTAAAAAAATATGCACATAAATTCAAACCCCTCCCCAACTCTACTCCCAGGAGCGCCTTCGCTCAATCTGGGTAATCTTACACATAAACATGATATATGCATGCAAGTTTACCTGCATATCAGGTGGGCAATCTTGTAGAAGTTCACTTCTGCATGAAAGACATTGTTTTACCCTCAGAAGTCCCTTTTAAATTTACCCCTATTAAGAGGGAAGTCATTTTTAAAACATAAGTCCCTTGGGGTAGCTTGCCTAGCAGTGGTAGTGCTGGAGGAGGACCTGCCAGGAAGCAGGTTCCTCTCTGCTGACGGAAAGAGCTAGGCCCTCCTCTGACAGGAAACATTATGAGGGCAGTGGCAGGGCCCTGGATGTAAAATTTAGGTTGCAGTTTGGGGTAACCTTTTTAGCCACATGCTACTCTCATGCACAGAAGCCATAAATAGAGCACAGTATGTGCTTAGAAAATTCAGCTGCATGAAGTGCAATGAGATTAACTTTCAAAAGCACTCTTGCAAATTACCCCGGGGGGGTGTACGAATGAAAGTGATTATGCATGTACATGAAAGAGGTGTTCCCATGGGTGGAGTAGGGGCAAAGAAACCATTTATGCACATAATTTGATTTTTTAAAGCATGCATGCCAATTTATATGCGCATATTTGAACCTGCTCCTGTGCAGGTGTAACTGTGTAAGTATCTGCCATGCAGGGGTATGCACTTACCCCTAATTTTCAACATAGACTTACAGGCATAAGTCTGCTTTGAAAATTAGGACTGAAGCCTGAGTGTCCTTTATTCACATAGATTTCAGGCCTGCACAGGCTATTATAAAATCCCCCTCACTGTGCACACATGTCCAGTACGTGCATGCATTTTAGGCCAACATAGACAGAACTTCAAAATAGCAAGGCTCACAGCTGTTTGAATATCCAAGGTATGTGGGAACCTTCTTCCTTAGGTGCTTATGGAAAAACTACCTCCTAGCACTTAGCATTTCTTTTCCATTCTTCTCCATCAAGAGATATTTTACAAATTTGCTGATTTTTCACTTGTGATGACGCTTAAAGAGACAATGATTGCCTGAGGAAGGGACCTTAGTTGTCCCAAAAGCTTGCATCTCTAAACATTCATTAGCTTTGTAATGAAATAATCTGTGGCTGACTGCTTTGTTGGTTTTCTTTTCACAAATAACGGCACATCATTATAGTTTAATGGCGCAATTACATTTTGACTAATTAATTTCATTCTTACTTAGTTGTATATCATAAGTAGGCCACCGGCAGGCAAATGTGGGTTTACATGCATTAAAAGCATTAGTGTTCAATGTAGTCTTTCGACTTCCTGCTAAAGTAACAGGCTCTCTTGCTGTTTGACAGCTCATGATAAAAGACAGTTGTTGCAGCCCATTGTTTGACTGTTAGACTTTTCCCCAAGATGGAGTTCAGCATGAAGTGGAGGATGCATGGGATGGACATTAATCGCAAGCTGTCTGTGATCAGTATTTGGCAGGGAGCCTGTAGTTGTGGGTGGAAGAGCAGGACTCAGAGGGACTTGTGTTCCAAAGATGGTGGGAGCAGGACTGTCAGGACTGGGATTCAGCCATGGTGGCAAGGTCCAACTCAAGGTCCAACTCAAAAGCAATGATAGCAAAGAGTTGCCAGGCTATTGAGGATCACGGTTCAGGAAAAGAAGGTTGATTGAACTTGAGCAATAGAAAAGTTCAGATACAATCCAGAAGCTGGAGAATGGGCTGCAGCAAGAAACAGGTTAGAGTTGTGGATGTAAGGTACAGAAGGTTTGCTTGATTTAGTGGGCTAAACAACCTTCTAGTTGCTGGAACAAATTTCTGTAATACAGCTAATCTGGATTGCAGAGGTAATGGCTGCAAAACCATTTTTTGACTCTTTACATACTCTCTTCAACTCTATTTCCTTCTGTTTCAACAGGTGGCTCAGAAGCTAAGATATTGGCCCTGCTTTCTTATACCTATCCATGGTTCAAGCCCTTCTGGCGTTTTTCATTGACATTTGTGTAATAAGGGGTTAAACTAAAAGAAAATTAAAAGAAAAAAATAAGTTTCTGTTTGTACTTTTATATAAAGGGAGCAGCTATATACTGTCCCTTTAAGAGAAACACTGACAGGGATAGCAGTTCTCAGACTGTGATTCAGTAGTTGTTGTTTTTTTTTTTAACAAGGCTGCGGGGAGACATCACAGTAAAATGGGTCTGTATGGTGTGTGTTTTCCTCTTAGTAACCAATACTCAGGACACAAGGTAAACATTAGGTTAAAACTTTATTGATATGCCTTGATTACAGCACAAAGTAATGTGAAGGCAGCCAGGCTCCTGAGAAGGTTAGAGTAAGCCTGATTTTTATCTCCTTCCCTGAATGCTTGTCATAGCTCAGCTTATATACATTTTTTCATGTAATAGGCTTTGTGCTTTCTGGCCATTTGTAGCCCTTCTGTCATGAGTCATTAGATTTCTTATAAATTTCCAGTAGCCATTAATTTCCAGTTACCCTACTCTCCCCTACTCCCAGCATAGTTCTTTTCTGTGGTAACATATAGTTGCTCATGCTGCCTGCTGCAATCTTCTTGTTATCAAGCTCATACAGGTCCTCTTTACACAAAGCTGCCTCTCTCCATCGCCCACACTCAAGTTTCCACACACTGGATACAAGATCAAGTTCAAAGAGGGTACACAGTCTGGCCTGGTCCTCTATCTCTGTTGCCAGGCAGACTTTACAATGGGAAATGAGTAAGTTTAACTTTGCAGCAGATACAGGATTCTAAATGGAGTTTCCTCAGGGATCATATTCAGAGGCATATTGTTAGACCGTCTGGAAAAAAGTGAGAATGCATGGTGTGTATGGTTTATGCAGTGATTCTGGGCTCAGGAGACATAAGCCAGGAGCAGTAGCTCATGCGTGTAAGGTTTGTGGACCCTCGTTGCTGTGGGGAGGTTGACTCAAACTACAGGGAAGGCCCTGTAGGTTCTCTTCAACAGCTAGGGGGACTAGGCTGGTGTGAGACTGGTCTAGGTCTTTACCTAAATGAGCCCTTTTCCCCTTAGGTTGAGCCCTTGGATTTTGGTGCCAGCAGGATTTAGGCATGAGTCTCATGGAGAGTATTAATGAGGGAAGTCCTAGTCATTTCTAGAGTCAGAGGCATGTGGCAGGTAAGGATGATCATGCTCTAGGCAGAGGTCAGAGGCAGGTGGCAGGCAAAAATGGTTGAGATCCAGGCTGAGGTCAGAGGCAGGGGAGAATGGTCAAGATCCAGGCAGAGGTCAGAGGCAGGCGAGAATAGTCAAGGTCCATGCTGAGGTCAGAGGCAAGCAGAAGGCGAGAATGGTCAGGGTCCATGCTGAGGTCAGAGGCAGGCAGCAGGTATGAATAGCCAGGGTAGAGGTTATGGTCAGGTTCAGTAGTCAGTTCAAGAGTAGACAAAAAGGATTCTGGAAAGAAGAAGACAACAGGACAGGGAGGATGAGGGAGGCTTGGCTAGGAGAGCCAGTGTGGGCAGGCAGGAACTATAGAGATGATACAGACAGGCAGGCAGGAACAGGCACAGGAATGCAATAACACACACTAAGAGGATCTGTAGTCAAACCATTGCTGAGGCAGAGATGATGCCCAGGGCAGACTTTTAAGGAGAGAGCAGGTGATGTCATCAGGCGGTGCTGCTGGTACTTTCCTGCTGCAGGGCCTTTAAGGGGTGGGAAATCTGGGGTGTGCACACCTAGGAGGAGCTGGAGAAGGAGCATTGCTGGTGGCATCTTGTTGCAAAGCATGCAGGTGGCATCCTACCATGAGTGAGGGGGTCCCACCAGCTCTGGAGGCCAGGTGAGTGGCGCGGCTTGTGGGTAGGCTCTGCAAGCCATGAATCATAAAAATGCGAGACAGTAGAGAGACAAGTTTATGAGTTCAGCTAAATGAGGAAATCTCATAAATACAGGGACATGCTAAGAATATGTAAAGGAGATAAAGAACAAAATGAGTGTATGAGAATGGTGTACAGGTACTGGGGAATGTATGGCCTGAATCAGATCTGTAGAATGTAAAGAGGTTTGTAAGCATAAAGTATAGTAAACAGGCTGTGAAAAGAACCAGAGTAAAAGTTGAGACTGCTAAGCCTGAGAAAGTGAGATTGGTTTTTGGAAAGAGAAGTTGCAGGGAGAAATAGTTTCAAATCTGTACCAGGGGGATCCTGTTATGAGAAGTTGTTTAAGAAAAATAAAGTTGGACAAAGTATTTTAAAGGAGATATAAAAGGAATAAAACACTAGACTCCAAATGTGTGAAGTAAGTGCTAGGGCCCCCCCCCCAAAAAAAAAAAAAAATTCTGCCTCTTACTAGCACTGTTACCCTTAACTTTGATGAGAAAAGTATTCCTAAAAGACCTGGTGTTCCAGTAAATCAGTGGTCTCTCAGACCCTGCCTTTATTTGTAAGGTTGGTGTAAGAAGGTGTGTTAAGTTAGTGCACCTGTCCCAAATGGGAGGAGTTCTGAGTATGAATAAAAAGTTTGGTCCTATGTAATGCAAGGGGAATTATGAGAGGCAGAGTCTGGAGAGAAATGTATTAGGATTCCAGGAGCTGGAGTCTTTAGTACTCATCTCTCCAGACAGTGGTGTCAGTGGGCTTTATCCCTTCACAGGAAAGGATCCAGGAGAGAGGAGATACTGAGCTATACCTTGGGAATGTGGCTTAGATGCAGAGATTTAGTTGGCCAGGTCTCGCAGAGGAAACAGTCTCAGTGTCCAGGAGGCGTGAAAGCCTGAGACACCAGTGTCAAACCAGAAGAAGTCTTGGGAGGAAAAGGGAAGGAAGAAACCTTACTCATTCCTGAAGAAAGTGGTTCCATAAAGTATTTGTCTTCAGTAGGAGTACTTGGAGGAAGGAGTCTGCTGGACAGAACAGAGGTCCTGTAAAAGTCCCTGTCTGGCATAGGTCAGCCAAAAGCCCCACCAAGTAAGAGAAGCTGTTGAAAGAGGGGATCACTGCCCTACCAATAGGTTTTGGAAAAATACTCAGGTGAGGAAGGGTCCCTGGCCAGGGAACAGACTTGTCAGAGAGGGTTGATATTGCTAGACTGACTTTGTTTTTGAACCATTTGTAGACTTGCTTCTGGTCTGATGCAGTATTCATTAGTGTATCAGTATTTTTGGACTTTGTGTTACCCATCTGCAGTGCCAGTGAAAGAAATTTTGATTTTTGAACCACAATCTTGGAATCCAAGTGATGTTTTGGTGCTGACTGGACTGTGTTGCGACCGTCGCTGCCCGTTGTCTCCACTCCGCCCACCTTATCTCTTTTGCAACTCCTCTTTTGCCCGGCAGCCAAACTTCCATCTTTGGTTGATGGAAGTTTGGCTGCCGTGGCATCATCTTGCCGTTCTCCTCCGGCATCCCCGGACCGGCTAGACGCTGCCTTCTTCCATGTTCTCCTGAGGTCTAAGGGCGCGCAACACAGCCCCGACTCAAGTACCAGCTGTGGTGCGAACCTCAGGGGCGTCCCCCTGAGATGACATCATCTTCACCGGATACTTTTGTTTTGCTAGCTATTCGAGTTAGCAAAGGTTAAGGTTAAGTTTTCCTAGCTTCCTCCAGATATCGCTGCGGATGGGATTCGCTCTCCACATACCTTGTTACTCTGCTTCCTCGGACTTTACCAGGGGTACCCGCTCCTTGGGGGCCTCGCTCTTTCTCTTGCTTTTCAGGTCGCAATCTGGAACTGGTACTCACTCCTCAAGGGCCCACGTTCCCGGACCTGCTACCGAATACAACTTCTTCCAGGAAGTCACCGCTGCCTACAACACCAGTGAGTTACCATCTCTCTCTCAGAGCATTCCCTGGAACCAAGTACTCGATCCTCAAAGGCCTACTTCATTCCAGCTTTCCCCTTATTTCTGCATAACAATATCTCAGACCATTGAAATTGGGGCCCTCAGTTGTCATGTGAATTCAATTGTTGTCTAAGCGGGGAGCAATGTTGCAGTTCCATTAAAAGCATCAAAGCATATTGGTTAAGGGTAGTAATCTCCATGCCGTCTGCTAAGTGTTGTAACTGCATACCAGCAAATTTTCCCCTTGCATGCTTACCTTGTTTCTGTCCTCTAACCATAATGTTTATCCCATGCCCCTTTGAATTCTTTGACTATTTTTTTCTTTACCACCTCCTCCAAAAGGGCATTCCAGGCCTCCATCACCCTCTTGGTGAAGAAATATTTCCTGACGTTGGTTCTAAGTTCTCTCTCCTGGAGTTTCATCTCATGACCCCTAGTTCTCTTGTTTTCTTTCCAACAGAAAAAATTTGAATTCCATACTTCATTGAAACATTTTAGGTATCTGAATATCTGTATCATATCTCCCCTGTACCTTCTCTCTTCCCAGGTATACATATTCAGATCTTTCAGCCTCTCCTCATAGGTCTTCTGATACACACCCCACACCATTTTTGTCACCCTTCTCTGGACTATCTCCATCCTGTCTCTATCCTTTTTGAGATACGGGCTCCAGAACTGAAAAAAATATACTCCAGGTGAAGCCTCACCAATGACCTGAACAAGGGCTTCATCACCTACTTATTCCTCTCTCTATGCAGCCCAGAATTCTTCTGGCTTTAGCTATCGCCTTCGCATATGGATTTGCCATCTTCAGATCCCTAGACACTATCACCCCAAGATCTGTCTCTTGGTTCATACACATCAGCCTTTCACCCCCATCACATACAGCTCTTTTGGATTACTGCATCCCAAACACAGGAGTCTTCACTTCTTGCCATTGAATACCAGCTGCCAAATCTTCGACCACTCTTCCAGCTTTCTTAAAACACTTTTCATTCTCTCTAGTCCTTCAGGTATGCCCATTCTGTTGCAGATCTTAGTATCATCCGCAAAAAGACATGCTTTATCTTCTATCCCTTCCGCAATGTTGCTCACAAAGATATTGAACAGAACCAGTCCCAACACCTATCTCTGTGGAAATCTACTTAACTTGGCTCTCTCTTCAGAGCAGATTCCATTTATCATTACACGCTGTCTCCTATCAGTCAACGGGTTTGTAATCCATGCCCATCATCTTGGCACTCATTCCCAAGCTTCTCATTTTATTCACAAGTCTCCTGTGCGGGCCCGTATCAAAAGCTTTGCTGAAATCCAAGTAGATCACATCAACTGCTGTTCCTCGATCCAGTTCTCTAATCACCCAATTAAAAAATCAATCAGATTTCTCTGACAGAACTTTCCTCTAGTGAATCCATGTTGCCTCAGGCCCAGCCACCCACCAGATTGTAAATAGTTCATTATCCTTTCCTTCAGCATTGTCTCCATCAATTTTCCCACCACCGATGTTAGGCTAACCGGCCTGCAGTTTCCAGCCTCCTATCTGCTACCACTCTTATGTTGCAGGACCACCACTATACTTCTCAAATCCCATGGCACCACTCCTGTTTCCAGGGATCTATTGAAAAGGTCCTTCAGTGGACCCACCAGCACATCTCTGAGCAACTTTGTATCCTGGGATGAACCTCATCTGGCCCCATAACCTTGTCCACTCTCAGTTTGCCTAGCTCTTCCCATACTTTCTGTTCCATAGATTGAGTTTTGTCTACCCCATTCCCATCTATGATCTTGTGTGCCAGCAACAGTCCTTTTCCAGGGTCATCTTTACTGAACACCGTATTGTATTTGTTTAATATTTCTTCCATTGAACTGAGTAGAGAAGCCCCTGTGAGAAGAAACCCGAAGGACTTTGAAAAGGAGATCTTTTCCACTCTGTACAGATATCCCTGGGAGATCATTGGGCCTACTCTTATTTATGAGCTTCCCAGTGAGCCCCTGTGCTCAAGAGCTGATCGGAATGAGGGCTACATAAGTGTTGTGGAAAGCATTAGCAGAGAGAAACTGTGCTGGGTCTGAGAGCATAAAGCCTTTTTGTAAGACTCCTAAGAGAAATTCTACTGAACTTGAGCTAAAGGATTTGGCTGTTACATGGAGGAACTAAAGGATTTGGCTGATGTGTGAAGAAAACCAGATTTACTTAAAAACTGGTGGTTCTGTGTGGATAAGTATTGTGTTTATGATAAGAAATTTCTAAATGCTTAGAAACTATGTGCCAACAAGTGAGAAACAGAGTACAGGGTTTGACAATGAGACCTGCTACAGGAATTCAGTGCTATGGATGTATATAAATTTAACTTTATTTTTTAACAGACAGTCACCTACGAGATATCCTGACCAGTGAGCAGCACACACACCAGATTGTGGAAGATTAAATGGTGCAAGGGAGATAGTTTCTTTTTATTAAGTTTCTCAGTCATTGAGAGAACGGGTGTGACCACCAGCCCTAGCCAGGAAGCCTGAATTATGGGACCAAAACACCTTATTGGAAGCTGCCTTCAGAAACCTATGATGAGACCACCTGCTGTCCTGATGAACAGTGATCATGAGCTCAGTGCTCACACACATTTGTAAAATACACAGGGTTACAGAATTATTCTGATCAGAATACATGGAGAAACAGAGCTCTGTTAATTTTAAAACTCTAAAGTTTGTGAAAGACATCAACTCAAGCACACCTTGTTTGGTGAGGGGGAAGGGGGTCAGGGGACCTGGAATAGAAAGAGAATGAGATTTTAGGAAACAGATGAGTCAATGGAAATAAATACCCACAGAAAATTTAAAAAATGGTGTTCTTTTGTAACTTTAATATACATTGCATTAAGTAATATTTTCAACACATAATAAAAAACCCACCCAAATATTGCACAATCCAACTAGGACCTAGTTTCGACGAACAGAAATAGTCATCTTCCTACCTTATACCAAAACACACCCAATACATACAAAATTGTTCCACATTCAATACAACATTAATTACCAATACATAATTTCACAAAAATGTGTAAAGATCTAAATACAATATCTTTTATATTTCACAAGGCTATAAAGCCTAAATACAATATCACTTGTGTTGATGCATTCATTACCCTTATATGTTTTACCGCAATGGAAATAAATAGCCAAAAGATAAATAACAGGATAATCCTGCTATGTGTCACCAACAGATTTGTGAGTACAAAAAGTCTATTAGAGAGGCAAAAAAGAACTATTACTGGAAGCATATTAATGCAGTGGATTGTAGACTCAAGAAGCTTTGTCAAATAGAAAAGACTTTGTCAAAACAGGATTTGCTATCAAAAGAGGGACTAGTAGAATTCACAACAGATGCTTTGGCTCATTTTTTTTTTTAAGAGAAGGGAAATGAACAGGATAATTTGCCAGGTGTAGAAATTCCTTGATTAGAAATGGGTTTGATAATTCAGCAGAGGTCTGGTAGAGAAGATGGATAGTATACTGTTGTGATAAGTACTATAGTAGAATTTTGTACTTTTCAGGAAGTAACTCAGGTTGGTATGAAAAAGATATTGTGAATTTTGAATTGTTTAACAAGTTATCTTGATCCTATTCCATCTAAAAATTAGTTAAATCAGAACAGGGTTTGTTGCCATATTTGACTCCAGCTTACAGATAATGTGAAAGAATCAGATACCCATCTTATACTGATGAACTTAGCACACGATTGTTAGGATTTGTGGGTATGTGGGCTCTTTGGCTGAGGTGAGAGATGGTACCTCCCAGGGGAGGAGCCCCACTGAGCCTTACCATCGGGAGGCTAGGTCTCGGCTGCGGGATGGTATAAAGCAGAAGAAGAGAAGGAGAGAGAGAAGGTGACCCCAGGAGGTGGGCCACGGTGCGACAGCACAGGTGCTGACGTCAAACTCAGCTCGAGATAACTGGAGTCAGGCAATAGGTGCAGCACTACCCAAGGAGCGGAGGGTGCTGAGCAAAAGTACAGTCACTGAAGTTACACAGGGTCTGTAGAGATGGTACACAAGAGGGTTCCTTGGTGGGAGGTCACGGTAGTGGTCTGCAGAGCGGGGTCCACCGACAAGGTGCTTCTAGCGATATCATAGCAAAGGTCCGCAGAGTGGGGTAGATCCGGTGAGGACTCCTCTAGCGATATCATGGCAATGGTCCAAAGAGCAGGATACACCGGAGAGGATGCCAATGTAGATGTCACAGCAGTGGTCCACAGCATTGTTACTCACAGTGACTGAAGACAAAGAAGTAGTTCCGTAGGAAGCCTCGGGAAGCAAGGCAGGCATCCAGGCGAAGGCTCTCCGAGGAGCGGATAGCCGAGAGGAAGGGCCCCTGAGGAGCGGGTACCCGGTAGACTCACGCCATGGAAGCAGGAACCGGAACAAGTACTGAAGCGAGAGTAGGTGGATTCAGCAAGATGAACTCGTTGCCAAGTCATTGACTGTCTGGGCCGGCAGGTTTAAATATCCAAGATGAGTGACGTCATCTGAGGGGGACGCCCCCAAGGTTCCCGCCATGATGTGGTTAAAGCAGGCCCGGGAGTGCGCACGCGCACATGCCTAGGGGACCCCAAGGGTAAGATGGCAGTCGGCAGCGTCCATGCTGCCAGGTGGGCCCAGGAACGGAGGCAGGAAGGCCGGCTGTAGCTGGCAGAGGCCGCGAGTTCACCCAACAGAGCTAAAGCAGAGAAAAAGGAGGTGAGCAACAGAGGTCGCAGTTTTCTGCGGCCACGGAGCGTAACAATGATATTGTCAGTAATTACATTCCTATGAATAACTTGCCTTTTTTTTCAAAGTAGAAAGTAGTCTAGAAAGAGTCATGTGAAGGCTATAAGTGGGCTCCATCCTTCTCAATTTGGGTCCATCAGGGTCATGAAACAGAGATGGCTCTCTTGTCTTTAATGAATAGGATTGATTGCAGGCTGACAAAGATGTGGATTCACTTATGGTGCTGTTACATATTTCTTCAGCCTTTGACTGTATTGTTCATAGTCTTTTATTTAATTGTATGTGCTTTGGAATTTATATGGATAGTAAAGTACTAGTTGCCATCCTATTTGATGAATCAGGTTTGTAGAGTCCACTGGAATGCCCAATCCTCAGAATTAAAGAAGATGTTGTGTGGAGTTTTTGCAGGGCTCTCTCTCTCACACACTCACACATATGCAGAAGCTGCCTCTCTCTCTCTCAAACACACACACAAGCTGTTTCTCACAACACACAAGCTGCCTCTCTCTCTCACATACACACAAGCTGCTGCTCACACACACACACAAGCAAGCTGTCTCTTTCTCTCTGTCATTTGGGGCCTCTTCTCATTCTTTGGCCTAGCAGGCCTGGGCTCCGGCAGCAGCCCGCAGTATCTTCTCCTTCAGTGGCTGTCTCCTTTGGGCCCTTATATCTGCACACCAGAGCGTGGGGACATAGCATAGCAGAAGAAATGTTGGCGCTAAATATCACATGAACACCTTCATCGGCTTACTGTGGGATGCCCGATCCCCCAGTAAGCCAATCTGCCCCTGCAAGGAGTTAGAGCCTAGAGATCTGGCACAAATAAACAGAACAAAAGATGAAAGGAGTATACTAAGAAACTTTCTTTTTTTGAACAAGGTGAAACCATATAAAGAAAAAGAAAAGGAAAAAGGTGTTAGTAATTTTTGTCTATATTAATGCTGGATATTGGCAGTATCTGTTCCATGTAAACCAATACGATGTATAAACGGTTATCGGTATATAAAAACCTTTAAATAAATACATAAATACATACATACATTTTTATTGAATTGTTTTTTTATGAATGAGAGTCCAGACTCCATTTCCTGCATTGAACATCATTTACCATCCAGCAGTTGAGTTAAATACAATTATTTACATTTTCTTTTCTTTTCTTTTTTTTCCTTAGACAATTGTCTGGTTCTTTCAGGTGTCCTCCAACCTATCTGGAGCAGTATAATGTTTCTTTATTTTCTTACACCTTAACCTCTCCCAACTTCCAGGAGCATCATGGACCTTGTGGGTTTACCCATCTTTTCACTGAAATAGTAGAGAGGTGGGATTTGGGGGGCTGCGGTGGGGAGGGCACCAGCATGTGTGTGTGTATGTGATTGCCCAGGCTTGCCCCACCAGCCAGTTTATATTCACAGTTTGTTCTCTTGTTGCATAAAACAGAAGCAGAAGAAACTGACATTCAAAATGGGTGCTTGAACTGATATTGGTCTACATTTAGAATGCATACAAGTGGAAGTGAGAGCATTTCTTGTGCCACTGAAACAAAAATGCACCCTAAAAGCATTGGGTCTCTCATTTGCTCTTATTTGTTAGCTGTTGTCCAGTATAAGAAGCATGCATTTGCCTAGTAAGAAAAGCAGCATGAAATCCATGTGCATCTTTTCAAGTCAATACATTTCCTGTTTAGTTGGATGTGTAGACAGACTGTACCTCCATTTTAGTGTTTGGCTGAATATGCAGTGAAAGTGCAGGTGCTGAGCCCGGGGGGGGGGGGCATAGAAGCTCTATATGTATCTGTAATCTAATAAGTATTCATTAATAATGTTTGTCAAGTATTCCAGCAAAGCATCTAGGAGGAGGTGGTGGTCCCTGAAAATCTATCTCACCCTTCGCTGATCCAGAAACAGATAAGGAGTCTGGCGGAAGCTGAAGCCCAAGCAAGGAGAGCTTGACATATTATTTGCATTTACAATGAAACAACTGCATGTTAAGTAGTGACAAGGATGCTCTTCCTACTCCGCTATCCTTGTGATCTTTAAAATACAGCATGCATTATTTATGGTAACAGTTGCATTAAAATACAAGATTTGGACTACACCTTTGAATGCGTGTACTCTGTATACAGTAAAACTTTCATTGTCTTGAATAACATGGGGAATAGGCAGTGTCACCTAATCAAATTTGCCAGTTATCCGAGAGATTTCCACTGAAGTACTTTTCCTGAAAGAAAATCTAAATCAACAGAGGTCCATATTCAAAGCCATTCAGCCAGATAACTCACAAATTCTCTAGCGAAATGATAAGTATTAGAATTTTGAGCCACTTATCCAGCTAGATTATACCCAGATAACTCATTAACCAGCTAAAATCTAGCCAGATAAAAAGAGGAGTTCCATGGCAGGATACATTTATCCAGTTAAGTTAGCCAATTTCAGGAGTAAGCAAAACTTTAGCTGGAAACCTGAGACCTAATTTAGAGCAAGTCTAAAATTATTGGCCTTGTGTGGTCAGATAATCTGCCATTTAACCAGAAGTCTTCAAATGATATCTGGTTAAGTGGTACTGTAAACAAAACAAAAAAAGTGCCTTGTGGGCTTGAGACCCAGTTCCCACTCCACTTCCCAATATATCTTCACTGGCCCTGCTCGGCAAAGCAGTCCCCAACCCCCAAACTCTCATTAAAGACAAAATATTCTGGAACTGCAGATTGCCCCCCCCCCCTCCCCCACTCCTACCCCTTCCTTCCCCTTTTTTTTTTAATTTTAAATTTCTCTTTCTCACTCCCCTCCCACAACCAAGAGCAAGTATCCCCGCCCCACTCCCCTGGATGTTGAAAACCCCCTGCCTGGAGCGAGATATCTCTTACCGGCTCCCAATGCTTCCAGGGCTGCTCTGACAAGAGAAGCATTGAAAGCCTAAGCTGCTGGTACCTAATGCTTCTACTGCTTCTCTTTTGTCAGAGCAGCGCTGGTTAGCACCGGGAGTGGGAAAGAGATACCTCGCTCCCGGCAGGAGTCCCCAGGGTCGGGGGTGGGGGTTAGGCATATGTGTTCTTGATGTTGGGGGTGGATACGAGGGTATATATATGTATATAATCCTTTCCTCCCCGACCCTCTCTCATCTTCCCCCCATTTTAAGTTTATACTTCCCCTCCTATCCCTCCCTTCAATTATCCATTGATTCTATAATAAGTTATACTTTTACAGCTAGTCCATATTTATATTATTTATATAATAAATAACTTAACTTTATATTTTTCTTCTAGCTTCCTAAGCTTCCAAGTTCACAGTCCTCGTTTTAATGTAACTTTGTTTTTTTTCTTTATCTAGTTATTTTACCCCTGTTCGATGTAAACCGTCCTGATATGGTTTTTAACCATGAAGGTCGGTATAGAAAAATGTTAAATAAATAAATAAATAAATAAATAATCTTTTCTGTTACTGCAGTTAACTGTTTTAATGTATTGTTCCTCAGTTGTTATCATACTGTTTTATGTACAACGCAATTGCGTATTTTTCGTTCTCTGTACACCGACGTGATATCTCTGATGAGCGGCGGTATATAAAAACCAATAAATAAATAAATAAATATGTGGGAGGAGGGGGTGGGAAGGGATTCTTAAAAAAAAGAGAGAGAGAAGGTGGTGGGTGGGGGCTGATCTGAGCCCCTGGAATAATTTTGATATTTCAAATATTTTATTGCTTTTCACAATAACATTTGCAAAGCATTATAGTGGAAGGGAGGATTCCATGAAAAGAAACAAAGAAATCACAAATCCATAGGGAAATAGTTATATGTTAGACCAGCGGTTCTCAACCGGTGCGTCGCGACACACCAGTGTGTCGCCAAGCACCGGCAGGTGTGTCGCGTGGCTCCCGGTCCCTCCCGCTGCTCGTTCTTCCCTGCTGCCGTTGCCGCCGGGCTATCAGCACGTTCAAGCCCAGCGGGAACGGCAGCGGTGCAAAAAAAAAAAAAAAGCTGTGGCATCCGCGGCTACCCTTTTCTTCTTCCCCGCGCCTGCATCCCCCCCCCCCCCCGGACCCGGAACAGGAAGTGATGCGCGGGAAGAAGAAAGGCCATGCCGCGTGATAAACTAGCAGGCACGGCCTTTCTCACGCGGCACGGCCTTTCTTCTTTCCCGCGCACCACTTCCTGTTCCGGGTCCGGGGTGGAGGGGGATGCAGGCGCGGGAAGAAGAAAGGCCGTGCCGCGTGATAAACTAGCAGCCGCCGCTGCTAGTTTATCACGCGGCACGGCCTTTCTTCTTCCCGCGCACCACTTCCTGGTCCGGGGGGGGGGGGAAATGCAGGCGCGGGAAGAAGAAAAGGCCAGCCGCGGATGCCACAGATTTTTTTTTTTTTGCACCGCTGCCGTTGCCGCCGGGCTATCAGCACGTTCAAGCCCAGCGGCAACGGCAGCGGTGCAAAAAAAAAAAAAAATCTGTGGCATCCGCGGCTGGCCTTTTCTTCTTCCCGCGCCTGCATTCCCCCCCCCGGACCAGGAAGTGATACGCGGTGCGCGGGAAGAAGAAAGGCCGTGCCGCGTGATGAAGTAGCAGCGGCCGCTGCAGCATCGGCCCCCAAGCTATTGCAGCAGACGGTAATCGGGAGAGGAGAGAGCAGCAGGAGCCTCCCGCGATCGATGGAATTCTTCCTTATTGGCCTGCGGGGGCTGGAGGAGGAGGAGCAGCTACCGTTGGGGGGGGGGGGAGGGAGAGAGAGAGGAAGTGAGTGACAGAAAGAGAGAGAAGCAGCCAGCCAGGCTGTGTGTGAGAGAATGTGTGTGATTGAGAGCCTGTGTGTAAGTGAGAGAATGTATTTGATCGAGAGTATGTGTGTGATTGAGAGAAACTGGTCAGAGAGCTGATGTATGTGTATATGTGAGAGACAATGAAAGTGACTGCTCAAGGAGATGACTGATGTGTATGTGAGACAGTCAGGGATGTGTGTTTGTGTGTGTGTGAGAGAGAGAGAGAGAGAGAAAAAGCATGGAAGTGAGAAATCTGGGTATGTGAGAAAGCATGGGAGTGGGAAGCCTGTGTGTGTGCATGTATATGAGAGAGACTGGTTGGTAAGGTGACGGTGTGACTGGTGTGTATGTGAATGTGAGAGAGAGAATGTGATTCAGGGAATGAGAAGCCTGTGCACGTGGAGAGCGAGCATGGAAATGAGAGAGAGAGACTGGTGTGTGTGTATGTGTGTGTAACAGAGAAAGTGATTATGGGAATGAGAAGCCTGTGCATGTGAAGAGAGTGAGCATGGGAGTGAGAACCTGGGTGTGTGTGAGACACAGCATGGGAGGGAGAAGCCTGTGTATGTAAGACAGAACATGGAAGTGGGAAGCCTGTGTATGTGTGTGTATGCATGCATGAGAGAGATCAGGTGATGGGTGTGTGTGTATGTGTATGTGGGAATAAGAAGCCTGTGCATGTGAAGAGTGAGCATGGGAGTGTGTGAGATACAGCACGGGAGTGAGAAGCCTGTATATCTGAAAGAGAACATGGGAGTGGGAAGCCTGTGTGTGTGTATGCATGAGAGAGATCAGGTGACTGGTGTGTGTGTATGTGTGAGAGAAAGAAAGTGATTATGGGAATGAGAAGCCTGTGCATGTGGAGAGAACAAGCATGGGAGTGAGAGACTGGTGAGTGTATGTGAGAAAGAGAAAGTGATTATGAGAGTGAGAAGCCCATATATGTAAGTGGAACACGGGAGTGGGAAGCCTGTGTGTGTGTGTATGGCATGAGAGAAACTGTTCAGGAAGGTGACTGGTGTGTTTGTCAAAGACTGGGAGATGATTGGTGTGTGAGAGACAGAAACTGGTCATGGGGGCATGACTGGTATGGTGTGTGTGTGTGAGAGACATGGGCCCTAAGGAAGAGGACCATGAGTATAGAGCTTAGCCACTACTGCTGCTTCTGGTGTGTGCTACAGCCTGCATGGAAGAGGAGTAGGACAGCTGCTGGAGGGGGTAAGTAAAGGTGGCTTTTTAAGTTTATTTTTCTTGATTGACTGCCATTTTAATTATTTAATATTATGTGATGTGTCTGCTTTTTTTGAAATATTTTATTGGTGTTTGGAGAATTTTTAATAGTTTTTATGAGTTTTTAATTGTTGGATGTTATTCTGTTCATAGTTGTTGTGAAACATTTATTCTGCTTATTAGTATAGTTTTACAATTATTTCTGTGTGGGGATCTATAGCTGCTTGTTAGTTCTGTTTTCCTAATAAGAGGTGTATTGGTTTTTAGGGCCTGATTTTAATATTTATAGTGTTGCCTTTTCATAGATAGGGTTGCTCCTGTTTGAGTGTATTCCATAATACAGGTGTAACTGTGTGTGGATTAGTTTATGTGCATTACTACAGATCCTGGGAGTATGTTAGGTCGGTTCTGTGTCTGTTACAGAGATATTTTACTAGCATGTAAGTGTTTTATCAGTCTTATTTGTTGCGTTTTCTCAAGAGGACATGCATTGGTGATAAACTGCTGTCTTTTCATAAGTAGGGCTATTGAGCCTGAAAGTAGAAGGAGTTTGAGTTGCTGTTACTGAGATGACACCAGAACCAGAATATCTTTTTTGTAGGGTGAGTTGTATGGGGAATGTCATAATTCTGCTTTACATCCATTATTGTGGATCAGGGGGGTTCCCGTGGATGCAAACTGTACATTTACATCTAGCCCTGTGACGATCATGGGTCAGTGTGTCACGCATGTGAGAACCATCTGTCAGGTGTGTCCCGACAGAAAAAAGGTTGAGAACCACTGTGTTAGACCATCATGGGGGGAGAATTAACACAATAAGAGAGTATAAAAGAAAATTTAATAAGGAAAATAGGCAGGGGGTACATAAAACAGTGTAAGTTCAGCAGCATACAAATCCTCACTCCAAAAGCATTACTAATATTAGAACCCACTGAGATCTTCCCAGAAGTAAAGGCAGAGAGTTGAACAGGATAAACAAACATGTCTCAGCTCCTGAAACTAAGGAACACATTTACAAGGGTAACGTAACACAAAAGTAGCTCCTGTTCGATACAATTGAGTCTAAGTAGCAAAAATTGCTTCCTCCGTTTCTGAGATGCATAGGGAGACCCTTGGGTGCCCTTGATCTGATGTCTTAGGTGAAATGCTGACTGGGCATGCAGTGCTGCTGGATGGCCCCTGGATGGCATCAAGCATAGTTCTGAACTGTGGATGGTATTGTGTTTATTACGATATTTTAACCTGAATGTTAATAAGAGATCTGATTGGTAGGGGAATGATCTAGGAGGGTATAAAACCTGGGCTACTTTGGCGGGAAGTGTCCTTTCTGAGTATGGAGTGAGTTACTAGGTGGGCTTCCCATAGGGATATAAATACCTATCTAGTGTGAGGGCATTATAGTTAAGTTTCTCTCTCTCTCTCTCTCTCTCATAGCTAAGCTGGCTCTCCAGGACATTAAAACTATTAAACATGGTGTCTCCCCCCCCCCCCCCCAGTGGTTGTATGTAGGAAATACAACAATTCTGGCACTTATCACAAAGTGCAAAAAAATTATTGTAATTTGCAGTAACTTAGTGCTTCGCATAGGTATTAGCGCAAATTACGATAAACTGCCTGTTACATAAAACATGCCCCTTTTTCTATCGCATGCAATATTTAGTGCATTTTGATAAATCCAGGCCTGCTCATGGCCTTCTGCGGACCAAGCCTTCACCCAACATGCATTACAATAGTCCTAACAGTTCCAAGGTTCCTTTGGGCTTTTATACAGGGTTTTCTGGTTGACACCACAGCAGTGCATGTAAATATAATATGCATGCTGTTATGATATTTTTATTTCAAAAGACTGTACTTTGAGTGTCCTTTTTCATGTAAAATCTTTTATTATAAATGAATAATTTGGCTCTGATCAGGGGATCCAAGATGGCGTCTGACTAGAAGGCTGCGAGAGAGGAGTGTCCTGAGTTCGATTGAATTTCCCCGAAAAAAAAATGCCACATACCAAGAGGAAGGGGAGAATCAGAGTGGAGATCCTGACTACAATGGCTCCTACCTCTTCTCAGCTAACTATCGGGAACTTCTTCTCTCTGAGAAGCACTAGAATCCCGGGAGAGTTACCAGATGCCGGCGTAGGTGTGGAGCAAGCACAGATGCGGCTGGATTTTAACATCTCATTGAGTCCCCGGGTTCCCGTGATGCCCTTGCCGCCTCAACTTGCACAGACCCTGGATTTGGGCGTGACTGGCCAATCGGAGCAGCTGGGGGAAACCCGGAGGAAGAAGGTGCGAGACCGAAGATTAGAAGGGATGGCAATGGGAATGGTGAAACCCCTCTAACCTCGACACTGGAGGAGCAGAATGGCCGGGTGGCAGCCTCATTGAGGCAGGAACACCGTCTGCAAGGAACAGTGAGTGTACCCGCAAACTCGAGTGAATTACAGATACATACCATAACTTTGGAAAATGTATGGTCCACTTTAATGGATTTAAATGCAATTATTTTGAATTTAAATACAACTGTGGTTGACACACAGAATCGTGTGCTACAGATAGACCCGATGGTAAGTACACATAATGAGAAACTATCTGGCCTTCAATATCGGGTTTGCCAGGTGGAGAAAGTGCAGGCTGGACTGATCCAACAGCAGGAAAATTGAGGCAATGGAAAATCAAATAAGATATAACAATTTAAGAATTCTTAATTTTCCAAGTGTGAAGTTCATATCTCCATATGAGCAATATAAGAAATATCTGATGGAAAATGTAATGTTAACTTTGGAAGAGATTCCCCCAATAGCAAAGATTTTCTTTGTGTTATCAGGAAAAAAAGAAAATGAAGGGAATCAGTAAAATGATTTGCAACAAAATGATCTGAGCAATATTACTGCTTTCCTGGAACAAACCATGTCTGAGCAAGTTGAACATCAGGGAACTCTGTGTAAGATTTGTACATGTAGCAGATAGAGACAAAATATTAAAATTGTCTCTTAAAAACAGAGAAAAGTTACACTTAGGCCAAAAGATTTGGACTTTTCCGGACATAACAAGAGCTACACAAGAGCGAAGGAGAAATTTTCTCCAATGAGTCAAGAAGTGAAAAACTTAGAGGCTCAGATTACAATCTCCTACCCTAGTAAATGTGTAGTAAAACATCAGAATGAAAGGTTTGTGTTCTTAGAACCACTTGAGTTGCATACATTTCTTGATGCAAGATTACCTGTTAACACTGTATCCTAATCAGGGAAATGTATAATGTGTGTTACTTTCCTTCTAATTACATTTGATTTTTCTTGTATTTTCTCAATTGTTATGCATTTTGGATCCCCAATTGCTTTATAACAGGGGGATTACCTTAGATATAAGGCTGGAAAATTAGGACCAAAAATAAAATTGCTTATATATATTTCCTTTGTAAAGATTCTATAAAGACCAGCCTATATGTAATGTTCTTGTTAAGTGTAGTAATTGTACCTATCTATTGACAAGCCAATATTGCTGTCTAAATTGAAATTGTGTGTGGAAAGGGCCATGGTGGGGGAAACACTGGGCATAAAGCTGTAAAATTCACTTAAGATACCTAATACCCTTGCACTGACCCTGATTAGAAAAATAACACAAATAAAATGTAAAAGAAAAACAGAATGAGAAAGGGCCAGCATAGTAATTGTTCACACAGTACTGCAAAAAAGTTAGCACCGGCCCTACATCGCGGTGCCCTGGGGTGACACGCTAGCAGGGTACCCACCCTTCTCCAGTGAAAAGAGACCCCGCACAGTGGTGCCATGTGGTGATGTACTGGTGGGTGATGGTGGGGGAGAAAGGAGGTTGCAGGGGAGACAACAGAAATGCATTGGCACCAAGGCATTGGAGACCCTTGCTACACCTCTGTCAATGGGATATTTTAACTGGCCATGACGTTTTTAAAAAGCAGACAATTTTTTCCTACAAAAGGGGCATGAATTTGAAAAATCTGTTAGTTCCATTTGTTCTTTCGTCTTTCCCCATCCTTAGAAGTAAAGTATACAATTCGAAAGGGCAGTTCAGGTATGGGTCATGTTCGGTTTGCAATAATTGTCAGGTTGCTGAAAAATGTTATCATACAGCATTATAGCTCTGCTATACCTGAACAATTTGATTGTACAACTTTTTAAAATATATCCGAAGCAGAATGACTGCAAGGGATTTGGTTGGACCATTAGATGAGTGAGGGGTTAAAGGGGCACTTAGGGAATATAAGGCCATCGCGGAAAGACAAAACAAATTATTTGCTTTGGTGTTTACTGAAGAGGATGTTGGGGAGATATCTATTTCAGAGATGGTTTTCAAGGGTGACATTTCAGATAAACTGAACCAAATCACTGCAAACCTGTAAGATTTGGTGGGCCAGATTGACAAACTGAAGAGTGGTAAATCAACTGGACCAGATGGTATACACCCCAGGATTCTGAAAGAACTCAAAAATGAAATGTCAGACCTATTAGTATTAATTTGTAACCTATCATTAAATTTATCCATTATACCTGAAGACTGGAAGATGGCCAATGTAACCCCGATATTTAAAAAGGGCTCCAGGGTTGATCTGGGAACCTATAGACCAGTGAACTTGATCTTGGATTTGGGAAAAATCATGGAAATGGTTATAAAGAATAAAATCACAAATCATTTAGATAGACACGTTTCAATGGGACACTGTCAGCATGGATTTAACCAAAGGAAGTCTTGCCTCACAAATCTCCTATTGCTTGTTCTTGCATATTTTCTCTCATTGCACCAAACAGGCAATCAAAATTGGAACAAAAAAAGTGAGCCCCTTTAGTTGAACCCTGGAATCAAGAACATCATACAATAGACTAGTTGAGGATTTCTGTTTTTCAGCGAGTTATTTTAAAAAGCATGGGGGAATATTTCTTTAAATTTACAACAAAGAGAACATTTTTTTTGCCTTAATCAGGAGATGGAATGGCAGATATTCTTTTAATAAAGGTCTAATTTATTATAATTAAGATTTTTATAAGTGTATTTAGCTGCTAAGATGAAGGCTGACTGACATCAGATTAATGGGCTAGATTTAAAAGCAGCTTATCTCTCACTGACGTCATTTCCATGTAAAGCAAGAGCCTTGGAATCTGGAGAAGGTAAGCATAGCACTTGTATCTAATAAAGAATTTTATGCTATGGATTGATCTTTAGAAGATGTACAATTTATTTTGCAGAAACAAAAGCAGATTATAAAGGAAATAACATTGTAGAACTAAAATAGCATATGCAAGATTGAAATTGCGTTCAAGAACATGTTTGCACAACAACTGAAGTTAAGTGATCTTATATCAAGGATCTTTTTGAACTTTAAAAGAAATCCCCTGAGGAAGCCAATGTTATCCTCGGGAAACAAAAGACATTTGTTGGGTTTTATGTAAGGTTTGGTGAAGTTCAAGTTTGGATCTGATATATGTTTTTTTTCTGTAGCTACAAGTTCACAATATTTATTTATTTATACTTTTTTTTATACCGACCTTCATGAAAAATATCATATCAAATCAGTTTACAAGGAACAGTGTGATAAAAACATTAACCTTAACATAAACAAAGTTGCAGGAAAGTTACAATAAAACAGGGGTAATGGGGCTTAGGAGTAGAAGACGCTAGAAATGGAAAGATTAACTCAGTAACAATAACGGTGCAGTAACAGTTGAGTTAGAAGCCTTAATAAGTGGAACAATAACACATTTAAGAGCAAAGAAAATGTATGGGACAAATAGTTTATATATATATATATATATATATATATATATATATATATATATATTCATAAATGAATTGTTTTTCTGAGATATTTTCATGTTTTTGCCAGCAATGATTATGCTAAATGTTGCCTCCTGCAACGGAACAAATTTTTGGATTTGCTGACTTTCTTACCTGGTTTGTCAGCAATAGTGTATGAGGCAGGTTTGGTTTTTTTCGCAAATGTAATTTGTTCATTGAATATTCCAAAATCCTAGAAGCAGCACGGGACTGCAAGGCATGATTTTGAGCAAGTCAATGACCAGTCTTCTGCCTAGCCACCCTCTCTCCCACAGGTTGAGCCCTTGGATTCTGGGGGCCAGTAGGTCTCTGCGGCAGCAGTGCATCACAGTGGTGAGTCCACATAAGGAAGGCTTGGGCAAGGCAGGCTGGAGACAAGATTTGGAGAAGGCTGTGCAGGCTTGAAGGCTGGACAAGGTAGACAAGGTGGGGCAGGCTCGACAAGGAAGATAATAGGGATGTGAATCGGGCTTCGGACGATTGAAAATATCATACGATATTTTCAAAATCGTCAGAAATCTGGGGCTCCCCCAAAACAATAGGAAAACCCCACGAAATTGTTTGTGGGGGTTTTCTTATCATTTTGGGGGAGGGCAGGAAAAACGGCACACAAAAATAACCCCTAAACCCACCCCGCAATCGGTCCTGATTCCGGTTCAGATTCACATGTGGGTTTTTTCCCATCGGGCCCGATCGCGTTGTTTATCGGCTGCCCAGCCGATAAACAAAAAACCCACCCCGACCCTTTAAAACTAATCCCTTAGCTTCCCCCACCCTCCCGACCCCCCAAAAAACTTTTTATAGGTACCTGTTGGTCCAGGGGGGGGTCCCTGGAGCGATCTCCCGCTCCCTGGCCGTCGGCTGCCACTAATCAAAATGGTGCCGATGGCCCTTTGCCCTTACCATGAGGCAGGGTATCCATGCCATTGGCCGGCCCCTGTCACATGGAGGGAGCACTGGATGGCCGGCGCCATCTTTAAAAATGGTGCCGGCTCTAGATGGCCCGTGCCATTTTTAAAGATGGCGCCAGCCATCCATTACTCCTACCATGTGACAGGGGCCGGCCAATGGCACGGATACCCTGTCACATTGTAAGGGCAAAGGGCCATCTGCGCCATTTTTATAAGTGGCAGCTGATGGCCTGAGAGCGGGAGATCACTCCCAGGACCCCAACTGGACCACCAGGTAATTTTAAAATGTTTTGGGGGAGTCGAGAGGGTGGGGGAAGCTAAGGGAGCAGTTTTAAAGGGTCGAGGTCGGGGGTTTTTTTTATCGACTCAGGCGCAGCCAATAAAAAAAAACCCGATCGGACCGCACGAAGGAAAATTCATGATGTGAATCGGAACTGGAATCGGAACCGATTCCAGTTTCGATTCACATTCCTACTGGATACTAGGGATGTGAATCGGGCTTCGGACGATTGAAAATATCGTCGATATTTTCAAAATCGTCAGAAATCGGGGGCTCTCCCAAAACAATAGGAAAACACCACGATATTGATCATGGGGCTTCCCTTATTGTTTTGGGGGTGGGCGGGAAAAACGGCACACAAAAATAACCCCTAAACCCACCCTGACCCTTTAAAAGTAACCCCTTAGCTTCCCCCACCCTCCTGACCCCCCCCCCAAAACCTTTTTACAGGTACCTGGTGGTCCAGTGGGGGTCCGGGGAGCGATCTCCCGCTCCGGGCCGTCCCCCTGGCTACCGGGCCATCCTTTGCCCTTACCTTGTGACAGGGTATCCGTGCCATTGGCCGGATCCTGTCACATGGTAGGAGCAATCTCCTGCACTCCTGCCGTCGGGTGCCAGGAACCAAAATGGCGCCGATAGCCTTGCCCTTACTATGTCACAGGGGCTACCGGTGCCAATGGTCAGCCCCTGTCACATGGTAGGAGCACAAGATGGCACCGGCCATCCAGTGCTCCTACCATGTGACAGGATCCGGCCAATGGCACGGATACCCTGTCACAAGGTAAGGGCAAAGGGCCATCGGCGCCATTTTGATTAGTGGCAGCCGACAGCCTGGGAGCCGGACGGCCCGGAGCGGGAGATCGCGGGAGATCGCTCCCGGGACCTCCACTGGACCACCAGGTACCTGTAAAAAGGTTTTGGGGGGGTCAGGAGGGTGGGGGAAGCTAAGGGGTTACTTTTAAAGAGTCGGGGTGGGTTTTTTGTTTATCGGCTGGGCAGCCGATAAACAACGCGATCGGGCCCGATGGGAAAAAACCCACATGTGAATCTGAACCGGAATCAGGACCGATTGCGGTTCCGATTCACATCTCTACTGGATACTAAGCAGGACCTGGAATTAGGCAAGATAGGAGTGAAACAAGGCAAGGATTGGAATCTGGAAAAGGCAGGACTAGATAGATACTGGAACAAACAGGACAAGACCAACAAGGGCAGGTCTTAGACAAGGCAGACAAGGGAAACATAGAACAAAGAACATAGAAGTCAGAAGGCAGCAAGGCTTGGAACAATAGGCCCAAAGACCCCAAGGCAGAATACAAGACAAAATAGGCCAGAGGCCTCAAGACAGAAAACAAGGCAGTATTGGCATCAAGGCAAGGCAAGAAGTAGGCAAGAAGGCCCAAAGGCCACAAGGCAGATCTAAAAGGCCTGTAGGCCTCAAGGCAAGGAAAGGCAGAAGACCCATAGGCCACAAGGCAAAGCAAGACAGATCAAAGGTCAGGTCATGGAGCCAGAAGTGACACCATGAGAAATCAAGGAGCTTCTGGCAAGGCAGGGTTTGCATAGGGCTGGGACTTGAGTGTGGCAAGAGCAGTGAGGAGGAGCTTGAGAAGACTAGTGATGAGGTATACTGAGGGCGTCTGCTGGTGGGGAGGCGTCATGAAGGTAGAATAAGGCTGTATAGCAGGCAAAATCCTATCACATAAAACAATAGCGGCAGCCACACTTGAGATATGCCTAAGTGACATAATTTCTGTGCCATCCTCCGGATAGCCAGTGCCATTTTTTAAAGGACTCACCAGGGGCAGGAGGAAATAGACATCACTCCAGCTTCTTTCTTGGTGAACACCCCCAATGGCAGTGTAAGTTGGGGCTAAGGGTTTTAATATTTCAGTTTGAGAAATAAACTGAACTGAAAAAAAAAACATTAAATGAACCAAAAACAGAAAAAAAAATCTGAAATAAAAAAAGCAAACCAAAATGAAATAATTGGGCATGCTCATCCTTATCCAATAATTGCTCCCAGCTCCTCAGGCAACATTTACCATTCCGTTCAGTTGAATGTAGTGCAAGCAGCTCTGCAATTCCTGGACCACACTCTGCACTCTTTAAAGCTGCCAAGCTGAAACAATTTTTAAGAGTGAGATTGTGAGTGCATGCCCCCTTCCCCCACCCCACCCTACCCTACTACCACTACCTCATCTCCTTCCTGCCCCCACACTTAACTTTTTTTTAAACAAAATTAAACAATTATTTCAACTATACAGCAATTACAACCCCTTTCCCTTTCCCTCTCCTGTGCCCTCCTCCGTCTCTCTCCCCATGCCCTCCTGTTTCTCTTCCTAATGCCTCCCCTCCCTGCGTCTCTTCTCCCTCTTTTTTTCTGCCTTATTTGTGCTTTTTTGTCTCTCCCATCACTTCCCTCCTTATCTACCTGTGGCACCTGTTTGTCACAAGGAGTGCATAAAATGCAATACTCCAAGGACGTGTGGTGAAAAAAAATATAAAGGTGGTGTTTTATTTCCTAAAGGAAATCCTCCTGGGGTTGTGCTGCTGTGATAATAAGAAGGTTTGGGTGACCGAGGTTCAACCAAAGAAGAGGCACTTAGTTGACTGACAACCTGTTACAGCCCCTTTGGGCATGGTTTAGTTAAGCGGTTATACAAACCCTGACTGCTTTTGGTTTGGGTCTTCTCCAGAGACAGCCTGCAAGCAGTAGGAGGTAGTTGTGACCACCTCCAAGGGTTATGGGGAGAGAGAAGCAGGGATTAGGCAGAGGTACTCTGCCAGTGTCTCAGTACGCCTGAGGGAAAGGAGAAGCTGTGAGTTGCGGTTTTGGAAGAGTGATAGAAAGAAGAGCTGTGGTGGGCCCTTTCCAGGATCAAGAGGCAGAGACCGTTAGGGATGTGAATCGTGTCCTCGATCGTCTTAACGATCGATTTCGGCTGGGAGGGGGAGGGAATCGTATTGTTGCCGTTTGGGGGGGTAAAATATCGTGAAAAATCGTGAAAAATCGTGAAAAATCTAAAAATCGAAAAATCGCAAAACCGGCACATTAAAACCCCCTAAAACCCACCCCGACCCTTTAAATTAAATCCCCCACCCTCCCGAACCCCCCCAAATGACTTAAATAACCTGCGGGTCCAGCGGCGGTCCGGAACGGCAGCGGTCCGGAACGGGCTCCTGCTCTTCAATCTTGTTGTCTTCAGCCGGCGCCATTTTCCAAAATGGCGGCAAAAAATGGCGGCGGCCATAGACGAACACGATTGGACGGCAGGAGGTCCTTCCGGACCCCCGCTGGACTTTTGGCAAGTCTCGTGGGGGTCAGGAGGCCCCCCACAAGCTGGCCAAAAGTTCCTGGAGGTCCAGCGGGGGTCAGGGAGCGATTTCCCGCCGCGAATCGTTTTCGTACGGAAAATGGCGCCGGCAGGAGATCGACTGCAGGAGGTCGTTCAGCGAGGGTTCCGGCGCCTCGCTGAACAACCTCCTGCAGTCGATCTCCTGCCGGCGCCATTTTCCGTACGGAAACGATTCGCGGCGGGAAATCGCTCCCTGACCCCCGCTGGACCTCCAGGAACTTTTGGCCAGCTTGTGGGGGGCCTCCTGACCCCCACGAGACTTGCCAAAAGTCCAGCGGGGGTCCGGAAGGACCTCCTGCCGTCCAATCGTGTTCGTCTATGGCCGCCGCCATTTTTCGCCGCCATTTTGGAAAATGGCGCCGGCTGAAGACAACAAGATTGAGGAGCAGGAGCCCGTTCCGGACCGCCGCTGGACCCGCAGGTTATTTAACTCATTTGGGGGGGGTTCGGGAGGGTGGGGGATTTAATTTAAAGGGTCGGGGGTGGGTTTTAGAGGGTTTTAGTGTGCCGGCTCACGATTCTAACGATTTATAACGATAAATCGTTAGAATCTCTATTGTATTGTGTTCCATAACGGTTTAAGACGATATTAAAATTATCGGACGATAATTTTAATCGTCCTAAAACGATTCACATCCCTAGAGACCGTGCCTAGCAGGAACTTGCCACAGGGCTCAACTGAAACATAAATATAGAAACATAGAAGTGACGGCAGAAGAAGACCAAATGGCCCATCCAGTCTGCCCAGCAAGTTTTCACACCTATTTGTTTTCATACTTATCTGTTACTCTTGACCCTTATAAGTAACTTTTTGGTTCCAATTCCCTTCCACCCTCATCGATGCAGACAGCAGTGCTGGAGCTGCATCTAAGTGAAGTATCTAGCTAGTTGGTTTGGGGTAGTAACTGCTGTAATAAGCAAGCTATTCCCACGCTTGTTTACCCTGTCTGTGCAATTCAGTCCTTGTTGGTTGTCTGAATATAAATCCTCTTTACTTCATCCCCCCTGCCGTTGAAGCAGTGAGCTACGATGGATATGTATTCCAAGTGAAGTATCAGGCTTAATTGATTTGGGGTAGTAACCGCCGTAACAAGCAAGCTACACCCATGCTTATTTGTTTACCCAGACTATGTAATTCATTCCTTGTTGGTTGTTGTCTGAATATAAATCATCTTTTCTTCATTCTCCCTGCCGTTGAAGCAGAGAGCTATGCTGGATATGCATTAAAAGTGAAGTATCAGGCTTATTTGGCTTGGAGTAGTAACCGCCATAACAAGTAAGCTACTCCCCTGCTTTTTTGTGGATGCAAATCCTTTTTTCCACATAAAGCATAGAGCATTGTTGGAGTCGCATTAACTGTGTGTATGTTTATTGAATAAGGATATTAATCGCCATGTAGTAGCCTTCATTCCCGCAAGCAAGCCACCCCCGTGCCTCTTCTCTTCATTCACATCCTCTAGACTTTATGGATCCACAGTGTTTATCCCACACCCCTTTGAAATCCTTCACAGTTTTGGTCTTTACCACTTCCTCTGTAAGGGCGTTCCAGGCATCCACCACCCTCTCCGTGAAGAAATACTTCCTGACATTGGTTCTGAGTCTTCCTCCCTGGAGTTTTAAATTGTGATCCCTGGTTCTGCTGATTTTTTGCAACGGAAAAGGTTTGTCATTGTCTTTGGATCATTAAAACCTTTCAAGTATCTGAAAGTTTGAATCATATCACCCCTGCTCCTCCTTTTCTCCAGGGTGTACATATTTAGATTCTTCAATCTCTCCTTATAAGTCATTCGATGAAGACCCTCCACCTTTTTGGTCGCCCTTCTCTGTACTGCCTCCATCTTGTCTCTGTCCCTTCGGAGATACGGTCTCCAGAACTGAACACAGTACTCCAGGTGAGGCCTCACCAAGGACCTGTACAAGGGGATAATCACTTCCCTTTTCTAACTCTATTCCTCTCTCTATGCAGCCCAGCATTCTTCTGGCTTTTGCTATTGCCTTGTCACATTGTTTCGCCGACTTCAGATCATTAGACACTATCACCCCAAGGTCTCTCTCCTGCTCCATACGTATCAGCCCACTCCCCATATGCATGACTCTGCACTTCCTGGCATTGAATCTCAGCTGCCATATCTTCGACCACTTTTCCAGCTGCTTTAAATCCCATCTCATTCTCTCTACTCCTTCCGGCGTGTCCACTCTGTTGCAGATCTTAGTGTCATCTGCAAAAGGATTCCTGTCTGCAGAAATAGGGGGGGGGGGGCTCTTCCTTGAGTTGGTGAGGACATTGCGAGTAACTAAATCAGAGTGTATGGACAGTAAGAGGGCCTGGGTAAGCTGAAGGAAGAAATGAAGCAAATCATTGAGAACTTTGATTTTTCCTATTCAACTGGAAGTGATGTAACACAGCGTCACTCGTTGAGAGGGCTATAATCAAGATAGTATGTCTTATGTTATACAAATAGTGTATCTCATATCAATGAGACCCATTCTATTTTATCGTTGAGCCCTGATGGTTCTAAAGGTTTTCATTTGTGTTTCTATATACATGCTATATATTTGGGTCTTTTTTTGAAGTACTTCCTAGCTACAGCATGAGGTTTGGAGTATGGTAATTAAAGGGCAGCATGCAAGGCATGCTGCCCTTTAATTACAGTGCACATAGCCTCTCCACAACTTCTCCCTCCTGAGTTTCCTCCTTTGAGTCCTTCAAGCCTCTCTCCTATCCCCAGGCTGAGTGAGATGGAGGTTGTGATTCATTCTGAATGTTGGGAGCAGCAGCAATGGAGGAGCTCTGGTAGCCACAGGTAGCCGCCAAAGTAATTAACTGAGCTGGCTGCCTGCGCCAAACTTGACTTCTCCTTTCTCTTGCACTTGCATATAAAGGGAACTGGCACATCGTGATGTTCATCATGTGTATCTCCTCCTGATCGCTCCCTTGTTTTAAAATTCGGAAGAAAGCTTGGTGGAGCTAGCAGTG
Source organism: Rhinatrema bivittatum (assembly GCF_901001135.1). Lineage (NCBI taxonomy): Eukaryota > Metazoa > Chordata > Amphibia > Gymnophiona > Rhinatrematidae > Rhinatrema > Rhinatrema bivittatum. The sequence goes on along the minus strand of NC_042615.1, from coordinate 471,212,156 downwards.
CTTCACTAGTTTTTCTTTTCACTATATGATAGAGATGTGAATCGTGTCCTCGATCGTCTTAACGATCGATTTCGGCTGGGAGGGGGAGGGAATCGTATTGTTGCCATTTGGGAGTGTAAACTATCGTGAAAATCGTTAAAATCGTGAGCCGGCACACTAAAACCCCCTAAAACCCACCCCCAACCCGTTAAATTAAATCCCCCACCCTCCCGAACCCCCCCCCCAATGCTTTAAATTACCTGGGGATCCAGCGGTGGTCCAGAACGGCGGCGGTCCGGAACGGCCCCCTCAATTGAATCCTGTTGTCTTCAGCCGGCGCCATTTTGCAAAATGGCCGCCGCAAAATGGCGGCGGCCATAGACAAAAATGATTCGACACAGGAGGTCGTTCCGGACCCCCGCTGGACTTTTGGCAAGTCTTGTGGGGGTCAGGAGGCCCCCCCAAGCTGACCAAAAGTTCCTGGGAGTCCAGCGGGGTTCAGGAAGCGATTTCTTGCCGCGAATCGTTTTCCGTACGGAAAATGGCGCCGGCAGGAGATCGACTGCAGGAGGTCGTTCAGCGGCGGTCCGGAACCCCCGTATCGTTTTTGTCTATGGCCCTCGAGGAGCGAGTACCTGATCCCTTAGAGCAGGGAGACTCAGAGGTATAGTACTCACACAGCGGTTCCACTGGATGAGAGGTCTGGCACTGGAACAGAGGGCAGGCCCTCGAGGAGCGAGTACCTGATCCCTTAGAGCAGGGAGACTCAGAGGTATAGTACTCACACAGCGGTTCCACTGGATGAGAGGTCTGGCACTGGAACAGAGGGCAGGCCCTCGAGGAGCGAGTACCTGGTTCCAGGGAAGCAGTACCGTGGAATAGATGGTAGTTGTACTCACAGATGGATACTGTTAGTGAAGTCTTCCAAGTAGAAAGGATTTGTAGATGCAGGCAGCAACTCAGGGAACATGGGCCCTCAAGGTGTGAGTATCCCGTTAGCAGTAAGAGTTCCAGAGAATGCTGGAGTGGCAGAGCAGCTTCGGTACAGAGAGCGAATCCCATCCATAGAGATACCGAGTGGTTACTAACTCGATTAGCTAGCAAAAGTGGTAGGCTTAAATATCAGGGCAGCGTGACATCATCTCAGGGGGTTGCCCCTGAGGTTCGCGCCAATGAGGAAATAAAGATGAGGGCGGCGTGCGTGCGCGCGCCCTATAGACACTTGGAGGAGCATGGCGGGAAGCAGCACCAAAGCCTGTCCGGGGACACAGGAGAGGCCGGCAGAAAGACGCTGCGGCAGCCAGTAGTCCAAGGTGAGCGGGAGGAGCCGCAAGAAGAGTAAAGTAGGCGGGGCGAAGCCGTCGCAGATTGACGGTCACAACACTTTGGGAGGTTCAGAACGCATTATGAGGTAGATTTTAAAAACGTTCGCGCCACCGGCGCGTAGCCGCACATATCTTATAAAATCCAGGGTCGTCGCGCGCAAGGCTGTACAAAATCGGCAGCCTGCGCGCGCCGAGCCGCGCAGCCTACTTCCGAAATCGGAGCGGCCTTGGAGGGAACTTTCCTTCCGCGTCCCCCCACCTTCCCCCACCTTCCCCTATCTACCCCACCCCCCAGCCCTACCTAAATCCCCCCCTTAACTTTGTTGGGCAAGTTACGCCTGCTTGAATGACAGGAGAGTGAAATAGAAGCGGGGATTAGGGAGGAGCTGTGTAAACCACCTTTTTGCTCATGTAGTGGGTCTGGCTACACCCAGTGGTGAGATTAACAATTCCAATCCCAGCTGAGTTACTGGGGTGTTTATTATTATTATTATTATTACTTGTATGCTACTGGGTTATACCTGAAATTGTGAATGCAGCAGTAGAAGAGAAACAAGTACATCTTGTCATACACTTGTATCATTCATCATACCTAACTCTAAGGCAGTGAGTAAAAGGAGCTCAGGGGAGCAGCCCTGGTCTTTTAGTTTCAAACAAATAATTCTTCAATATTTCTAGAGATATCTACCTTTTTGAATAAGTGCTGCAAAGGGAACATAAAGTACTCAAAAGAAGAACTCAAGAGGTGCTTAAATTTAAAGTTGTGGATGTGCAGCACCAACAATACCAGGAAAAAGACTATAATGCTACTTGTCTATCTCCTAAAATATTTTTCACACTCATTACATGTAGAGATAGCACATTCCACTTCTGGTTTTGTTGTTAGCAATTTTGCATGTAGTAGTGTTGATCATTCCCTCCAATTTGCATAACATGATTTTAACTTTTGTTTATATTTTCTATTGGGAATAATCTATATTTAAATACAGACAGATGGGTTCTGCTGGCATTAAGAAGGTACTTTCCAAAAGCATTTTTTTTTTGTAGGTAAATTAGTGTTTTGCCCATAGAAATGGGCATTTATTAAATGGTTCGCCTGATATGTAGGTAAACCTATGCACATATGTCATGTTCACGTGTACGTTTTCCCAGACTGAGCAAAGGCATTCCTGGGGGCAGGATTGGAGATGGGTTTGGACTTACAAGCATACTTTAGTGTTTTAAAAAGTATGAGCATAAATGTAACCCCATTCCAGGGTGTACACTAGACACGGATGTAGCCTGAGTCCACGGGTAGGCCCAAAAATCAATGAAGGAAAAATCTCCAGAGCTTCCTCCCAACTCAGCTACACTGCCCTCAGAGCTCTCCAGGGCTGTGATCACTCACCAGCTAATTCTCTCACAGTCTCTCTTACCCCCAGGGCTGGATCCTTTGTTGGTGGGGGGGGGGGAGGGCAGTTTACTTTCATGGCCTAATGTGACAGGGGTGACTTTGTCTGTGTTCTCCGGGAAAGGTACACTTTTCCCAACCCTGTGGATGCTATAAGTGTCAGAATACAGAAGAGGCCTTGGATTTAGTGTCCAAAATCAAAAACTTTACTGACTGGTGATCAGATAAAATAATGACACAATTCAGCTTAATTCCTTTGCTTTTGCTCTCTATATCTGTGCAAGGATCTCTTTATCAGGGTCCAGGGCAAGGGAAACACTCATCATCTAGGGATTGAATTGAGATTCCCAGGTGGATAAGGGTATCCTTGCTAAATTAGAAAAACCCCTTCCAGTTGGCCAAAAATCTGCACAGAATCCCAAATCTCTCTTTCCCAAGGGCAAGGACTCCAAATGGGGGCAGTTCTCAGACGTAGCTCAAATTTGGTTTTACTCACAGTTCTCCTCAGTCCTTCTCAGTTTCACTCAATGTATTTGAATCCCAAGTTGAAACAGGATCCCCTGGGACACACAGCTTTCGATGTTCCTCTGATAGGGCAGGGAGAAGGGGCAGCCAAACCCTTCCTCCCGGATCTTCTAACTCAAAAGCTGTCTCTTTCTCCAAAAACTGATCTTAACGCCGAAAGACACTGCAGCAGGTCAACCACCATTCCTCCGATTCTTTGGAAGGTCTTCCCTGTCCTGGGCCCCTCAGGGAAAGGGTTTCCTGTGCCTTCACCCCAAGCAACACCCAGGAGTCTCATAGTCTTCTTTACAAAGCAAAATCTTTCAAAATAAAAAAACCCCCAAAAAACCCAAGAACAACACAGCCAGCCAGTTAGTGGACTGAAAGGGATGCTCCTTCTACTTTGCCCAGAAACCGCAGGCAGATGGCACCTGAGCCCAGGGGTAGGCCCAAAAATCAATGAAGGAAAAATCTCCAGAGCTTCCTCCCAACTCAGCTACACTGCCCTCAGAGCTCTCAGGAGAGAGCTGCTTTTGTTAACTCACAGGGACACATCCATTCCAGCACAAAGGGAGAGGTTGCAATTGAATGGTATCTCCCCTCATCACTGACCCACACTGCTTTCTGAATGCAGGAATACCCAGGGCCTAATGGTAACTTTATCATAGTGACTGTTACATAAATTTTCACAGAAAATGTGTTCAGACAGTTTATCAGGTGTAACTTGTGTGGGTAGATTTGGTGGTATAATTTCCAAAATAGATTTATGCACAGGGATGTGTGCAGCCCCCAAATATTTGGTTCAGTTCATTTTTTAATTGAGTTTTTTTGTTTTATTTTGTTTTTATGCTGTTCTTTTAATGTTTGTTTGTTTTTTCCCAATTTGGATCTTTTGCCAAACAGGAAAAAAAACATTAAACAAAAAAAAAAATGAAAAGAAAAAATAACTGTCAGAGATATTACTTGATTTGTGGTCTTCTCCATTCTTCCACTTGCAACTAAGGTCCCATTGTATCTGTCCTGTGGGTGCTTGAATTCTGCCACTGTATTGGCTCTGATCACCTCTGCTGGAAGTGTTCCAGGTGCCCACTACCCTCTCAGTTGAAAAGTATTTCCTATTTCCTTCCTTTCAGCTTCATATGATGACCCCCTTTGTCTTGGAGCTTTCATTCTATAGAAAATGCTCATTTCTGGTACTTTATTGAAACCTGCTTAGTATATATTTGTATCTTATCTCATCTTGCTTCTAAGGAGTAGGGAAAAAAAGGGGAATTGGATTCAGACAGCAACCAAAATGGGCCCCAACCTTTACAGTCTGGAGGTACTGATATGCAGACATAAGGGGAAAAGCACAGGACTGCTTCTACGGTCAAGTCCAAAAATAGCATTGCTGGAATTTTCAAGAAGGATGCTCACCCAGTAAAAATGTTGCTAGCAGTAATTTTTTATGGGTTTGACAGTTGCTTGTTTTTTTTATTGTAAATATTAGTACCCTTATCATAAGGATTGGGGGTAACTGCACGGTACCCTTAAAAGAAACCTGGGTGTGACCTACACAGTGTGATAAAACGCCAAGTTCAGAAAAAAACTTAAAACATGGCTCTTCCGACAAGCCTACCCTGATTAAGTACACTGACTTCCGCAAGTATCTTGCCTACGCCTTGTATATTCCTGTAAATAGTCCGTTGCAGTTTTATTTATTGCTTTAATTCCTCCACCTCCTGCTCTTTGTATACTCCTCCTTGTTCGCCCTCCCTGTTCATTGTAATTTCTGCCTTTAAAGTTACATTGTAAACCGGTATGATGTATGCATACTAATACCGGTATATAAAAGTTTTTAAATAAATAAATAAATAAATATTACCATAAGAAAGTTGCTGGGCACACTGGATGGACCATTTGGTCCTTTTCTGCCACCATTACTATATTACTATGTTATGAATATAAGAAATTTTAAAGTAGATCAGACTAATGGTTCATCAAGTCCAGCATCATGTGTCTGAAAGTGGCCAATCCAGGTCATTTGAAATTACCCAACATATGCTAATGGGAAATCCATTCACTGTTGCACACTCTCAGCTCCCGCAGATCCGAAAGCCTACCTGACAAATAGTTAATAGCCCCATCATCCAGAAACTTGGCCAAAATATTTTTAAACTCAGTTATTCTACTTAACTTCTTCTTCCTCTTCTTGCATGATTTATAATGCAGGCTATGCACCATTTTGGTGGCCCTCGCTTGAATGTCCCCTGCCTTGTCAATGTTTTATTTTGTATTTGTGGTCTCTAGAAATTAACACAGCATTCAAGGGGAGCTTTCACCAGAGAGGTAACATTACTTTGAACTTTCCCCTTTTTACCAGTATTATTTCTCTTTAAGCACCCAGGTATACTTTTGTTTATTACTTGGATTTATTACCCACTTTTTAAAAATGAAATTCACCCAAAGCAGTTTTACAGTACATTAGAAAAGCATTTCCCAACTGTTCTGTCACACTTGCAAGACCCTAAATCTCCAATTTCTTTACTGTTTGGCGACTCCTAGTCCTTCTCTGCCAACATGGTAGTTGACACTTGGATTTCTGCATTCTAAATGCATGATTTTGCATTGTCTTTTTTAAAAGTGTAGTTACCATAACTTCCACCATTCTTCCAATTTTTTTTTGTAATTATCTCTCATCTTTTCTACCCTCTCTGGCATGTCTATGTCTACTCTATCACAAATGTTCATATTGTCCACATGTAGGCACATTTTCTCTTCTCGCCCCTCCCTTATGTCACTGATAGCTATTAAAGAGGACTGGGTCTAGAAATGATCTCTGCAGCTCCCCACTGGTCAACGTCCTTCACCAAAGTAGACCACATTGCACATCACTCTTTGAGTTCTGTTCCCCCGCCTACATCTCACTCAGCTTATAATTTGCCCTCCTACTCCCAGACTAGTTAGTTTGATCACCAGTTTCTGTGTGGAAAACTGTCAGAGGCTTTACTGAAATCCAGATAGGCCATATCAATTGCATCACTCCCTATCTAGTGCTCTGGTCACCCTATCAATCAAGTTTGCTTGGCAAGATCTTTCCCTTGTGAAATCATGTTGCCTGCGATCCTATAAATCACTGGCTAGAGGGCAGACAACAACAAAAAGTGCTCAGAGGAAGAATGTCTCAAGTTACACAAGCCTCTCTGATGGATGGAGACTGACTGCCAGCAAACACACAAAGCATAATCTAACACTATGACAGTAATATTACTTTATTTATTACCTGCACAGTACAAAGCGGTCAAAGCATGGAACATCAGAAAGTAAACTATTTTGGAAAAGCCTCTGGGGAGCAAAATATAAGCACAATTGGATCTAGAGTATCCAGTGTGGAAGCAGGTGATTCCTCATATACCATTCCATCCCCAAGACAATCAACATCCACCAATAAAGAAAAAAAAACTCAATCTCAAACAGGAAACAAAGTTTTCTTTCTTACTCAACGAAAACTCCAAGAGCAGGGAAGAGAGTATTCTTATCGCTTGCAGCACACACAAACGCACACAAAAACAATATACAATTCTGACTTAATCCTGCAAGGGGAAGGAAAAGGCCCTGGGGTGGATCAGTCTCTCCATCTATCTCCCTGTATTATTCAAGGTTACTTGTCTTCCTAGGGGATGCCTTTCTCATACCCCAAAGGCACACACAAGACTCATTGCTGGGGTATTCCGAAATCAAATCTTTACTGTAACCAAGCCTCAAAAATGGAAAAGCAATCACCAGCCGTCATCCAATTGACCTTCCTTCCAAGGGGTGGAAGATGGGCTCCAGTATAGGCACTGGATTCTCCTTCATTTTCTTTGATGTTACAGGAGCTCTCTTCGTAGAGCGTCCCAAAAATACACAACCCTTTTACCTCTCCTCCAAGCTGGAATGGTGACCCTAAAATTTCTGCCAATACAAACACAGAAACAAAACTTCTCCAACAGCACAATTACTTCAGAGAGCTTAGATACTGCTGTCCCTCCTCTGTGCTTGGCAGGGATGCATAGCTCCTTCTTCTGTCCACCTCCAGGCAGGAGAAAGTCCTCCTGGAAATTGGGCACAGAGTATTGCCGCAAAACAAAGCTCCACACCAAATCTTTTCTCTCCTGAGACAATCCCTTGAGGCCATGCGGTGCTAGATAGGAAGAATGCCCCTTCCCCTCTTTCTGATATCGGCCTATGGAGGCCAAAACTCCAAAACTCTCCTTCTCCTCCAAAACCAACTCAAAATGACCACGTCTCTGTCTGTATTTGTGCAGACTGGATAGCCAATTCTTCTAGCCTGGAAAAAGGTCTTGAGAACTGCTGGACTACTCCTCCTTTACTCTCTACATTGACTTTATCTAGGGACCTGGGGGAAGGGGTCCCTTATATAGGTGTTTCCCACCACAGCACACTGGTGTGCTTTCAGACTTAATCAGGTGTGCCATGAATAAAAGTCACTACTGCCTGCTTCTCAGATCCAGACCAGCACCTGGGCTCCGATCAAAGCACCACAAAGCAATAAGAGACACCAGCAGTGACTCTTAAACATGCAGGAGCTCCTTTTTGAGACATGCATGCCTCTTCCTAGCTATAGCATGAGCATGTGCTAATTTAATGGGCAGCATGCAGGGCATGGATAGCTGGGCCCTGCTTTATGAAGCACACACATTACACACGCACCTCCCCGTCTTCTCTTTTCTGAATCCCTCCTTCTTTCAAATCCTTTTAGCATCTATCCTATCCCCAGGCTGAATGAAATGGACAAAGCACTGGATATGTCTCACTCGGAGTGTCGGGAGTGAAGCAGTGGAAGAGCTATGGTGGTCAAGGTAACTAATTGAGATGACTGCCCACACCATACAGAACTTTCCCGTTCTACTGCACTTGTATATAGAAAGGACTGGTCCATTATGATGGGTTCAAATGTGCCTCCACCCCCTCCCTTTGTTTTAAAATTTGGAAAAGAATGGTGTGGCTTTCAGTGCTTCCCTAGCTCTACTTTTGGCCAAATGAGTCTTCTCTGCCTACTCTATGGAGTTTGGTGTGTCACAGAATATTTTTATTAGTGTAAATATTCCTTGGCCTTGAAAAGATTGGGGGAAATGGCCTTACTCTACATCTGCCATGCATTTACAAAATTTGCTAAAAATAAATATGAAAAATTAAAACCATGAAAAATGTATCATTGAAGTCCCTTGAATACATACAGTGGTATGAGCGTGTAATATATATATATATAGTCACTGTCTCCATCCCTCTGTCTCAGCTGGCAATCTAGGCCTTGATTAGTAGGCTTGATCTCCCCTATTATTTCCTTACGATTGAGTGCTCAAGTCCTACCATCAATGCTGCCAGGTCGGCGCCTGAACACAAGTTTGGCTTCATCAGCTAAATCCTCTCATACTGGGTGGGGTTCCCTTTCATGGTTTCTGGCTCTATTCAGAAAGAGATTTAAAAAAAAACTCTAACCATTCCAGCTTAAAATATTGAGCCTAACTGTGGGCATAGCCCAGTGCAATTCACTTCCCAGGCTGTGTCTTGCCCGTTTTTAAGGAAATAGGAAGAAAATATTCCAATAAAAATCTTCCCCCACAGTTCCAGTTTAAAAGCTGATTAGGTATCTGGGCCCAACCTACTTCAACTGTCTCTCTCCTGCAGCTTCTGGCCCACTTTCGAAACCCCCCCCCAAAAACATTCATAATTTCAGTCCTAAAGGCTGAGCATGGCTCTGGGCCTTGCTCGCTTTGGCTTTCCTTCCCTGCAGCCTCTGTTTTGCAAAAAGAAAAACAAAAGGGAAATAAATCCCACAATGTATCTTCTAAGCTCAGCTTGCTTGGATTCTTTCCCCTGTACAGTTTCCCCAGCCTCCCCTGTATTGGGAGAGAAAAACAATTAGCAATTCAAGGAAAATAGTTCAAATTAAAAAAAAAACAACAACTCACAGTATTCCTCTAAACCCAGTTTTTTTTTGAGACACTGGTGTGAGTCCCATCCCCTACACAGGCTCCCACACTGGGTTCACAAAATAAAAAAAAGAAAGAAATTCCAGGCAAAATAGTTTAAATGGGCCAACCCTCACCAAAAATAAACAATATTTCTTTAAATATACTATGTTTGAGATGTTTCTCCCTACTAATTCATGGTTTTCTGTAGTCCTACATACCACCAGACACTTACTGTCTGCCTCTTCCACCTCCCCCTCCCCCTCCCCCGACCAAAACAAACCAGCCCTTTTCCTCTCTCTGCTACTCCCCTTAAGAGCAGGGATGGCAAACGCCAGTCCTCGAGGGCCGCAAACAGGCCAGGTTTTCAGGTTATCCACAATGAATATGCATGAGAAAGATCTGCATGCACTGCCTCCATTGGATGCAAATCTTTCCCATGCATGCTCAATTTGGATATCCTGAAAATCTGGCCTGTTTGCGGCCCTTGAGGATTGGAGTTTGCCATCTCTGCTTAAGAGGCTCAGCTGTGTTGTCAGTGAAACTAGAGATTCTGCCCACCTCAACTCAGAGAATCTATCTCCAGAGCCTCAATAGTAAGCCCCTTCCAAGGCCTCTTGGGAGCTGTAGTTCAATTGTAACTGCTTGTTCCCTGTATGAACCCAGATCAGTCCAGACTCCTGGATTTTGCCTCCCTGCCATTAGATATACAGAAAGTTTCACTGACACTGTACATAACCCAGAGTGCCACCTGCAGTCCCTCTGTATTGCTTTGTCTCCAGCAGATGGTAGATGGTGTAAAAGCTGCAGTCTGGAGAGAAAGAGAGAATAAAAGAAGATTAAAAGACAAAATTTCTGGTTCCTTCCAGGGGGTTGTGAGGTCCTGGTGGGGCCATCCCCCCTGGTTTGAGGAGGATGAGCAGTGAGTCGTGACCCCTTCTGATAGCTCGGTCCAGTGGACCGTAGGGTGGACATCTGTTGGTCTAGATCCCTCATCCCCCTCTAGACATCAGTGGAACCTGGCTGCTGGCAGTTTTTGCACTGCAAGCCCAATGGAGCACAGAAGTATCCCTTTTATATGGTTTGCCCTGGGCTGGGTCACTAAAGTTTGGCTAAAGGAAACAAATATAGCCAGTGGTCTGGCTCTTTTCTGATCTGCCATGCAGCCAGCCAGCACTCCTGGAACCGGAACCTCTGCACCAAAGGGAAGTATTGGTTTCTATATATCTTTATTTGTTCTCGGAGAGTTAAAAAAAAAAAGAACCAGTTAGAGGAATCTGTGCAGCAGCAGCAGGGTTCCAGGGAGGAGCTACCTTAGTAGCTGGGGGAGCTCAGCGATGAGGTTTTTCAGCAGCTTCTCTGCCTGCAGAGGAGACTGGGTATTGGCTCCATGGCACTGAGTGATTGTTCCCTTGCTTGCCATTGAGGTGGTGCTGCGTGTGCGGGGAGAAATAGCATGTGCATGCAGCAAAAGTGGCACGGCGTTCGGAGGTCTGCATCAAGCATTTCTGCACCTCTAGAATGAGCTTCGCGGGTGATGGGGGTCTAGTGCTGAGCCTAGCAGCTTCAGCGGGAGTGGCAGGAGAATCCCCTCCTCAGCTATCACCAGTGGTTCCCTGTCCCGCGAAGGTACAGAGAGCTACTTGCACCAAATAGATGTCTCTGGTTCTGATAGAGGTCTTCTGCCAGTTTTAATTTGCTTACGCACAAAGCTTGTTTAGCAGAACAAGCAGCAGGGGATGCTGGCTCTGCGCCCCAGTCTCCATGGATTCTCTGCCAGTCAAGAGACCTGAGCTGTTGAGAAGCTCTTAGGCCTTTGATGATTTTTGGTGCCGGATGTTGAACAGATTGGGCCGAAACATGCTAAAGGTGCAGACTTTGTTTAGCCATATGGTAGGCCATGGCAGTAGTTCTTTTCACATGTGCGTAGATGTGTGCATGCATTCTTGTTGCATGGAGGTTGCATGCGCAGGGACCTGTACATGTAAAGCCATGGCCTACATTTGAGCACATACATCTGCGACCTAGACTTGAGCGCGCATTTGCATAGGTACTTGCGCACATAAGGCCGCGACCTAGACTGGAGTACATATTTGCACGGGTACTCATGTGCATATCACTGCATCTTAGACTTGAGCGCATATTTGCACAAGAACTTGTGCACATATGACCACAGCCTATAGGAGTGCATATTTGCACATGTACTTGTGCATGTACGATCGTGACCTAGTCTTAAGCACGTATTTGTGCATGTCCTGGAGGAGTGTGTGTATATACCTGAGTGGCATTGATATGCGTGCAGGAGGCTGCCTAGAGCCGAAGTTTAGGAGAGTTAGGTCCTGGGTACGTACAGGTCCAAGTGCCTTACTATCTGTGAGGCTTGTTGTCTGATAGCAATTCAGTCCTCACTCTCCATTCACTCAAAACCATTTGACTACTAGAGCTTTTGCCCATGATGGACATCTACTCGGCCTATGGTGTCTCTGGAGGGAGTGGAGTGGGAGGTGAGACAATGGTCAATTTTTCTCCTCCCTTGTTCCTAAGGACAGAAGCTTCCCTGAGAGAGAGAGGTTGGAGAGAGCAAGTTTGGACCTATTAGATCCATTCTTTTTCTCCTGGGTGGAATGTTTCCAGGCCTGCAGAACTTTCTGCAGGGGCACCCAGAGAAGGTGAAGCAAACTACTATATAGGGATCATGTGGTTGGGCCTCCCATTTGTCAGTCACAGTGAGCAAATGCTGCAGGGAGACAGCCCCTGGTAATGCTCAAGGGGTTGTGGATCATGAGACATCAAAGGATTCTGATGGGGAATTGGCTTTCTCACCTCTAAAAGAGAGAATTTGCATATGATTGAATTCTGCTTTGGGTTCTGCTAATATTTTTTCTTTTTTCACAGAGGTATCTTGCTAAGTTTGTTGGCTCAGACTCTGAACACACTCGGAGTGGCCAGAGGTCAATCTTAAGTTAAGCGTCCTGTTTCTTTCCCCCTGTATCCAATTCAAGAGATATAGGATTTAAAGAAGGTAAATACGGCTATCAAGGTTCCCCATGTCCACATGGAAACTCTGAGGTCCAACTCTGAGGTCTGTCATAGCGGCGGTATGCAAGGGAGAGTTCTTGGCATCTTTCACCTTGACAGAGGCATATCTGCACATAGCCATCAAGCTGGAGCACAAGAGATTCCTGAGTTTCATGGTCCTAAGCAATCATTTTCATTTCCAAGCCCTTCCCTTTGGTTGGTGCAGCTCCTTGTACCTTCACCAAAGTGATGGTGGTGGAGGCGGCTACATTGCAAAAGGAGGGTATGTTGGTGTATCCATATCTAGATGACTGGCTCATTCATGTGAAATCAGAGGACCTCTGTTGACAATCAGTACAAAAGGTACTGATGCGCTTGAAGTCTCTAGGATAGGTGGTGAGCCTAGCATTGGGTTTTATCTCATGTTAAGGCGTGATATATAGTGTTGAAACCAAAATGGAATCATTTAATTTGCATATAAAAAATGTTCAAAAACTAAGTATTCTTTTATAGAAGATTTATGGTTAAAAAAGAGTGAAAAGTGAGAAGTAAAAAAGTTTCTTACATTGGTATACCTTTTTTAGGGGTGTTTTGAATTAGGTTTAGTGATAAGCAATTTGTTTGAATAAAGTTTAGATTAGGGACAGGCAATATGACAATAAATGATTAAAAAGAAATTATATTCTGCTTTACAAGCTGATTGAAGCTTGCGGCCCATTGTGAGGCGAGAGGCTGCAGATGTAAACTTTAAAGCAAAGATTTTTTATGATATTGTCATTTGCCAATTGAGTGGGTTTGAAATTGATATTGGACTCTGATCCTTTTTCCCTCTCTTTTGTTAATTTTGAGGAATATTTAGTACCACAGATCAGTCCAGAGACCCACCCATTTAGTGTGTGTGTGTGTTGGGGGGGGGGGGGGGAGGAAGAGTCTGCCGCTCATACTATTGCTTTGTATATAGTGTGAAGTTTTTGGAGGTTTTCAATGGTGATCGCTTATGTTAAATTTGGAAAATGAGTTTTACATTGTATCTTTGGGCAACTTCACCTTCTTCTGGCTCATTGGAGGGGAGAGAGTTTGCTTAAAAATGTATGGCTGTTGCTGTCCTCTTGGCTTGGGTACAGGTCAATTCTGAGGGACTGCAGGTGGTACACTGGATTATGTACAGTGTCAGTGAAACTTTCTCTGTCTCCATCTGCTGACAAGGAGGCAAAACCCAGGAGTCTGGACTGATCTATGGTACTACAGAAATGAAAATTAACAGGTAAGAACTAATTTTCCTTTCAGGGGTTTTCGCAGTCGCTGTCCATAACTCTGTTCTGATGCCAGACTGCCTAGAGGGTCCTTGGGGTTTTGCTAAAGATCTGAATCAAGGATTCTTCCTCATCACAATATTTAATCAGGCCAATGCAATACAGTGCACTCAGCTGAGCGCACAGCTTTACACACACTTGGATGCGAGTTTTGGACATGCATCTAAAACCCCTTATGCAGTATGGCGATTAGCATGTCCAAAACACATCCAAACCAGCCTGTAGCTAATAGAGCTCATCACATGTAAATTCATGTTGATGAGACTATAAGCTATTACCCACTTATGCAAAAAAAAAAAAAAAAAAGTGCGTCCAACACGCACATTTTTACTTTCAAAAATTAAAGCCTGCCCTGGAGCAGGCATTAATTCTTAAGGACTCCCTAAAGTTAACAGAAAAGCAGAAAATACTGCTTTTCTATAGTTCCTCTGACTTAATATCATGGCGATATTAAGTTGGAGGAACCGAATAGGGGTGTGCATTCGTTTTGAACTTATATGTAAAACGCTACTTTTTTTTTTTTTTAACTTAAAAAAGTGATGAGGCCTATATATCAGAAACATTTCATTCTTGTAATGTAACACACAATCTGTGATCCTTGATCAAAATTTGAATTAGAGGGGCTAGACTGAAAAAAATGAAACCAATTTTTGCATCATCTGATTTCCTGGACTTATAATGTACCATCTTAACAGTATAATATAATAATTTCAATAAAATGTATAATGCAATATATTGCCACTGGATTTTTTTTTTCAGTATCTATGAAAAGTGACCATATAAACAGAAAAAAATAATAAATGTATTTCTTCTACACTTTGCTTTTCCTTGACCAGCATATATAAATACCTGAAATAAAATAAAAAAATGACTAAAGAGTTGCATAGTAAGCTGTCAAAGCAGCAGGCTACCTCTTTCTTTTTCTCTCCAGTCATTTTAAATTACAAGACATGAATGTTGGCACCTGAGTGAGCCAGGCATAACAACAGAGAAAAAAATCTCATTTTCTATGGACCTGCAGATAATAAGGATAGCTAAGTTTTATTTTTTTTTGGTGATTTAAGGAAAACAAAGTAAAGCAACATGCTGTTTGCAAGTTGAAGCTATATGAAATGTAATAAACTGTCAATTTGATTCACATATCCCATTTTAAATTTAGGAGTTTCGGGTAAGATGATAATGCTTATAATTACATTTTTACTTTCTGATCCCTGGCCGGCACCCACTCATTATTTGCCACCTCCTGTATATAGCATCATGGGATAATGGCATTACCGTGACCCCTGACCCATGGCTCAGTAGAGCATGCTGTTTAGAAACCAGGGAATGAGATCTCTGGTTCTGCATTGATAAGTACAGGGGACCTCATGCTGTATTTTCAGGGAAATTAGTTTTAACTGAGTCATAAAATCTGCATTTATTTGTTACTACTGAAGTACAATAAGATGAGAATCTGAGATAATAGGTCCTATGCAATAAAACTTAAGATAAAGGAAATGTTTATCATGCAACTAAACTACAAATTGAATGTGCACACTAAAATACCACTTAATATGACATGCAATACATTTTGCCAGTTTTATGTAGGGAGGGAAATTTTTCAAAGCCATTTCCAAGGGTAGCAGTGCTTTCCCTGCAGGAATGGGGTTTTTTTTTTACCCACAGTTTGAAAAAGTATTCTCGTGGGTGGTGGATGCAGCAGGGCTTGTGCATTCGTTTACGTTTTCAAAAATACGTAATTAGTATTATGCCACATAAAAACTATGCTCACATATTAGTAGGTGAAAATGTGTGTGGGTAGTTTTGCTTGGATAATTTTCAAAGGGAAAGTACATGCACACTTTCCCTTTGAAAATTGGTATAAAGTCTATGGGTAAAAAGTAGCTACCGATTTTACACCAGTTACAAAATTACCCCCTTAATGTTTGCCCCCAATAGCGTGGCCATTGTAGTAGTGTGTGCCATGCCCACCAGCTACCATCTAACATCTCTCATGCTAGCCATCTCCTAATGAAAGGGCTAGTTGGCATAAGAAAGTCTCTACCCATGCAGCTTCCTTTTCAAATCCCAAGGAAGCAAAATCAAAGGGCCTTTGAGCGCCGGTCCCTTCCCATCCTTCTGGAAGTAAACTCAAGATGCCTCTGAACCCTGATTCCCACCTCCCTCCAAATGGTCCTCCAAACTATTGGTGGTTTGGAGGACCACTGGTAGTTTACCACTCTGGTGTCGAGGCTAGGAAGGAGCTAGAAAATACTTCCTGGGAGGAAAATATGATTTCCAAAGGAAACATGGGAGCAGGGGTTTATTCTTTCCTAAAACTCCTTTCAGTGGAGAGTGGTGCTCCTCCTTAGCTCACTGACACCACACTGACATTACAGGCAGGCGAGGTCAGGTGAGGCCTCTGTCATACTGAGGGCACTCAGACCAGCTGAAGCCATTTACTGCATGTTTGTAAAGGGCAGGAACATTTTCCTAGGGCCAGAAAATTGGCACCTCCTTGCACATAACAGTGGAGGAAGGTGCATATAAATCGATCTCAATCACATTGATTAGGGATTTCCTGAAACCCTCAGCTGTTAGCAGCCCCTGAGGGCTAGGAGTGAATACCACAGTGCTAGCATGTAGTTTCAGTGTAGGGATCTACAGCAGCCTGTTTTTTTTTCCTAATTGGAGTACATTAGTGCTTTAGGGCCTGTTATGATATTTACAATATTACCTTTTCAAAATTAGGGTTGTTACTGTTTGAGTGTTAGCAGTTAGAGATATTTTCTTAAGGGAAGTTTACTGTATTATAATTATTTATGACTTTCTGAGGGCCAAGCCCACACCCAACTAGTTACAATAGGCTTAATACCATGTGGATTCCATGATTTTATTTGCAATGTTTTCTGTTTGACACTACAGCAGTGCCTGTGAATATAATACATTGCTTAAGTGGTATTTATATCTCAGAAGACTGTACTTACAATGTACTTTTTCAGGTAAAATCTGTTATAAATTCATAATTGTGTGAAGAAGATTGTGGAGTGGGGGAAAGGCTATAAGGCTGCAAGGTTTGCCTAGGACACCTAATTTCTCCACCAGAGGCCATTCACTGCTAGCTATGCCACTGGTCACATCGCCGTCCTTTCCCTGCCGGGGCTTGTGCCACCCTCCACCACAACTGCCTTTTCTTTCACTCCGACGGCTCGCGTCACATGGCTAGGCTACTAACATGTGTGGTAGTAGGGTGCTTTTTCCGAGGTAACTGAGGCCTATTGTACTAGAATAGTGGCATTTAACATATATGGCCATATATGGCCTGTGAGGAGGTTTGTTGGTTGAGTATGACCATACTGAGGAACTAGTAGGAAAATATTCCAACTTTTCAGGGCGCCACGCTATTCAGAGTGACTTTTGTAATAACCAATAATTCTTCAGAGCTGGAACAATGGGGGTAGCCAAACCATGAGAACTTCAGTGGTTCTAAGCAGAGTAGCTCATTAATCACCTTTGTCAAGGGGGCATAAGATATTATGCAAGGCCAGAACAATCAAGGAGGAGGTTCCAAGCCTACTGCACCGCAGTATTTGCTTCCACTCATTTTATAATGCCCAATCCTAGAGCAAATACTGATGCACACTTCTGTAATACATTATCCAGTGCTACCGAACTCAGCCAGCAGACAATTCTGAATGTGTTCAACTTATACTCTATTCACTAATTGGTCATACAGGGGTCCATAATTAGTTGCTGTGTGGCTGTGCCAGTTAGCAGGTTATACTAACCAGCTAACTAGAGGTGTATATTCAGTGGTGCAGTTGTGCCACTGAATATTCCCAGCTATCTTAAAGTTAGCCAGGTATTTATAGTTCTACGACCTGACCAGAGTTAGCCAGATAAATTAACAGGCTAACTCCAAATATCGGAGTGTGCTAAGTTAACTTATCTGGCTAACTCCACTCCTCCCCAGAATGCGCCCCACTTATCAAGCCAAATTCTAGGCAGCCAAAATTTAGCCGGATACAGCCTGAATATAGCCAGGTAAGCCATTTAGATGGATAACTATTACATTATCCATCTAAATGGATTTTGAATATGGACCTCATTGTTGTCTGTCCAGTGAATTACCAAAATCATAAAACTCAGCTAGAGCATGCAGTTATGCCACAAAAGTAGCAAAGGACTCCCTTTTCTGGCACTGTCAGCCATGAAACACAAAATTCTGAGTAGTAGAGAGCCAAGAGTCAACATGATTCTGCACCAAGTCACACAGTTCTAAGTTTTTTTTTCAGGCAGGGTAGGAGTAAACAGCTTCTGAATCAGCAAGCACAGCTTCTGATCAGAGACGGTGAGGAAAATAGACAATGTTCAGTCTTTATCAGTGATTTCATTCAATTTAAAGAAATGTCCAAACCATTCTCCATATTTAATCCAATCACTTGTGCCATAAAACTCAGCTGTGCCAACTATGCTCAAAAGTTGGTTTTTATTCAGAACTCATAATAGCTCTAAAACCACAGCTCTGACTCTGGAACTCCCCATTCTTACACCAACTTAATGAATGAGCATTTCCAGGATATAAGCTGCCACACCCCTCAGGGGCTTTCTCCAAACTCCTCAAGAATTGTATACTAACATTGGTTGGGGACCCTCTAACAATTAATACTGTGGAAACCTAAAGGAACAGTTAACAATAACCAGACAGTGCTATACAACAGCCATGATTATTTACAAACATTTCCATGCATATTTTCTATGCCCTGCATAGCCTCAAATGGGTCCTAAAGTCTATAAGACAAGTGATAAAACAGTGGCAAAACCACAGTACATCAAGGGTACATCCCTCACAGAAGACATCAAGATGGTGGTAGGATGGATGGGTAGGAGGCAGTATTTTCCCACTAAAGCTTGGAAATCCCTCTGCAACCTTTCCACCTCTATTGTAGGGCTTTCTGAGATGGCTACTTCTGTGTGGCATGAATGGAATGGATACCACATAAGAGGGAGAAGATAACTTTGGAGAATAAGGCACACAATCATCAATCACCTGAACTTGTTTTGCTGATATATGGTGATGGCCATTGCTGTGGTTAGTTTATTCAAAGATAGGTGCAGGTGTTCAGAGGCTTCAGCATGTACACTGGGTCAATGTGTCCCAACACTACAACATTTTATAGAGAAGTGATGATTTTATCTATTTATTTATTTAAAAATTATTTCTATACTGTATATACCCATGATCATGGTAGTTTCCAACATTGTAGCAATCATAATTAAAATGCATAAAGTTAAACAATACTTATACACAACATAAAAGCTTATATGAAACACAATCCACATCAAAGTTTCCGTTTGACTCCGCTGCATTTAAAAGATGTTCTTATTCTATGTGCTCTCATACTCACTTCCATGGAAAATTAACTCAAACTTCATTTGACCCAACTACAGTTTCTTAATAATGTACTCTTAGGCTATATTCTGACATGCTAAATTCATCAGATAGCTATTTAAAATTCATGCTGGAAAAGCCAGGTTTTTAAGGCTTACTTGAATGCTTTGAAGTCCAATATTGTTCCTAATTGTTCTGGCATAGTATTCCAGAGAATTGTACTGGCTATGGAAAAGGCACGGTCTCTAGTTTTTCCTAAATGAGCTTGCTGCACTGTTGGTATTTCTAGTAAACCTTTATGTTAACAGGATCGTGCATGTGATGAAGTATACGCACATAACACTGTATCTAGCCAAGGAACTTTAATATTATTTATTCATTTGTGTAATGTGGTTAAAGTTTTGTATTTTATTCTTGCTTGGATGGGTAGCCAATTCAGAGAGGCTAATACTTCAGTTATGTGATCATGTCCAGTTAATATACAGGCAGCTGAGTTTTACAACAGTTGCAGGTCCCTGTGCATGTTATTTGGGACACCTAATAAAAGTGAGTTGCAATAGTTGAAACCAGAAAAGATCAATGATTACAAAACAGTCTGAAAGTCTTCAGGTTCTAATAAATGGTTTGAGATGTTTTAGCAAATATAACTTTGAATAGCCAGAACATATTTGACATTTTATATGTCTTCATGGATAAATGAAAGTCTAATAACACTCCCAATTGAAAAAAGTGAAAAAGCGGAATATAAATCTAAACTGATGAAGAAATTCCAATGGGTTTGTCTTTGGAAGATTTGGCAATAAAGAAACGTGAAATATACATTTATTGATAGCTCCCAGATACATTTTTAAGAATTCAAGAGTTGAATCTAAACCATAGGAATGAGAAATTGGGATATCATATGAGTAGATATAAAAATTTGAACCAAGCCCTGCCAGTAGTTTACATAAAAATGTTAAATATATGTTAAAAAGTATCACCAAAACCTCAGAGCCTTGTGGAACCCTTGTTTGAATTTCCTGTCAGTTTGAGGCCTTATCCCCTCATGCAGAACTGTTGAGTTCTGTTACTAAGATAACATCTAAACCAATTTTAATCTGTGCCCGTAAAGCCTTGTTCTTTTAAATGGTTAATTAAAATTAAGTGGTCAGTTGTGTCAAAGGTGGCAGATATATTTAATTATACTAGTTTGTCGTCCTGATCACAGTCAAAATCTCGCTATATTGTATCAAATAATGACAATAAAAGAGACTCAGCAATACAATTTTCACAAAACTCAAACTGATTTGGATATGAATAAATTTAAAAAGTATCTAAAAACCTGGTTATTTACACGAGCTTATCCAGAATAGATCTAAAAGAGCATATCCAGAATAGTTTTTCCCTCCTTTCAGCCCAAAAGCCCTTCACAATGTGATTACTATGAGCCTTATGTTAAGGTTTTCTAATTGTTTTTTTTTAAATCTATATTTCTATACTGCATCTTGTTACCCCCCTCCCAGTTGTCAACTCCCTGTTAATATGTATTTTCCAAGCTTAAATGTTCAAATGTAAACCGGTATGATGTCCCCCACTAATACTGGTATATAAAAGTCTTTAAATAAAATAAATAATAAATGAATAGAGAATTATCTTCCAAGTAATCTGTGAGTTGTGAAAGAACCAAGGTTTTGATAATTCTTGCCATAACAGAAATAGAGGAGATGGGACGGCACAGTACCTGGATAATAGATGTGAGTCTAGATTATCATGTTTTAGCAGTGGCCAGACTACTGTTTTCTTAACATTTGGCAAAACTCCTTCCAATAGTGATAGATCAACCATTCTCGTCAAGTACAGAGAGATTATTTCTTTAAATCATCTTAATAAACCTACAGCAATGGGATTTAATTTGCATCATACATGATTTAATTTTGACACTCTCTGTTGTGCTTCTAAAGTTGGAACATGGGTGAAGTTTTCCTAAGTAGATACTTCTTTACAAGACATACTCAGAAAGGATTCTGGAATAGGAGGAAATTGCTTATTTAAATTTTCAACATTATCTTTGAAAAAATGGGCAAATTCTTTACAATTGAATGGCAATGTTAATTTACCCTCTGAAATAGAAGCAGCTGTATTCAGACTTTTAACTGTCGAGAACAGTATTCCATTATTAAAGTTGGTAGTATGAATTTTCTTTGAATAGTCACATTTTATTTGCTTTGTTTACCATCTGTTTGTACTTTGCTAACTGCTCCTTGTAATTTTCTAAATTTGATGAAGATTTACATTTTCTCCATATTCTCTCCAACTTCCAAAGACTTCTTTTATGTTTTTTAAGCTCTTCATTATACCCTGGGGGATATTTACCAGACTTATTAACCCTAATTGTAATTGTTTTCAATAGAACAAGACACTCTGCTAATTTGTGATTTATATCATTCCAGTGATTGATAGCTATTTCTGAATTTCCAAACTGCAGGGTTTCTAATTCATTAGGAAGGAGGTCTTTAAGTTTGTCCAAATCTACAGGTCTTTGTCTATTAATAGTGAGTTTCTCACTAGTTCTAAAAGGGCATACATTAGAAATGTCTGCTCTAAATGAAGTAAGTATGTGATCAGACTAAGAAATTGTTCTTATGCTTATTAAGGAGTTCTCAGTATGGGTCAATTCCCACTAGATCTAAAGTATGTCTGGCTTTATGCATGGGGACAGAAATAACTTGCATCAGACCCAGGGCCGTCATAGATTATAGAAAAGTTTCACATACCAAAGATGATGGCATCCTATCAGTTTGAAAGCTAAAATGTCCAATCACAATAGTCTTTGTCATATTCAGGGTGCTGCTGATGAAAAATTCTATAAGAAAGGACATATTATGTGCTAATACCCCAGGATGACAGTATACAAAACAGATTAAAAGGAGAAGGTGTTAATGCTAGAACTTCAAACTTTGATTGGAAGAAGGTTAAGCGAATGCTTAAAAACCACCACCTTGTCTACATTCTCTAGGTTGTGATATAATGGAATAATCTAAGGAGGATAATTAATTCATTAGGACTGGTTTGACTCTTTCAACTACATTTCAATAAAGCATCAGCTTTGGTATCATTTATCAAATATATGATAATAGGTATTTTACTAGCTATAAATTGTGCATTAAATAATATAAATGATAAAAGGATGCCAGCTGAAAAGCTACATGTACCAGTAAATATAAACAATTTTAAATAAGAGCATTATTTATTTATTTATTTATTTATTTATTAACTTTTATTTACCGACATTCGTGCAGCACATCATGCCGGTTTACAAAGAACTCAAGTGGGTGATACACTGAAACATTATAACAAGAACAATGTACAATGAATAAAATAAAAGTAAAGTTATAACAATGTAACCTTAGAACAAAATACTATTCCTTACAATAAGCATCTACCACGATGGTAGGGATTGGTTGA
The DNA here is from genome assembly GCF_901001135.1 of Rhinatrema bivittatum. Taxonomy (NCBI): domain Eukaryota; kingdom Metazoa; phylum Chordata; class Amphibia; order Gymnophiona; family Rhinatrematidae; genus Rhinatrema; species Rhinatrema bivittatum. The sequence continues at coordinate 471,189,858 of NC_042615.1, read as the reverse complement.
CCAGTAGCCATTATTAAGACACTTCTTCAAACTGAAAATCTTAAAGCAATTTGCTTATAGAATCCCAGAAATGAACGCCCTCTGGGTGCACAGTGCACAAAGAGCACACAAAGGGGCAGGCTCCTTCGTGCACGCAATAGAGGAGTGAACCCTACCAACGCATGGTGCCTCCGGTGTCATGGGTCTCCCTAAATGACAGCGCTGCTTGATGATCTCAAGTGGGTCAGCTATTCTGGGGAGTCTGATGTCAAATCCACATGGAGGGAAGTTGGCAGAAAAGCAAGTCCCGTCGATGGCAACCAGTCAGTCAAATGGAGGCAGTGCAGGGCTTCTGACTCATTGCATCTTCTGATGCCAGAACCTCCTTGGCAGACATCTGAAGTGCCTGTTTTTAGTCTGGATTTTCATCATATGGATGTCTCTTCTCACCTTTCTCTCCTGAGTAATGCATTACAGTAATAATGGTGCTGGACAAAGCATAAATATGCACGCATTCTGTGCTCATGCTCATTGTCTTACTGACAGCTACAATGGACAGCACTACTACCAGCAACTCTGTCATATTCTACCACTGCCTAATGGCCTTCCTGCCATGTATCTTCCAAGGCAAATGCTAGGACAAAGAGGACTATTCTTGGTGGGGCCTTCCCTCAGTTTCAGTAGGTCTGGTATGGCTTTTCTTCTATTTGAAAAATGTAAGCTTGGTACATGATAACTGAGTTGCTAAGCAATAGTGATCCATCATATTTGACCTAATTACTACAGAGATAATGATAAATAGAACTACGGCAGTAACTGTAAAAAAGGTGTCTATGATAAAACGAGGAAATGAATTAGAAGAATAAGTTGGGTAGCCATTGGGAAATATTGAGATATCAGGGCCCAGCAAGGGCCTTTGCCTGTCCAGCTTTCAGCTATTCATATTGCCCTGCTTTATGTAGGTACAGAATACTTTGATTTTTCTGGTTGTTAGTAGGGATGTGAATCATTTTTTTGACGATTTAAAATATCGTCCGATATATTTTAAATCGTCAAAAATCGTTAGAAGCGCGATACAATAGGAATTCCCCCGATTTATCGTCAAAAATCGTAAATCGGGGGAAGGGGGAGGGCGGAAAAACTGGCACACTAAAACAACCCTAAAACCCACCCCGACCCTTTAAAATAAATCCCCCACCCTCCCGAACCCTCCCAAAATGCCTTAAATTACCTGGGGTCCAGAGCGGGGGTCCCGGTGTGATCTTTTACTCTCGGGCCTGCGGCGCGTTGTAGAAATGGCGCCGGCGCTACCTTTGCCCGACAGAACAAAGGTAGTGCCGGCGCCATTTTGTTTTTTGTCCCCCGACATCAGGAGCGTAGGAGATCGCTCCCGGACCCCCGCTGGACCCCCAGGGACTTTTGGCCAGCTTGGGGGGGCCTCCTGACCCCCACAAGACTTGCCAAAAGTCCAGCGGGGGTCCGGGAGTGACCTCCTGCACTCGAATCGTTTTGCCGTACAAAATGGCGCCGGCCATACGGTGTATGGCCGGCGCCATTTTGTACGGCATTTTGTTCGGACCCCCGCTGGACCCCCAGGGACTTTTGGCCTGCTTGGGGGGGCCTCCTGACCCCCACAAGACTTGCCAATGGCGCCAGCCGTACAGCAAAACGATTCGACTGCAGGAGGTTGTTCCCGGACCCCCGCTGGACTTTTGGCAAGTCTTGTGGAGGTCAGGAGGCCCCCCCCAAGCTGGCCAAAAGTCCCTGGGGGTCCAGCAGGGGTCCGGGAATGACCTCCTGCAGTCGAATCGTGTTGCTGTACGGCCGGCGCCATTTTGCGCAAAATGGCGCCGGCCGTACGGCAAAACGATTCGAGTGCAGGAGGTCGCTCCTGGACTCCCGCTGGACTTTTGGCAAGTCTTGTGGGGGTCAGGAGGGCCCCCCAAGCTGGCCAAAAGTCCCTGGGGGTCCAGCAGGGGTCCGGGAGCGATCTCATACGCTCCTGATGTCGGGGGACAAAAAACAAAATGGCGCCGGCGCTATCTTTGACCTGTCATATGACAGGGCAAAGGTAGTGCCGGCACCATTTCTACAACGCACCGCAGGCCCGAGAGTAAAAGATCACACCGGGACCCCCGCTCTGGACCCCAGGTAATTTAAGGCATTTGGGGGGGGGGGTTCGGGAGGGTGGGGGATTTATTTTAAAGGGTCAGGGTGGTTTTAGGGATGTTTTAGTGTGCCGGTTTTCCCGCCCTCCCCCAATTTACGATTTACACGATATTTACAAAAACAAAACCGCGACGATCCGATTCCCTCCCCCCCCCAGCCGAAATCGATCGTTAAGACGATCGATCACACGATTCACATCTCTAGTTGTTAGTATCATTTACAGTTCTTATCCTATATGTGGCCACCCTTAAAACACATAGGCTGAGGACTCTAGGGTAGACATGCTATCAGAATTGTTGTCCTCCAAGCAAAGACACAACCTTTCAAGTGTATTCCACCTGGCTGACACGTAGGAGTTAGAATGTTCTGACATAACTTGTGGCCAACATAGCATAGTTGCAATTCTATAGGATATGTCTCCTGTATTGTTAGTGCATTTTTTACTTTGCGGATACCAATATTAAGGTAGGTATGCTGATAGACTCTCAGTCATCAGCTCTGTGTATAGCATTAAGGCAAGAGAAGGTATTGTCAGCTCATGAGCTCATAAGCATACAACAAACCTCTATCTGAAGGCCATAGTGAAAAATGAATAGCCAAACTGCTTCCAGAGGCATCATGTGAAAGGCATGATGTTTTCTGCACTTTCATTGTTGTTTTGAGGAAATACAAGCATTTTTGGCACCTAAACCCGCATCATTGAGCACCGTTCCAACATTAAGAATCACAGAGAAAATGCCCCCCTAGTGGAACACTGGGTACAGCATTCACATATGATATCTGATTTACAATTTTTTGTTATTGATGTGGTTCAACCTTCTACAAGGGGAGGGAATTATCCTGAAATGTTGATTAAAAGGGAGCAAACATGGATTTATCTACTGGACACTATGGTACCTAATGGTTTGAACTGTGAGCTTGAATGGAGTTGGTTCACTTGAGTGTGTTCTGCTATGCTCTGATTGGCTAGTCATTTCTGCATTCTGATTGGATAGTGTATTTTCGCGCCAAAACCCTGAAAGTTTAAAGCCCCAGGACGCTGTAAGTTCGGCGCACTCCCTGTAACCTGTCATTTTACATTGAGAAAGGTATGTGTGGCGTTTTGCTTTATATTTACATATTTTTTAATTCATTCTTAAAAATGTCGATATATCTTTGATACTGTTGGCCCTTTTGGTTGGCTTTGCTACGCAGTTACTGTTTACATTTTTTACAGAATGATCTCATAAATTGAGTTGTCCCTCCCGTCGCAGCCAGCTCGGCGAAACATGGGGTCCGTGTTGGGGGACCCATGCATTGTCATTGAAAAAAAATTCATGTTCATCGTTGGAGTTGCCATAATAAAGAATTGAAGTTTGATTATAAAATGCCCGAAGACTTGTCTGCATCCAGTATCCCCCATGATACCTGTTTTGAAATCGGTTACACTTCCCGGGTTACCTCCGCAGTACTCTAACTTCAATGATGTGTTCTCTAAGCAGAAAGCGGATACCTTACCCCCATTACACAAGTTCAACTGTCCTATTGAACTCCTGCCTGGCACCATGCTGTCCAAAGGCAGAACTTACCCATTGTCTCAGCCTGAAACCCAGGCCATGTCGGAATATATTAAGGAGAATCTTGAAAAAGGGTTCATTCGTCCCTCTGATTCCCCCGCAGGAGCGGGTTCTTCTTTGAGAAGAAAAAGGATGGTGGACTCCGTCCCTGTATTGATTACAGGGGTCTCAACATGATAACCCATAAGGATCGTTACCCATTACCCCTGATCAGCAAGTTGTTTGACCGACTGGAAGGGGCTCGAATCTTCTCCGAACTGGATTTGAGAGGTGCATACAATTTGGTATGCATTCAACCCGATGATATCTGGAAGACGGCGTTTAATACCAGAGACGGCCACTATGAATACGTAGTAAAGCCTTTTGGGCTATGCAACGCGCCAGACGTCTTTCAGCACCTCATGAATGAAATCTTCCAAGATCTCCTGTACAATTTTGCAGTCGTCTACCTTGATGACATCCTGATTTTTTCTAAAGATATAGAGTCACACCGTGAACACATCCACATTGTTCTCCAACGTCTGAGGGAGAATCACCTGAACACAAGGTTAGAAAAATGTTTATTTGAGCGGAACCGCTTACTTTCCTGGGATACATAATTTCTGATCGGGGATTTGTGATGGACCCAGAGAAGATTCAGGAAATCCGCGACTGGCATAGCCAATAGGCCTCTGGGTGTTACAGCACTTCTTAGGATTCACTAATTATTACTGGAGCTTCATTGCGAACTACTCTTCGATAGTTGCCCCACTCACTGCTATGACTAGGAAGGGGGCCAACATCTGAGTTTGGACGCCGAAAGCTATTGCTGCCTTCCAGAGAATTAAAGAGGCCTTCAGCTCCGGCCCCTGTCTCTATCATCCCGATCCGAGACGTCCATTCATTGTGGAAGTTGATGCTTCTGCAGTTGGCGCCTGAGCCATCCTGAGTTAACATTCTCCTACAGGCAAGCTAGTACCCTGCTCATTTTACTCTCATAAGTTTTTCCCCATGGAGCAACTTTACACCGTTGGTGACCGCGAACTCCTTGCGGTCAGGAGTGGCACCCCTGGTTGGAAGGGGCGCAACATAAGTTTACTATCTACACGGATCACAAGAACCTTGAACATCTCAAGGAAGCTCAACTTCTCAACCCCCATCAGGCCCGGTGGGCTTTGTCTTCGAGAGGTTTAACTTCAACCTTTGTTTCCATCCAGGTTCGAAAAACCTGCGTGCTGATGCGCTATCCAGATCCTTTGAGCCAGAGGACGTTCCAGAGGCTCCCAGTTTCATTATTGACCCTGCTTGTATTACCCTGGCGGCTACTACCACAGTTCCAGTTGGGAAGACCGTCGTTCCCCGCCGGCTAAATGAGCGTGTGTTAAGGTGGGCTCACGATTCCAAAATGGAAGGCCACCCCGGTCGTGCCCGGACCTTGGAGATGCTGAGAAGGCATTACTGGTGGCCTACTATGGTACAAGACTCCCGAAACTTCGTGGACTCATGTCCTACTTGTGCTCAGCAAAAACCACCTATGGGGAAGCTTTGGGACTTGCTTCAGCCTCTCCCAGCACCTACTGAACCATGGTCCAGCATTTCTACAGATTTTATTGCAGATCTGCCTGTTTCCCAGAACAACATGGTGATATGGGTTGTGATTGACTGCTTCTCGAAAATGGGACACTTTATCCCTCTACCGGATCTTCCTTCAGCCCCGGAAATTGCTAGAATTTTTCTGAAGAATATCTTCCGTCTTCACGAACTTCCCAAGGAGATTGTGTCCGACCGGGGACCACAGTTTGCCGCCAAGTATTGGCGTTCCTTGTGCCGAAAGTTCAATATTACTTTGAACTATATGTTGACCTACCATCCTCAGGCGAATGGGCAGGCCGAGAGGACCAATCAGACCTTGAAGACATTTTTACGTTCCTATGTTAATGATCTGCAAGACAATTGGTTGGAGCTCCTCCCCTGGGCCGAGCTGTCGCACAAAACTCATGTCAAAGCAGCCACCGACACATCTCCATTTGCAGTAGTCTTTGGATGGCAGCCCCAACTGCCTCTTCCTGTACCTTTGATGGTTCCGTCTCCAGTGGCTCAATCCATGGCTCAAACCATTCGCCACGTGTGGACCCGAGTAAAGGAGTGACTGGTGCAAGCTGCAGAATGCGCCAAGCGCGCCGCTAATCTTCATAGATAACCTGCTCCATTTGTTCGTCCAGGCCAGAAAGTATGGTTGAGTGCTCGACACATTCACCTAAGGCTACCCTCTCACCATCTGGCTTCCAAATACATAGGATTGTTTCCGATAATCAGAAGAGTAGGAGCTGTTTCCTATCAACTCCAGCTACTTTGTTCTTTGGTATCCACAACACGTTCCACGTGTCCCTGTTGAAGCCATTGGTTCTCTCCAGGCCCACTCGTAAAGACCCTCCTGTTCCACGTGTCTCTGCAGAACCAGACATGTCTCTCCAGGTAAGAGAGGTCCTCAACGTCCGGTGATGCCAAGGCAAGTGGGAATATCTCTTAGCCTGGGAGGGCTATGGGGCTGAGGAGAATTTGTGGGAACCATCTCAGAATATTCTCGATAAGAACCTTCTGAAGACCTTCCATAGAATGCACCCTGAGAAACCGCAGCCATGTAGGGGAAGGCCTAGAAGGGGGGGGGACTGTTATGCGCCCCAACCGCAGCTGTCCCGCACACGGGACCGCTCACCTGCATAATTCCTCGGCGGGTCCTGGGATGACCTCCCTTGTGGTAGTTGCTAGCCCAGCTAGGCCCCGGCGTCCCACTGCGGCGGTCGCCAGGCCTTCCACTGCATGCCAGGCCTCACGCCGAGGTTCGGCATGTCCCTCTATGCTAGCCACGCCCATATGCGCGTGCGCACGGCCTGCCCCGACACTTGTAGGGCCGAGGGCCGGTCTGGGTTCCGCAGCATGCCCTAATTGATCTACAATATAAGGAAGTTCCTGACTTCACTTCCTTGCCTTGGCAATCGGGTCGGCTTATGCTAGATTGTCTCCGCGTCTGTTCCTGTTTGTTCCTAGTCTCGTTCTAGGATCCTTCTGTTCTCCTTTCCTGACTTGTTCCTGCATCCTTGTTCCTGAGTCCTGCCTGTTCCTGTGTTTGTCTATCTGCCTTCCCAGGTAGTACCCTCGGACTGACTTCTGGTACTGACCTCGGCTTGTTCCTGACCTGCCTGCCTGCCGCCTGTCTACGACCTCAGCTAGTTCCTGACTCGTCTGCCTGTCTGTCGCCTGCCTCAAGACCCCAGCCTGTTCCAGACCTGCTCATCTATCTGCCACCTGACTCTAGACCTGTGCTTGCCTCTGACTACATCTGACCTCCGGTAACTGACCCTTGCTTCGGTGATCACTCCTCGGACTGACCTTTGGCCATTGACCTTTTGCCTGCCTGACCTTGCCTCCAGTTTCTGGCTCTGTTCCTCGCCTTGTCACCACCAACTCTGTCCTGGTTCTCCCTGCTTCAGCTCGAATCTGACCGTGCTCCTTCTGTGTCTGTGGGCACACCGGACTTCCATTCTCCCAGGAGACCCTGCGAGGCACACCTAAGTCCAAGCGGCCCAGGTCCCTACGGACTCCTCCTGGGGGGGACCTCGGGCTTCCAGTAGTGAAGCTCTACCTAGCCTCTGTCTCCCTCAGTGCTCCGCCCCCTGGGGCCAGTTACCTCCTGTTCCCTTTCAGGAGCCATTCCATCCTTGCCCCAGGACAAGGGTCCACCCCCGAACGCAACACTCTGAAACTTGTATCTCCCCAACATCCTCATTAGTAAACACAGAAGCAAAGAATTCATTCTATTCAGCCAGATTCTACCACTTCCACATGTAAAAATGTTATTACTAATGTAAATACCTATACCTAATGTTATTCTCTCCCTTTTCTTCTCTCCTCCCAGTTCTTTTACCTTGTTATTTGTAACTGCTTCCTTCTACACAAATAGGTTATTGAATTGTTCACTGTACACCCCTGTTATATGTAAACCGGCATGATGTGTTTGCAACATGAATGCCGGTATATAAAAATTTTAAATAAAATAAATAAATAAATTTAGTCTTTCTGCAATGGCCTTATCTTCCCTAAGAGCTCCTTTAACCCCCTCGGTCATCTAATGGTCCAACCAACTTCCTCACAGGTTTCTTTCTTTGGATATATTTTAAAAAGATTTTATTATGAGTTTCTGCCTCTATGGCCAACTTCATTTCAAATTCTCTCTTTGCCTGTTTTATCAGTGTTTTATACTTAACTTGACAATGCTTATGCTTTTTCCTATTTTCTTCAGATGGATCCTTCTCCCAATTTTTGAAGGATTTTTTTTGGATAAAATAGACTCTTTCATCTCATCTTTTAACCATGGCGGTAATCATTTTGCCTTCCTTTCACCTTTCTTAATGTGTGGAATATATCTGGACTGCATATCTAAGACTGTATTTTTAAACAATGTCCATGCCTGTTGAACACTTTTAACCTTTGCAGCTGCATCTTTCAGTTTTTTTTTCTATTTTCTTCATTTTATCAAATTTAGTGTTAGAGCTGTAGATTTACTTATTGTCCCCCTTCCAGTTATTAGTTCAAATTTGATCATGTTATGATCACTATTGTCAAGTGGCCCGACCACCATTACCTCTCTCACCAAATTCTGCGTTCCACTATGAATTAAATCTAAAGTAACTTCCTCTCTCATTGGTTCCTGACCAACTGCTCCATGAAGCAGTCGTTTATTATATCCAGGAACCTTATGTCTCTAGCATGTCCTGATGTTACATTTACCCTGCCAATATTGGGGTAATTGAAATCTCCCATTATTATTGCACTGCCAAATTGGTTAGCTTCCCTGATTTCTCTTAGCATTTCATCATCTGTCTGACCATTTTGTCCAGGTGGACGGTAGTATACTCCTATCACTATACTCTTACCCAACACACATGGGATTTCTACCCATATAGATTCTACTGAGCATTTAGTCTCTTGTATGATCTTTATCCTGCTGGACTCTATACCCTCCCGGACATAAAGTGCCACACCCCCACCAAGTTGATCCTCCCTATCATTGCAATATAATTCATACCCTGTTATAGCACTTTCGCATTGGTTATCCTCCTCTGAGATGCCAATTATGTCAATCTCATCATTCGCTGCTATTCACTCTAACTCTCCCATCTTACTTCTTAGACTTCTGGCATTGGCATACAGACATTTCAAAGGTTGAAGAGTGGGAGAGAGGAGCTTCCAGGATTATAATTGCCCTGGAATAGCCAGTCTATGGAAGGTGGGTCCAGAACTCCATCCGAATGGAGTGGGCCCTGAATGGGATTTACCCCTCAAGGGAAGAGCCTATGGAGTGGAAGAAGAGATCCCCCTCCCCCCAAGAAAATGTTCAAGAACTAAGAAGTGGACCTCCCTCAGAGGAAATGGCCAGGAGAGCAGAGGAGAAGAAGCTAATCCAATACGAGGAGGGCCCCTTTGAGATCCAGGGTGTGACGGAGACTGGGGAAGTCTGTACAGTACTGTATGCATAGTCAAAACCTCAACATAGCATGGATTGATTATGAAAATTGCCTGTGATAGCATCCCACACTCTTGGACAATAACTAGCCTTGAAATATACAAAATGAATCCTGAACTGATAGAGTACATCAAGTGGACTACACTCCTCCTGAATTAGGATGGGCAATATGACATTTCCAATATTAAGGTCCAGCGAGGAATATTTCAGTTATCACTTTTGTTGTGTCTGGCATTGAACTCACTGAGTATTCTTATTAATTCCTTGGATTATGGAATGTGCCTTAATCCTAGAGCAATCAATTTCCTATCGAAGGTATCTCATTTACTATTTGTTGATGATTTGAAACTGTACAGTTCTTATGATGCTCATGTAGCAGAACAATTTTGTGTAGTGAGGAGTTTCTCAGATGACATCAGAATGACATTTGGCTTGGACAAATGTGCTAAGGCAACTTTCCTTAAAGGAAAATTAAGCAAAATTGAAAATATTACAATATAAAGGAACTAGAACAGAAAGGTGTATATAAATATCTAGCAGTAGTTGAAGGTGGAAAAATTCAACATAAAGTATTGAGAGAAAAGATCGGTAAAGAATACTATAGAACAGCAGTTCTCAACTGGTGTGTTGCAACACACTAGTGTATCACCAAGCTCACTTAGGTGTGTCGCTACACTTCCCAGTCCCCCGCTGACCCAGCTGCTCCCCCCTGCCCCAGCAAAATAGGAATTCATCCTCCACCTGGGCTTAAAATGCTGATAGCCTGGGCGGAAGCAGCAGGAGAGTGGCACCTGCATGGTATCTTTTACCTGCCCCCCCCCCCCCCCCCCCGCGGCCCGGAACATAAAGTGATATGCAGCAGCCATGTGCATGGGAAGAAAAGATCATGATGGTGCATATAGCATCGGCCCAAAGAAGAGAGGCGCGGCCTGAAGAAGAGCAGCGCGGTGCAGAGCAAAAGAGGAGCAACGTCAGCCCCTTCGGCGGATGGGACTCCTTTCTCGAGGCCGCGGAGGCTGGAAGTGGAGGAGGCTGCTGCTATCACTAGTTCAGTGGAGGGAGAAAGAGGGTAAGTGAGTGAGCAAGCATATGTGTTTGAGATCCTGTGTGTGTGTGTGTGTGTATGTGTGTGTGTGTGTGTGTGTGTGTGAGAGAGAGAGAGAGACAGCATGTAAGTGAGTGATTGAGGGCCTGTATGTGTATGTGTGTGATTGAAAAACCTGTTTGTGTAAAAGAGAGTATGCATGTGTGATTGAGGGCCTGTATGTGTGATTGAGATCTTTGTGTGTGTGAGAGAGATAGCATGAATGTAAGTGTGTGATTGAGAACCTTTATGTGTAAGTGAGAGAGATCATGCATGTATGATTAAGAGCCTGTGTATATAAGTAAGACAGAGAGCATGTGTGTCTGTGTGTGACAGAGAGCAGGTGTAGGTGAGAGAGCATGTGAGTATGTGATTGAGAGCCTGTGTGTATGTGGGAGAAAGAGAGAGCATGTGATTAACTGTGAGAATGAGAATCTCTGTGTGTGAAAGAAACAGCATGTATGTAAGTGTGTGATTGAAAGCTTTGTGTGTAATTGTGAAAAGACAGCAGCATGTGTGTAAATGTGTGATTAAAAGCATATATAAGTAAGAGAGAAAAAGCATGTGTATAAGTGTGTGATTGAAAGCCAGAGTGTGAGAGAGAGCCAGTGTAAGAGAGCGAGAGGGGAAAGTTAAGAACATAAGAACATAAGAAAATGCCATACTGGGTCAGACCAAGGGTCCATCAAGCCCAGCATCCTGTTTCCAACAGTGGCCAATCCAGGCCATAAGAACCTGGCAAGTACCCATCCCTCCTCCTGCAAATTCCAAACAATCTTAGGGCACCTGGATATCAAATGTTCAGGTGTGCAAAGCATTTTTTTATCCTTATTTTTCATTATTGGGTTTCTGTGTCTTCTATTTTGAAATATGTTATTGGTAGGGATGTGCAGAGGAATGCCATATGTTGCATTCGGGATTTGGATTCATCGGGGGTAGATACATTGCATTCGGCAAGGGGGCCCCCTAATACGTTTATCCATTAATTCCTACTCATTTCCCCGCTAAAATTAAATTAACTACAACCCCCCACCCTCCTGACCCCCCCAAGACTTATCAAAAGTCCCTGGTGGTCCAGCGGGGTCTGGGAGCGATCTCCTGCACTCGGGCCATGGGCTGCCAGTAATCAAAATGGCGCCAATAGCCTTTGACCTACTATGTCACAGGGGCTACCATGCCATTGGTCAGCTCCTGTCACATGGCCATCGGCGCCATCTTGTTCTCCTACCATGTGACAGAGGCTGACCAATGGCACGGTAGCCCCTGTGACATAGTAAGGGCAAAGGCTATCGGCGCCATTTTGATTACTGGCAGCCGATGGCCCGAGTGCAGGAGATCGCTCCTGGACCCCTGCTGGACCACCAGGGACTTTTGGCAAGTCTTGGGGGACCCTCTGACCCCCACAAGACTTGCCAAAAGTTCAGCAGGGGTCCGGGAGCGACCTCCTGCACTCCATCCATCAGATTTTGAAACCGGATTTTGAAACCGGCAGCCGAGGGTGTGAGTGCAGGGGATGGCTCCCGGACCCCCCCCTCCCCCCACTGGACCACCATGGAGTTTTGGTAAGTCTTGGGGGGGGGGCAGGAGGGTGGGAGGTTTGTTTAAATTGGGTTCTTTTGACGGCCGAATAATTCGGCGGATTCGGTGTATTCGTGGGGAATCGCGATACATTTCGCTTCCCCACGAATACAACGAATAGGGCCCTATACGTTGCGGATGAGAAATATGTTAGAAATGAATGCACACCCCTAGTTATTGGTATCTAGAAAATTTTGATATGCGTTTTTAATTATTGGATATTCCATTCATCAGCTATTTTGAAATCTGTTCTTTTTGTTAGTATGGTTTTACTGCTATTGATTTTATATTTCTTGCTTTACTTTATGAGGACTAGTGATTTTTCTTTTTCCTTTGTTACACTGCATACAGTTTCTCTGGCTTGTTGTGGTTTCCAGTTCAGTTTTTGTCTGCATGCTTCTAGTTGTGCTTTATGATCTATTCTTTGTTAGGTGAGGGTCAGCACATGTGACTGAGGTGAGGAATTCTGCTGGCATTAGTTTCTGTGTAGGGCTCTATAGCAGCCTGGCTTGGTCCGTTTTCTTAATAGGAAGTGTATTGGTGTGTTAAGGCCTGGTGTAATATTTTCAGTGTTGCCTTTTCTTAGGTAAGGTGGTTACTGTTTGAGTGCTGGAAACTGGTGTTGTTTTGGTATGGGATGTTTACTATTTATGCAATTTCTGTTCAGACAGAGTACTTGTCTTTCCCTTGTATCATTTTTAACAATAACGTATTTTTAACAATAAAAATGATACTGGGCCTTTATTTTTTATTTCTGCCGTGAATTGCAATGAGCAGTGTGTCCCCTCACACATGTGAGCGTGGTCTGTCAGGTGTGTCACGATGGGAAAAAGGTTGAAAACCACTGCCACAGAAGAGTGAAGCTGATATTAAAAAGTGCCTTAACAATAAGAAATAACATACAAGCAATCGGTTTGAAATCCCTGCATTATCATGCAGTTTTGAAATACTAGATTGGCCTCATAACTACCTTGAAGAATTGGATGTAAACACAAGAAAGCTCTTCCACACTCATCAGGTAATTTATAAGAACCAATGCATGCCGAGATTGTACATCCCTAAAGCTGAAGGTAGTATGGGTCTTATTGAAATCAATCACCCTTATAAATCTACTATAATAGGCCTTCAGGTATACTTAATGGCATTAACAGATCCAAATGCTGAAATAGTGCAGAAATGCGAAAGCAAGCAATCATCCTCAATCCTCTTAAGCTAGGACCATCGTTCTGGTGAACAGAGGGAATGACTGAAAATCCATCAGTATAGCAAAGTTAAGAGGCTACAGAATTAGCAAAGCAAAAAAGGATAATTGGCAGAAGCCAATAAGTACAGTGGGAGGTACAGAGAGTTACTTCAGAAACCTCACATGGATCAAGATTTGACAGAGCAATGGTTGAGGAGAGGTGAATTCAGACCTATGGGTGAGAGATTGGTAAATGCAGCACAGGATAGCGGACTACAGATGAGATAGTAGACAGCAAGCATAGCAAAGACTGGCAAAACAGACAAATGCAGATTCTGTGGGAAAGAACTGGAAATAGTTACACATCCCGTTGCTGGATATGATGTGCTGATGTCAGAAGACCTGTATAAAGAGAGGCACAACAATGTATCATGGTTTATTCATTGAAAGTTGTTTAAACTTTATAATATCAGTGTACCATTGGGAGCACAACTCTAATAGAATAGTAGAGAATGAAGAAGTTGTGATTACCTGGGACATTCCTATTCCCAGAGACAGCAAGATCAATGCACAAAAACCAGATATTGTAGTGAAGGAGAAGAACACATGAACAGCATTTCTGATAGCGGTGTCAGTACCCACTGACTGTTCCGTGGATCATTGGGAAAAGCAAAGATTCTTAAGTATCAAGAAATGCAATCAGAGGCCTAGAAAATGTGACCTCAATGCAAACATTAGGAAGAGCATCTACCTTATAAATGGCCTGTGACCGACGGCCCGCAAATGCGCAGTAGAGACCAGCTCTACCGCGCATGTGCGGGCGAGCACGTCGCTCTGAGGCAGCTTCAGAAAGAAAAAAAAATGACGGCGTCCAGTGGCAGCAGCGGCGGTACCGGCAGCGGGCGGCGACGGCGGTAGCGAGCGGCGGCGGTGGCGACGGCGGTAGCGGGCGGCGACGGCGGTAGCGGGCAGTAGCGAGGGAGGGAGAAGAGAGAGAGAGGGAGGGACGGACTGAGTGGGAGGGAGGGACGGAGAGAGAGAGTGGGAGGGAGTGACTGAGTGAGAGGGAGGGATTGAGGTGAGGGGGGAGGGATTGAGTGAGGGGGAGGGACTGAGTGAGAGGGAGGGAGTGGGACTGAGTGAGAGGGAGAGGGGGGACTGAGGGAGGGAGTGGGACTGGGAGAGAGAGGGAGGGAGTGGGACTGAGGGAGAGTGAGTGGGACTGAGTGAGTGAGAGGGAGGGGGGAGGGAGTGACTGAGTGGGAGGGAGGGATTGAGTGAGGGGGAGGGACTGAGGGAGGGAGTGGGACTGAGGGAGAGGACGGAGGGAGTGGGGACTGAGTGAGAGTGAGTGGGACTGAGTGAGTGAGAGGGAGGGAGAGAGGGGGAGGGAGTGAGTGAGACTGAGTGGGAGGGAGGGACTGAGTGATAGGAGAGGGAGGGTGGGGAGGAGTGGGTGAGGGAGGGGTGGTGAAGAGTGAGGGGAGAGAGAAAGAGGGGGAGGTGAGAGACAGAGGGATGTAGCCCGTTTTAACGGGCTTAACGGCTTGTTAGTAATAGATTTGAAAGATTTTGATCATCCCTAACATGCCATGGCTTACGAATGAGGTTCATTTGTAAGCCATATGCATAACAAACCCAGTTGGAGAAAGTGACCTTGTAGAAGGATCAGGACCTAGAGTGAGTAGTTACTTGGTGCCTGAGGGAAATGAGTAACTCCTTTTGAGGTCTTAGTGAGTAAGGTATGTGAGAATGGAGTGAGTGATGTGGGGAGAGTCAGGGCCCCTGGATAAGAAAAAGGTATTGTAAGGTGAGCCTATATACCACAACTTGAATTCTGGAGTTTGAAAGGACAAGGGATCTGTGAGAAGGTGATTCACCAGTACTTGGGTGAAAAGGGGAGCCAGTATTTTAGGAAAACTCCCTGATGCCTGATTATTGAAGGATATAACCATAAGCACTGCATTTTAGTTAATCACATTTGGGAAAATATGAAGAGAAGGAATAAGGGAGGATTCTGTAAGATTTTTATTGCTGTTCAACTGAAGACTGAGAAGTTGGTGCTGTAACCCTTAGGGTTCCAGATAGTATAGAATTGTGGATGTTTACTCTGACTGTGTATCCCATGAACTTTGAGTATTCATTATTGAAAGGCCTTCCCTCTACATTGTGATTGGCTGTAAAACTAAAAATAAAGTTGAGAGCTTTGGTTTTACAAGACAGTGGCATGAATCTATTTTCAAGGATGGATTGCTATAGGGACGAGGTTCATGAAGAGGAGAAGAGTTGATGCTCCCTTGACCAGTCAAGGGAAACTGATCTACTCCTACTGTTTCTATTTGGGTCCACTTCACCATTTGCTTGACCCACCTTTTTGATCTCACTAAATAAATTTGAGAGTCTGTCCTTCCTCATTCAGTTACAGTACCTCTCACTGATTTCTGTACCTTGGAGTTAGGGTTACATAAAATTAGTGCCTGAAGGTGCGGCACTGAGAAAGTTTGGAGGCAATAGAATGAGTGGAAACAGTCTTAAAGTGTTTGTGTAATTTTGGTGTGTGTGCTTTTTTCTTTTTGTTTTGTTTTTTGCACCATAGATGTATGGGCTTCTATAGAGGTTAATGAAGGAAAGATGGTTGCCGGGGTATTTGCTGCAGAAGACTTTCACTCCAAAAGAGGAAGTTGAAGACTTCAAAATCTGCATTGATCTTATGCCCACCTAGAGGAAGCAGAGGAGGAGCTTCCTGACCAGTATGGTCGAAGATGTCAGAAGGGTGCGGAATCATGTGGATGTTGGTGGCCAATCACATCAATTAAGTCAAGTACACAAGGAACAAATTGTCATAAAAGAAGGGAAAACCATTTTGTCCTCATGGAGTTTGGTGCGGGAGAGTGTGCAGTGAGTAGTGTCAGTGACTGGAACGTAAAGTGACCACTGTACATGGAGAAGCAATCATGTATTTTCCAAAGGCCAATCATTTTCAGAGAGCTGCATCTGAGTCAGTGGAGGAAGTGGAGAAGTATCACCTTCCGAATCCCAGAAGAGTGCAGTGGAAGAATCCAAGCCCCAGATTTTCCAAGTTGCCAGTCAGAAATGAAGAAGAGTCGAGAAGATGGAGCTGGAGTTACAGAGCAGGCTAACCCTTGGAGTCGAAGGAGGGTGGATAGCCATCCGGCTACAGTGCATATACTGTGGTATATGTGCAGTCCACTTCTTGGACGTGTTCGCATGCAGTCAGTGCAACAACCCACTCATTCAGGAAAAGGAACAGCAGAAGTTGGTGAAAGCATCAAAGGTTCATCAGTTGGTGGCACTTGGAGAAGCTCCAGTGACAAGGCTGTGGAGAGACCCTGCCATACAAGGAGGCATGTGGGTCCCTTGCAGAGGTGGTGGTGGAAGTTGGAGCAGCAACAGAGGTGAGGCCTACTCCAGCAGCTGTGAGTACCTCTAGCAATGCAACTGGTGTTGGGGTATGGGCCGAAGATGGAGCATCAACTGCTAGTGAGGAGATTATAGTGAGACCTAAGACTAGAAAATGACCTACTGTGGCTGTTGGTGAGTCATCCAAAGGTGTGGAGTGGAAGGAGGCTTTTTCGAGAGAGTTGGAAGCACAAGGGAAAGAGACTAGGCCACAGTTGGGAATGAATGCAATATTAATCAATATTGTTCCAGAGGGGATGGACTACTGTGGGGCCTATACACAACATGGGTGAGTCATGGTTCAGGAACAACTGGGGAAGCCTTAAAGAAGTATGGTCTCAGAATGATCCTGATAGATATGCCACCTCAGTGGTTTGGTGAAGTCCCAACCAGCCTACATTTTATGTGATGAAGCCAACTCTAAGAAGAGATGGAATAAGGGAGGTTTGGAAGATTTAATTGCTGTTCAAGTGAAGACTGATAGATTGATACTTTAACCCTTTAGGTACCAGATAATGTAGTATTGTGGATGTTTACTCTGACTGTGTATCCCATGAACTCAGAGTATTCAGTATTGGAATATCTACCTTTTACTGAAATGTAGATAGTAACTGACAGTATCTCTCATTATGCTATATACCCTGAAGTTAGGGTTACATAAGAATATGATGAATAATATTAATCAACTCGATAAACACCCTAAACACCTTCTACAGTATATGACAGCAAACTTCACTGTTGCTGTCTTTGGGTGCTGCCTGTAATATAGGAGCTGAAGTATTTTCACCAATATTATAATTAGCTTGTTGATTTGGACAAGTCTGGTGATGATGCATATGGAAGGGGTTGACATTCAAAAGATATATGTGGTTAAAATGGGCTTTCCACCACAAAAATAAAACAGGTTAAAAACTCACCCAGCCCAGTTAAAATCTGTCCACACAATCACTGGGTATTCATATTTAGCCAGAGCTTGCTTAGTGGTGAAGAAGGTCATTTTGATGCATTGGCGGGACGCATCGCATCCATCCTACTGGACCTAGTGCAACTGCCATATTCCAAAATGGTGTTGACTAGTCATTGCCCCTGTCATCAACAACTCTTCTTTTAGGTAGAGGTATAATCCTAGACCATCAGGGTATTTTGTGATAAACAATAACGTGGTGATGCCACCACAATATTTTATTGGGGAAGGGCAAAATATCACGGGACCCTCCCTAGAGATATTTCATCCTTCCCACGATAAAATATTGTGGCTTGACAGATCTCTCCCTTAACTGGTTAGTGCGATATTCTATGTTAACCAACTAACAGTGCCATTCATCAAATAACCCTAACGCCTGTGATAATGCCATAATGCATGCATTATTTATCGCATCTTGAGATCTATATGCAAATTTGTTAAATTTAGTCAAAAGGGAGGAGTTTATGAAAATGAGAGGTGTTTAACATTGCATGCAATAGCATAATGCATGTTTTAATGCTGAAAATAACTACACCATTTTTCCTGGTGTGACGTTGTGTGATATACCTGAACTGGGATTTGTGATATTTATTGCAAATCCCATTTTGGGCAGGTGGGAGTTGAGGGAGAGGGGAGAGAGAGGAGAGTGGAGAATAGAGAGTGAGAGTGGGCTTCTGGGGGGCATACATACTAGTCAACTATTTATACCATGGTAGGAGAGTCAACTAGTATCTCGAGGTGAGGCTCAGGTTTTGGAGGTGGTCTAGGGTTTTGGGGGGCAGTTTTACTTGCACAGTCAGATGTACGAATGGCACAGTATATACATCATGATTTGATAGCAGCTTCATAGCAGCTAGGTAGAGAGTGCATCAAGTTAGGGCGAGTACATTGTAGAAATCTCATCTTTGTGTACCTTTCTTCACTCCAAATTCCATCAAATGTTCACTGACTTGTACTGTGCTGTTCGTACATCTGTCTTTTCATGTAAAACTGCCCCCAAACCCTAACCACCAGCAAAACCTCACCTCGAAACACTAGTTGACCCTCCTATAGAGGTATAAATAGTTAATTTACATGAACCCTTTTTAAAGACTCTCTCTCTCTCTCTCTCACACACATCACAGATGCAATAAATTAAACATACATTACAGTAAAATAGCACATGTTGCAGTACTTAAAAAATTTCCCTAACCATGCCCCTTTTCTTTTTTTTATCACGGGTGCTATTCATGTGAAATTTATAGAAAAATGATGAATCTAGGTCTAAATTTGTCTGCTTAGGGGCAAATGCACAAATGGCTGCCAAAAATCTAATTGTGCAACTTTTCTGTGGTAAGATTTAGTTAAATATTCAGCCATAGATTTAGCCACTGAGATGTGGCTGAATATCCAGACAATGTTAACCAGTTAAAATTTACTGGTTAACTTTGTTGTGCAGTAATTCTTTGAAAATCCTTCCTAAGCCAATAGCATACAGAGTAAACAGAAAATGTGCCTATATACACATCTCACCTTAGGAAAATAAACTCTATATACTGAAAATACCTGCCCTGTATACCTGTTCTGCCTTTGGGTTTCCAGCCTAGAATCTGGCATCTTCACAGCTGAAATACAGGAGAAACATGCAAGCCAGGTGCACCCTGGGAACTAGCGAAATAAATTTGCATATGAAGTGGCCTACTTTCTGCTGCTAGCACTTTTTGAAAAGTACATTATGTAAAGAAAATTAGTCATTCTGAGTCTGCAGCTGTGGACATGTTCTGAGCTGTGAGGATTCTTCAGGATGCAATAGAAAACTTATAATAATGAAGCAACATCCCTTGACACTGTATTGTGAAACAGAATTTGCATTTTGGGAGACGTATTCTTCTGCATCTGACAACAGCATTGCAACCTCATTTCAAAAGCATGGAAAAACTCAAGTTTTACTTATTTACAGCACTTCTACAAGCTGACTTGGAAATTATATAATTTTTTTTTATTTTATTTTCTTTAGGATTAAGAGTTGTAAGGATGTGAAGTATTCATGGAAGCTGTATCTCCCCTCTAGGCAATATTGTTCCTGAAGTATGGCTTAGAATAAAACTTGATTGCTTGGGTTCCCGGACAAGACTCTTATCAGGATGTCCATGGGACTTGCAATTTCAGAGCCAGCATTGAACACATAGTTTGTAATCCCTTTGCAATTTATAAACTGTAAAGGGATGTTCACCCACAGGGCATAACACACAGAGGGCAATTTGCAAAGGTTTTCTGTTGTAAGTAAACATGTATTTGCCCTTCACAAAACTGCCTTTGAAAAATTGCCTTCCCCCCCTCCCATCGCTCCAGTGCACGTAAAAGTAACCCTACTGTTCACAGTGGGGTAGATTTTTAAAAAATGCGCGTTCGCGTACTTTTGTTGGCGCACCAGTCGCAAACAAAAGTACGCTGGAGTTTAGTAGATACGCGCGTAGCCGCGCGTATCTTCTAAAATCCAGGATCAGCGCGCGCAAGGCTGCCGATTTTGGGCAGCCGGTGCGCGCCGAGCCGCGCAGCCTGCCTCCATTCCCTCCCCTCACCTTCCCCTCCCTTCCTCTACCTAACCCACCCCCCCGGCCCTATCTAACCCCCCCCCTACCTTTGTCCACGGATTTACGCGACCCGGGGGCGGTCCCGGAGGGCGCGGTCACGCCCCCGGACCGCCCCAAGCCGAAACCACGCCCCCGGGCCCGCCCCCAAAACGCTGCGTCGATCGGCCCTGCCTCCGACACGCCCTCGACACGCCCCCGACAAAAAACCCCGGGACTTACGCGAGTCCCGGGGCTCTGCGCGTGCCAGCAGGCCTATGGAAAATAGTCGCTCCGGCGTGCAAGGCCCTGCTCGCGTAAATCCATGCGGATTTACGCGAGCAGGGCTTTTAAAATCCGCCCCAATGCATGTAGCTTTTACCTATGGGAAAAAGGAGGTGGGGTTAGGTCAGTGAAGGAAAATGCATGCTATGATGTCGTTTTGAAACCCCTGTGCATACTTTCAGAGCAGACTTTGCATCTGCTGCAATGTGGGTACAAGGTGCCAAATCCAAGGGTACTTTTGTGCCCGGCAGTGTGCATGCTGATGAATTTTTGAAGGGAAATTGGAGGAACTGTGTGGCCGCTGGCTGTGTTTTTTTCCACGTATGTTGGGACTGCTCAAGAATAATAATTAATTTTTTTGGAAAAGGGTTCAACAAACTATTAAGATTTTAATGGTTTAATGCTCCTAAAGCCAAACTATAATTATTGGGATCCCTGAGTGATTTTACTATGCTTGGTTATCATAGAATACTTATGTAATCCCCTCTTTAGATAACTCCAGGAATGCAGGGGTAAACAACAGGTCCCCCGGGCCACTGTCTTTCCCAAATCTCCTTTTTCTCTCTCTTTAGTACAGTTCAAAACTCCGTAGTAGGCCACTGGGGTGCTGGGTCCCCACCACTATAAGTCTAGGGCCCTGGTGGGAAGTAGAATAAAACTCCAGGACCCTAGCCTCACAGCTAGTGTTGCGTCGAAGGTGGACGCTTGGTCCCCACCGTCGGCAGGCAGAGAGGGCTGATGGATGGAGGCCGGCTGGTGCTTCACCAATACTAGCCCTCATTCCCCGCGGGTTGAGCCTTTGGGTACCGGGGCTGGCTGGACTTAGGTGGCCTCCGTCAGTAGTTGTTGATGGATGGATTGAGGTCAGTCCAGAAGCAGCAACTAATGTAGTGATCAGTCTGTAGTGGATGAGGCGGAGTCCCGGAGACTCGAGCACCAATAGGAACAGAGGGCGCCCGAGCAAGAGCAGGCCGAAGCCTGAGTGAACCACGTCAAGGACAAAGGCTGAAGAGGCATCTTGAAGCAGGATGGTATCAGGGCTGGTGGCAGCCTGGAAGCAGTGGCAAGTAAGGCTAAGGTCAAAACGAGGAGTCAAAAGGATGGTCAGACGAAGCAGAAATCCAGGGCAGGAGAGAAGCAACGGCGTAATCAAATGATGCAGAGATCCGAGGCTGGAGAGAGGCAATGTAGTAATCAGGCAATGCAGAGTCCGGGGCTGGAGAAAGGCAACGGAGTAGTCGGGCAATGCAGAGGTCAAACCAGGTTAGCAATCCGAAGGAGAGACGAAGGAACAGGAACTCAGAAACAAGGAAAAGGAACGAAGGCAATCAGGATCAGGAACCAGGAACAGGAGAAGCAACGAGCGCTCGACTAGCGAGGGGACCTGTTGCAAAAGGCAAATTGAGAGAGCGGAGCCCGGGCTTATATACCGGAGCTCAGCCGACATCATCATCTGGGGCAGCGGCCAGGTTCCCGCATGGGCCCTATTAAAGGATCAACTGTGTGCGCTCGCGTGCCTAGGGAGGGGTGCAGCGCTGGTCGGGACGGTGTCTCTCCACGGGCCATGTGGAGAGGCCTGATGCGGACCATCAGGTGCAGCAGCAGAGCCGGAGGCCCCAGGGGCAGCCGAGGACGGAGCCGGCAGCCCACAGCCGACAGAGACGAGGGACCAGGCGCTGGATCACTTTGAGAGAGGAGAGGGGGCCGAGCCGTGGGACTGCTGCGGCTGGCGCGCGTAAGAGCTAGAGCAGGGCAAAACAGTACCTTATCCAAATCCCCTCCTAAACTGGAACAGGTCAGGAAAAATCACAAATCACTCCAAAAAGTCAAAAAACACTCTCTTCTCCTCCAAGGTAATCCCTCTTGCAGGTCCACGAGGGCACTGGCAAACAGGGCAACATCCTTTCCACTCTGGAATAGGCTGTGGGGCCTGAAGTTAATGACCACCAAAAATCTCCTTACTCTGAAAGACCAAAATCCAAATCCCAACTCTGCACATGCTCAGCCTGGATTTTATAGGCAGCACTTGAAGAATCCTATCCACCTGAAGGGAGGGGGTATAGGGATGGTCTAAAAATGCTGGATTTTTTAGCTCATGACTAAGTTAAGGGGTAGTGTTTTAATGAGGGATTGAAGCACCCCTCACACTTGTCTCACTGTTGCTTCTGTCTGTCAGACTAACCATTGCTAACATGTGGAAAATATTTACAGGTCTGAGTGCTTCAGATTGGCTGGCAAGGGTTGGGCAAGCAAGATGTCTTGAGCAGATCACTCTGGCTCTGAAGGGAGAACAAGGAAAATACTAAGAATGTATGTGGTTCTCTTTCATGCATAAAGAATACCAGCTTTTAATAATTTCCCTCATCTTTTCTATAAACAATCACTTTATAGGATTGATAATATTAATCATAAAGTGATGATGAACATTTTCTAAGCAAATATATGATGCATCTCTGGAAAAAAATGTGTAATTGTTTTAATAGTTTATCGATAAACACTTATTTATTTATTTGGTGGGACTTGATATCCTGCTTTTACAAATGAAGGCCAAAGTGGGTCACAACAATCAAATCCAATACAGACAGACACATCTTTATCAACAACACATAACATCAAGTAAAAGGAGCAAATGGGCGCCTGAGGCCGGCAAGCACCAATTTGAAAATGACATTGCTGGTCCTGGAGGCACTGTGGCCTTTTCTGATCCTCCTCTTTTAATCCTCCTCTTCCAGAAGGATTTAAAGTAAGTGAATTGGAATGAGGGGAGGGGAGGGTAGGGTAGCACAGATACTTTTGGCCTATACAAGGGGAGGGGTTTGAGGACAGGAGAAGGGGTGAGGGGCTTCCTCTGGCTAATTTATAATCTTTTTTTTATACTTTGGCCACATAATCCTGTATCTGGAGTAGTGAGAGAGTTGGTTTCTATAGACCCCCAATTGATTTTAACACTCTGCCTAGGAGGGGTATCTGGGAATCACATGGCCCTTTTAAGGCATGAGCCCTGGAGCATCCAAATATGTTAATGTCCCAATATTCCGGGAAAAGTTAGCTACACCTCTTGAAATAAAGCTGTTTCAAACACATAACATGGTTTGTGAATTTTAAAACAAGCCATGTGATTTTATTAGCATAATATTCCCTACTACTGAGCTGATTTGCATATATTTAAATGTATTTGTTTGCAAATCAAGTCATTTTAATACCAATGTTGCACCATGTTTTTTGGGGGTAGATAATGCACAGAATTCAACATTCTGTTCATTATCTCTACGTTAACGTTTTTACAATGTGGTAAATGTTGTTTACTGCAAGAAAAACCCTCAACTCAGCTAATAAATGAACCCCTAAGCTTGTTAACATGGATAAGGCAGGAATCTTAGCTACAACTCAGGAATTGAAGAGTCAGCAGGTATATAGACCCACCACAATCTCAGCTTATTAAAAAAAAGCCCTCATTCAGAGTAAGAAATATTTCCTCAGGAGAAAAGATGCTCAAGAGAAACCATTTCCTGTACTGAATGTCATAAGAGGTTAGAGTAGTAAGAGGGAACTCCTGCGAAACCACAAAATCAGGAAATGCCAGTATTCACATAAAAGATATAGTAAATGTTTTCCATAAAAAAGCAATCCTCACAACTTACTAAAAATGCCAGCCCCTATCATTATGAAATCCATTTCCACCAGCACCTTTGAGGTCTTTGTGCCACTCAGCCTTAATGCCATTCCCAGATCTTACTCCTTGGAGTTCTCTTTGCCATTGCACCTTGCAGTCGTACCCAGACTAGAGTTGTTCTTGCCACTCTGGGGGTTGTTTTGTACCTCTTATGTTGCTTTGGAGTCATGAATCTACTGTTTGTGCTGCTTGACCCTTTTATCAATGACTGCCTTGGGTTTTTTCTGCCACCTCTTCTGCTTTGTTCCCCCTTCATGCTGCCTTAGGAAGCTGATGCAAGTTTTGAGGTCAGTTTACCACTTGAGATGTCATCAAAGGTTCATTTCACTGTTGCTGGTGCCCTCTTTTGGAACCTTGGGGTATTCTTCCCAAATTCATTGCTCTTTAGCTCCTCTCACAATGATTTGGAGAAGTCCAGACAATGCTGGAACCCTTTTGCCCCTTTACGGAGTCTTAGGTTATGCATGCCATTTTAGTACCATTATCCAGTATCTACTGTCTTTCTAGGTACCTTTGATTTCTTTCCCCCTTCTGTTCATTTCTTCCCAAAAGTTTTAAGAAAATTGATTAGCAAAACCAATTTTGGAGCCCAGTATAGGCTATAATGCTTCTCCCATTGACTTTAATGGCAAACAAAAAATGAATCAAACTAAAAAACAAATTCTGTTTCTCTTTTTGAAACTAAAGAAATGAATTGGGGTCCCCACAAATCAAATTTTGAAATGAAGTAAAGTTTTTCCTCCTCCACATCCCTACTGCACTGTCAGTGAAAGGACAAGTCCCTGTTCAGAACTCAGTGCAGTGAATAATAAATGTTGGCAAGTTCTCAGTGAAAACAGAATTTATTTATCAATTTATTTATCAAATTTTATGCAGTCTTTCTGAAAGCAAAGTATCTAACACAAGTCACAGAATAACAATAAGTACAACATTAATATATGTATATACTGCATATTAAAGGAAAATAAAATTGCTAGCTGATTCTGGCATAAAACTAGGCTGAGGTGAACATTTGGGGGAGAGGTGTTTGGGACTGGTATTTTTTTATTTTAAAATAAAGGGGATCTGGAAGCTGGTGCAAGAGTTTGACAACCAACACTATTTATTTTAAAATGAAAGGGATTGGGAGAATGATGGATTTGTTGGATTTCTGGACCCTTGAGCCGGCTGAGACAGATGTAGCACACCGTGGGAAGTCCCACAGCAGAGGTCGGAGCCTGGAGGTAGTGCAACACAGGAGACCAGAGGAATCTTCACCACTGGAAGCCCGAGGTCCTCCCAGGAGGGGCCCGTGAGGACCCGAGCCACTTGGACTTACGTATGGTCTCCTGCAAGTGAGTAACAACAGCAGAGTACCAGAGTCTTAGAAGAGAGAAAAAGCTGGAACCAGGAGGCCAACGGGAGCTTCACACTGGAAGCCCCCTGGGAGGAGCCCGTGAGGACCCAAGCTGCTTGGACTTAGGCGAGGCCTCCTGGAAGGAGCGGAGCAGGAAGCCAGAGGTCAAGTCAGGATCAGTACCAGTGGACGAGCCGAGGTCAGAAGCCGAAGTCAGAAGCCAAAGTCCGTAGCCAAGGTCAGAAGCCGAAGTCAGAAGCAGGAACAGCAACTAGACAACACTGAACAGTGAGAACCTTGTTGCAAGGCAAGGAGATGCTTGTCAAGCCAGTTTCAGTACTGGCAGCGTCTGACGTCACGTTCAGAGGTGGAGCAGGGATTTCCCGCGCTGGTCCCTTTAAATGCCAGAAACCCTGTGTGCGCGCGCGCACCTAGGGGCGGAGCCTGCCTGGACGTCGGCGGCATCTCCCTCCGAGAGGATACCGCGAAGAAGTCCGCCGGCCCAACCAGGCCTAAACAACGCCTCCACTGCCACGAGATGTCCTGGGGTAGGTGGGGGACAGGCCCGCGGACCACCGTGGGTCGGACGCACAACAGGATTGTGATATGGGCATTTCTTTTTCAATGCAGTAATGGGGATGGGTTGGGAGAAATGCACACTTTTTTTTTTAAATGCATTACAGTATGTGTTTCATTTTTAACTTAACTGGTTAATGCTGATTTCAGAATTAATCTCCTAAATTTAACCAGGAAGAAGCCAGCCATACTAAATCTAGTCAATCAAATTTTGACTGGCTAGAATTTGAAACGTTTTTAGCCAAAAGTTCTCCTAAAGACAACTGACTAAAATTAACTCATTAACTCTGGTAGATGGAATATTGGTTATTGCAGGCCACTTTCTATCCAGACCTATAAAAAGAAAAGACCAGAAATAGCAGGTCCTGGCAGGCAACATTATGCTTCTGGCTCATGGGTGCTGTCTTAGCCATGTGCTCTTCACATGTACAGGAATTGAAATCTAGATAGTGCTATCATCTGAACAGGCGGAAAATCCATTCATACAAAGAGCCCGCACACATGTGCTCACTTTGTACATGCATGGATTTTCAGAGTATTTCCGCTCACAAACACAGTTTGGAGAACTACAGGTATGTGAGTACTTTCTTAGTAAGGCACCCTTTTGAAAACTGTTCTAAACATGCATTTGTGAATTTTTCCCTGGTCTTCATTTTGTTCTCTTGTTTTTACCTTTATTTTTTTGTTTTGTTTTGTTTTTTTGCTTTTCCTATGTTGCATTTGCTTTCTAGCTTATTTCAGTATTTATATCTGGATTATTTCTCAGCAGTATTTCCAGCTTTTTGCCTGTGCTTCAACTGACAAACATATTTGCTTTTTTCTGTATTCCTAGGATCTCCATTCTAGGCCTCATTTGACTACTAGATTTTTTTTTTCCCTTGAACATTGCCCTGAACTGCATCTGCAATTTTCAGGCATTCTGCCCATTATAGTGTCATCTTTCCAACTCTAATGCTAATACTCAGATCTGTCTTCCTACTGCAGATGTTACACAGTGGCCTTATTCTGTCTTTCCCTATGGGGACCAGGCATACGCAATGCTATATCACTAGTTCTTTGTAAGGGCAATGCAGAGGTAAAATGTTAATCAATTATGGTTGCAGAACTAATTAAAAGACATGCATTATACATCTACTAAATATATCCTTCATTACCATAGATACTTCCTACAATAAATTCATGTCACAGTGAATTATATAAGATAACTTTTAAATCAAAGTGTGAACCACATTGATTTCCTTTACAAGAGATGAGATAAGGCCTATATAAGTGGAGGGTCGTGATAGCCATATAAAATGTAACCCCTATTATAGTAGAACCCAAATAACACTTCCAGAGGCCATATCACAAATTTCTATTATTTATTTATTTATTTATTTATTTAAAATTTTTATATACCGACATTCATCCAGGATATCAAAGGATATTCATCCAGGATATTAAAGGCAGAACACTATTATTATGCCATAAATTATATTTTCTAGGGTTTCCTATGAGGGGGAATGATACCTTTAAAGGCCCTTTGCATTGCTTAGTTCTAGTCCAAATCGTATAAATTGCATACAGCAGTAATACGTTCAGCACAGATAAGCAGTAAAATCACAACTAGATGAAATACTTGAAGTTTTGGTGATTTCCAACTTTTCTCTTTACTGATAAGCTACAGCTCTGTACTTCATTTTCAATTTGTTAAAAGTGTTTTAAGTAAGTTTGTGACTTCTTACAGTCTTTCTTAATTTCAGATGTTAAAACCAATTAATTCAGTTCTTCAAATCATTGACTTCTCATAGTCTCTCTCATGTTCAAGATTTTAAAGCAATTTAATTAATTCTTAAATTGATTTATATCTTCCTTCCCATGGATTCTGGGCAACGCTTTTGTGCTTTCCTCCTATGGTAGTTTGAAGTATCAAAGATACTTTACAGTGTTTAGTCTTTTAACTTCTACCTCCTCTTGTCATATCAAGAATGATAACTTTCTCTCCTTACCTTCCAATCCTCTGTAGATATTCATGGACCATTGAGGTGGTCCATCTCCTCTCTTTCTCTCTTCTTTATCCTTCTTCATCTCCTTAGGAATGCTAAAAGTCATCCTCTTCTTGGATCTTGTTGATCTCAGATTCTTCTTGCCAGAAGGGCAACTCTCCCAAGTTATAATAGACTAAAAATTAAATTAGCTTCATTGAGTGCCATGTTCATGGGAACTCCAACTTAAATAAATTAAGTAGAGTCTTTAAAGTGGATTAGGAGGGTGGAAAGAACTCCTATCCAAATACTATGTTCCATGGAGACAGAAGTTAATCAATAGAAAAATTAGAGAACAGCACAGGACATGAGAACAGCACAGAACATGCTGCCTCTTCAAAATCAAAAGGGGAATCCACAAGATAAAATAGTGTTTTTGCTCTAAGAGCTAGAGGGACATACTGTTCACCAGTTTCTACATGGGGGAACTGCAAACTCTTTATCCCTAAACTTTCTCTCTCCACACCAAATGGTACATTCCTGACTAAATCTAGAAGGGGACTAACAGGATCTCTACATAAAGATAGCTAAGGTAAATGGCAAAATTGTAAATGGAATAACAGGGCAGTCTGTAATACGCAGTTCTGGCAACCATATTGGTCATGGAAAAAAACTCTTTGAAGGCTGTAATACCTTTTCTGAGCCAACATAAAAATCACACAAATGTTTTTACGACATGAACTTTTGAAACCGTATATCTCACTTGATGAAATTTGACATATTAGTTGATGGGGTGTTGAGAAAATTTCATGAGGAAGTTTTAGTAATTCTATGTGTATTTTTGCTTGTATTATTTCCTAGGACCAGTCTTTCTCCCTGGTGAGAATAGGGAGTGAGTCTAAGATGTGTGATAGAATATTGATTATTATTATTGTAGTTGAGTATACTGAATATTATTTTAAAATTTGTATTTATGTATAATATTTTCTATTATTTTGGTGTTTTCTATATGTAAGGACTCCCTAGGTCTCTATTCTGGGTTTGACCATAGCTTAGGCTTTAAGGTAGGATTTAGGAAGTAGGTGTTCCGATTTGGCCTGTGGCTAAGGCCACAGGCAGCCTCTTAACATAGAAACATAGAAGTGACGGCAGAAGAAGACCAACGGCCCATCCAGTCTGCCCAGCAAGCTACGCAGTTTATCCATTTTTTTCCCCCCCTTTCCTCTCCCTCCCACCCGTCTCTATTGGCTTCCAGCACCCTCCGGCCCCAATTCCCCTCCACCCCTCCACCAATGCAGAGAGCAGCGCCATCCCAGTGAACATCCAGCTCAATCAGCTCAATCAGAGGTAGCAACCGCCGCAACCAGCAGGCCACACCCCTGCCCCTTACCCACCCCTGTTTTGTTTGCTTGTTTGTTTTTTTTTTATTTTTTGAGATGGCAGCCCTCCATCCTTCCGCTCCGTGAAGGTGGAACACCAACCACCGGCCACTGGCATCCCGCTCCGTGAATGCCTCTGTGGCTACTGCCGCTCCATGCAGTGTTTTGTTGCATGAAAGTGGAACACCAACTACTGGCCACTGGCATCCTGCTCCGTGAATGCCTCAGTGGCTACTGCCGCTCCATGCAGTGTTTTGCTGCCTGAAGGTGGAACACCAACTACTGGCCACTGGCATCTTACCTTCACAGCAGGAGCCACAGACGCCCTGGTTCCTGCGGCCCAGAGACTGCCATCTTGCCGGCACGATAGGAGCCGTGCCAGGGTTCCCAACGTGGCAGGAGGCCGCCGCCGATGTCCGTTGCTCCGTGCAGTCCCCGGACTCACTTGCGGCTTCGAGCCACCCCTGGACCTCCTTTTCATGGCAGCAAGCCACCTCCCACATCGGGGCCTGCCTGCGGCCCTCCTCCTGCTCTTGTGCTTCAGCATTTGCTGCAGGCTGCTGACCAGGGTCCTGCACCTTCTTGCTGCTTCCTCCTTAGGTGCGGGGCCACGCCTCTTGTCCAAATTTAAAGGGCCAGTGAGGGAGTTGTCCCTCTGGGCCCACCTGATGGGTGTTCCTGTCCAGCCCTACAAAAGGGCTCAGTTGCCACTTCAACCTTGCCTTTGCAAGGAGCTAGTCCTCCTAGAGCTGGTATTTTCATGGACTCCCTGCCTTCCGCTCCTGCTTGGCTTTCTTCATCATGGGATCCCACATTGTCCTGTTTCTGGTCTTTACATTGATGTCTTGATGTTTCCAGTTGTTCCTGATGTCCGATGTCTTCACATCTTGATGTTTCCATTGTCCTGACGTCCCCATCTTGATGTACGATGTCTTCATGTCCTGATGTTTCCAGTATTCTGATGTCCCCATCTTGATGTCCAATGTCCTTCCAGTGTGGTCTGCGACCAACCCGGCTGGGCTGCATAGGGCGCCTGTGGGACATTGCTTGCCTTTTCATCTTGTCCCATCCTGCAGCTTCCGAGGTCCTGTTGTCTGTCCTGTGTGATCTGCTACCATCCTGGCTGGGGTGTGCAGGGTGCTCGGGCAAATATCCTTTCCATCGGGCCAAGGATCCTCCCCGTCCTCCATCAGTGCCTGGAGGCCTGACGTTTTAGCCTATTCTGATGTCTTGTTGTGATGTTCCGATGTCTTCATCTTCTGGTGATCACTCTGTCCTCAGTCCAACCTCGGGCACCTCCCATGTGCATCTTCACACCGGGTTCCCGAGGCTCAGTCCAAGACGGATCATCACCTTCAGTCCAGAGACTTCGTCAGTACCTTTTGCTATATTGAACTCTTGTAATTGAGTCGATGCCTGTATGTGGTTTGCTTCGCCGTTGACGTGGTCCACGACCAGCCAGGCTTGGCTGTGTAAGGCGCGTGGCGTAGCAGCACTCCTTCAGTTTTAGCCTTTATCCTGTGTCCTCGTCTGCAACCTCATCTGAGTCTACATCTCCACCAGAGTCCTGTGTCTTCGTCTCCTCCTCCAGTGCCAATGTCTTCCTCCACCCTTGAGCTCTGTTCAGCCTGCCGCCCTTGCTGTTATCCAGCGGCAGGTCTGAAAGGGCTTGGAGTGGTCAGAGGACCACTTGGAGACCACCATTGCGTTAATGGTCTCACCGGGGTGGGCAAGTCCGATGGAGGGTCAGGGCCTCCAAACTCCTCCAGTCTCCCCAGAAGGGATCGTTTCACTGCAAGGGTACACCTCCCCAGAATCGACAGCACCCTAGAGCTCCCATCTATGGATCCACAACAATAGCACATCCTACAAGGCTCTTGAGGATTGGTCAACCATCCTGCATAAATGAATGCAGAAAAGGGAGTAGGTGTGGCAATTTTGATTTAGATTTTGCAGTAGGAGTATGTTGGAATGGCTCTTAAATTCAGGCTTCACAGCTTGATACCAGAGAGGGAGAGATCCCCGATCCTGTACCCAATCGATTAGACAGGATTAGTCTAGGTGGTAATGCAGTTTGGGGACAATTTTTCTTTTACTGGTTGAGGAGGCATCTTATTTCTGTCTTCAGGAGAACTGTATGTCCAACTTGGAGAA
Source organism: Rhinatrema bivittatum (assembly GCF_901001135.1). Classification (NCBI taxonomy): domain Eukaryota; kingdom Metazoa; phylum Chordata; class Amphibia; order Gymnophiona; family Rhinatrematidae; genus Rhinatrema; species Rhinatrema bivittatum. Next base: position 471,158,506 of record NC_042615.1, on the reverse strand, counting down.
GGATAAGAGGAAGATAATTAGTGCCTTCTCCTCAAAGGATGGGGAGAGGCAGCATTTCTTGTTGCATGTATTTTCTATTTCTATTTATTAAAATGTTTTATCCACACTTTTCTTATGAAATGGATTTTTCTGTGATTTCTAGATTTTGGTTCAGGAGGAATTCTGTGCCACCGATCTTGGATGAGAGAAGAGGTTGAGAAGGATGATGGTTGAGAAGAATGATGGTTGTGAAGGATGATGGCACACCTATATTATGTTAGCTACACTAATCAACTTTTACTTCTATTTCTGCTTTTTTGTAAACCGTTTTGATGGTAATCTAACTTAATGATGGTATAGAAAAGTTTTTAAATAAATAAATAAATAACAATAGATACTTTTTTTTGGTGGGAATCTCTATCTGAGGGGTCCCTGGGAACACCAGGGGACCATAGAAGAACTCAGTACCCATCCCTAGGGGACATCTTCCACCTTCTAGAAAGAAGGGTTTTTCCAAGTGCCTGTCATTTCAAGGATACTTATTCAGAGGAGCAGGCCACAAATAAACAGGACACTTGGATTTTTGTGAAGACAAATTGGAAACAGCTGATTGTTTTGAAGATTTTATTTGGTTATAGCAAAGTTTTATGTTGGAATACCCCATCAGAGCATTCAGTTTTTTATTGAGGGCTGAAGGTGATCCTACATCCAAGTCATCCAACTCTGAGTACAACAGTGAGAGAAGGAGAGCAAGAGACATGTTACCTTGTATGCCTTGAAGGTCAAATCCTCCACCCCACCTGCTGGAGAGAACTCAGCCCCCTGGGACTAGTGAACTGAAAGTGGAGTTCATAGTCCTGGGATATAGTGTACCTGTGCATTCTGGGCCTCATTTTTATTTCTGCAAAACTGCTCAGTAGGAGGAGGAAGGCTGCGGTCATGGTGCCTGATATCTTGTGTTGACAATGCAGTACAAAGACTCCTCACTTCCTCCTAACTTCAACTCAGCTCTGCATTACTCCCAAAGCTCACTCTTACAAGCTGCTTTTGTTAATTCTCAGGAGACAGGCCATCCCAGCACCCTCAATGGGAGGGGCTGCATTTGAATGGAGCCTCCATGTTTTCTAACACTAGATTGCTTTCTGAATATAGGAATACCCAGGGCTTAATAGTGATGCAAACAAGGAGTCCATCACACCCCTGCTTATATGCAGGATTGTGCTCACCGAACATAGTCCCATAGACAGTATCAAAATTGCCCCATCCTTTACAAATTTTTTTGTATTTATTATAATTTTTGTGTAGATCGTGTAATGAATAAGATTTCTCCTGGAATTATGGTATGTTAAGTGTTGGTGTTTAAATTCCCAGTGCTCTGAAGACGAACATTTTCTTATTTAATTTTCAATTTTATTATATGCTTCTCCCAAACAGGCTACAAAGCAGTATACTAGAAAACATAAATACAATTAGACAAAATAGAAAATTAATTAAAACATAATACAGATAGATACAAGTGAATGAAAACCTTTTCCACAAAGCTAGGTTTTACACATTTTCTGAGTAGTCAGAAACTCATTGGTAGACCTATTAACAAAAGGCAATGCATTCCAAAGTAGACAATCTGCGCAGAATAAAGCTCTTTGTTTTGTTTCTGTCAACTTAAAAACAGAAGTCTGAAGCAGGATGTGTTATGATGAACACTAGGCTCACTGTAGTTGATGAAGATGCACTGTATTCTGCAACTATTGTTGGGCAGACATGTACAACTGTAAAAACCAAGCACAATAATTTAAAATCTATTCTTTATAAAATGGGAAGCCAATGAAGAGCCTTGCACACTGGTTGTATGTGCTCCCAGGGTTTTGTTCCTGTAATCAAATGAGCTGCTGCCTTTTGCACAATCTGAAGCCCATGTAATTGTGACTTTGGAAGTCCTACTGAAAGAGAGTTACAATAGTCAATGCAAGTTGATATTAAAGTTTGAACGAGTCAGTTTCAGCTAAATAAGAGCACAAATCTCAAATATTCCAAAGGTGATGGAAATATGCTTTAATGGACTAATATGCTTCTGAAATGTTAAACCTAGAATTTTAACTTCAGTGCTAGGATGAATAATTAGAGTTCCAATCACAATCTTTGTACTAGTCAGATAGGAACATGGCCGTCTTAACCATAGCAATTCTGTTTCTTTGTGAGTAAATTTTAATTTGCTATCACATAACCAGTGCTCAGTCTCTTGAAGGCCATTATTTATTATTTATATATTCTTGTCACAATTTTTCCCTAAGGTACAGTATATCTGTATGTCACTAGCATACACAGTGTAGCAGAAGCCTAAAGCATTAATCAAATTAGCAAGAGGCAACATATAAATATTAAATAACATAGGTGACAGTATTGATCCTTGTGGCATGCCTGATAGCAAGTCCCAGGGTTGTGAAAAAATGTTTCCCCGGTAGACCTGCCATCTACTATTTTGAAGGAAAGGCATAAAACAAAGAAGGGCTATGCCCTTAACACCACCAGCCTCTAAGTGATTCAGTAGTATAGTATTATATCAAAAGCAGTGGATAAATCAGAGAAATCACACCACAGTCTTGACCAGGTGTCTCTGGAAGTCATTTGAAAGCATTAACAAAGCAGTTTCCATACTGTGATTATCTCTGATAACTATGAATTGCAGCATTTTACATCATCATATGGATTGGTGGGTGGTAGCTGAATCTTTGGCATTTTGTTTTTTAAATGCAAACTTAAAGTTGAGCAAACCTGATTATGTTGAATTGCCTGATCATGTTTCCATAAGATGCCTAAATGTTTGGAAATGCACTTTTACAGACACACAAAGCATTCTAATGGAAAGATATGAATACCCAGCATCAGTGATTAACAGTATGAAATTAACTCTTTTTCTAGTCACTTAAATTCCTATTCATTTGTACAGGGGGATTTTCAGCATCAAGAATGTATGTCTGGTTACTCAAGAGAGCTTGGTAACTCCGCTTTACGTTTTTTTAATGCCTGGATAATAATCCTATATTTGAAAATGCACCGCACAAGAGCAAAGTTTAAAGCTGTAAAATATATCTCCATCTATTGTCTTGCAAAGTATTTCAAATTTGTTTTAAGACTGCTTTCAAATACACTGCGAATAAAGTTAAATGAGAACTGTACTGAAAAAGTACTTCTTGAACGCCCACCAGAAAGTGAGAGTCTGCTGTGATTGGACCGAACCTGGTCCACGTTGTCCAAAATGTCTTCCACTGTTTCATCAGAAGCAGTCAATATAAGCCTGTTCTCTTTCATGGCAAGCACTTCTGTCACCAGCTCTGTGCCACTCTGCTTTTTCTAAGGGGTTGATTTGAGTATTGGGAAATATTTGTTTTACACCTTAGCTTGTTTTGAGGCATGCTGCTTGAAAGATAAATGCGGCTGTAGCTGCATGTCCTATAATGGATTCACAGTCAGGAGGCTTCTCACAAACAGCCCCACATACAGAGTGCGCAGATGGATTCACCTCATTAATTTCTTCCCTTCTGCTTGCTTGCATTATTATTTTTTTTTCCGCAGAAAATAGTCTTATAGGTAATAGGGCTCTTTTATGAGAACTAGATATAGCTATAAAAATTTTTTTTTTAAAAAAAGGGAGCAAATGTCTTTAATCTGGTATTTTCTGAAGACAGAACTCCTGAAATCGATCTGGAAGGGATTGTTAGCTGGAAATTTGATCTACAGTTCACAAGCGTGGATCGAATCATTTCTGGTTATAGCTTGGAAAAACCCATTGCTTATTTCTGGGAGCGAGCAACAAGAAACATTTCTACTTTTTGGAGTTCTGCTGGGTACTTGTGACCCAGTCTGGCCTCCCTTGGAAACAGGATGAGGTGATGTATGCATATATGTTGTTTGTCTAAAAATTACCCTCACTCTATACAGCTAAAAGTGCATGCATTGTTTTGTAATGCATAGACTTTTAATAGCATTTAGGAGAGGTGTTTCTGGAGGCATACTTCAGATAGGATAGGAAAATGACATACTTAGATTTGTTCTTTAGTCTAGGTGTGTTCTTTTCAGAAGATAGTCTAACAGTGCAAAAAAAAAAAACACACCCCAGAAAGTCTTCTTTGAAAATTGGTGCAAAGCCTGTGGGTATAATGTACATGTGGACTTTGTTAATCTTGTGGACAGTTTGAAAATAGACCCCCTTCTTAATAAGGACAGTTACCCTGAACAGTTCTCAGTGTTTGGGGAGGAATTGGGAACACAAAATTATTTCAGGGAGAAACTTGGGTATTTTGAAGAAAATGCAGAGATGCTTGTAACCAGGGGGGGGGGGGGGGGGGGGGGGGTGGGGGGTGTTAGGGTATTAAACTTGATCATGGATTCTGGGTTCTTCACTGTCACGGTAAAACAGATGGTGTAATGGAACAGTAAGGTGATTGCTTCACTGGAGAACGGTGACCAGACCTTTCTGTTTGGGGAAAATTTCTTGTTTGGGGCAGACTTAAAACTTTACTGTAAGGAAGACTAGGGATGTGCATTCGTCTAGGACGAATTAGGAAATTTCAATGAAATTGCCTAATTCATCCTGGTTTGGGGAGCCCGAAACCCAAACAGGTTTTTCCTGAAATTTCGGGAAAAATGTGTTTTCGGGTTTAGTGCACACTAATGGGGTTAGTGCGCGCTAACGTAAAAATGTTAGCATGCACTAACAGGGAGTTAGTGTGCACTAACTCCTTTAGTGCGCACTGATCCGAAATTCGGGTCCCCTCAAATTTAAAAGGCCCGAACCGCGGGAAATACGAAATTTCCTGTGGCGGGCCAAAAACGAGGAATGTCTCACATCTCTAAGGAAGATCACTATATCCTCTTTTCACCAAGGGATCAACGGTCCCAGACACGTGTAAGAGGGTGTCAAATTCTATTCCCTGTATTTGTGCTTGCCATTTAGCAAACTGGCAATAGTGGCCTCATCAGATCATTTTGCCAGTGCTTTAAGACAGAGATCTCCATTCAGAACCTGCCCCTATGTGTAAAGTCTGTGTATTGTAGGTGTGTTAGTGTAGTGTATCACTTCCCAGTGGGAGGAATCTAAGATCTAACAAAACTCCTGTGCCCATGTGTCATAGGTGGGGTCGAAAATCCGCCTTAGCTCAGGATTGAGGGAACTGGTGCCACTCCTCACATAGAGCACCTGATAGGCCTTTTTGACTCACAGGGATAGCCTGGAGAGTGAAGAAAGGATTCTGAGCACTGGAGTCCTATGGGAGAGAAGAAGAAGGATATGAGGAGAGGTGATCCTGGAAGTTCAGATGATTGGAGTGTAAAGAGATTCTAAAGAGCTGAGGATGATTATACTAGGAAGAGTCAGAGGAAAGGGCAGCCAGCCTGAGAAAATCTGCCAAAGTGAAATGGGAATACTAAGGCAAACATAATTTCCCTGGACAGTTGGTAAACCTATATTCTGGGAGGTGCGAGAGGAAGGGCAGCATGCCTGGGAAAGTTTACCACAGTCAGTTACAATCAGCCCAAGCTCAAAGGAGAAAGAGAGAGAAGAACCTTGGAGAAAAGATTGCAACTAGAAAACAGGTACTGGAAGGGCCTAGGATGGAAAGGGATACCTATTCCAAAGAGCTGACCTGTTTTGGGAAAGAAGTGTAGAGTGGTGAATGACAATGACACTGTTTATTTTTTGTGACTGTTTTCTGATTTGAGTTACAGTGAGATGCACTACACAGAGTATATCAATTTTTGGACTTAGTGTTTTCCATGCCATCAGTCAGTTAAGATTTTTATTTTGAACAACAGAGTGGTATGGACCTGATCTTTTAGGAGTGCTTGACCGGTAAGCAGGAAAAGCCCCGATAAGTACAAAACCCTAAGGGCCTTGAAAGAGTGAATTTCCCACCCCCATGTGTTGCGCCTGGAGGTGGGCCTTGTCCTGAGGCAGTGAGCAGCAGCTCCCTGGTCTGGCCCAGGAAGCACCTGCCACCAGGAGGTGGAGCACAGGAGGCTAGCTGGAGCTTCACAGCTGGAAGCCCGAGGTCCCCCGGGGTGGAGCCCTTGGGGACCCGGGCTGCTTGAACTTAGATGGGCCTCGCAGGGTCTCCCGGAAAGGAAGTATAGAGGTGTGCCCACCAGGATCAAGGGTGCGCGGTCGATGTCAAGACTGGAGACTTGGGGAATCAAGGAATGCCAGAACTGTGACTGCAATGACAAGGCTAGGAGCAGGGCCAGGCTCAAGGAGGTATGGTCAGTGATAGCAAGGGTCAAGTTCCAAAGGTCAGTCCAAGAGTAGTCAGCCAAAGCAGGGGTCAAGTTCCAAAGGTCAGTCTGAGAGTAGTCAGCCAAAGCAGGGGTCAGGTTCCAGAGATCAGATGTGGTCAAGGAGGCAGGCAAAGGTCAGAATCCGAGCAGCGATCAATGTAGTCAAGAACAGGCAGAGGTCAGTACCAGAGAGTCAGTCCAATAGTTACTACCTAAGGGAACGCAGGAACAGACAGACGGTGGAACAGGAGGACGCTGGAACAGAAGGACGCTGGAACATAAAGACGCTGGAACAAGATTGGAACAAGAGATGAGACACTGAGGCAAACTAGTACACACACAGTGTCGACCTGATTGCCAAGGCAAGGAAGTGCAGGTAGGAACTTCCTGAAATACTGTGTTCAATCAGGATGTGCCGCAGAGCCTGGACCCACCCCTGGCCCTTTAAGGGGCCGGGCGGTCCATGCACGTGTGCCTAGGGGTGGGGCTGATGCTACGGAGGACGCCGAGCCCTGTCGTGAGGCCTGGTGCATTGAGGAAGGCCCAGCGACCACTGCCGCGGGATGCCGAGGCCTCGAGGAGCTAGCTGCAGCCGCAGGAGAGGCCGACTCAGGACCTGCCAAGGAGTTGGGAAGGTGAGCAGGCCTGTGCATTGGCCCAGCATGGATGGGGCTCACAATACCATGTGGGAAACCTGGGAGGTCACAGGTGCTTGTGTGATCCATGGCTCTCCCAGTGTGCTCCTGTGCCCAAGACCAGAAGAGGACGGGGACTACATAAATAATCCAGGAACAAGTCATTAATGGTGGTTTCAACAGTGTCTGTTTTATTTACAATAATAGAGATATCTGCAAAGTCCATATCCACAGGCACATCACAGTGAAGTCAGTATGTCCATTTGTACTAAAAAAAAAAAACCAGCAGCAACAAAACTCTGTGAAAGGTGTGACACTAGAGGAGACACAAAAAATGGCAGAGACCAAACTCACAGGAAAGTCAGGGGACATCACTGCCAATTCGTTGACATCCCTATCCTCATGATGAGGGGTGTATTATAGGAAAACATCAGCCTGGAGTAGGTTTCCAAAACTGGCCCATGGAGTATCTGTCTGTCTGACTCCCTCTTTTGCTGTCTATGCTGAATGAGCTTCAACAACTCCAAAAAGCCCTCCAAGTCAACCCTTTTGAGGTATGTAGGAAACGGTCAGTGGTCTTTGTTCTAAAGCATATGGGGATAGACTTATGGATCTAAACATGTGTACCCTAGAGGAAAGGCTTGATAGCTTGATAGAGGAGATATAATAGAAACATTCAAATATCTCAAAGGTTTCCATGCACAGGAGGTGAGATTTGTTCAATGGAAAGGAGGCTCTAGAATGAGAGGTCATGAGATGATGGTGAAAGGGGGCAGAGTCAGGAGGAAATATTTCTTTACAGAGAGGGTGGTGGATGCATGGAACAGCCTCCCAGTGGAAGAGACAAAAACAGAATCTGAATTCAAGAAAGCATTGGATAAATACAGGGGACCTCTAAGGAAGAGATGAGTATTATAATGGAACAAACTTATAGCTAGATTTATCAAATTGTTGTAAATATCAGAGAGCGAGAGAGAGAGGGAGAGAGAGACTATGTACAAGGGCCTTGTACTAGTTAGCCATTTATACCTCTATAGGAGGCCCACCTAGTAACTCGAGGTGAGGTTTAGGTGGTAGTGTAGGGGTTGGGACCACTTTTACAAACAGAGTAAGACGTATGAACAGAATAGTGCACTTCTGTGAAGATTTGATAGCATTCAGAGTGAGAAAACTCACACAAAGATGAGATTTGTACAGTGATCTCTCACCATAGCTCGATGGACTCTCTACCTGGGTAACATCACACTAGGGTGAGAGAACATTGTTCAAATCTCATCTTTGTAAGAGTTTCCTTTCTCTCTCTCACTCTCTCTCCCCTTTTAAAAATTTGCATTGCACTGTGCATTATAGTGCTTATCGCATTCATTAAGGTGTTTTCCACATGCAATAACGTCATTATGCAATTTGATAAATGACCCTGTTGGACTGTGAGCCCTCTGGGGACAGGGAAATAACTGCAGTACCTGCATATAATCCACTTTGAAGTGCCAAAAAGTGAAATATAAAATTCAGATAAATAAATAAATATAATGCTAATTAATTGGATGGATGAGCAGACTAGATGGGTCATACAGTCTTTTTCTGCTATCGTGTTTCTGTGCATTGTGATCTGCAGCATATACTGCATGCTTCTTTTGAAAGAACTAAGCCAAAACAATCTCCAAAAAAAAGTTCAAATTTTTCCTAAATAATCAATCAGTAGAGCATACTCTAGATCAGCATTTAGCAAACTGACCTGCAGTCCCCTTTCCATCCATTCAAATGGTTGCCTAATTCCCTCAAGTCTGGCTACATTTCTCATGTATATCTTTATATATCTATCTATATATATTAGGGATGTGAATCGTGTCCTCGATCGTCTTAACGATCGATTTCGGCTGGGAGGGGAGGGAGGGAATCGTATTGTTGCCGTTTGGGGGGGTAAAATATCGTGAAAAATCGTTAAAAATCGTTAAAAATCGAAAAAATCGAAAAACCGGCACATTAAAACCCCCTAAAACCCACCCCCGACCCTTTAAATTAAATCCCCCACCCTCCCGAACCCCCCCCCCAAATAACTTAAATAACCTGCGGGTCCAGCGGCGGTCCGGAACGGCAGCGGTCCGGAACGGGCTCCTGCTCTGAATCTTGTCGTCTTCAGCCGGCGCCATTTTCCAAAATGGCGCCGAAAAATGGCGGCGGCCATAGACGAAAAAGATTGGACGGCAGGAGGTCCTTCCGGACCCCCGCTGGACTTTTGGCAAGTCTCGTGGGGGTCAGGAGGCCCCCCACAAGCTGGCCAAAAGTTCCCGGAGGTCCAGCGGGGGTCAGGGAGCGATTTCCCGCCGCGAATCGTTTTCGTACGGAAAATGGCGCCGGCAGGAGATCGACTGCAGGAGGTCGTTCAGCGAGGCGCCGGAACCCTCGCTGAACGACCTCCTGCAGTCGATCTCCTGCCCCTGAGTTCACATGCAAACATAGACTCCACCCATACTACTCACCAAATTCCAATTCTCAGGGGCTTATTTTCTCATTTAGCCCTGCACTCTCCTGCACTCCCACTCTGTTGCCCATGTTTTCTTTACTGGATGGTGGGAGTACTATTGCCTCTTAGATGCCCCTTTTGAATGTCTGGTGCGGGTCCCTTTGCCACTGGAGTGTTCTTTAGTTCCCCCCTATGCACATACCTATTGCTGAGCTCATAAGGGGGCTGGCATATAGCTAGGGCTGGTTCAAGGACATTAGGCAACCTACATGAAATGTAAAGCCTTGTACCCAGCTCCAGCCCTCTACTTCTCACACACAATTAAAAATTATACATTTGTAGCAGGTTCCCCAGTTGGCAGTTTAGCAGGAACAGGAGAGCTACAAAAAAGCCAGAGTTCATCTGCAAGAGGAGGGGGGAGCTCAAGTTCCTGGGCCCTTGGTATGATCAGTAAATCTCAAAACCCCAAGATACAGGTGGGTAGTGCCCAGAAGGTGCAGGAGAAATCATAAAATGAAACCAAGGGAGAGAGAAGAAAAAATTTCTAATACCTATCAATGTCCATTCACTACAGAAAAAAAAACCAACCCCACAAAGGGGAGGGAAAACAAAATTATCTGAATATAACTGGTGTTGTAAAGAAAAAAAACCTTTAGCTTAAAAATAAGAATTCACCAAGAATAGTGAAGATAAGAAATAACATAAAAATGAGTAAAAAAACCAAAAACATAGTCGCCTTGTCCATTTTATTCCTTCTGGTTGGTTTTCTCTCTTCTGCACCACCATCCATACTCAACAGTCCCTCCCCTTGAAGTCTAGAATAGCTTGAGTGCAGTTCCAGTTTAAACTGGGAAAAGGGATAAAAATCCCCAAATTCATAAATAGTCCTCAGAATCAAAGCAGGTCTTGAGACTCCAAACCAACTCCAGAAACATTCTACTAGAATGGAAAGGATCTCAAACATCCCCTCACCTGTGCCTTTGGCTAGTAGCTTGGGCAAAAAGATCAATGACCCAGCCCTTCTGGATATTGGGGAGACACCCTTCCTTCCAGACTGGTCAAAATCCACAAAACTCTGTATCAAAAACCTTTTCTCTTCTTGATCAATCCAAATGCAAGATGACCAACAGCAATCTCCTACTCTTCCTCTTGATCACTCATCCAGGGATGAGGCAATGACCATCAACACCAACAACTCCTTCTCTCTTCACAGTATCTCCTTCCCATCTTGCCTTCCCTCTAATTTCTGAGCATGCTCCATGGACATTTATAGCCTACAAAAGCCTCCCACAAGCAGGTGGGGTTACAGCCAGGGGAGGATTTAAAAAATACAAAAACCCCTCCCACTGCCCATGATGGAAAAATGCAAGAGGACACAATTAGGGTCAGGCAAGACCTGGTCACACATTTATAATAGCATTTTAATTGAAAAAGGACATTCAAAGAACAGTCTTTTGAGGTAAAACTATCACTTAGTAAAACATGAATACTATATTTACATTCACTGATGTGGTGACAACAAAAAAAAACCCTGCAAACATGCAAAAAAACCCTTTTAGACCCATGGGTTAATTTATTTATTTATTTATTTACTTACTTACTTATTTATTTAAAGTCTTTTCTATACTGTTGCTAAGTTATATACCATCGCAACGGTTTACATGTAGGCACATAAGTAAGTTTGGAGTAAGCGTACTATAGTACATTCTAACAGGTGCCATTAAGTTTCGGTTACATTAAATCATAAAAATACATACAAATGTTTAGTGATGTAGGTTCTGGCCAGGTGTACCTAGAAGGTACTTTTACAGGTCAAAAAAATCACATTTACTGTGTTATATTATTACATTCATTGTGTACTCAATTTGTTAAAATATTGTAATGCACATTTATGAGAATAGTGCTGTGTGCCGGTGCTCTTCTGTTTATTCCAGTATATTTTCTATTCTCCAGTCTCTTTATAAAAGGCTAGTTTAAAAAGCCATGTCTTTAGACTTTTCTTGAATGTTTTGGGGTCTCTCTGTAATCTGATCTCTAAAGGCATTGCGTTCCAGAGTGTGGGTCCTGCTAAAGACAATGCCCTTTCTCTTACCTGGGTTAGTCTCGCTGTCTTGACTGAGGGAATGGTTAAGAGAACTTTGTTTGCTGAACAAAAATTCCTGTGTGGTACGTGTACCCGTAGTGCAGTGTTTAGCCAGTCCGCTTTTTCATCATGTATTAGTTTATGTATGGTGCATAGTGCTTTGTATTTTATTCTTTGTTCTATGGGTAGCCAGTGAAGTTCGGCCAGAGTTTCAGTTATATGGTCTCTTCTTCTTTTTCCAGTTAGTATTCTCGCTGCTGTGTTTTGTAGAATTTGAAGTGGTCTTATTGTTGTATTTGGGAGTCCTAGAAAAAGTGCATTACAGTAATTGTTACTGGTGAAAACTAGTGCCTGAAGCACTGTTCTGAAATCTGCAGGAGTTAGTAACGGTTTAAGTTTTCTGAGGATCATGAGTTTAACATAGCCTTCTTTTACTTTTAGCGATATGTGTTGTTTTAGATTAATTTTGGGGTCCATTATTATTCCAAGGTTCCTTACTTTTTCCGCTAGTTCTATTTTCTGGTTGTTTTTGAGTATTATTGGGTTTTGAATGATTTCGATATGTTTTCTTTCTAAGTGTAGAAATTCCATTTTTCAATATTGATCACTAGCTCCATTCGGTTTAATAGTTGTTTTATGATGTCTAGGTACATGTTAGCTAGGTTTAATGTTTTTTCTATTGTGTCATCGATTGGTAGAATTAATTGAATATCATCTGCATAGATGTAATGTATGATTCCTAATCCTGCTAGTAGATGGCATAATGGAAGCATGTATATGTTAAAAAGGGTTGCGGACAAGGCTGATCCCTGCAGTACACCTGTTTCAGGATTGAATTTGTCTGATAGTGTGTTGTTGATCTGAACTTGAAAGAACCCATTTTTTAGATATCAGCTGAACCAGTTTATTGTTTTGTTGTGTAGTCCAATGTTTTCTAGTCTTTTTATTAGAATTTTATGGTTTACTGTGTCAAAGGCTGCTGATAAGTCTAACATTATTAGAATGTAGGGATGTGAATCGTTTTTCAACGATTAAAATTATCGTCCGATAATGTTAATATCGTCTTAAATCGTTATAGAACACGATACAATAGAAATTCTAACGATTTATCGTTAAAAATCGTTAAATCGTGCACTAACTCGATTTAGTGTGCACTAACTGAAAATGATACAAATAAACACTTTCCAGGTCACTGAAGGTCAGTTAGGAATGAATATGTGTTCCTATTGGATGGCTGCCCTCTTATCTATTGATGTTACCAAGGTTACCACTGAGGTGATGGTTGGGGGGATGGGAAATGGAACTGGAAACTAACGAACACCAACAGAAAATGAAACAAAGTGTTCACACTTCCCAGGTCAGTAAAGGTCACTTAGGAATGAATATGTATGTATGTATTCCTATTGGCTGGCTGTGCTCTTATCTATTGATGTTACCAAGGCTAACACTAAGGTAATGGTTGGGGGGATGTGAAATGGAAACAGTTGGAAGCTTGACAAAAAAAGTAATGTAATGATCAGCACTCACGTGACTAGAACTTGTTTGTTTATTATTTTTGTTAGCAGGCACCTGAAATGCTAGTGCATGTTGAATTTGCCAATCACTGTGCATTTTAGAAAGGTGGTCCTGGCTGGAACTGTACACAGTTCAAATATATGTAATTGATTGTTGGTAAGTGTATTTTTTAAGTAGCCACACTGGCACAAGTATGTTTACTTTTCCTCCTACTTAACTCACTAGCTCAGCTTTGTAAGAAGGGCTTCTCTGCTTGTGTGTTGTTTTTGTTTGGTGTGAGGAGAGCAGAAACATCAGATCTTTATTCAATCTACTACAGTCATCTCTTACAGTGCCCTATCCCTATTAATACCAGGAGTGTTGTGATCTTCCTGCACACAGTGCCCTAACCCTGATACCAGTCTGAGACAGCTCCCTCCCTGTATTACTAGTGAGAGGCTGGCTTCACAGACAGGGGGGAGCTGCCTGACCCTCACTCCTGACTTCCCCCATGTCCCAGCTAGTGAATGGTGTGTGGGTGAGGGGGGGGGGGAGGATGGTGAAGTCTGAGACAGCTCCCTCCCTGCATTACTAGTGAGAGGCTGGCTTCACAGACAGGGGGGAGCTGCCTGACCCTCACTCCTGACTTCCCCCATGTCCCAGCTAGTGAATGGTGTGTGGGTGAGGGGGGGGGGGGAGGAGGATGGTGAAGTCTGAGACAGCTCCCTCCCTGCATTACTAGTGAGAGGCTGGCTTCACAGACAGGGGGGGAGCTGCCTGACCCTCACTCCTGACTTCCCCCATGTCCCAGCTAGTGAATGGTGTGTGGGTGAGGGGGGGGGGGGAGGATGGTGAAGTCTGAGACAGCTCCCTCCCTGCATTACTAGTGAGAGGCTGGCTTCACAGACAGGGGGGGAGCTGCCTGACCCTCACTCCTGACTTCCCCCATGTCCCAGCTAGTGAATGGTGTGTGGGTGAGGGGGGGGGAGGATGGTGAAGTCTGAGACAGCTCCCTCCCTGCATTACTAGTGAGAGGCTGGCTTCACAGACAGGGGGGAGCTGCCTGACCCTCACTCCTGACTTCCCCCATGTCCCAGCTAGTGAATGGTGTGTGGGTGAGGGGGGGGGGGGAGGATGGTGAAGTCTGAGACAGCTCCCTCCCTGCATTACTAGTGAGAGGCTGGCTTCACAGACAGGGGGGAGCTGCCTGACCCTCACTCCTGACTTCCCCCATGTCCCAGCTAGTGAATGGTGTGTGGGTGAGGGGGGGGGGGGGAGGATGGTGAAGTCTGAGACAGCTCCCTCCCTGCATTACTAGTGAGAGGCTGGCTTCACAGACAGGGGGGAGCTGCCTGACCCTCACTCCTGACTTCCCCCATGTCTCAGCTAGTGAATGGTGTGTGGGTGAGGGGGGGGGAGGATGGTGAAGTCTGAGACAGCTCCCTCCCTGCATTACTAGTGAGAGGCTGGCTTCACAGACAGGGGGGAGCTGCCTGACCCTCACTCCTGACTTCCCCCATGTCCCAGCTAGTGAATGGTGTGTGGGTGAGGGGGAGGGAGGATGGTGAAGTCTGAGACAGCTCCCTCCCTGCATTACTAGTGAGAGGCTGGCTTCACAGACAGGGGGGAGCTGCCTGACCCTCACTCAAGCAGAGAAGCCCTTCTTACAAAGCTGAGCTAGTGAGTTAAGTAGGAGGAAAAGTAAACATACTTGTGCCAGTGTGGCTACTTAAAAAATACACTTACCAACAATCAATTACATATATTTGAACTGTGTACAGTTCCAGCCAGGACCACCTTTCTAAAATGCACAGTGATTGGCAAATTCAACATGCACGTGTCTGCTAACAAAAATAATAAACAAAGAGGTTCTAGTCACGTGAGTGCTGATCATCACATGTCAAGCTTCCAACTGTTTCCATTTCACATCCCCCCAACCATTACCTCAGTGGTAACCTTGGTAACATCAATAGATAAGAGCACAGCCAGCCAATAGGAATACATATTCATTCCTAAGTGACCTTTACTGACCTGGGAGTGTGAACACTTTGTTTCATTTTCTGTTGGTGTTCATGAGTTTCCAGTTCCATTTCCCATCCCCCCAACCATCACCTCAGTGGTAACCTTGTAACATCAATAGATAAGAGGGCTGCCAGCCAATAGGAACACATATTCATTCCTAACTGACCTTCAGTGACCTGGAAAGTGTCTATTTGTATCATTTTGAGTTAGTGCGCACTAACTCGAGTTAGTGCGCACTAACGGGGAGTTAGTGCGCACTAACTCGAGTTAGTGCGCACTAATCGGAAAAAATGATTTTTAAAACGATTTTTCAACGAAATAATCGTGCCAAACACGATTTTCTTCTCCTGCCACACGATTTCTATCGTTAAGACGATATGGAAAACGATTCACATCTCTATTAGAATGCATTGTTTTCCACTGTCAAACCTCTTAGGATGCTGTCTGCAAGTGAGAGGAGTAGTGTTTCAGTACTGTAGTGTTTGTGAAATCCATGTTGTGACGGATATAGTAAGTTATTGTTATCAAGGGTGTTCTGCTAATTGTTTCTGTACCGTTTTTTTCTATTAATTTGGCTAAAAAGGGTAGATTTGAGACTGGACAGTAGTTGTTTAGGATCAGGGGGTCACTGTTTTTTTTTCTTTATGATTGGTTTTATAATTGCTTCTTTTAGTATATGTGGAATTGTTCCTTCTTTTAGGGATAGGTTTATAATCTTAGCTAAGGTTGGGGAGACTTTGTTGGCTGCTTTTTTTTATGTCAAATGTTGGTATTGTGTCGATTTTGTGTGGAGCCGGGTTTAGAGTTTTTAATATGGATTCTACTTCTAGCTCTGATATTTCAGTGAATGAGGACCATTGAGTAACATCTCTTTTTTGCAATTTAATTTCTTGTTTGGTGTTGTTTGGAAGTTTGGATCTTAAGTTTGTAATTTTGTCACTGAAGAATTTAGCTATTTCGTTGCATTTTGATTCTGGTAGACTTAGGGGTGATTCTTGTTTGTCATTGGTGAGATTTGCTACTATGGAGAATAAGGTCTTGGGATGTTAGCGAACTTCTCAATTTTGTTGCTGTAGTATTCTTTTTTAACGCTCAGGATTACATTTTTGTAAAAGGCAAGATGTTTTCTGAATTTGGTTAGGGTTTCGGTTGTTTTGAGCTTTCTCCATTTTTTTCTCTATTTTCCTGAGAGTTCTTTTTGCATCTTTTACTTTTTCGTTGTGCCAGGGATTAACTTGTTTCACTTCTTTTTTACACATTACTTTGATGGGATTTATTTCATCTGCTATCCTTTTGGTTGAGTCGAACCATGCTTCCGTTGCGGAGCTGCAGTTATTGTAGTCAATATTTGTGAGTTTTTCCTCTAGTTTGTCTGTTAGTTTTTCAATATTATAGAGTGGACGGTACTTGAATTCTATCGGTTTATGATTTAGTTTCGTTTGTGGTTTAAGGAATTTAACTTTGGAATGAATCAGGAAATGGTCTGACCAAGGTATTTGAGTGAGGTCAGTTTTAACATGTTCTAAACATTTATGGTTGATGAAGGTGAGGTCGAGAGAGTGTCCCACTTTGTGTGTTGAGTTGTCTGTTATTAATGAGAAACCTAATGCTGTCATAGTGTCTAACAGTATCTGGCATGTATCAGTTAAGGGGTGAATGTCCATGTGAAGCTTAAAGTCACCTAGCACTATGGAGGGTTTAGCTATGTTTAAGTGTGTTGTAAGAAACTCGATAAGTAGTGATATTTAATTCAAGGAGGGTGGGGTGGACAGTAAATGAGGCATATTTGTATGTTGTTAGTGTCAAAGATAGCAATTCTATGATTTGTAGGGGGAGTTATTGGGATTAATTTACATTTAAATTTTTTTTCAATAATTAATAAGAGCCCACCTCCTCGCTTATTTATTCTGGGTACTGAGAAAACTTCATAATTTCTATGTGCTATTTGATTTTTTAGAACTACAACTACATTTTTTAGCCATGATTCAGTTATTGCAATGAAGTTTGGTTTATTGTCATATAGCAGGTCTGTGACAATTGGGAATTTTCTTGCTACTGATTGTGCATTTACTAGGAAGAATGCTAACATTAACATGTTGTTTATGGTGGATTTATTAGACTGTGATTTGTTGTTTCGCTGGGACTTCTCTTTCTTTGTCCATGTTCCAAGTTGATTGGTTTTGTCTCATGTGGTATATGGTTGCTCTCTCAGACTTAGTTGCTCTGGTGTGTACGAAAGGGCGTACAAAGGGGCATGCCCCTTTGTTGCACCCCTTTGGTGAGCGACGCCGGCGCTCGGTGCCTCCAACGTCCTTCCTTCAATTTAAAAGTGTTGCTCACACGAAAAGGCCCATATATGTATCTTGGCTATGCACAAGCAACATATATTTTAAAAGCTGCAAATTATGTATATATATATATATATATATATATATATATATATATATATATATACAGGCAAGAGTAAATAAAAAAAATGGTGTTAGGATGTGTTAAGGACATTCTGGGGTATGCCCAACAGTTATGCGCTTAAATCTGTATTTTAAATTCATCAGCCACAGTGCAGAGCAGCTTCTTAGCCACATATATTCACTGCTGCTTCTTATGAGGTGTAAGTCTGCAGAAATTGATTTTTTAGGCCTTACATGACTGGGTGAGGGGTCTGGGTCAACTAGTGGGAGTACAGGCTGATTATCCAAAGTGGTCTGGATAAACTTGAGATGGACTGGGCAAACTGGAAGACTAATAAGTAAACCTGGGAATGTCCTTCATGTTGTGGGAGTCTCAGTTTAGTGGACCCTTGGGCCGACCTGCTGGAGACTGGGAATAGATGGTCAATGTCTCTAATGAATAGCAGGCCGGGAGGCAGATGTTCAGGCGGGACGTAGATGGAAGCTGGTACTCCCCCAGGAGGAGCCCGTAGGTGCCCAACCTCTGGGACTTAGGCAGGTTGTGGATCAGGACAGGTAACTGGAACCAGACTAGGACAGTAGCAATACTGTAACTGGGTTCGGGTTCTGGAACCAGGCAGGAACTGTAGCAAGACTTGGGTACTGGAACCAGGCAGGAACTATAGCAGGACTCAGGGACTGGAACCATGCAGGAACTGTAGCAAGACTCGGGTACTGGAACCAGGCAGGAACTGTAGCAGGATTCAGGTACTGGAACCAGGCAGGAACTGTAGCAAGACTCGGGTACTGGAACCATGCAAGAACTGTAGCAGGTAAACAGGGACCAAGCAGGTACTGTAGCAAGCAGACAGGAGCCAAGTAGGTACTGTAGCAGGCAGGCAGGAATCAAGCAGGTACTGTAGCAGGCAGGCAGGAACCCAGCAGGTACTGTAGCAGGAACTGAGCGATGAAGCCAAGCGAGTCACTCTGGGGCACAGCGCAACAGGAAACTGGGAAGCTAACCCATTGCAAGGCAAGGACTGGATGGCCACGGCTGGCTTATCAAGGCTATGGCATCTGACATCAGGAACTGGGCGGAGTCACCACTGGTGGGAAACGGGCTAGAAAGGCACCCAAGTGACGCACGCGCGTGCCTAGGAGCAGGGCGTCCTCAGGCACCTTTGCGGCGGTGCAGCCTCAGCGGGGACGCCGCCAAACAGGCCGCACACCAGGGCTCCGGAGGCGGGAGCAGGTCCGGGAACAAGGAGGTAAGGGCCTGGTCGCAGGGCTCGCGGCCAGGACGCCGCAACAGTACCTCCCCTCTTATGCCCCTCTTAGCCGCCCAGGTTTACTTGGGTGATCCAAATGGAACTGCCGTAATAAGTCCTTATCGAGGATATTATGGGCTGGTTCCCAAGAGTTATCCTCGGGTTCCGCAACCCTCCCAGGCAAGCAGTATTCCCATCGGCGTTGGTGGAACTGGGACATCCAAACTTCACGTACTTGATACGTAACCTTGTCCGGTACTGAAGGGTCCGAGGGTTCAGGAGCCCGGGAGTGGTGTCCTGGACAACACAAGAGGTTTCAGCAATGACACATGGAATACATCATGTATGCACATGGAGGAGGGTAGGCGTAGACGGTATGAAACTGCTCCCACTCGTTTGGCGACTCAAAAGGGCCCTCAGAATTTTGGAGCTAGTCTTCAAGACGGAATATGTAGCTGTAGATTTCTGGTACTAAGCCAGACACGGTCTCCTGGGAGGAAGATAGGTACTGGCTGACGATGCCTATCCGCCCATGGGAGTAGATTGGACCAATTATCTTGTCGTTCGTTCACAAAGGCACAGAGAAAAGTCTTCAGGGTTCAATTGGTTCGTTCCGTTTGCCCATTACTCTGAGGATGGAACGCACATGAAAGACTAAGCTGTACATTGAAGCGTTTGCATAGGGCTTTCCAATAGCAAGCTGTAAACTGCGGTCCTCGATCGGAGACTATATCCTGCGGGGAGACCATGAAGTCTAAAGATATGCTGAGCGAACAGGCTAGCCAGGTCAGGGGCAGAAGGTAGTTTTGTCAAGGGAACAAAGTGCGCCATCTTGGAAAATTGGTCCACAGTTACCCAGATGACCGAATTACCCTCAGAGGCAGGAAGATCCACAATGAAATCAGTAGAGATGTGTGTCCAAGGCTCCACCGGGATGGGCAATAGTTGCAACAAGCCCCTGGGCTTCCCGATGAGCGGCTTTTTGAACAGCACAAGTAGGGCATGAGCCCACAAAGGCTTGGACGTCCTGTCCTCACCATTGGCCACCAGTAGAAACGGTTAAACAAGTCTAAAGTCCCTCTCCAACTGGCATGACCCCCCAGTGAGGGAGTCATGGGCCCAAGCGAGAACTGCTTTCCCGGAGCGACGCGGAATGACGGTCTTCCTTTGGGAGGACACCTAGGGTTGCAGCAAGACTACCTTTCATGGGGTCCCAAGATATACTGAGGTGTGTC
This sequence comes from Rhinatrema bivittatum, assembly GCF_901001135.1. NCBI lineage: Eukaryota > Metazoa > Chordata > Amphibia > Gymnophiona > Rhinatrematidae > Rhinatrema > Rhinatrema bivittatum. Next base: position 471,138,666 of record NC_042615.1, on the reverse strand, counting down.
AGTAGTCTCTTCGACCTCAGAAGAGTGCGAGAGCGCATCAGCTCGAACGTTCTTAGAGCCGGGTCTGTAGCGTAAGGTAAAGTCAAACCGATCAAAAAACAGCGACCACCGGGCTTGTCTTGGATTCAGGCATTGGGCTTACTTCAAGAATGCTAGGTTTTTGTGATTGGTGTAAATCGTAACCGGATGGTTGGCTCCCTCCAACCACTGTCTCCATTCCTCCAGGGCAAGTTTCACGGCTAGCAACTCTTTGTCACCAACACAGTAGTTGATCTCTGCCGGGGAGAATTTCCTTGAGAAACAGGGCAACAGCTGTCCAGAATCAGAGTACTGGCTCAGTACGGCCCCTACGGCCACATTGGAGGCATCAACCTCCACCACAAAGGGCCGGCTGGGATCCGGATGACGAAGGCAGGTGTCTAATAAGAAGGCTTCTTTGAGGGCCTCAAAAGCTTGGCAGGCAGAAGTTGGCCAATCCACCGCGTTAGCCCCCTTTCGGGTGAGGGCAGTTAACAGAGCCACAATACAGAAGTAATTGGGAATAAAGTGATGGAAGAAATTAGAGAAGCCGAGGAAGCGTTGCAACGCTTTAAGACCCCTCGGCCGGGGCCAATTCTTAATAGCCGCCACTTTCTCAGGATTCATTTGAAAGCCTGCTGCAGAGACTATGTAACCTAGGAACAGCAGGGAGGTCTTCTCAAAGCTGCACTTTTCAGTTTCGTGTACAGGCATGCTCCCTAAGTATCTGGAGCACTTGACAGACATGCTGATGGTGTGACGGCAGGTCCTGGGAGTAGACTAACACATCTTCAAGATAAAACATTACGCAGGTGTTCAGAAGGTCCCGTAACACCTCATTCATCAGGTGCTGGAACACCGCCGGGGCATTACATAAGCCGAAAGGCATCACGAGGTACTCGAAATGCCATCTCGGGTATTAAACGCGGTCTTCCACTCATCTCCGGGATGGATTCTGACCAAATTGTATGCTCCTCGTAAGTCCAACTTGTGAAAATCTTCGCTCCTTGAAGCCGATCAAGGAGCTCCAGGATTAGCGGGAGCGGGAAGTTGGTCTCGCTTGGTAATCAAATTTATTTATTTATTATTTATTTATTTTTAATTTTTATATACCGAGGTTCATGTATGAAATACAAATCACCTCCGGTTTACATAAAATTGCAACTTCGCACAAAGGCTGTACATAAAACAATTGAATATGGTACATGAAACATTGGGTACAAGAACTAGAAACATTGGAACTTAACACAGAGACTGAAACATAAACAGTTTGAGAACGGTGCATAAAACATGTGACTACAAGACATAACACATGTGAATACAAAGCTGTGAATATTATGTGAATATTCACATAACATGTGAATACAAGAACTGAATACAGGGGAACTTAAACTGAATATACTTCAATATGAGTTAATCCGGGAGGTCGCCAAAATGGCTTAGTGGGACAGAATATGCTATCATATCAGAGACAGGTATAAGTATACTGCTAAAAAGTTATATGCATGGACCTAAGGCATGTGAGGCAACATAACGGAGATCCTAGTGGAGCTTTTGTAACTCCTTGAGAGTTGATACTAAATTGGTGATGGAAAGCCCTTGCGGGGAAACTGAATTAGAGATGGAAAGCTAGGAAAACAGGTTCTGAAAGTGGGGTAGTAGAGCTTAGTAGAGCTTTAGGCCTCGATAGTCTATACACGGCCTCAGTGAGCCATCTTTCTTGCTGACAAAAACGAAGCCTGCCCCTGCAGGCGACTTGGTCGGGCGGATAAACCCCTTGGCCAAATTCTCTGCAAAGTACTCGGACATGGCCCAGGTCTCAGGTTTAGATAAGGGATAAACCCTTCTTCGAGGGGGCATAGTACCAGGTAGCAAGTCAATAGCACAGTCATACGGACGATACTGTGGAAGGATCTCCGCCTTGGTCTTGGAGAATACATCCATGAAGTCATCATAAGGTGCAGGGGGATCCACTGCAGAGTGCATCAACGGAAGTGCGGGAGTCTTAGGCACTTTCATACAATTAGCCAGGCAGAAGGGACTCCACTTAACAATCTGTAGCGTATCCCACTGAATCGTGGGCGAGTGTTTCTGAACCATGGCAACCCTAGCACCACAGGTGTGGACAGCCTTATCCAACACTAGGAAGGCTATCTCCTCCGAATGGATCGCCCCGGTGCGGACCGTAATGGGTGCCGTGGACATCTGGATGGGACCAGGAAGGAGTGTCCCCTGGATAGAGGTAATTCGTAACGGGACCTCCCGTCTATGCATAGGAATCCGCAACTGGAAGACTAGGTCGTGCAGGATGAAATTACCTCCAGCTCCAGAATCCAGGAACGCCATCGTCTCAAAGGATCCTTCGGGGTATTCCAGAATACAGGAACTGTACATTGAGGAGCTGTAGCACAGCCTAGGAAGAGCTCCTCCCAATCTCCTAGGCTTTGGCGTTTCTTCCGCACGCTCCTTGGCAGCATGCCAAGAAGTGGCCCCTTCTGACCACAGTATAAACACAACTTCAAAGAACGTCGACGTTGTCTTTTCTTCAGCAGAAAGCGGGGGCCCGTCCCAGCTGCATGGGTTCGCAGGTGGGAGCGTCTGGGACGAGAACTCTTAGGAGAGTGCGCAGGTCTTTTCCCACGAGCCGGACTGTGGCGAGCGGAGCGCTGCTCCTTGGCCTGTTGCTGTAGGCGGCATTCTATGTGAGCAGCCATCTCAATCAAGGCGTTGAGGTCCTCTGGCAGATCTCGAACCGCAATCTCATCCTTAATGCGTCCGGAGAGGCCTTCCAGGAAGATGGCCTTAAGACTACCATCTTGCCAACCTACTTCCTGGGCTAAAGGTCCAAAACTCCCATTGCGTAATCTGCCAAGGAGCGATCCCCCTGACGAAGTTGCAGCAGATCAGACGTAGCCGTGGCTACTCGGGCGGGCTCAATCAAAGGCCTGGCGAAAGTTCGTGATGAACAGTTGTAAATCTGTTAGCGAATAATCATGTTTTCCCAAAGAGGAGAAGCCCATATCAAGGCTTTCCCATCGAGCAAGGACAAGATATATGCCACATTCACCGCATCGAGGGAAACTGCCGAGGCAACAGGGAGAACCATACAAACATTGGTTCAGGAAGCCGGCGGCAGGTCCTTAAATCACCAGCATAGCAGGAGGGAGCCGGTAACTGAGTCACCAAAGAGCCATGACCCTCGGGGCCCTGCCAGTGGGAGGCAAGGACTCCAGGCACGAGGATAGCCGTTCCACCGTGGCTGCCAAAGTATCAATGCAGCTCTGGTGCTGTAGCATCTTGCCGGGCCATCCCGGGCAGATCCGAGGGAGCGGGTGCATCCGCCGAGTCCATGGCCTTGTAATCTGTTGTGGAGTCTCAGTTTAGTGACCCTTGGGCCGACCTGCTGGAGACTGGGAATAGATGGTCAATGTCGCTAATGAATAGCAGGCCGAGAGGCAGATGTTCAGGTGGGACGTAGATGCTCTTCACCCTGGAAGCGGGTGCTCCCCCGGGAGGAGGCCGTAGGAGCCCAACCGCTGGGACTTAGGTGGCTTCACCCTTGGAAGCCGAAGCCCCCCTGGAAGGAGCCCGTAGGGGCCCGGCCACTGGGACTTAGGCGGGTTGTGGATCAGGACAGGTAACTGGAAACAGACTAGGACAGTAGGCAATACTGTATCTGGGTTCGGGTTCTGGAACCAGAAGGGTTCATATCTCATACATACAAAGGTTAGTATCTCTTCCTCTTTGTCCTTGACAGGAGACTCAAGTTCCTTCTTAATGAATGTGTCTTCCTTTTCCAAATCTTTTCATTCAAGCCACTCCTGTTCCAGATGCTCTCATAATTGCTCAATGACTACCATAAGAGTATTTCCAGGGAAGTGTTGCAAAGCTGTTTGTGTTCCCCTGGATACCCTTCAGAGGGTTGGAAAGTTTGGAAGGATGGAGGCCATGACCATTGGGTGAGAGAGTTCTTTGGAATCCAGACAGGATGCTGAACATTCTGGTCCTCAATGGGATATCTCCAATATAAACCAGTTGAATCATGGCTGATGCCTCCTCATCCATGGCAGTCCTAGCATAACTGGACCCATGGCTCTGGACAGGACATGGAAACTAATGATCTCTGTGTGAGAGGGCATAATCCTTAACATGAATGATACTGTAGAGAGAGTTGCCAATCCAGGAAGGGGGTCTCCATGAATGGACGAGAGTGACAAGAGAGAAGTCATTGGAATCATGGAGATGCGGAACCAATGGATGAGCTGTTCTTCAAAAATTTCCCCTGGCACAGGAATCCACCAGTGCATGAGTTGTAAAATATGTAGTGGACAGACATAACATGACAGGCAGGAGAAACTGGGAAGTCAGGGTAGTCAGGTCTAAGGTCATTTTGCTCTGGTGCTAGTATGGTGCTGGGTATGATTCCCCTTCTCTCTGGGTACTGAGCTAGTAGATGACCAGGGGCTCCAAAATAAAGACAAAGGCCAAATTGCTGGCATCAAGTCCTCTCTTTGTTCGTGAGATGGGAATGACCTAATTACATGGGCTCCTCAGGTAAGCCCCCCAATGACGTGGTGGGGTCAAGCGTAGGAGGATATGATGTCCTGGTAGATGCTTTTGGGGCCGACTGTGTTTCTTCTCGGGCTTGCTCCTGGAAGCGTCTATCAATTTTCACAGTTACACTGATGAGCCCATTGAGTGAGGTGGGAAGTTCCATGCCGCAAGCTCATCCTTAATTTTGGGAGCTCATCCTTAATTTTGGGAGCTAAATCTTCCAGGAATATGGCATGTAAACTGTCCCCCTGCTAGTTTAGTTCTGTGGCCATGGTTCAGAATTCGAAGACATAGGTCCATTAATGACAGTTTTCCTTGGCACAACTGCAGGAAGTCAGAGCCCACTGTGGGCTCTGACTTCCCACTTGTGGCCAGGCTTTCCCACTGACTACCCACTGTGGCCCTGTGGCCAGGCTTATCAAAACACCTGTTTTAAAGGCCAAGATGAATTCTTTAAGATTCATGAAAAAGGGGATTGGAGGTGCTCCTATGGGGGAGAGGCCACTTGGGCCTCTGCTTCGGCCAGCCCTCCAGGGTCTTTCCATGGAGGAGGGAGAGAACAAATGTTGTATTGGTGATGTCATCCGGGAACACTACCACCTGGAGGAAGAAATGCATGTAGATTTGGTTAAGGAATCCCTGGCACTGTTTCAGATCCCCAGCATACTGAGTGGGACTGCTAATGTAATTACTGACTAGTAAGTTCCCTGGGACCGGCACTGGAACTGCAGTGTGTGGTGGTGGTGGGCACATTGGGTAAGGTCAAGGAGTCCAGGTGTGCAGTGAAGCAGTTCATATCTGTGACAATAAGTTCTAAGGATGACTGGAGGGTCTGCAGTTTCTAGGCCAGCCCAAGAATGACTTTCAACGTGGCTAAAGCACTGTACAATGAGAAGGTTGAGTGGCTTAATGCAGCCCTACATTTTCAAACACCATTTGAAGGTATTGGTCTTCTACCAATACCTTCTTTAAAAGCAGCTCACCTGAACACAGTACGCGAAAGAGCATTTCCAATTACAGGATCGAACATCTGGAATACCTTACCCCCACAGCTAAGGATGGAATCTGACATGGAGGAGGGAGAGAACAAATGTTGTATTGGTGATGTCATCCGGGAACAGTGCCACCTGGAGAGGAAAATGCATGTAGATTTGGTTAAGGAATCCCTGGCACTGTATGCGATAAGGGGAATGGAACAGCTCCCCTATGAGGAATGACTAAGAGGTTAGGACTTTTCAGCTTGGAGAAGAGATGGCTGAGGGGGGATATGATAGAGGTGTTTAAAATCATGAGAGGTCTTGAACGGGTAGATATGAATCGGTTATTTACTCTTTCAGATATAGAAAAGACTAGGGGGCACTCCAGAAGTTAGCATGTGGCACATTTAAAAACTAATTGGAGAAAGTTCTTTTTTACTCAATGCACAATTAAACTCTGGAATTTGTTGTCAGAGGATTTGGTTAGTGCAGTTAGTATATGCTGTGTTAAAAAAGGATTGGATAAGTTCTTGGAGGAGAAGTCCATTACCTACTATTAATTAAATTGACTTTGAAAATAGCCACCGCTATTACTAGCAAACTGTAACATGGAATAGGCTTCGTTTTTAGGTACTTGCCAGGTTCTTATGGCCTGGATTGGCCACTGTTTGAAACAGAATGCTGGGGCTTGATGGACCCTTGGTCTGACCCAGTATGGCATGTTCTTATGTTCTTATTAAAGCCTTTAAAAAAGGAGTAAAACCTGACTTTTTACCCAAGCCTTTCCAATAGTATGAATTATTTTAATATTTTAAGTTAAGTCATGATTTTATGTTTACAACTATTTTTTAACCATCATTTTAGCTGTATTTTAATAATTTTATAACAAGCAGAAACAATGTTTTTATGTATTTATATATTTTAGTCTGTTATTTTGATTTGCAAATATCTTAACTGTTATTTGCATAACTCTGTAACTGACATGATATTTTTAATGAATGCTGGTATACAAAACCCTAATAAATAAATAAATAGATCCGCCAGGTCCATGGACTTGGCAATCTGTTGGACATGGTGGACCCTTGAGCCCTGCAGGTCCTCACCATCATCAGGCATGCTGGCTGAAGCAGAGGCTCAACTGGAGCTTCGCCAACACTAGCCCACATTCCTCTTAGGTTGCACCCTTGGGTGCCAGGGCTGGCTGTCTTAGGGGCGGACCTCTGTGAAGGGAGAAGATGCATAGCATGAAAGCACTGCAGGCCAGAAGAGAGGAAGCAGAGTAGATTCAGCAGCAATCCGGGAAGATGGCAGACAACAGGCATTGGAACAGGCTAGTGGCAGAAGCAGGCAGAGTTAAATCGGTGTAATAGTCAGCAGCTATGATCGAGGCAGGCAGAGTTCAATCAGTGTTGCAGTCTAGGCTGTGATCGAGGCAGACAGAGTTCAGATGGTGTCAAGTTCCAGTCCATGGTTCAAGCCAGAGTCCAGTCCGAAGAAGCAAGGAACGAGAGGAGAATGAAGGGCCACAGGAGAAGAGGACACAGATAACTGACCAGGAGGGAGAAGAACTCTATAGGAAGAAACAGCCAAGCAGAACCAGGGATGAGACACAGGAATGCAGGAACACACAGCAGGAATAAGAATTAGGAGCAGGAACTTGCTGAGACCAAAAGCACACACTTCAAAGAAGTAGACCTATTGCTAAGGCCCTGAATGCAGGAAGGATGGGCCTTAAATAGATAGAGCTGATGAGGTCATTAAATGGGGCTTTTTCCCACTATGGTCCCTTTAATTTGAGATGGGAGGCGCGCGCGTCTAGGGGAAGCATGCCAGAATGCAGGGCATTGGCAGCAGGCCAAGTGCATCAGAGAGCTGTGTTCACCACGAATGGTGGCTCTTGTTGCTGGACTGGGGTAGAGATGACAGTGATGGTCCGTGGGGTTGGCCCGCGGACCGTTGATTGTAACAGTCTGATTGGTATTCCCCTGATCAAGCTAGCTGATGCTGCTCCTTCCTACTTGTTTCTTCTGGCGCCATAAGAACATAAGAACATAAGAAATTGCCATGTTGGGTCATACCAAGGGTCCATCAAGCCCAGCATCCTGTTTCCAACAGAGGCCAAAACCAGGCCACAAGAACCTGGCAATTACCCAAACACTAAGAAGAACCCATGGTCCTAAAGATGTTGTTGCTTCACCTCTTTCCTCTTCCTACTCACATAGAACCATATAACAGGACTACTTCTTCTAAGCTGCACAAGCAGAAGATTAAGGAGGCACAATAACCACAGTCCTACCATTATTGCACTGCCACCACCCAAATCTGTGGCACTCTTAAGTGCCCATCTAGTCCACCTAGTGCTTTCACTATAAAGCATTGTCTATGAAAGAAAAATGGAAAGTCTGTTATGTTTCAGATGAATTTTCAAGGGAATTAAATATGGAATTGTAACATAATATTGTAGCAATTTTCAAAAACCCACTTACACACGTAAAATACATTTACACATGTAAAACCATGGCCTTTTAGAGTTAGGCGATTCATAAATTTTTAATAAATGTAAATGTAAAAGCTTTTAAAAATCTACCCATCACCAATTTTTATGATGGTATGATTAGCTATCATCCATTTAAAAAATTGTACTATTTTTCATTTGGAAGAGAAAATGAAAGGTACTTTAGAAAGATGTTTAGTAAAAAAAAAAAAAAAAAAAGGTATTTTTATTTATTTATTTGTTACACACAATAAAAAGGTCCACAAAAAGAAGCTGAAATTAGTATAAGTTTGAAACTTGTAAGCATTAGTGCCAACTATCAAGGCTTCAATAAAAATTAAAAAAATAATATTAATCTATAGTGAGAGGACTTCTCCCATTCTCCTCACGTTTGGATCAGAAAGGACTGGTCATTTTGACTACAAATTATTTCCTTAGGAAATATAGATATCTGAAATGATTGCAAAAGTCTTAACCATGATAAATAAATGACTTAATCCTTTGCATGACACAGACATCCCATACGACGGTAAGCTAGTACAACAGGATTCATCACTCTTTCCATACTTTGAACAAAAACTCAACTGTACTACAGAGTCTATTTTATATCTTCATTTTAGAGATGAGGAAGATAAAGTTAAGTGGATAGTTCCTGTGAGTATAACGTTTATTTATATTCCAGATAAGCCGTGCATTTCCCATTAAGATTAACGGGTGTTAGCCACTATCCAAGAGCTCTTCCTCATGTGTGGCCAACATTCTTATCTCAGTGCAGCACAAAGCGCTTTCTTAGCACAGATGATATTAGAGTGGCTAAAGCATCAAAGAGGTTAGTTATTAAAGTACTTACATATGGGTCAGGAGAGAGCATGGGATGTGAATTCACTGACTCTCTGTGTAACCTTAAGCAAGTCATGTTATCCTCTATATGCCTTATTTGCACTACATATGTCCTATAGCAATGCTTTGTATGTTAACTTATATTATGTTATGTTACATTTATGTACCTTTTCCTTGAAGAAAGTTCAGCCCAAAGCTGTTTACAGAAAGAATAATACAACATATAATAAATACATCATAACAAAATAATGTGTAATAAAAAAAAACACATTAACAGTCTTGAAGCATAACTCAAAATCCACCCTACTCTAACTAGGGACATAAAGCTACTAATCCAGTTCCTTAAACAATTCATAAAACAATAGTAATTAATAATTAACATCCTGCCCTGTTATTCATTATTTATTTATTTAAAAATATTTATTGTTGGCCCCTCCAAAATTTGGGATGAGGTACAATCAAAAATTTCATAAAAAGCAACAAATGAAACAATACAAGTATCTGTGAGACAAAATTATTCAGATCAGAGCAAATGGCATATACAAATTAGCTGCAAGGTGAAAAATGCCAACTGGAGAGGAGAAAAAAATGTAGTGCCATTGAAATGCTTTTGTAAAAAGATGGGTTATTCATAATTTCTTAAATTGCTTTGAATCCTGTGTGAGCCATAGAGATGCAGAAAGGGAATTCCAATGAATTCCAGTTAGAATATCTGGGCCTAATTAGTCTTGAAGTATGTGTGGGTTAAAAAAAAAGATTTCCTTATCCAAGGCTTTCATGATGATCTGATATTTTTCAAAGCTAGTAAAAATTACAATTAGGGGGTAAGGGTTTAGCTTAGTAAGGGGGTGATATTTCACAGACATTTTTAAGATTGGAATAACGTTTCATTTTTATATGGTGCACTGTTAGTCCGGGAGGATTAAATAGTCAAATTGAGTGGTCAGCTTTCTTATAAATTACTTGATTGCTGAATTAGATTGAATTAGTGAGGGAAGTAATATAGCTATATAATAGTAGTTTGCCACAGTGCTTACATTGTATTACGACAGACTGGCTGAGATTGGCGTCTATGTGAGCTATAAGGTAATTTCTCTTTTTGAAGTTTCATGTAGATATTCCATGGTTTTAGTGTAATATTAGTAGTTCTATGATTGTAGCCTTTATTATTTTGTATTCTTATTGGTTTTGCAGTTGAGAAAATATATTGTTGGTTGTGAAGTGTTGTTTACAGCATGGATTTAGAATCATGGGTATATGAATGGTAGAATACGGAATATTCAAGTTGTGACAGTTATTATACTAAATAAGTCTGTATGAAGTTTTCAGTATATAATTGAAGGGTAGAGTATATTACATATTAGGGATGTGCATTCGTTTACAATGAATGTCACATCCGTAACAAAAAGATCCCTATTTGTTTCATTTGTGGGGACAGCGCGAAATGAATGACAATCCCCCACGAATGAAACATATCATATTAGTTTCATTTTGCAATAGGAGAAGGTCATATGGGAGTATCCATAGCAACCAACCCTTTCCTGTGAGTCATAAGTGACCTCATAGCTCTGTCATAGAGTGGGTCGGACAGGTTGGCAAGGAGACCAGAATGCCAACATATCAGAGCGAAGCATTTTTTTAATTCAGCCAATCGCTGCTCATCCTCATGTTTTTTCTTACCTTCAGCAAGTCTCACCCACTGAGATAAGCTGCCAGCAGTGGCATTTTGCTGCTGATTCTTTCCCACCTTGGGGTAGGTTGCAGACAGGGTTTGGGTGGTGTGGGTGGGAGATAGTGTGAGAGTTGCAGTAGCTGTCTAGCAGTGGGTATTTTTTAGAGATGTGAATCGTGTGCCTGATCGTCTTAACGATCGGGTTCGGCTAGAGGGGGGAAAAAATCTGATCGTGGGTGATGTGGGTGATGTGAATCGGAATTGGTTCCGATTCACATCGTTATTTTTTTTGTAGTGAGGCCCGACCCTTTAAAATTCACCCCTTACCTTCCCCCCCCCTCCCAAACCCCCCCAAAACGTTTTACTATTACCTGGTGGTCCAGTGGGGGCGCGGGGACCAATCTCCCGCTCTCGGGCCATCGGCGCTATTTTGGCTGCCACTCAAAAATGGCGCCGATGGCCCGATAAAAAAAAAACCCACCCGACCCTTTAAAAAATGACCCCTTAGCTTCCCCACCCTCCCAAGCCCCCCAAAACATACCTGGTGGTCTAGTGGTGGTCCCGGGAGCGATCTCCCATTCTCAGGCCGTCGGCTGCCACTCATAAAGATGGCACCGATGGCCCTTTGCCCTTACCATATGACAGGGTATCCGCGCCATTGGCCGGCTCCTGTCACATGGTAGGAGCACTGGATGGCCGGCGCCATCTTTAAAGATGGTGGCGGCCATCTTTATGACGGCGGCGGCCATCTTTAAATCCAGGCCTTATGTTCCTACAAGTGTTTGACTTCGATGGCTGTGCCTGTCCTTCCAGGCCTTATGTTCCTATGTGGGCATGACCTCTGTCCTCGATTGCTTTGCTTGTTCGTCCAGGCCTTATGTCCCTACAAGGGTTTGACCTCGTTTGCTGCACCTGTCCGTCCAGGCCTTATGTCCCTACGTGGGCTTGACCTCTGTCCTCGACTTGCTTTGCCTTTGCCTGTTTGTCCAGCCTTATGTCCCTACAAGGGTTTGACCTCGATTGCATTGCCTGTCCATCCAGGCCTTATGTCCCTACATGGGATTGACTCTGTCCTCGACTGCTGTGCCTGTCCTTCCAGGTCTTATGTCCCTAGGTAGGATTCACCTCTGTCCTGTATTGCTGTGCCTGTTTGTCCAGCCTTATGTCTCTACAAATGTTTGACCTCTGTCCTCAAATGCTGTGCTTGTTTGTCCAGTCCTTATGTCCAGTCCTAATGGCTGAACCCTCATTGCAAAGGGAAACCTCAGTCTCTGGCAATTAAAACTCGTAATCCTTCACAGCATGGATCCTTAAATAAAACAAACAGTTTTCTTTAGTTTCAGGGCAGAGACGCGACTTCCTCTATCTTGCTTATGAAGTCATGATCTGTTGCAAATGCTTAAATCCTAACAATTTGTACCATTATACACTCTAGGGGCCAATCACTTTCCAGTCAGCACTTCCTGCTCAAAGAAAGGAACTTTCCCCGGTTGTTGCCGCCTATTTCTTAGTACCTGTTGACCCATGTTCAGAAAGAGAAAAGATCTCCAAGGTACTTAGACTGTGGCAACAACAGTGAGACCATGCTCACAGTAAGACCCTGTTCCACGTCGCCATGCTTTAAAGGAGTGTGCCCCACTCTAGGGGCCAACCCATTCCAAGGAAGCCCTTTCCTGTTCAAGAAAGGGAACTCTCCCCGGTGTTGCAGCCTATCTCTAGTACTCTGTTGACCCATGTTGAAACCGCTGTTCACATGGCACCCTGCTCCAGGTCGCCACAGCTTTGAAAGGCTCGTGCTCCAGTCTAGGGGCCAACCCATTCCAAGGGAAGCCTTTCCTGCTCAACAAAGGGAACTCTCCCTGGTGTTGTAGCCTATCTCTTAGTACCTGTTGACCCATGTTGAACCGCTGTTCACATGGCACCCTGCTCCAGGTCGCCACACTTTGAAAGCTCGTGCTCCATTCTAGGGGCCAAACCCATTTCCAAGGAAGCCCTTTCCTGCTCATAGGAAAAGGAACTCTCCCCCGGAGTTGCAGCCTATCTCTTAGTACCTGTTGACCCATGTTTGAAACCGCTGTTCACATGGCACCCTGCTCCAGGTCGCCATGCTTTGAAGGCTCGTGCTCCATTCTAGGGGCCAACCCATTCCAAGGAAGCCCTTTCCTGCTTATAGGAAAGGGAACTCTCCCCGGTGTTGCAGCCTATCACTTAGTACCTGTTGACCCATGTTAAACAGCTGTTCACATGGCACCCTGCTCCAGGTCACCACACTTTGAAGGCTTGTGCTCCACTCTAGGGGCCAACCCATTCCAAGGAAGCCCTTTCCTTGGCCAAGAAAGGGAACTCTCCTCCGGTATTGCAGGCCTATCTCTTAGCACCGGTTGACCCATGTTGAACTGATGTTCACATGGCTCCCTGCTCCAGGTCACCACGCTTTGAAGGCTCATGCTCACTCTAGGGGCCAACCCATTCTGGGGAGCCCTTCCCGGCTCAAAGGAAAGGGAACTCTCCCCAGGTATAGCCAGCCTGTATCTAACCTTTGAGCCATGTTGAACCGCTGTTCACATGCACCCTCCTCTGTCTCGCCCTTGAAAACTCTCGTTTGTATATCAGCTACATCCACCAGATTTTAAAAGACCAGCAAGAGCTCACCAGACGCCAATGGAAAACACCCCACTCTAGGGGCAAACCCATTCTAGGGAGCCCCTTTCCTGCAGAAAGGAAAGGTAACTCTCCCCGGGTGTAGCCAGCCTGTATCTACCCTCTGACCCATGTTGAGCCGCTGTTTGCATGGTAACCTCCTCCGCCTCAGCCTTGAAAATTCTCGTTTGTATATCTGCTATCTCCACCAGATTGTAAAAGACCAGCGAGAGCTCACTAGATGCCAATGGAAACACCCCTCTCTAGGGCCGAACCCATTCTAGGAGCCCTTTCCTGCACAAAGGAAAGGAAACTCTCCCTGGGGCTCTTGTTTGAATATTTGCTACTACCACCAAAATCTGCACCACAGATGCTCCACCCCACCCAGGCATAGTTTCATCATGATTCAGGTCCTAGCACTCGTGTTAGACTCCCTGGTCCCTGTTTCAAGACGGGTCGGGTGCACAGTACGCCCAGTTGACAGTCCCGCACATGCTGAGCCTCGTCTTGTCTTGCCTCCTTGTCTTTCCCTTATCAACATCACAGTGACCTGACTACCTCAGCTCTGCCAGCCTGTCTTGCCCCTATCAACTTTCTGCCACTCTGCCTTGCTGCCAATCACCAGATGACTCACTCAACTCTTTGTGGTGTTCTTGCCACTATCATGGTTCCTCAGTGTGTTGGTGCTAGTCTTCTGCTTGCTATGTTCCCCCTTCATTGTGCTTTAGGATGTCAATGCACTTGTCTTGCCGCTTTTCCTGTCATGCTGCCTTTGAAGGTTCATGCATCTGTTATCAGTGCTCTCTTTTGAAGCTGTGGTGTGCTTTTGACACTCTCGCTGCTGCTTTGTGTCTCTGTTAAAGCACTCTTGCTACTTCTGGTACCCCTTTGCTCCTTTACAGTGCCTTAGGCTATTCATGCCACTTTGGTGCCACTTTGCCACAGTCTAAGTACCTTGGAGATGTTTTGTTGTTCTGATGATTGCTCCCCAGAAGTTTCATCAAAATTGATAACAAAACCCCAATTCTGCAGCCAAAAATAGGCTGCATATACTTCCCTCATTGACTTTAATGGGAACCGGAAAACAAATGCACATATCAACGTATCGGGGCGCCATTGTATGAATGCAACGAATATGCCCCCCGACAAATACGTATCCTGAATGCAATGAATACTTTCTGGTTGTGCATCCCTAAGCACTAGTGCATGGCATGGCACTGCATTGTTTGTGTGTATGTGTATGACAGACAGTTCTCCATACCACAGTAGAGTAGTGCTCTAAGTGGGAGTACAATTATGATATCAATAAATCTAATTCCCTAGTAGGCAGTGTACTAATGTCATCTGAACAAATTCCATCACATCATAAAAATAAAGATGAAGGAATACTGGTTGGATTGGCAGCACTGAAACAAGCAGTCCCATATATATGTACTGAAGAAGGACTTTTTCCAAGTCCAGAATGGCAGGAGAAGAAGGCAGCTGTAGCCTGAAGAAATTGAAATTTGGAGAGCATGTGCCATCAGCACCTGTTGTTTTCACATTGTTCCTCAGAGTCCACCCTCTACCACAACTGCAGTGCCAGCATCCACGCACAAGGATGTAGAAAAGGGATTGTAAAAGAAATCCCTGATCTGAAGTCATTTCAAAGTGACACATGTTTTGCTCAGTGTGCGCAGTACATGAAGGATATCAGTCAAGGGAAGCAAATGGGGCATCTCACAGACATTGGCATGCAGCATCACTTGGAGAAGCAGCACCCACTAGTGTTTCCCATCATGACAAAGGAGTCCCCAGCTCAAATGTATGTGCCCTTGCATATTGGGCACACAGGTTTGTAGTCTGGACAGATCTAGCCAAGGTGGCTCATCAATATCTTTCTTACTCTCCAACCAGCATGCCCAGTAAACATGTCTTCTCAATGGCAAGGGAAATTGTGAGCCTTCACTGTACAAGGCTGGTGCCAGAGTTGATGGGAAAAGCTGGTATTCTGAAAGTCAATCTGCCCTTGCTTTGGCTTCTAGAATGTCCATGTACGTGCAAGAAGATTGAAAACACATTGAAGGCTTTCTTGCTGCTCTATGCTTCAGTTATGTTGCTACTGATCTCCTGCCATGCCTCTTATTAGCAATATAGGGGGGTATTTTTACCACATGCCTACCCGCCCTGCCCCAGATATATCACCCTAGGGATCTTACTGCTACCCCTCTACCTACCTGCTATGCCCTTTATACTACCTTAGGGGTGTTCCTGCTAATGATATGTCTACCTGCCATGCCCCAGATGTACCACCTTAGGGATCTTACTGCTATCACTCTGCCTACCTACTTGCCATGCCCTTTATACCACCTTAAGGGTCTTTCTTACATGTGCCCACCTGCCATGCCTCAGATATACCACCTTATGGATCTTGCTGCTACTGATCTGCCCACCTGCCATGCCCCTTATATAACAACTTAGGAGTCTTGCTCTCACATACCCCTCATGTCACCTTATGGGTCTTACTTCTACTGTTCCTCCTACCTTAGGTGGTCCTTCTACTACCACTCTGCCTATCTGCCTTGCCTCTGATACAGTATATGACCTTGGAGGTCATGCTGTTAATATGCCTACCTGCCATGCCTAATATGTACAAGAATGGGAATTTTGGTGCCTACATGTTTGCTGTTAATAATGTGTTGGCTATTTGTTGGGTGTTTTGTTCCCAGAAAAAAAAATGTGAAAAAAAGAAAAATACCAGTTTCTCCTCCCCTCTACCTGTTGTATTGTTCTTCATTTTGTTCTACCCATCTACAATCTCAGTGTGATTCTTCCAGCCTGTTTGATTGTTGTTATACTGAGGTGTTAGTCCACAAAAAGTCAGAAGGGAGAAATTCAGGCACAAGTGAAAAGATGAATATGAGAGACCTTTGACATATTCTGAATGTGGTAACATTTTCAGAAGGAAGAGAGAACTAATCTAGCACCAGAAAATCAAGAAAGGAAAGAGAATGTGTTCAGCGACAGAATATGGAAACACTTTCTTAATAAAGCCAACCTTATAAATTACCAGAAAAGCCACATAGAGGAGAGACCATTGTCATGTTCTGATTGTGATTGAAGTTTCAATCTGAAAGCAAATTTTACATGAAAACCAAAATTCTACATAGTAGCAAGATCAAGTAGAGAATGAAAGAAAAGCTCATGTCACAAAAATGATACTGACCACAGATCATTTGTACTAAAATCAGACAAGTAGCAAGTGCTTCCACAGGATGACAGACATCTCCATTGACACTCTGCCTTTACCCCTTATCATTCACCTTAGGAGTTTTTCTTCCACTCAGCATTGCTGCCAAACCTGGTGTTTTGCATCTTGAGGGTCTTGCTGTCACTATGCCTTGCTGCCATTCCCCAGGCTCTACACTTTGGAGTGTTCTTGCCACTCTGGGGAGTGTCTTTGCACCTCTTATGGTGTTTTGTATGTTGATGCCATTCTTTGTGCTGCTTTGTCCCTTTATTGGTGTCTTGCAGTTTTTACTTCCACCTTTAATGCTTCATTCCCCCTTCTTGGTGCCTTAGCATGTTGATGCCATTCATGGTGTTACTTTGCCTTTTGTACTGCCTTTGAAGGTTTATGCTACTGTTAGTGCTCTCTTTCAAAGCCTTTGGATGTTTTTCCCGCCTCTTTACTTCTCTTCTGATGCCTTAAGAACACCTGCCTTGCTTGTACATGTTTGCCCATTTATGGTGCCTTATGCTATTTATTTATTTACAGCTATTTATATACCATCCTTTAAAGTATATTCAGGGTGGCTTGTAAGTTAAAAGCATACATAATACGTGAAATATACAGTGTTACAATCAAACAGCATAATATACGTCATAGTAGCAACAGTGTGTCTACAATTTTCATGACAAGATCATTATTTGGCATCAAAGACTGATTTAAATAACCAAGTTTTCAGTTCTTTTTTTTAAAGTTTTTAAATCTTTAGACCTCTGTAGTTGCTCAGGCATAGTATTCCACAGTTTGGGACCAGCTGCTGAAATTGCTCTTTCATGAACTTTGCTTAAATGAGCAGAACATATAGAAGGTACATCTAATAATCCTTTATTAGATGATCTAAGGGGTCTCTGAGGGAAGTATAACTAATGCTTTCCAATCCAATCAATATCTTTGCTGGTCATAATCTTGTAAATTAGGATTAGTATTTTGTATTGAATGTGATATTGAGTTGGTAACCAATGAAGCAACATTAATATAGGTGTAATGTAATCAAAATGTTTACCACCAGTAAGTACACGGGCCACTGCATTTTGTAGCAGCTGTAAAGACCTTAAAGTGCTAGCAGGCAATCCAAACATCAAAGCATTACAGTAATCAATTTTAGAGAAAATTAAAGTCTGGAGCACTGTACAAACATTTTCATGTTCTAACAATGGTTTTACCATGTAAGTATCCTTAACATGTGATATCCAGACTTAATAATCTCTTTGATATGAGTGGTCATTGATAATTTGGTATCAAGGATAACTCCAAGGTTATGGGTAAAAGTTGTTATATTAATATTATTGCACAAAATTAGAAAACAGGAAGTTGCTGTTGCATTCGTGGATCCTTGGGCCAAGGCAGGATTGGTGCAACCTGCAGGATGGTGGCAGTATATTGGGAGATAGTATTGTTTTATAGATGACATTCTTATGGTTTGGTTAGCTACAGAAGCTATTTTAAGAGAATTTGTGCAGTGGATCTATTCTTTAGACAAATATCTTCAATTTATTTATTTATTTATTTTTAGATTTTTATATACCGGTGTTCCTATATGAAATAAAGATCACATCGGTTTACATTGAAACAGAACATGAAAATTGCCAAAAGGCATTACATAGAACAAGGTTATGAAACTTGGAACAGTGTACATAAGTTCAAAATTTAACAATAACGTTGTAACATTGATGACCAAAAGATAAAGGAGAAAAAAAAAAAAAAAAGACTTAAACAATTAAGTTGACAGGTCTTATTGAGCATAAAAATTATAACGTATAAGTGAGAAAGTCTCAAGTGTCCTGCAGCAAGAGATTAGATACCGAAGTAGGTAGTGGTATGGAAAATGGGGGTTTGTGAAGAAGATATGTTCTTGCTGGTTGGAGGGGAAAAAATGATGATCATGGTCCTGGAAAAGCTTGGCTAAAGAGCCAGGTTTTAAGTTTTTTTTTGAATGAAGAGTGGCAGAACTCAAGCCGAATGTCTGGTGGGAGCGCATTCCATTGAATGGGGCCTGCTGTAGATATGGCACGTTTATGATGCGAGGATTTTGTTGAAGGTACATAGAGTGTGCCTTTATATGCTCCTCTGATGGGTCTAGAGGAGGAGTGAGGATAAGTAAGTACAATGGGATAAGTAATTGATTGCTTATCTTGATGTGTTGATTGGGGTACAGGGAAATCAAATTTTGACGTCAGTTCATCTCAAGTCTACAAATAAAAAAATCTCTTGTGTTTTCACAGTCACCATTTGACATTTTTCAAAATGGGGCTACTGGTATCAGTTTTTCTGTATATGCCACATTTTTTCAAATTTGGCTGAATATGAAGTACCAGCTGCCATACTGACTGATATGTTCAGGGCAAGAGGATATCTATATCGAGCAATAAGGAGGGCTTATAAACAAGCTAAATATACTGATAGAGATGACTTGTTGCAGTACATACCAAGGAAAGAAAGATTGTCTAGTGTTATGGTTTGTGGGTATGTGGATCCTTGGCCTGAGGTGCGAGTTGTAACAGCCCTTGGGAAGGAGCCCCACAGGTCTGCACCGTCAGGAGGTGAGGTACCGGCACAGCGGGGAGCTCTGGGCACAATGGTGGAGAGACCCCCAGGTACCAGGACGTAACCCCCGTAGGGTGACAGGAGAGAAATGCCAGGTGGGCCGCGGAGCAGTAGGCATGGGAATAGCCATGCAGAAAGTTCTCCAGGAAGATAGCCCCGGGGGCGGAGCTGCAGCAAAGTGGGCATAGATTAAGAGGCGCAGGGGAAGCCCGGTCCCGATCTCAGCTGATGACGTAGATGGGAACCTGGTGAGCGGAGGAATGCTGGCTGTATAGTAGTGCAGCAGGCCTGAAGAGCGGGACAGCTGACAGTCGTTGAATAAGCAGGAGCACTGCCCTGTGGAGTGGGAAGACTCTAAGTAGTCTCTTGAGTAGTAAGCGCAGCCCGAGGAGCAGGAGAGCGCAGACAGTCTTGCTAGAACACAGGCGCAACCCCGAGAAGTGGGGAAGGCTAGCCAAGGAACTCACAGGTTACCACAGGGTTCCAAGGGAGATTCGAGTAGCAGGAGCCAATGCAGAGTAGGACCCAGGAGGCGCAGAGATAGCCCGAGGAGTGGGGTAGGCTGGAGGAGCAAGTCCCCGTAGGAGCACACACTGACCCCCGAGGAGCGGGTGCCAGACAGGGTCCAAGAGCAAGGCTCGTAGCGACGTCTCAGGAACACAAGGCAGGAGTTGAGAACTCATTCGGAACTTGTTGCAAAGTTGGCTAGCTGGGGGCGAAGGTGGAACTTAAATACAGGAGTCTGATGACATCATCAAACGGGGACGCCCCCGAGGTTCCCGCCAAATAGACTTCAAACGCGGGGCCTGTGACGTGCACGTGTGCCTAGGAAGGCCCGACATCGAAGTAGGAAATAGCAGCGTCAATGCCACTGTGAGGAGTCCCGAGGAACATGGTGGTGTAGGCAGGCCCAAGCTGTGAGCAGACCCGGGGAGGGCAGGAGCGCGGTGCAAGAAGTGAGTACTTGCGGTCGCAGCCATCTGCGGCCGACAGACATAACAGTCTAGTTTGTGTTTTGCAACAAAGCACCACTACATCGTTGATAGTGGCATCAATCAGAAAACATTGGCATATCATTTCTTTACATGAGATCTTCCGAGAATTGCCTCTTATAGCATTTTCATGTGGTCCAAATATATGGGATCATATAGTTCATTCTATTTTGACAAATTTGTGAACATTATGGAGGGCTCACTTTGGAGATATAACAAATGCAGTTTGTGTTATTCCACAATAGAAGGCACAAATTGGGAAGATCTTGTCACTGGCTATCGGATTAAGAGGAGATTTATTACAGATTATGAATCAGCAAATTTGTATATGTGATAATCTGTCCTTGACTTAACTTTACATTGGGCGTAAAAATCACCCTGTGAAGGTGCAGTTGATTGAACATTGTTCAAAACTTATTGATCAGTCACTTAACACCCTTTTGGCACAACACTGTTTATAGGCGCAACATACTTTTGAACAGCTGTGTGGACCACCACTGAGAAGTACAAGAATCAATTCAGGGAGGTGATTTGGCAGTTTGTCTAAATTACTGCAAACAATTTTGTATCTTTAAATTAACAATGCAACCCCTGGGAATGAATGAAGAGCTTGATGGTCATCTCCAATTTTAATTGAGGTAGGGCTAGCACTATTGATTTGCTTTTTCTTGATTGGTTGTTTCCAGGTCACATGGGATTCTTTAAGAGGTTTTCTCCACCAATGCAGACCATTGGTGTAGAAAAATGGATTATATATTGGTTGGTTAACATCAAGGATGTTGTATTACCTGATGAAGAATTTTTCTTCAAAACCCAGCCTCGTTGGGACTGTCGCATAAAGTTAAATTGATTTTTGGAGGGTATTATAAAGTCCAGTTTGTTTGTACATTTATAGTTTATTTAACTGCAAAGTACACCACTATGTTTTTATAGTAAAAAAAAATAGTCATTCATGTAATATCAGTTCTATTGTTCACGTTGATGTTAATGTTATTGTTCACGTTGATGTTATTGTTCACGTGGATGTTATTGTTCACGTTGATGTTCTTGTTGATGTTCACGTTGATGTTCACCACTGTTTACTGTAAACCGATACGATATGATTGTTATCATGAGAGTCGGTATAAAAAAAGCCCTAAATAAATAAATAAATAAATAAATAAAATCAGTATGTGCGTTCAAAAACTATATTGAAAAAGTGCTTAGTGAATATATTTTACATGCAAACATTTTTGTCAAAAATTTCAAAATAGTTATGTTGATATTCATTTTACTGTAAGAAAACATGGCAATTAATCATTAGTAGATCAATGGTAACCTGTATGGTACCTATTATAGTTTTCTTTTGACAGCCAATAGAGTAAATGTTCATTTCTTAAGGTGTTTGTGTTGATTCTTTGACTTCAACCAGGTCATAAGCAGCTGAAAACCTTGGTGCTTCATTAATTTGTGTTGTGACAGATCAACAAATATTCTTATTTGTTCTCCTCTAAGGACATAATTCTGTAGCTTTTTTATCTGCTTCATCATATATATGTTCAAGCAAATAACAATCAGGCCGATTCAGAAAAATGCGCAGGAGAGCTGGCGAGCGCCCACCTTCCCGGTGCGTGCACAGGCCACTCTCCTGGGCTCGCAATTCAGGAGGGTGACCTATGCAAATTAGGGCCCGCAGTAAAAGGAGCGGCGGCTGTCAGCGGGCTTGACAGCCGACGCTCAATTTTGCCGGCGTCTGTTCTCAAACCCACTGACAGCCATGGGTTCGGAAAACAGACGCCGGCATAATTGGGTATCCGTCTTCCGACCCGTGGGCCGCGGGACGATTTAAAATTTTTAAAAAATGTTTTACTTTTTTTTTACTTTTGGGGCCTCTGACTTAATATCACCATGATATGCACTTCCCTGGCGCTGGCAGAAATTAACGCCAGCCTTTGGGCAGGCGTTAATTTCTGAAAGTAAAATGTGCGGCTTGGCTGCACATTTTACTTTCTGTGTCACGGGGGAATAACTAATAGGGCCTGCAACATGCATTTGCATGTTGCGGGCGCTATTAGTTTCGGGGGGGGAGGGGGTTGGCCGTGTGTTTTTAATGCACTATAACCCCTTACTGAATACGGGGTAAAGCTAGCGCGTCGAAAATGCGCGTCCAAACCTGGGCTAACAGTGCGCTGTATCGGCCTGAATGTTTGTTAATATAAACATCAGATTTTTATATAAAAGTCAATGCAGTTTTTATTTGGAAACATTTACTTATCTTAAAAGTTAGAAAAACTGGTCACTATCACTAGGGCTCTTAGCACTTGCATTTCTGTTTTTGAATCTGTAGTTAGCTCTTGAAGTTTCATATCACTGCAGATTTCTTGGAGATTTGTGTCTTCTCTTTTTATCTGGGACTCACAGTATGCTTACATTAGACCTGCATTGTCAGTTTTCCATATCTTTTCTTTCCTCCTAATCTTGAATAGTTTTCTCAAGCACTTTCATTTCTTGTAAGAATTTGCCGTGCTGTCAATCTCTTTTCCTAGGTTCATCTCGTTTTACTCCTTGCAGTCTTTAATATCTGAGACATCTTTTTTTGCAGGGAAGCTATAGACCCATTATCTCTGTGAACAGTAGTTTGAATTTGAAGATTAATGCTACAGAGTTTGATTTTGTTACAACGCATCTACCTCTGGCTAGCATTGCATGTTCCTATCTTGGCTGCTATTCCTGCCATTTTCTTGTTATGTATATCTTATGACTGAGGCTAGAAGTTATCATACTCCTCTAGCCACTTTTGTGAGTCCAGTAGGGAAGTGCAAAGGAAAAATATTTTGTTCAGTTTGTTCATTCATTTCATGAGCATCTAATTTCATTTTGTGCATGTTTGTTTGTTTTTTTCATTCGTTTCATTAGTTTCAAAACAAAACAATAATTTGTATTAATTTTATTCATTCATTCACTATTAAATTTAATGGGGGTCCTACTGCAGCCTATTTTGAGATCCATGAATTGGCATTTTCTCAATTCTAATGAAATTTGTGGGAAGACATTACCTAAAGGGGAAAGAACTCCAAGGCACCTAGACTATGACAAAGTGGCATAAAAAATGGCATGAATGGTTCTCTTATACTTATCTTGAGATTACTTGACATTTACATGACTGCCACTCAGAAATTACTGTTTCACATCAGATTAGTATTATTATACATTAATAAAATGGAAATAATATTTCTAACCAGAAAACAATACCAGAGCAACTATTGCATTTGGTGACCCGCAGATTAATCCAACGAACCACTGCCCTCGTCTCTCCAGCTGGGCCCCCAGATGTATCAACACATCTCTGGCATTCTTCGTGACAGGATGTCACTCCTCCTCACGGTGACATGCTGCAGAGTTGCTTCACTGCCAACTCCCTGCCGCCAAGCTCCTCCTTAGGTGTGCATGTCCAACACTGCAGCATTTAAAGGACCCATGGCAAGAAAAGACCCATAGTGCTTTCTGATGACCTCATGCAGCCTGGTCTATAAAAGGCCCTCTGGAGCTCCAGCACCTCAGCAAGAGGTCCTACTACCCTAAGTAGTGTGTGCTGCTTCCTGCATACCTATTGACAGTAGGGATGTGAATCGTTTTTTGACGATTTAAAATATCGTCCGATATATTTTAAATCGTCAAAAATCGTTAGGGCCACGATACAATACCAATTCCCCCGATTTATTGTCAAAAAATCGTAAATCGGCGGAAGGGGGAGGGCAGGAAAACCGGCACACTAAAACACCCTAAAACCCACCCCCGACCCTTTAAATTAAATCCCCCACCCTCCCGAACCCCCCCCAAATGCCTTAAATTACCTGGGGGTCCAGCGGTGGTCCAGAATGGTCTCCTGCAATTGAATCGTGTTGTCTTCAGCCGGCGCCATTCTGCGCCGCCATTTTGCAAAATGGCGGCGCAAAATGGCGGCGGCCATAGACCAACACGATTCGACTGCAGGAGGTCGTTCCGGACCCCCGCTGGACTTTTGGCAAGTCTTGTGGGGGTCAGGAGGCCCCCCCAAGCTGGCCAAAGTCCCTGGGGGTCCAGCGGGGGTCCGGGAGCAATTTCCTGCCGCAAATCGTTTTCCGTACGGAAAATGGCGCCGGCAGGAGATCGACTGCAGGAGGTCGTCCAGCGGGGGTTACGGACCCCGGCTGAACGACCTCCTGTAGTCCGTAACGACCTCCTGTAGTCCGTAACGACTTCCTGTAGACCGTAACGGTCCAGCGGCGGACCGTTACGGACCGCCGCTGGACCCCCAGGTAATTTAAGGCATTTGGGGGGGGTTTGGGAGGGTGGGGGATTTAATTTAAAGGGTCGGGGGTGAGTTTTAGGGTGTTTTAGTGTGCCGGTTTTCCTGCCCTCCCCCTTCTCCCGATTTAGTTATGGACCGCCGCTGGACCTCCAGGTAATTTAAGGCATTTGGGGGGGGGGGGGTGCGGGAGGGTGGGGGATTTAATTTAAAGGGTCAGGGGTGGGTTTTAGGGTGTTTTAGTGTGCCGGTTTTCCTGCCCTCCCCCTTCCCCCGATTTAGCTACGGACCGCCGCTGGACCCCCAGGTAATTTAAGGCATTTGGGGGGGGGGGTTCGGGAGGGTGGGGGATTTAATTTAAAGGGTCAGGGGTGGGTTTTAGGGTGTTTTAGTGTGCCGGTTTTCCTGCCCTCCCCCTTCTCCCGATTTAGCTACGGACCGCCGCTGGACCTCCAGGTAATTTAAGGCATTTGGGGGGGGGGGGTTCGGGAGGGTGGGGGATTTAATTTAAAGGGTCGGGGGTGGGTTTTAGGGGGTTTTAGTGTGCCGGTTCACGATTTTAACGATTTTCACGATACTCTAAACACCCAAACGGCGACGATACGATTCCCTCCCCCTCCCAGCCGAAATTGTTCGTTAAGACGATCGAGGACACGATTCACATCTCTAATTGACAGTTCCAGTGTCCTTGTCTTCCATTCTTGAACTTCTCTTTCGCTGCCCACCTGTTCTCCATGCTTTCTTGCCCTGTCTATCCATCCCTCTTTTCCCATGGGACAGAATACCAGGTTTGAACTTTGCCTGATCTTGAATATGCTTGACTACTATCTGCCACCAGATACACTTGACCACTGCCTGCCATTGGCCATTACCTGCCACTGGATATGTCGGACCGCCATCTGCCTACCAGCTATGCTACAACGATCCTGTTTGCCATCACCAGAGGCCCCCACCTAAGACTGGCTGGCCTTGGCATCCAAGGACTCAACCCGAGGGGATAGAGGGCTAGTATAGGTGAAGCTCCAGCTGGGTTTCTGCTTTGTCTGGGTCCACCTTTTGATGGTGGGAACCTGCAGGGCTCCTTCCTGCTTTTCACGCCCTGCTTCGGGAGGAGGGGGGGGGGGACTGGCAATCCCAAGCATAGGACTGCCCGTCCTCTCTCCCCTCACTCTCTTGCTACTTTTTTTTTCGCTTTTTTTATTTTGCTTCGGGAGGAGGGGAGAGGACTGGGGCTGCCCCGGAGACCAGCACCCATGGACGCGGCCAGGGCAGGAGAGCGGGGGCTGGGGGAAAGTTTGCCGCCTACCCTTACCCCTGCCTCTAACGCAGGGGTAAGGGTAGGCGGTAAGTTAGCAGGTTAAACGCGTGGCAAAATGGCAGGGTAAAATAGCGATAGTCGGGGCGCGCGTTACTGGATGGTAGGGAATAGATAATTCGATCGTTTACATGTAATATACATGCCGCGTGCAGAAGGGGTTGCCCGGGGATTTTAGGACGCGGTAGGAGTAGGTTAAAGGGGATTGGGGATCGCAGGAAGGGCTAACCCGGCCGGAAAGTGAGTAGAACGTGAGTTAGGAGCGGGGTAAACGTGGCCGCACTTTACTGGATAGACCTGTCTGTGTACACAAAAAAAATGAACCTCCAGAGAAAAGACTGGAAGCCTGAGCAAGCCCAATTCCTACAGTGATGCTGCTTGTTCTTTGAAAATACCAACTCCCAGACAGCCACTGCAAATCTCACACTATCTCCCACCCACACCACCCAAACTCTGCCTGCAACCTACCCCAGGGGGGTAAGATCAGCAGCAAAATGCCACTGCTGGCAGTTTGTCTCAGTAGGAGAGACAGAGAGACAGTCTGAGTTCAATTTAAAAAAAGTGCAGTAGAAAAAGCCTGGTTGCATGGCACAGCAGCAAAAATGAACAAATCTTTTTCAATGGTAATTCTGTCAAAGTAGCAAGCAATAGCAATTGAAATCAGATTTGAGACACTCAGAGACTAGCTCTGAGTACATCAACCTCCTCAGACAAAAGCCAAGAAGAAAGTGCGTGGCGTGACACGTGCTATGCTTGCTTAAGGTAGAAATACAGCAGGAACAGCATCACAGAGCACTGAGAGCAGCGACTGGCTGAATTAGAAAAATACTTTGCTCTGATACTTTGGCATTCTGGTCTCCTTGCCAACCTGTCTGACAGGGCTGTGAGGTCACTTATGACTCACAGGAAAGGGCTGTTGCTATGGATACTCCCACATGGCCTTCTCCTATTTAAAATGGCTGCTAAGAAAGCACTGCAAACCAAAAGAATGAAATTAATATGATATATTTCATTCGTGGGGAATCGCCATGTGTTTCACAGACCTACGAATCAAGTGAACAGGGACCTATTCATAGCGGATTGCACATTCATTGAATATGAATGTACATCCCTACTGGTTAGGAGTGACTGCTTAGAGAGAAAGATTAGGGGTGACTGGAGAGAGAGAGAGGCTGGCATGTGGGTGACATGATAAGAAACTGGTGTGTGGGGTGACAGGAGAGAGAGAAACTGGTTGGTGTGATTGATGAGAGAGAGAAACTGGTGTGGAGGCAGACTGGTGAAAGAGAGAGACTGTTGGGGGTGACTGATGAGATAGAGACTGGGATGATGAGTGAGTGGAGAGAGACTGGTGTTCGGGTGACTGGGAAGAGAGCAAGATATGGTGTGAAGGGGGACTGACTGCACTGGTGAGAAAGAGAAAGAGGTATGGGATGACTATTTTGAGAGAGAGACTGGCATAGGGTGAGAGAGAGAATGGTGTGAGGGTGAATGACTGGTGTGAGAGAGTCTGGTATGGGGGATGACTGGTGAGAGAGAAAGGGACCCGTGTTAGTGGCTGGTAGGAGAGAGAGAGAGAGAGACTGGCGTGGGGAGTTACAACAACTTACACAGCTTAAAAAAGGCTGCTTATTACAGGAACCAATGCACATGATCATAGTTACTGCACACTAACCACAAAATTAGGGAAAAATGAAAAAGTCCAATGAATCATTTTAAAAACAAAATTGAGCAAAAAATGACACCAATCCCACCACCACCACCACTGCAGACTCCTAATATGTGAGAGTGCAGAAAGGCTTATGTACACAAACTGAAGAAGAAACTTCGGGGTGATGGTGCCTGATAATCTGACGGTAGAAAAGCAGTGCGACAGGATCGTAAGTAGGGTGAGAGGTATTTTAGCTGCATAGAGAGGCATAACCAGCTAGAAAAAGGAGGTGTTAAAGCCCCTATATAAGTCACTGATAAGGCCTCACCTGGAATACTGTGATCTTTTCTGGAGGATGTAAAAGGTGAAGATAGAATACTAGTAGTCTAAAGAAAGGCAACTAAAATGGTGTGAGGTCTGCACCAAAAGACATACGAGTTTAGATTTGATGACCTAAACATGTATATCCTGGAGGAGAAGAAAGACAGGGGAAATGATACAGACTTTAATTATCTGAAAGGTATTAATGCACAAGAGACAAATATCTCGCATTTAACCTGGTATCTCACATTTTTGCTATACAACCAGCTCATGGCACTATGTCTTTCAGTTTAACAGATATTTTTTCAGATGCTTTTGATGCTAAAATTAAGTCAATTTGCAATGTGTTTACTCTTAATTCATTATTTCCTTCTCTGTCTGTTTCTGATAATATCACCTCCACTCAAGATATGCTAGATCCAGTAAGTAAACGCTCTACTTATTCAAAAGTCACTGTTGCTGGTTTACAGCTAAACTTTCAACAGATGAGTTCTTCCTCCTCTGTTTTGGATCCTATGCCCCTTAAATTCATTAAAAATCCAAATCTGGCAATGCTTCCTGCTCTGAATTTTATTGTGAATTCCAGTCTTAGTTCAGACATACTCCAAGTGTTTAAAAACAGCAGTGGTATGACCCATCTTGAAGAAACATCAGCTGGACTCAGATTTGCCTGGTAATTATGGGCCTGTTTCCAATTTGGCTTCAGTATCTAAGATCATTGGGAAAACAGTGCCAAATCAACTCTCTACATTTTTGGAACAAACCTTGATTTTTCATTCAAAGCAATATGGATACAGAAAAGGATACAGAACCGAATCGGACTTGGTATCCCTTGTTAATGAGTTGAGTTTGAACCTGGACAATGGCAGAGAGGATATATCTGCTGCAATCGATACAATTAACCATCTATTGCTATTGAATCAATTATCACAAATTGGAATATGTAATCAGGCCTTAGAATGGTTTAGGTCCTTCTTAAAGGACAGATTTTATCAGGTTATGTGGAATTCTGTCAATCCATATTCCATAACTTTAGACTGTGGGGTTCCAGAGGGGTCTGTACTTTCGCCTATTCTCTTTAATCCTTATATATCTCCCCTGGCTAGATTCATTCAAAGTCTGGGTTTTGATAAGTTTATTTATTTATTTATTTTTAATTTTTTTCTATACCGAAATTCCTGCATTAGATACAAATCATTCCGGTTTACAGAGAACAGGAACTCGCCCGGGGCTTGTCTGGCCGGGGCTTTTTACATTAAAACAGTTAAACATGGCATATTTACAGTAAACAGATAAACAGATAAACAGGTAACATGTAACAATTAAATAATAATTAAATAAACAGTTAAATAAATAAACAGATCAAAATAAACAGCAAGTAACTGGCTCCGATCAATATGAGCAGGAAACAGTTAGGCCTTGAGACCCCAACTGTACAGATGATAGTTATAGTATTGAGTCTTGAAGAGGATATGATGGTGATTGCCTTAATAGAGTTAATATTATGGCTGGATATTGTCTTGAGCTGAGTAGTTTGTCAGCGGATTGGTTTGGGGCAATGAGCAATGGGTAGGGTGGGAGTGGAGGGTAAAGGAAGGAGGTTGGGAAGCCTGGTTACATTATGAGTCTGGGAACGCCTGTCTAAATATCCAAGTTTTTAATTGTTTTTTAAACTCCGGTAGGAGAAGGCAATGGTGTGCCTAAGCCTGAAAACCAACATTGAGAAGGCGACCGACCCAGAATCCTTTGCTAGCTTAGCCTATGTGACCTCAAAGTGACTTGCTGAGCCTGACCTGCAAGAATTCCCAGGAAACCTGGACAGGCATTTGAAGCTTGCGCCATGTTATGATGCCTAATTATAGGATTGTAAAAGGAGAAGGCAATGGTTGGAAACTTCAGGCTATGCTGTCACAATAAGAGGCATTCTTTCTCAGGAGCATCTGTAAACACAACCTCAGATGTGTTAATTGCCCTGACCAGCAAGATTCTAACAGAACAAAGGACTATCTAGAGAGTGATGGTAAATGTGCCCCACCTTGGAGAAATAATCAGGGTAGCTTAGGGATAATCTTATCATGCTGGTGACATGACAACCAATGTAAATTATTCTCTAGGTAGTCACGCACTTCTAGAATTTCTAACCTAGTCCCATATTGTAGTTTTACCTATAAAAGAAGGGTCAATTCATATATACAATGAGATGCTGGTAATCAGACTGTCAGAGACATGGCATCAGCATCTCCCAAGAATACTGTTACAAAAATCCTATTTCTTCTTGTGATTCATTAGATGGTGCCAATCATTTTTAGAAGCCTCAGACTAGAAACTTGTTACTCATGCCTTGATTCTCAGCCAAATTGATTATTGTAATTCCCTATTTCATAGACTAATCACTAACCAGATCAGGTGATCACAAACTCTTCAGAACACCATTGCCAAGGTAATCTTCAGTAAGAGAAAATTTGATCATATCACTCTTCTTCTGTACAACCTTCATTGGATTCCAGTTTCTTTCCAAGTACAATTCAAAATAGGTTTGATTTTTAAGGCCTTTCATTTTGGAACCCTTTCTTATTTAGCACATCTTAATGTACCTCATTGTCCATCATGCACAGTTTGATCTTCATAACAAGAACTTTTGGTTCTCCTGTCCCTTAGACAAATCAAGTTGTACTGTGCATGAGAGATTTGTTTTCTAGGCTGGCACCTAGCTTCTGGAATACTCTGCCATTACAACTACACGGTGAAAAAGACTATTTAAAATTCAGGAAGGCCCTAAAAGCTTTTCTTTTCTCCAGGGCATTCTCTGAATTTCCTTAAATCTGTTTTGTTTCTAATAGCCATTGTTATATTTCCTGTTTTATTCTGAATTTGTTTGTATATGGAATTTATTTTATTTGATTTTGTTAATTTTATGAATTATTATTTATGTTTATTTTATCCAAATTATCCTCCATGTCTCTTGGTTATTTTAAGCTGTTGATTAGTTTGTACTTTTTTATTATATATGTTTTCTATTTTTTATTTATTATATTCTGTTTATATTTTTTATTGTTTACAATTTACTATTACTATATACGACACTTTGATTTACTTATAAGAAATGTGATCCATGAAGAAATACATTGGAATTGGAATTGGAACTTTTCCAGTGGAAAGGATGCTGTCGAACTTGGGGCCATGATGTAAAGCTCCAGGAGGGAAGGCTCAGGAACAACGTCAGGAATTTTTTTTTTCTTAGAATGCCCTCCTGGATCAATTGGTAAAAACAAAAAATGGTGATGGAACTCCAAAGGACATGCAAAAAATATAGAGGATCCATAGTGGCAAGAAGATGAAACTGAAGCACTAAGATAAGTTGTGATAGGTTCTCTGCATGGGGGTAACGTATGCAGAGAAGCAATTACAACACTAAACAGAAGGCATGTGGTGACCTACATAAAGTGATAGTTACAAACACTGTTCCCTCTAAGCTGGTGCACACTGATTGTGAATCACTACACAGGAAAACAAAATGCGTGCAAGATATCCCTATATTATTTGCATTATACTGGCTGATAGCGCACAAGTTTGAACTCCTCTTTCTAAAAATTGAGCAAAAGAAAATGTTTGTGCCCATAACCCTTCAAAAATGATAGGAGTGATAGGTCACAGCTCTAAACAGAAGGCCAAGGGATAACTTGCTTGGAAAAGCAGTTGTAACCCTAAATACCTTCTAGGACATGTTGATCTTTATCTGCCATGAATTACTATATTACAATGAGAACAATAACAACTAGGTCATAATTTAGAATACCTAGTTTCAACTTCATTAATTAGCTTTTGACAATGTACACTACCTGCATGTTCAGGGACTGGAAAGCTTTCCTTTCCCATTAGTTTCCCTCAATAGCAGCCTCTGGCCTGTTTGCAAAGTGAGTGCAATCAATTGCCCCAACACTGAAGAGAAATTAGTTATATGACTAATAAGCAAAACCAAAATAGGAAACAAATTCAGCAAACAGAAGGATAATTTAAAAATGGCGCGCTCTCTTACTTCACATAAGTGGGCTGATCTGATGTTTGGAATTGTGAGTAAACCCTTATTAGATGATCTTAGGTCACGTTGCGGTACGTGTAATCTTATTGTGGTATTCAATACTAACCAAGCCATTCCAATGATGAAACTTTCAGGAATTTTCTAAGGATGAGGCAACAGCTAAAATAACTATATCAAATGTTGATGACTGAGGAATATTTCTGGATAAGGATTCAACAACCATTTATCTAATAACATTTTGGTAGAAAGGTTGAAATGTTCTTAATATATGAGTCAAATAATATATACATGAATTCTAGGGATATACAGGCAAAAAAAATCTTGTTTTGTGTTGTGTCACGTTGTTTGGGGGTCAGTTTTTGTTTTCCCATTGTATTTTTGCTTTTTTTTATATTTTTATTACAAATGATAGAAGTAAAATACAAACTTTTGTGTATTTTTATACTGTTTCATTTTGAAAATGGCAAGAAATGACATAGACAATGTTATTTCTAATGAATGCACATCCCTAATGATTTCATGAGCAATACCATAGGCTGAAGAAACAAATTTATGAACAGTGGTAGTGGTTCTATTACTGATCCTATCACTGTCACAATAGGATTGTTGTGCTGGAGGCGGACCCTTGGCCTGGTGCAGGATTGGTAAGGCCCTCTGGTCGGACCCAGAGAGCGCCTGCCACCAGGAGACGGAGCACACGAGGAGACAGAGGCTAGCTGGAGCTTCACCAATAACAGTCCGGGGTTTCTGCAGGTTGAGCCCTTGGGTATCCGGACTGCCTGGATTTAGGTGGGCCTTGGATGATCTCCCGGAAAGGTAGCAGAGGGATGTGCCCACCATGAGCAAGGGTGCACGGCTGATGCAAAGAGGATGGGCCAGACCCAAACTGGAAGCTCCGGAGACCTCAGGGAGATAACAGTTCAGGAAGGCTCTCCAGGCGAGACAGGCAATGCCTGCGGGTCTAGTCGGGTGAAGGCCGCAATCGGAATCCAAGCAGGTCAGTCTGTTTGTCATGGTAGGCCAGAAGAAAGTGTCCAAGTGAAGCGCAAGGGCCAGAGTATCCGTCCAGAAGTGGTCAGCCAAAGCAGGGGTCAATACCAAGTTCAGTCCGAGCATAGTCAAGGAAGCGAGGGTCAGTTCCAGGTGGCAGATAAAGAGAGTAGTCAGGCAGGCAGTGGTCAGTTCCAGGCAGCAGACGGAGAGAGTAGTCAGGCAGGCTGAGGTCAGTACCAGAGATCAGTCCGAGAAGGTACTACCTGGGTAAGGACACAGGAACAAGGAAACCCTGGAAATAGGAGAGGCTGGAACAAGGAGATGCTGGAACAAGGAGACACTGGAACAAGGAAACACTGGAACACAGGATAGGCAAACTAGTACACCACGGTATCGACCTGATTGCCAAGGTGAGGTCCCAGGGACAGGGCATCGTTATTTATACTAGGGCTGCGTGATGTCATCGGTGTGCGTCCGAGTCAGGTTTCCCGCGCTTGGCCCTTTAAAACTGAGGACATTGGCTGCATGTGTCTAGGGGCGGGGCCAAGGTGGCCAAAGACGTGGAGCCCCGACGGGAGCTCCGTTGTGAGGCCTGCAGCGTGGAAGAAGCTGGAGAGGGCCACGGTGAGCGTTGGGGATGCCGGGAACTGGCAGCAGCAAGACCGAAGTTAGTGGAGGGCAGCGCGAGGTGAGCAGGCCCGGTCGCAGCACCCACGCGGCCAGGACACGCAACAAGGATGGCAAGGAGGGTAAGCCATGGATTTATGTATTTTTGGTACACAATTCGTGACATGTCATCAAGGGACTGTAACTGTAAGATACATCTCTTCTTTATTGGAAAGAAAACCTTGCTTGGTTGCATTATCCACTTCTGACTGGATTGATGATTGTATAAAACTAGTCAGGTCTGATGCAATAATGTATAATATTTTCCACCTGTCAATTGTCTCTTAATCTTGGATATATACTGGATTTATTGTAAAACCACCACCCCTCCCCCTTTATCAGCAGGTTTAACCACTAGTGACTGATCTCTGGAAAGTTGCACAAATTATCTTCTCTCTTGAATGACTAAATTATGAAAATATATTTCCTTCAGTTCTCTCCAGCTGTTGTAATTTCACCAATACTAAAGGAATCGTCTGATGATGCAAACATAACATGCTTCTTACTAGCTGATTTTTCTTGCTCACAGTTCAACCAGTGATATATACACACATGGTTACATAATCTATTTCATCCTGCCAAAATTTAAGAACCTTGGTCTCTTTAATTTGTACATGGAATTGCTCCACTGTGGATTTAAACTCAATCAATGAAAACTCAAATGCTTCTATTGACACATCCTGTTTGATTGTTCTTCTGATTTTGCAGTCAATTGTTGAATCTCATGGGTGGTCAGAAAAATTCTGCATTGTCAATAAAAGGTTTTGGCTCTTTAGATATTCTAAGCCTCTGGAAAGGGATGGATTTAGGATTTTGCTGCCTCTAGGCACTTTTCATGCTTTAGACCCTCCACCTCCTGTAAAGGGCTGTTGCAGAGTAGCAGAGGACTGCTTTCTGCAGGCAGGCAGCAATCTTAACCAGCCCACTGCTCCTAAATGTTTGCTACCCTAGGAACAGGCATAATGGGTGCCTGTTGACAAATCCAGTGCTGCTGTTGGAGTTGACTAATTATTCATTTTTTTCAGCAAAGTAAAGGAAGAGATTACATAAGGAATATTTTTTGATGATTATTTTTGTGCTTGGGAAATTAGTTATAGGCCAAACCAGTGGGGGAATAGGAAATCACAACACATCTAAAAGGTTTAAACACAGGAATTGTTGCGCTTGGAGGTGGACCCTTGTCCTGAAGCAGTGTCAGACCCAGGAAGCTCCTGCCACCAGGAGGCGGACCACAGGAGGAGACAGAGGCTAGCTGGAGCTTCACCACTGGAAGCCTGCGGTCCCCCCGGGTGGAGCCCTTGGGGACCCGGGCCGCTTGGACTTAGGTGGGCCTCGCAGGGTCTCCCAGAAAGGAAGTTCAATGGTGTGCCAACCAGGATCAAGGGTGCGTGGTCGACATCAAAGGTGGAGGTCTGAGGAATCAGAGAAGGCCAGAACAGAGTCTGAGATGACAAGGCTAGGAGCAAGGCCAGAATTGAGGAAGCAAGGTCAGTAGTAGCAGAGGTCAAGTTCTAAAGGTCAGTCCAAGGATAGTCAGCCAAAGCAGAGGTCAAGTTCCAAAGGTCAGTCCGAGAGTAGTCAGCCAAAGTAGAGGTCAGGTTCCAGAGGTCAGACGTGGTCGAGTAGACAAGCAGGGTCAGTATCCGGGAAGCGATCAGTGTAGTCACAAGCAGGCAGAGGTCAGTATCCGGGCAGCGATTAAACGTAGTCAAGAGCAGGCAGATGTCAGTACCAGACAGTCAGTCCAAGAGGTACTACCTGGGGGAATGTAGAACAGATGGACACTGGAACAGAGGGATGCTGGAACAGAGGGGCGCTGGAACAGAAGGACACCGGAACAGGACTGGAACAAGGCTGGAATAAGACTGGAACAGTGATGAGACACGGAGGCAAACTAGAACACACACGGTGTCGACCCGATTGCCAAGGCAAGGAAGTACAGGCAGGCACTTCCTTTAGTACTGCATTCAATCAGGGTGTGCCGTGGAACTAGGACCCGCCCCTGGCCCTATAAGAGACTGGGCAGACTGCGCGCACACACCTAGGGGTGGGGCCAATGCCACGGAGGATGCTGAGTCCCGCTGTGAGGCCTGGTGCGCTGAGGAAGGCCCAGCGACCGCCGCCGTGGGACGCCGAGGCCTGGAGGAGCTTGCGGCTGCTGCTGGAGAGGCCAACCCGGGACCTGCAGGAGAGTTGGAGAGGTGAGCAGGCCCATGCACGGGCCGAGCGCGGATGGGGCGCAGAACAGGAATAATGCATGCAACAGTTTATGGGTGTCCATCACAATCAATGACATAGTTGTCAATCATGAATGCAGACTTTATTCAAGAGCTTCAAAACAGAAGAGTTCAAATTAGCAGACAGAGCTTCCTTATCAAGTAAAATGAATGCTTCGTAAAAGCGTGAGCCATTTCCCTTCAGTCCCTCCCATCACATCCTCCAAGCGAAACACAGGTCCGTGTTGAGAGATTTACCACTCTGTCTACTAATTTGAACTCTGCTGTTTTGAAGCTCTTGAAAATAGTCTGCATTCATGATTGACAACTGCCTGTGTGGTGAACACCTAAACCTGTTGCACACATCATTCCTGTGTTCTGCCATAGCAGTGTTGCATGATTTTCTGTTGATATTGTGTTCCTTGAGGGAAAGAAGTATATTGATTAGCTCTCTTGAGAAGAGCATCAATAAACTGTTCAATACAGCAAGATGTGGCTGATTGGATAATCTCTGTGCTGTCCCCCACAGTGATCTGGAAGATATTTGCAAATAAGAAGGTTAAAACTGTGGTGACTTGGGGGGCGCTGTCAGCAGCCGATGAGAGCAGACGTGTAGTACTTGGGCTCCGACCTCTCCGATCCATCTCACCCATTAATTTGCTGCAAGCGTGCTGAAAAACAAGAACATCGGGATATTGCTAGCTGCAAAATACATGGCTGCAAAAAGAAAAACTGCTAACCTACGGCAATTTTTGTACGGGAAAGCTTTGCTGTAAGTAGGCCAAGATGGCGCCGAATCTCATGGCCCTGAGGCGGGGGACAGCCCGACCACAGGAGACTCGCTAGGAACTGTGGACACTCAGACTCCACCGCCCACAGCGCCTCTGCTTACACGGGAAGAAGCGAGGCAGTGGTTTATGGAGCTAAGAGCGGACTCGAAGCAACATAAAACTGAAATAATGGCATCGGTAGATGAGCCAAAGGAGGACTTAGCAGCGCTCGGCGTGCACGTGGATGACAACGAGACTCACATCGATGGCCACAGGGACGCAATAAACACTCTCCATGCTCAACAAGAATCTATGCTACCAAATTATAGGCGCTTCAATCTAAGATTGAGGATCTTGAAAATCGAAATAGAAGGAACAATCTTCGGATTCGAGGGGTCCCCGAATCGCCTGAATATGCAAACGCCATGGCAGTAGCTACCCAAATTTGCTTATTTCTTCTGGAGCAAGATGGTGACCAAACATCGGAGCCGGGGTTGTCTGCCTCAGAGGTTCGTTTTGAACGAGCCCATCGAGCACTCGGCCCATGCCGGGACCAGCGCCCGCATGATATTGTTCTGTGCTTCACGAGTTTCCCCTTAAAGGAACGTATCTATGCAATAGCTCGACGGATGAATGAAATAGTATGGGGCAATACTAAGATAGCTATTTACCAAGACCTCACTCCGGCTACACTAAAGAGGAGGTTCAAATTGAGGGCAGTGACCGCGGCCCTGCGGGAAAAGGATATTAAATACCGGTGGGCTTTCCCTTTTGGGCTCACCTTTCAAGCTCAAGGGGCTACGTATCGCATCACTATTCCCGGGGAAGCTGTTGAGGCCTTTAATAAGGCATGTCTCCCTGTGACCTTCCAGTCTCCTGAAATGGCGCCGACTACGCAGATACCCGATGCAGCACCAAGATGGCAGCGGGCGGGAAAGGGAGGCAAACGGCTTCAGAGGCATCCGGACGATAACCGCTCCCCGACACTGGATGAAGGCTGAAGGATTGAGTACCAGCAGACAGCCTTTTTCTGACACATGTGCGGCTGGCACTTAGCTGTATGTAACTTTTTGACTGACTCAGTTCTCTTTTGAATTTCAGATTTTATTTTCAGCATGTACCATGCTTATTTCAGGTTTTAGCGCATGAAATTATGGGAACACCCAAAAATTTGCATGGTGGTGGGTGAAGAGTTTGGTTATCGTTTGCATGTGGGGATTGGGGAGGGGGGGTCAGCAGGGGCTAGGATGTCTGTTTTGCGAGAGCTGCAGCACACCATCGGGTGTCGAGTATCCCATAGGAGCGTACAGGGATACCTTAGGACTAATATGGGTACTACTAGAGTTAATATGCAACCTTTTTCTTTAGTTTCCTTTTTCTTATTTTTCTTTTTGCTTCAATGGTCATCAGCGAGGGGCAATTGTGGAGGGCAACACATGGGTGGGAGTATATGGTGTAGGGGGAGCAGGCAGATCTTTGATGGGATCTGCAGCGGTAAACACACTTTGCTGCTTGGCAGTTTTGATACAGCCTCATGACGTCTAAACTAATTTCCCTAAATGTTAAGGGGTTGAACACTCCCCAAAAAAGGTTGTACCTCAAAAGAGAACTCCAAAGACAGAAGGCTGATGTGGTTTTTTTGCAGGAGATGCACGTACGCAAACATCACAAGGGTCTCTTAGCGTTCCCCACTTACACATCTGCATATTGGTCAGCTAGTTCTAAGCATCATAGGTATGCTGGGGTGGGCATTCTCATCACATCTGCTCTGGTACATGAGGTGCTCTCACACATTCATGACCCACAAGGCAGATATATTCTGGTGAAAATGAGGGTTGGTAAGCAAGTGGTTACCTTGCTAAATGTATATTTTCCGAATGCTCAGCAAACCACTTTCATTGATACACTGCATAGCTTGTTACAAACCCATGCTGAAGGGGATATTATTCTGGGTGGAGATTTCAACTTTGTGCAAAACCCCACTGCAGACTCCAGCTCGGGTAAGGTTTCCGATGTCCAGGCGAGACGTCAATGGAGCGCTTTCATGACAGATTGAGGTCTGGTGTACATCTGGAGGGAATGTCACCCCCACTCTCGCTCTTATACGTTTTATTCTAGGTCACATAACACATATACTAGGATTGATTGGTTTTTTATCTCTGCCTTGGCACAAACTAAAGCTCGGAGAACAGATATTGATAATATTACATGGTCTGACCATGCCTTAATTTGGGTGGAATGTACCCTCCGAGATTCAGACCAGGGTTTTCGGCCATGGCGCCTTAATGATAGCTTACTAAAAGACCATCAATTTGCTTCTCAGGTGGAATCACAGCTGAAAGTTTACTTTCAGAAAAATCAGACAGATGGCATGTCTCCCCTAAAGATCTGGGAATGTTCCAAAGCAGTAATTTGGGGCACTTGTATTGCCAGGGCGGCATTCTGTAATAAAGAAAGGGAAAGGCAGCGCAAGCTGTTGTTCACGGAATTAGCTACGCTCACCCAATCTCATAGTGCCACACAATCAGAAGCTACTTATCAAAAAATTATAAAGGTTAAAGATCAACTCCGCTCCATAGAAGATACTGCAGTCAGCCATTATCTCACCCTACTAAAACAGCAATTTTTTGAGGGGGGTAACAAGGCAGGTAGATACCTAGCCAGACAGTTAAGAGCTGCCCATGCACAAACAGTCGTGGCTAAAGTCCACAACTTCCATGGTGACTTAGTAACATCCACGGAGGGTATTCGGGAATCCTTTACTGACTTTTATTCCCAGTTGTATGCTCTTGATATGACAATTTCGGAGGGGGCGATTGACATATATCTATAGACTGTGCAGTTACCGATTCTGGTACCAGGCCAGAAGGACTTTCTAGATAAGCCCATTGAGGCAGAGGAGGTACTAAGGGCCTTCAAGGCACTGAAGCTGGGTAAAGCTCCTGGGCTTGATGGCTTCATGGGAGCTTACTACTGCAAATTTGCCATGCAGTTAATCACACCAATGGCTGATGCCTTCAACTCTCTCTTACATGGGGACTCATTTACTCCGGAAACTAATACGGCGGGGATAATGGTCCTAGCTAAGTCAGGGAGAGACCCCACTAGTTGTAGCTCATATCGGCCAATTTCTTTAATAAATATTGATCTAAAAATCTTGGCTAGAATACTGGCGGCTATGCTAAATGGAATTCTATCAGGGCTGGTTCACAGTGATCAGGTAGGCTTTGTCCCTGGTTGCCTAGCGGCAGATAATGTACGTAGAATCACTGACATCATAGATTTGGTCCACAGAGATAACCTGCCAGCAGTTCTACTTGCATTAGATGCGGAAAAAGCCTTTGACTTAGTGCACTGGCCATTTTTATTTAAGACCTTAAGAAAGATGGGATTTGGGGACACGTTTATTAAATGGATAGAGAAACTTTATGAATATCCCCTGGCTAAGATAAAACTAATGTTAGTTATGGGCCTTCTTTTGCAATTAAAAGGGGGATGAGGCAGGGGTGCCCCTTATCCCCTCTGTTATTCACATTGTTCCTCGAACCCTTTGCCGCCAGAATCCGAGGAGCAGACGATATAACTGGTATACGCTTGGGTGCTACCCACTTTAAAATATCACTGTTTGCGGACGATGTCATGCTTACTCTCACTGACCCAGAATTATCATTGAAAGGAGTTATGAGGGAGCTGGGGGGGTTCATGGAGGTATCGGGTATGAAAGTTAATTACGAGAAATCTGAACTCCTTAACCTAACCCTATCATCGGTGGCAGTAGGAGATCTGTATCAGCTTTTTCCTTTTAAATGGGCCACCACCTCCCTTAAGTACTTAGGGGTACAGCTGGGGTCTCACACCAAACACTTATACGATTTGAATTATCGCCCTCTTCTAACCTCGATTCAGAGTAATCTGGACACTTGGCAGAGACACACTCATTCCTGACTGGGTCATTTAGCGATCCTCAAAATGAATATTTTACCCAGATTTTTATATTTCTTTACCACTATTCCTATTTGTCTCCCCCCTTCGTTGTTGAAAAAGTGGCAGCAAATTTTATGCAGAGGCTGCCAAGGGTGGCGAGTACTACGCTATTTCGCTCTAAATCTAGAGGGGGACTACAACTGCCCAACTTGTCACGGTATTATTGTGCGGCCCAACTCCGTGCTTTAGTGGCCTTACACTGCACGCACGACTTGCCACAGTGGGTGAGACTCGAACAAGCTGTATTGGGTTCCTTTCCAATATCTGCAACCCCGTGGCAGCCGTGCACCTCCTGGGGCAACTCACTTTACCTCCCTTTTGCTCTGGTTACTACTTTACGGATATGGCAGAAATGGAAGCCTGTACTAATGGGGCCCGAACCTTATTCAACCATGACACATTTATTCACTAGTTTGACTGATCTGGGAGTAGAGTGCTCTGATTCAGCGAAGAGATGGGTGATGGCGGGCATAACGCGGGTGGAACATGTGTTTCAACAGTGTACCATTCTCTCATGGGTGCAGCTTAAATCTCTTTACCTAATTGGCGATAGAGATTTTCTGCTATACGCTAAAATATATCATTTCATCCACCAGGGAATCAGGAAGGGCACACTGAGAACCACAGGGACCCTATTTGAAAATTTCTGTAAACATGCCACTGTCTGTCGTGGCATTATTTCCAAAATATATGCTCTTTTAAATGGGAAAGGGAGCACATCTCCAAAATATCGCAGTAACCGGGAATTGGATTTTCAAAAAAAGCTAGATGATCAGGAATGGGATGTCATATATACCATGGCTCATAAATGTTCTTTTTCTGCAGGGCTGCAGGAAAACTGCTATAAGTTATTATACAGATGGCACTATACTCCTGTCAGATTGAATCAGTTCTCACCTGCATTCTCAGCTTCCTGCTGGAGGGGTTGTGGGGATCTGGGTTCCTATTATCATATTTGGTGGA
Source organism: Rhinatrema bivittatum (assembly GCF_901001135.1). Lineage (NCBI taxonomy): Eukaryota > Metazoa > Chordata > Amphibia > Gymnophiona > Rhinatrematidae > Rhinatrema > Rhinatrema bivittatum. The sequence continues at coordinate 471,097,482 of NC_042615.1, read as the reverse complement.
CATGCCCTAAAATAGCACAGGTATGGAAAGGAGTGTTTGGATGGCTATCCCAGATCCTAAACCGGCCAGTAGATCCGCAACCGTGGCACGCCCTTCTAGGCCTACCTATCCCAGACCGCTCAGCGGATCATCAGAAATTCATATTGCAAGTTTTTATGCCACAAGGGCAGAAATGGCTTCATATTGGAAACAATCGGTAACCCCTTCCTTAGCCACTATACTTCGACGATTGCCAGTATTACCAGTAGGAATGTGAATCATTTTTTGACGATTTAAAATATCGTCCGATATATTTTAAATCGTCAAAAATCATTAGAGGCGATATTTAATAGGAATTCCCCCAATTTATCGTCAAAAATCGTAAATCGGGGGAAGGGGGAGGGGAAGGGGGAGGGCGGGAAAACCGGCACACTAAAACATCCCTAAAACCCACCCCTACCCTTTAAAATAAATCCCCCACCCTCCCGAACCCCCCCAAAATGTCTTAAATTACCTGGGGTCCAGTGGGGGGTCCCGTTGTGATCTTCCACTCTTGGGCCACGGGTGCGTTGATAGAAATGGCGCCAGCGCTACCTTTGCCCTGTCATATGACAGGGCAAAGGTAGCGCCGGCGCCATTTTGCTTCCTGTCCCCCGACGTCACGAGCGTAGAAGATTGCTCCCGGACCCCCGCTGGACCCCCAGGGACTTTTGGCCAGCTTGGGGGGCCTCCTGACCCCCACAAGACTTGCCAAAAGTCCAGCGGGGGTCCGGGAACGACCTCCTGCACTCGAATCGTGTTGCCGTACGGCTGGCGCCATTTTGCAAAATGGCGCCAGCCATATTGCAAAATGGCGCCAGCCGTACGGCAACACGATTCCAGCGTAGGAGGTCGTTCCCGGACCCCCGCTGGACCCCCAGGGACTTTTGGCCAGCTTGGGGGGGCCTCCTGACCCCCACAAGACTTGCCAAAAGTCCAGTGTGGGTCCGGGAACGACCTCCTGCACTCGAATCGTGTTGCCGCATGGCCGGCGCCATTTTGCAATATGGCCGGTGCCATTTTGCAAAATGGCGCTGGCCGTACGGCAACACGATTCGAGTGCAGGAGGTCGTTCCAGGACCCCCGCTGGACTTTTGGCAAGTCTTGTGGGGGTCAGGAGGCCCCCCCAAGCTGGCCAAAAGTCCCTGGGGGTCCAGCGAGGGTCCGGGAGCAATCTTCTACGCTCGTGACGTCGGGGGACAGGAAGCAAAATGGCGCCGGCGCTACCTTTGCCCTGTCATATGACAGGGCAAAGGTAGTGCTGGCGCCATTTCTATCAACGCACCCGTAGCCTGAGAGTGGAAGATCACAACGGGACCCCCCACTGGACCCCAGGTAATTTAAGACATTTGGGGGGAGTTCGGGAGGGTGGGGGATTTATTTTAAAGGGTCAGGGTGGGTTTTAGGGATGTTTTAGTGTGCCGGTTTTCCCACCCTCCCCGATTTACGATTTACACGATATTTACAAAAACAAAACCGCGACGATTCGATTCCCTCCCCCCCCCAGCCGAAATCGATCGTTAAGACGATCGATCACATGATACACATCTCTAATTACCAGTTGGGTAGATTGACAGCCTTCCATCATGATCGCTTACCTGCCTTTCAGAAAATATGGGGGCTTTTTCACAACTGGCTATGTGCCCAAGCTTAACTTTGTCCCTTGTTATAGGAGAATCGCAGGAGGTATCCCTTGTTAACCCTTAGATATTGTTTCACATCAGTGCTGCATAGTAATTCCCTATTTCTGTATTGCTGAACATTTGCATTTGACTTCTAGATGCTTTGTGCTCACTGATCCCTTCAGATAGATGATGACTGTGGAATAATCATTACCTATGCGCCTTACTGTTAACTAATATGCTTATTCTTACTTATTTTATTGCTTTTATTTCGCTTCTTAACGGACGTATAGCATTTTGTACTAGTATTTTCTCTTGTATTTTTATTCTTATTTTCTATTTTCTATTTCGATTTTTATTTGTCATTCTTTGTTATTTGTTATTTGATATTTTTATGTCGCTTGTAGGCTTAGAATGCATTTCTCGGTAGAGGGGGGAGGGAGGGGGCACTGGGGCATGGTTTGGTTCTTAAAAATATTGAAAAATGTTTTGTCAATTTTTCGCGTCTATGTAATGTGTTTACTCTGTATGGAATGGAGATACATATCTTTTTTGTGCTTGTGTTTATGTATTGATGGTTTTTGCGAATTGACAATAAAAAATTGTTTAAATACAAAAAAAAAAAAACTGTGGTGACTTAAATCCATAGGCAATGAAATTATTTCTCAGCATTGGACTCTCTAAATCCCCCTTTAACTTGTAGCAGAGCTATAAAATAGCTTGCTTGTCAAATTTATATCTAGTGAACATTTGCTCATCAAACGAACCCTGGCTGGAGGGTATCTCCTTGGCATCTGTCATCATAGAAGCAGTGTAAGAAGTTGAACAGAACGGATGTTCACCCCCTACTTAACTCCCTCTTAACTTACCCACTCTACTTACCATACCGGTATGTTTCCTCCATATATATACCTACAGGCCTCATGTATCCACCAACATCTTATGGATAGTCATTTTTGTACTGTTGGACATGGTCTTTTCCTCATTCCTGAGTGGACCCTATTGAATGTGAGGCCACGGTAATACCTGTTCCTTCGTATTTTCTCACTAGGACGGGCCACCAAAGGCAGCACGCCCCAGCATCCAACAGTTAAAATAGGTCTATGACACTCATAAGTCCAACATATGCACAAGAATTCATTCTGGGAACACACAAAGCAAATGCCACACTACCAGCCACCAACTCAACATAGAAAATGTTCTTGCATTTATCCTGTTAAATAGTTGGCACAAATGCCCACAAATGGAATGATGGGCATGCATGCCACATGTTGAAAATTTAACATATGTACTTACTTTTTAAACATGCCCCCAAAATGCCCTTGATTAGCCCTTTTTGTATACACTCCAGTTTAGCTGATGAATAGAGTAAACAGGCCCTTTGTACAGTTTGAAAATGTATAATGAGTAGATCACATTGAAGTATGTGACTCATCCTCTATTGTATTCATGTATCACCAACTAAGTCTTTGAAAATTACCCCCAAGTGATGGATAGCATACTAGCTAGGTGGAAGGGGCAGAGAAGATTAAGGAAGGACATTCATAATCCTAAAAAGGATTTGGGGTTAGGAAAGTAGTTATTCTCCATGTTGTTGTGGTGGTTTTGGCACTACCCTTGAGAAGGTGTTCTAGGATGGGGTGTCAAATAAGATTCAAAAGTGGGTATCCAGTTGTTGAAGTATGATTTAAATGTGGAGAGTAGTGAATGTTAAATAACACAATTGTGGTGATTTGATAACACAAATGAGATAAATTGTCTCTATTTGGTTTAACTATCTTTTCAAATATATTTTTGAGTGGTTACCTGGAACATCTAATGAATCAAGATTTTATTAAATTTAGACAGATTTGATGTTAATGTAATGTTCTTACAGGAAACCAATTTCTAAGTTAGAAATGGATAAACTAAGGAATGAATGGTAAAGGTATGCTTTTATAGTTTGCTGTTTTAAACTGGCTAGGCTAGAGGGTGGAAATTGCTATGGGCCCGATATTGAAAGTGTGTTCAGCGCTCAATAGGTGGTTAAGTAGGACTTATACGGCTAACTAGAAATCTACTGAAAATCAGTGGCCAATAGTTAGCCGGACAAGTCACTTATCTGATTACCTTTTAGCTGTTCAATTTGTGGGCGGGCAGTGAGAAGATCAGGGCAGCACTACTTATCCAGTTAACTTAACCATATAAGTAGCGATATTCGCTTTTATCTGGTTAAGTTAATCGGATAAGTTAGACCAGTCATAAAGCTGGTCTAACTTAGCCAGACATAACTTATCCTACTAAGTAGTGAGATCCAGTTTCTTAAAAGACGATCCAATATCTTGTGTATTTTACGCAAGACGTACTAGACCAGCATCATTGGATGATCCACCTGCAAGAACTTTTATTCTCTGCAGATAATCATTCATGGAGAAGGGCTTTTAATATCCTTAGTAGGATCATTTATAAGGGTAGCATAGAAAGACATATCTGGCAGATGTTTATGAACTACTGTGTCCAAAATTATTATTGCTCCCCCTATGTCCACATGTTAATAATCTTAGAATCATTGGCTAAAGATTGAAGAACTAATTATAAATGAGGAGTCATGGAATGAGGGTTAAGGGGATTAAAATAAGGAATTATTTCTTTACTGAGAGGGTGGTTGATGCATGGAAGTGGTGGAAATAGAGATATTATCTAAATTCATGAAAGCATGGGACAGAGGACCTTGGAGGGTGTGATAGAGATTAGAGATGTGAATCAGAACTGGAATCGGTTTGGATTCCAGTTCCGATTCACATGTGGTTTTTTTTTCATCGGGCCGATCGCGGTTTTGTTTATCGGCTGCGCCCGAGCCGATAAACAAAAAACCCATGGAGGGAGCACTGGCTGGCCGGCGCCATCTTTAAAAATGGCGTCGGCCATCCAGTGCTCCTACCATGTGACAGGGGCCGGCCAATGGCACGGATACCCTGTCACATGGTAAGGGCAAAGGGCCATCGGCGCCATTTTGATTAGTGGCAGCCGACGGCCCAGGTGCGGGAGATCGCTCCCGGGACCCCCACTGGACCACCAGGTACCTGTAAAATGTTTTTTGGGGGGTCAGGAGGGTGGGGGAAGCAAAGGAATTAATTTTAAAGGGTCGGGGTGGGTTTAGGGTTATTTTTGTGCACCGTTTTTCCCGCCCTCCCTCAAAACGATAAGAGAACCCCCACGAACAATATCGTGGGGTTTTCTTATCGTTTCGGGGGAGCCCCCGATTTCAGACGATTTTGAAAATATCGATGATATTTTCAATCGTCCGAAGCCCGATTCACATCCCTAATAGAGATAGTAAAGCTGAATAGTTTGTGTGAAAGGGGCAAGCTAGATAATTTATATGGTCTTTTTCTGCTTATATGTTTAATTTGTTTTTATTTCATTCACCAAGTAAAGTTTTGGAAAAACATTTTGGAGTGAGATGTAATAAACCAGAGAACGTGCATTCTTCTCTGCTGGACCATTCCTATGGAACAGCCTACCTAAGGCAATAAGATGTCTCCAAGAAAGAACTTTTTTCAAAAAAGCCTTAAAAACTTTCCTCTTCAAGAGAGCATCCCCCAACCTAGATGACAACGGACTACCCTCAACTTGCCCCCCTTCAGATGATGCTACCTAGTCTTCTACTCCCCTCTCCTCTGACCCCCCCCCCCCTCCAGCACAACCGAACTCCCTCCCTCGATGTTTGTCTGTTTTCTCCCACACTATGATTTTCCATTGCTGTTTCCCTCCTTCTCTATTGTCTGTAAATGTTTTATATTGTACCCCACTCTGAAGATAGGAAGGGTGGGTAATAATAAGTGCTTTCAAATAAATAAAAAAAGAAAGATATAATTGCTGAATCTTTCTTCACCAACTCTAAGAAAGTTTGGATAATTGGATCAGCTAGGACTATGGATCTCAATTCAACTATAGAAATGTCAGTGATATCTTGTGTGCGGTCAGCAAAAAATAATTTCAAATCAACTGGGTCATTCATCAAACTACAATGTGCTGGTATCACGTGCGTTAGGGCCTTATTGCACACGATAAGGACCTACCGCATGCAATACCAGCCACATTACAGCAGTACAATGCAAATTAGGGGAAGGGGAGGAGTGTGGGAGAGGTTTAGGCAGAGATATGTCCTGGCAGCACTGTGGGTGATAATGTTTTCTACAATATCGCCAGCAGCACTGCAGGAAATAACTACACCTTTTCCCATGGCGCTATAGGTGCAAAACTGTGTAGCCTGGCTGCAACCACGGCAGGCAAAAATGCACCAGCACAATGCGGCTGGCTGCACAATTTCACCTCCCCGCCCCCTTTTTTTGCGCGGCTCCTCATTCTGCCTTAAATATAGCAGAATGATGAGTCTAGGTCCAAGTTTCTAATGAACCCGTGCAAAGACTGATCCATCTGAAAGATGTCAAATTTAGTAGAGGAGACAAAAGATAATCCTTTATTTAAAACAAGTTGATCTGGTGATATTACCTTACCCACAGATGGCAGGTTCCTGAGAAACTGTGACCTGGTGAGAGGTTAGTCACTTCCTCTGCCCTCTGTTGGAAAGATCTGCTGTTGACCTTTGCAATGTGTCTCCCCCACTGTTCCCACATCACTGTATTAGAGGGAAGTAATTGCTAGTTCGCTTCCCATACCCTGTGCTAGTCAAGACACTGATATACAACTACTTTCAAGCTAAGTAGCTACAGATTCGGTATTTGTTGATATGCATTATTTTATTTGCTTGAAAAATAAAAAAATGAATATCTAGTGGTACTTATTAAGCCCTTTGGACTTCTAGTGGTACATGATTATAATAAGTGCTTGAAAGTCTATACTGCTTATTGCTCTTTGTAACCTGTAATTTCTGCAGTTCTTGACTTGAACTGCTCGATATGATACCATTTATTTTTTTTACGTCTGAACCAGTATGTGAGTCTTACCCTGATTTTCACTTGATAGTGCTTATGCCTTCGTTCCTGTATCTTTGACTATTATTGCTATATGAATGGCTAACTTTTGGCTTCTTTTTTGATGGTAGTTTATCCACTATGTTACTATGAATCCTATGATAGATTTTGGATTTTCTTGATTCTAACAATGTGCTGGATAACTGTCAATCTGGTTTCAGGCACTGCCACAACACTGAATTGGTTTTGTCGATTGTCTTTTATAATTTGTTGAATGAGCTGGATAAAAAAAAAATCAATTTCATTCTTGTTCTTTTAGACCTGAGCATGGCTTTGAATATAGTAGAAAGGTTGACTGCAAATGAAATATCAGAGAAAGTGCTTGCATGGTTTACTTCATTTCGGTCCAGCAGGTACCAGGTTGTGAATACGGGAACCTGTTCTTCCAGTCAGTATCTGCTATGCGGTAGAGACTCACAAATGGAAATACTCTCCCCGCTTCTCTTCAACATCTACCTGGAGCTTTTATCAGAGGTTATGAAAAAAAGCTAAAATCAATTTTCAGATGTTCACCAATGACTTCCACTTGTATGTCCTCTAGGGGGGTAAACCATGATGGGCACTTGGAAAGTTAGATCTTTATCAAAAGGATATTAAGCTTGGGATGGATTTGAACAAATGAAAAATTAATCCGCAAAAAAAAACAAAAACCAAAAACAGAGGAAGGAAAAACGTATAGTACCCTATCCATGGGTTAACTGCGATGGGTTCATAATTCAAGCCAAATATCAAGAATGCAGTTTGGGTGCCAAATTGATACTTCTCTAACTTTGTATCTGCAAGTCCTCTCAGTTGTGAAAACTTGTTTTTATTTGGCCATTTTTTTGTCTGACAGACTTTGTGCAAATATTGTATGCCATTGTGTTGTCACATGTTGATTACTGTAATTTGCTGTACTAGGGTTTGCCAGCAAAAAGTACAGGACATTTATACATAATTCAAATCACACTGGATTGCTTGTCCAAGCACATTCCAGGGAATGTTTCACCTAATGTAAATGTTCTCTGCTGGTTACAGGTTGCTCAGCATATATCACTTTTAAAACTATAAACTTGGCACTTAAGGCCCTGCATGTCATAAGCCCCAGCAATTTGGCTGAGCAGTTGATCCATCCATTCCACCTCACTCCTTATGGTCATAAGAGGATAATTATTTGAAGGGTTCCTCACCAAAAGGCTGTAAATCAGCTAAGGCCTGAAATCGCTGTTTTTCTTCTATAGTTCAAAATTGGTGGAATAACTTACCACAAGCTGAGCGCTTATCATCAGCCACTGTTATGTCTTTTAGATGTTCTTTAAAAGCCTTCTTATTTAATGCTGTTTGGCGTTCATTGACATATTGTTTTGATTTTATGTCTTTTGCACCTACTTCTATTTCACCTTGACTGTTTTTATGTTTTACTGTAACCCTCCCTGAGCGATCTTGGAAGGGCAAAATCAATCTTTCAATCACTCTATCATTGAAGCTGAGCATAAAATCACCTTTCAGAGAACTACTTGTGTACATCTCCGCTGGAGTCTCTGAACTTTGACTCTTCTTTTCGTTGCATTCCAGTATAAGCTGCAGAGCTTGGTTTGAGCCCCTTGATGTTTGCCCACCAACTCGTCTTCCAGCAGTTCACTTCCTCCTGTCTGGGGCACTGCCTCCACACACTTTTTCCTTCTGACCCCACTCTGAAAGAGAGGACAAACAAGATCTAAGTGCTGACTGCTTTGGTAGAGACTTGCTATCCTTATTACACCTCTGGTACCTTACCAAACCCCCCCCCCCCCCCCAAAAAAAAAGCCTGCCTCTTGAGACTTTTACACATCCCCTTAACATGCAGGTACTTCTTGCCATTTCCCTGGCACATTTACCAACAGCAAGAAAAGATTTTGTATTTCAGGGCTGCACTACTCACCTGTTCAATAGATCTTTAGAGATGGGAGCGGTTCCACAGGACTGGAGAAAGGCAGATGTAATTCCTCTTCATAAAAGTGGAGGCAAGGAGGAGGTTGGAAACTACACAGTCTAGTTAATCTTAACTTGGTGGTGAGAATATTAAATGAAATTCTCCTAAAGGAAAGGATAAGGATATTGAACTATCTACAATGCAATGAGTTGCAGGATTCAAAGCAGTATGGTTTAACCAGAGGCCAATCATGTCAAACAAGCCTGACTGATTTCTTCAATTGGGTGGCAAAGAAATTAGATTAAGGTCACAGGCTGGACATGGTTTTCTTGGAATTTAGCAAAGCTTTTGATACTGTCTAACAAAGGAGGCTCGAGAAAAAGCTGAGCAGCCTAGGGGGTGCATCCTAAGGTGGAGGACTGGATTAAAAACTGCTTGAGTGATAGATGACAGAGGGTATATTAAGTGGAATTCACTCCAGTTGCGACTGAAGAAACATTGGCCGGTGGTAAGGGTTTCTGCAAAAGAACTGTTCTGAGGGTTATTTTGCAGTGCACTACAACTGTCTTTAATGAACTTGTTCTGAATTTTAATGTGAATATGACTAAGACCTGAATTCTTTGGTTTATTATTATTTATTATTGTTTTTATTTGCAACTGGAAAAGAAAGTAAGTGATAGATTTCAATAGATTTGTGAAGGCTATACAATAGCCAGATCTCGGGTAACTGATATCCCCTAAGAAAAGAAAATCTTTTTTTCACTGCCCTCTCTCTTTTTTTTTTTTTTATAATACTATTATGAGCTTATGAGTTGCCCTATCTTGTTTCTTGATCACCTTACAGATTACAACATAGTGGTCCATATTCAGCCACCGCGCAGCTCTGCAAATTAACTACCTAACTTTAGGACAGCCTTTTGTCCTGAACAGAGTTGGCCAGATAAATCAGCCGCTACCTCTTCATTCATTTGTTTATATTCTGCTTTTTGTCACTTCAAAGCAGATTACATTCAGGCACTGTAGGTATTTCCTTATCCACAGAGAGCTTACTGGGAGATGCATCAAGGTGCGGTAAGGCTCTAATGCACATTAAACAGCATATATTGTGTGATATATGCTGTATATTGTGCAAAAGAGCACTATTGTGGTGATATCACATTATATACGTGATATTCAGCAAATCTTCATCCTGGTACCCTCTCCTATTTCAATGATCTTCTCTGCATGTGCTCTATCCTGATCTTATGATGCACGAGATCAGCATTGAGTAGGTGTTAGCCGCAATAGTTTTGAATAGCACAGGGGCTGGAACATGAGATGGAACAGCAGAATGGGCTGCCCCTTCTGCTCCCGATGGGAAGACTGTCTGGGTTTTTTTCTTGTGAGTGAATAGGAGCCTTCCTGGGTGTGTGTTTGTGTAAAGAGGGGCCTACCTGGGATTTGTGTGTGTGCCTGCCTGGGGAGCAGGAGTTGGTGTGAATGGGAGCTTGCCTGGGTAAATGTATGCCTGTGAGCCTGTCATGGACTGGGATTGGGGAATGTGTGAATTGGAGCCTGCATGTGTGTATTTGTGTGTGTGAGACAGAACATGTTGGAGTGGAGAAGCAGCCTGTGTGTGTGTCTGTGTGTGTGTGAAAGTGAGAGAGAGAGCATATGGGTGTGAGAACCTGTGTGTAAGAGCAAGAGAGAGCATGTATGTATGTTTGAAAGAGAGAGAGCATGAGGGAGTGAGACCCTGTGTGTTTGTGAGAGAGCATATGTGTGTGAAGTAGGAACCTGCATGTGAGAGAGAGGATGAGATTGGGAGCCTCTGTGTATGTGAGTGGCAACTTGCTTGTAAGAGTGAGAGCATGTGTGTGTGTGTGTGTGTGTGTGTGTGTGTGTGTGTGTGTGTGTGTGTGTGTGAGAGAGAGAGAGAGAGCCTGTATGTGAGAGAGAGCATGTGAGAGCCTGTATATTTGTGTGAGGAGGAACGGGAATCTGTATGTGAGAGATAGCATGTGAGAGTGGGAGCCTGTGAATATGTGAGACAAAGCATTTGTGTGAGAGAGCGTATGTGAGAGAGAGTATGTGTGTGTGTGTGTGTGTGTGTGTGTGTGTGTGTGTGTGTGTGTGTGTGTATGAAGAAGGAATGAAAGAAGACAAGAGGAGAAAGATGATTAGAAAAAAATAAAAGAGACCCTGAAAAAGGAATTGAGGAAAAGACAGAGGATCAAAGAGATTGGGACCAACTGAATACAAAAATAAGATCAGATAACAAAGGTAAAAAATATATATATTTTGACTTTCAGTGATTGAATGAAATATGACATCTTTAGGAATGTGCATTTCTTATATATTTGTATTTTGTTGTTTCTTCAGTATTCCAGTATTCAGAGTCTAATTTCTCAGGCTTTCTATTTCAGTTTTGTCTGCATGCTTGTTTCTAATTTGTAGTCCCTTATTCTGTATTGGTTAAGGGTCTGTCTGTGTTGTGCATCTGTGACAGAAGTGCAGTATTTTGGTTAGCTTGTTGTTTCTCTGTAGGAATTTGTAGCAGTTTGGCTTATTCTATTTGCCCACTAAGTAGTGTGTTAGTGTTCTATGGCTTGGTGCAATGTTTCCCTTTGCTGCCTTTTTGTAGATAAGGTTGCTGCTGTTTGAATCCTGAGAATTACTACTATTATGGTATGGTATAGCAAGGTTTTAGGTTTTTTTATTCTTTTGTAGGGATTTGTTTTGCTATCACTGAGGTGCTACTAGAATCTGAATATATATTTTTGGCATGTCCTAGGTTTGTTCTGCACCTGTTGCAAATGTTATATTCTTATGATTACTATTATGATTATTGCTGTTTTATTGTAGTTAGGATATTCTCTCCATTTTTGGAAAGAGAATTCATAAAAGAATACATTGATATTTGTTTTATTGCATGATTGAATTTGATGTTTCTGTTAAGTGTCTTTCTTTACTTTTTACATGATATATATTATACACTGCAATAAATATAAATAAATTAATACAGATTAAGAAAAAGAGTAAAATCTGTGCTAGAGAGAGGGCCAACACTTCTATAGCTCCCTCCTCAGGAGCCAGAACCCGCCATTTATCAGATATATAAAAACAGACAGTTCTGTTGTGCGTCCCGGCCATGCTGGTGCCGCGACCGGGCCTGTTCACCTAGAGCTGCTCTCCGCGGGCTCTGTCCCGTCCTCCCTAGCGGCAGCCCCTAGCTCTCGGCATTCCCAGCGCCTGTCCCGAATGCCTCCGGCTTCACAGGCCTCACAACGGAGCTCCTGTGTTCCCGTGGTCCTTCCTGTGTTCCAGCATCTGTTCCTGAGTCCCTGTGTTCCTGAGTCCTGTTCCTCGTCTTGCCACCCAGGTAGTACCTTCTCAGACTGATACCCGGTACTGACCTCAGCTTGTCTTGACCACGCTCAGACTGATCCTTGGAACTGATCTCTGCTTGCCTGTGACCATGCCCGGACTGATCCTTGGAACTAACCTCTGCTTGCCTTTGACCACGCTCGGACTGATACCTGGAATCGACCCCTGCTCGCCTTTGACTGCGCTCGGACTGATACCTGGAACTGACCCTTGCTTTGGCTAACCATTCTCGGACGGATTCCCTGGCTCTGACCCTTGTGCTCCATTCGGACACTCTCTTTCCTCCTCCTGTGATCACCAGGCCTGCCTGCCTCGACACCACCCGCGGCCTTCTTCGAGCTAGACCACTAGGTGCTGCCTAGCCTACCCAGAGGACCTTCAGTTCCTGTCTTGTTCCAGTGGTCTCCGGTCTAGCTTGCCTGTTCACTGACAGCCGCGCCCCACTCCTCTTTGTGGGCACGCCGCTCCGTCATCTCTCTGGGAGACCCCCTGAGGCCCACCTAAGCCCAGGCGGTCCGGGAAACCAAGGGCTCAACCCGCAGAGCTCCCAGACTGTTATCAGTGAAGTTCCTGTCAGCCTCTCTTTCCTTGTGTGCTCCGTCTCCTGACGGCAGGCACCCTCTGGGATCCCTCAGAGGGCCGTACCAATCCTGCGACAGGCCAAAGGTTCACCTCTAGTGCAACAAGCTCTCTAGATTTTAAATATGAAATGTTAGAAAATAGATTAAGAGCTAAGAATTTGAGATTGTTAAATATACATGTTTCCTATCTGGAAATGAATTGTTTAAAAAATATGCAGCTGAAGTCCTCCAATTTCTTCCTGATAAAAAATTTAAACACTTTAAAACATCACTTGTGATAAAACTGCTTAGATATCAATTGTCAGGTGCACCTTAAGGCATTATTTATCGATAAGAGTATGACTACTAGGGCCTACACCTGACTGTCAACTGACCATCCATGTTAATCTTAGGCATCTACAAAAATTCATTTCTGGCTATGCTACTGGATGTAAGACATTCTTTTAATCTTGATTATTCTGGACCCTTATTACATAATTAAGAAAAATTTTAACATTCCCCACATATACAAATGTGATTGAGTTATGCAACTGTAAATGTGCAGAATATTTTAACATCTCCACATGACCTCACACAACAATATCATACCCAATTTAGATCTGTGCCAGCAAACAAAGGACATCCGTTGCTTATGCCCTCACATGCAATTAACTTTAGCAAAGAGTTGGGTTATTTGCTGGACTATAATCACTTTTGTACCGTTCAACTGTTGACCAAGTTGTCCTGCAGATCTCTGTCAGGACAACTCGAATAGGAACAATCTGCAAACGGACATCCTTTTGTTTTACCTGTGCAGGAAAATTAGGGCAATGACTCCAATTGCATATAATCACTTTGCTACTGTTTCTCTGCATTTGCAAGATTCAATGGAGGCCATGTTCACAGAGCGTGACTGATGCCCCTGGCATTGCTTCTCAGGGTTCCCCCAGTACTTCAACTCCGGTGCCAGCATCCATCCAAAAGGCTATAGAGAAGGGATCATGAAAGAAATCTGTGATCTGCTGCCACCGCGTTTTGCTCAGTGTAATTACTGTGCCAGGACTATTAGCAGAGGCAAGCAAATGGGACATCTAACTAATTATGGCATGATGCATCATATGCAGAAGCAATACCCAATTGTACTGACATCTGGGGATGGTGGCAATACCAGTCAGGGGACCATTTTTCCAGGCAGCGTAAATTGGTTGAAAAGGAGCAGAGTCATCCCACCCCCTCAGCCCCTTCTAGCAGTCAGGTGGCAGGCCAGCAACCCCCTGCCATGAGTCAGAAGCGACAACCCACCATGGAGGAAATGAGGTGGTGTTTGGTAGCAGTATCCCAGGAAAGGATACTGCTACCAAACCGGGATACTGCATCGGGGCATCGGGGAAATTATTGCATTTGATGACCAGCCCTTGCAGGTAATGGAGAATATGGGTTTCAAGCATTTGCTGAAGGTCTTGGTTCCAAATTACAAAGTCCCCTCCAGTACCACATTTAGCAGAAAGGTCATCCCCAGCCTGTACAACCAGTGTCACAGTCGCATCCAAGCTCTGTTACCTAAGGCAGAGGGGAGTGTTCATTTCACCTGCGATATCTGGACCACCATGAATGCTGCACACTCTTACCTCTCCCTGACAGCATACTGGTGGGACCTGGCTGAGGCAGGGGCAAGCAGCAGCTCTATTAGTGAACAAGTATCAGGATGGAGGTGGGCTTAATTACACACCCACCTGACAGACGAGGCCCATACCTCAGCCAATATTCTAGCATGCATCAGACAAATACTGGCAGGGTGGCAGCTACACCAGCAAGACAGGAATATTCAGGCAGGGTTCTTTGTCACAGACAATGGTGCAAACATGGTAGGCAATATCCAACGGGCACTTTCAGAACATCTGAAGTTTTGCACACACTCTGCACCTGGTAGTAAAGTCAGCTCTGGGGTTGGAGTCCAATCACCAAGAGAATGAATAATTGCATACTTTAATACATAAGTGCAGGAACCTAGCAGCGCACTTCTACAGAAGTGTGAAGGCGGGGGCAGGTTCTCCGTGAAAAGCAGACTGATTTGAGGATGCCTCACAAGCATCTCATTCAAGACATTGGCACCCGGTGAAATTCCATCTATATGATGCTGCAGAGGTTAGAAGATCAGCAGATACCCCTTCATGACCTTTCTGTGGAAGTGGACATAGGTGTGCAGAGTCCCCTAGGGCATCATGATTGGTTAGTCATGAGTCAGCTGGTAAAAATCCTGCAGCCCTTCAAGGATGCCATGGAGGAGCTGAGTTCCAGAAGTGCCATCTTGGCTGACATCATCCCTATAGTTAACTTTCTGGAGGAAAATTTGGAGGGCTTTAAACAGGAAGAGGGAATGACAGCAGAGGTGCTACATTGTCTGGACTTTTGTAGAAGCAGGTGCAAGAGAGATTAGGACCTTTAACAATAGACCACAGATACATGCTCGCCACAGGCTGTGATCCCCTTGTGAAAGGGAAACTTGTCCTACAGTCCGATTGTCTCACATCCGTGAACAGGAGCGCCTTAGGCAGAACCAGTTTAGGCATGAAGCAGAGGAGGAAACAGCGGGCACTTCAGAGAGTAGTGCAAGCCCAAGCAGGACCAGCACTCTGTCAGCGACAGCTAGTACTTCCTCCTCCACTTCAGTACGCCAAATCCATGTTGCCCCTAAAACATCATCTGTTCTGGCATGGACTAAAGCAAAAGCAGCTGGCAAGAAGGACTCTCAGCCCACCCAAGCAAAGGAGACACCAGCAGAAATGTCAATGAAACGGTATTTCACAGAGCCCATAGAGGACATGCGGACAGATCCGCTGGCATATTGGGCATACAAGTCCACTGTCTGGCTTCACCTATCCAAAGTGGCTTAGCGATATCTGGCATGTACACCAACCAGTGTGCCCAGTGAACATGTATTTTCATTGACAGGGGATATCATGAGCCGTCATCACTCAAGGCTGGCACCAGAGTTGATGGAAATGCTAGTGTTTTTGAAAATAAACATGCCTTTGCTTGGGTTTCCAGATTTTCCCTGTGAATGGCAAGATGAATAAAATCAATTTAAAGCCTTGCAGCAGCTCCAACTGCCTCCTATGCTCCAGATAATATCAGCACATGTACCTGACCTCAACTGCTGTGCCTGTCTGTCCAGCCCTAATGTCACTAGAAGGGCCTGACTCCAAACGCTGTGCCTGTCTGTTCAGCCCTTACATCACTACAAGGGCCTGACCCCCAAATGCTGTGCCTGTCTTTCCAGCCCTACGTAACTAAAAGGGCCTGACCCAAAACGCTGTGCCTGTCTGAGTTTAATTCTAGTATTTTTTATTTCAGTTTCATGTATTTGTGCATCACTTCTTTCCAGAATATTCTTTTTCCTGTTTTGCAACATTTGGAATGTAAGAACATAAAAAGCTGACTTAAGATGTTTGGAGCTTGCATATTTCATATGCTCAATAGTTTTCATGATCTTCATAATAATGGCCATTTTCCCTAAATCTTTCTTAGGTACCATCATTAATGTTTCTAGTACTATAGAAAACTGGTGATAGTTGTACTCTAGTTCGTCCTCTGTGTTTCCATAGTTTATAGAGGCACTGTAGGGTACAAAGTCAACATAAGTTGAGATTGTAGATTTGGACTTGAGTAGCAGTTTTCTTATTTCTGAGAGCTCTTCAAGTTCCTTTGTCATCAGCTGAAGAGCATAAGTACTAGGGTTGTGCATTGTTTTCTTGATGGATGAAAATATCGTATGATATTTTCTAATCCGTCATGTATTGGGGGTCCCCGAAAATGATAGGAAAACCCCACAAAATTCTCGTGTGGTTTTCTTATCATTTTTTTTTCGGGGGGTGGGGAGAACGGGCACACAGAAAAAAAAAACCCCAAACCTACCCCGACCCTTTAGATCTAATTATTTACAATCCCCCACCCTCCCAACCCCTCCCCAAAACTTTCCTAAAGTACCTGGTGGTCCAGAAGGGGTCCCGGGAGTGATCTCTTGCTCTTAGGCCGTCGGCTGCCACTAATCAAAATGGCACCGATTGCCCTTTGCCCTTTCTATGTGACAGGGACTGAGTGCCATTGGCTGGCCCCTATCACATGGTAGGAGCAATGGATGGCCCGCGCCATATTTTAAGATGGCCCCAGCTGTCAATTGCTTCGACCATTTGACAAGGGCTGGCCAATGGCACCGATAACCCCATCACATGGTAAGGGCAAAGGGCAACCGGCGCCATTTTGTTTACTGGCAGCTGATGGTCAGAGAGTGTGAGATCGTTCCCGGGACCCCCGCTGGACCACGAGGTACTTTAGGAAAGTTTTGGTGGGGTCGGGAGGGTGGGGGATTGTAAATAAATAGATTTAAAGAATCGGGTGGTTTTTTTTTTTTTTTGGCTCGGGACAACTGAAAAACAAAATTGTCTGGACTGTGGGAAATGGAATTTCCAGCGGGTCCACGATACCGAAACCGGAACCGATTCACATCCCTAATAAGTACAGTTAATAGCTTCTGGGTATTCACAAATAATCTCCAGCTCAGTTCTTGCTTCTCAAATGGCAGTCTCTATTGCTCTAAAAGCATCCTCTGTTGAATTATCTTTCACAAATGAAAAAGATGCCATTTTCTTCTGGCAGTGAACCAGTTTGTTTATTTATTTATTTATTTATTTATTTAAAAGTATTTATAGACCGTTTTATAAAAATACATTTTGTCAAAACAGTTTACAGTGAATAAAATAAAAGTTAAAAAAAACCCAATCAAAATCAAATTAAATTTAAAAATGTACATAAAAGTTAATTAATAGCTAGAAGAAATCCTAGCATAAAATAAATCATTTACTCAAAGTAAATAAAACGTAAAACATTGTTGGCAGCTGAAGCCTGGATTGAGAGACATTTGGTGAGGAACCCCCAGCCAATACCATCTTTACCTCCTTCGCTCGGCCCTGACGACGTCATCAGGCGGGGCCCACACGCCATAAAAGCGGCGCGAGAGCGGGGTCTATTCACAGCTGAAGCCTGGATTGAGAGACATTTGGTGAGGAACCCCCAGCCAATACCATCTTTACCTCCTTCGCTCGGCCCTGACGACGTCATCAGGCGGGGCCCACGCGCCATAAAAGCGGCGCGAGAGTGGGGTCTATTCGCAGCTGAAGCCTGGATTGAGAGACATTTGGTGAGGAACCCCCAGCCAATACCATCTTTACCTCCTTCGCTCGGCCCTGACGACGTCATCAGGCGGGGCCCACGTGCCATAAAAGCGGCGCGAGAGCGGGGTCTATTCGCAGCTGAAGCCTGGATTGAGAGACATTTGGTGAGGAACCCCCAGCCAATACCATCTTTACCTCCTTCGCTCGGCCCTGACGACGTCATCAGGCGGGGCCCACGCGCCATAAAAGCGGCGCAAGAGCGGCGCGCCACCGCCGCCGGCGCACGGCTTTGTCCGGCTTAGTCCGGAATAGATGGAGTAGGCGAGGATTTCTCGTCCATTTTTCAGCTGTCATAGAGGAGATTAATATTTATAAAAGTTACACTGTTTCAGTGGTTTGGCTTGCCCGAGGATCGAGGAAGGTAAATAATATCAATGCCTCCAAAGAGAAAAGGTCGAGTGAGGGTGTTTCCCTCAACACCCCTTCTCCCACCCGGGCAAAAAACTATTCCCCAAATCACTGCTATTTACCAAGAAGGTGGAGCTAAAATCCCTATTGATGAAGTGCTGTTGGGAGCATCGCATTTGTCCGGGGAAACAACATTGAGCCCTCCAGATCTGAGGATACCATTAGCTCCAGGTCGGTCTCCAACGCTTGTGACCACAAATTTGAACACAGTACCAGTGAGTCCAGTGAACAAATTAGAGGGTGTGGACGCAGTGAATCAGGAACTGGGTACAACAAGTGAGCATGGAAGTTCAATACTGCACTATGGAGGGTCCCCTATAACGCAAAACCTTAGTCAAGGTAGAGAAAGTCCACAATTAATATCTGGTGGATCTAAAATAGATGAAGACCTACTAGGGGTACAAGGAGCAGTTGCGGTGATTGAACCAATTAAAGAAGGCCCGGTGACATTAGATTCTCTCTGGGAATTAGTAGCCTCATATGGCCCACGTTTTCAAGGGCTTACGAGGCAGCTAAATTCAATGTCTGAGAAATTGGATAAAGTAGCCCAGGAACAAGATGAAAGAATTAATGAAAATTCAAGCAAGATTGTGGAATTACAAAATGCAGTAAAATCGTCTCAGAATATGTGTCAAGCGTTAATACAAGACAAACAAATAACTAATAGAAGAGTGGAATTCATCGAGAATAGACTTAGAAGGTTGAACTTAAGACTTTTGAATTTCCCAAAAGTAATAGGGGAATCTCCCCGAATAACTTTAAGGAGATATATATTAGAAGTCTTGAAGATTCCAACTGATCAGATTCCATGTATAAGTAAAAGTTATTTTCTTCCATTTAATAGAAGTAGAGATGGCAACCCACCACAAGTAGATTTAAATAACTTGACAGAATTATTAGAATCCTCCACAGAAATTTATGAAAGGGCGACATTACTGATATCTTTTGTTACAGAAATGGAAGTTAGCTTGTTTATGAAGTGTTATTTTCAACATATTAATGAAAGTTTTATGGGTCAAAAAGTCCAAATATTCCCAGACTTATCAAAAACAACACAGGAGAGGAGAAAGGCCTTCCTTTCTATGAGACAAGAAGTGAATACAATGGGGCAAAGTTACTACTAAGATACCCCTGTAAAGGGGTGGTTACTTTGAATAGAGATGTTTATATTTTTTATGCCCCGGAACAACTTAGAGTATTCATAGACTCTAGAAAGGCGGCCTTTACAACCTCCTCTCCTAACCAGGGAACGGGCTAGATATCCAGATCATATGTAATTGAGGTAAATATTTTTTAAGCGTGACTTATTTCTTGATCAGATATCTATTGATATCCCTTTTTGTGTAACTCCCAAGATTTCTATTCTCCTCTATTTATTTTTATTATTTTTCAAATGTTTGTGGTCTAAATACTAGATGATGCCTCAAATCTGTTATATTTTGACAATAATGTTACAGTTTTTTCTGTGCAAAGTTTTCTTTGTAATGATTTAAAAAATTTAATAAAGAATAAATATTAAAAAAAAACAAAAAAACATTGTTGCCATGGGACATACTATTGCTGGGGGAGGGAAAGGAAAAAAGGGGAGGAAGGGAATGAATTGAGAGAACGATGACGTAGATAAGGGGGGGGGAGGGGAGGGGGGATGTGATGAAATGAGTAAGATGAATGAATGCTATAGATGAGTCGGAGATGTATGTTAAATGTTAAGATTGATCTTGAGTGGGAATATTAAATGCGAGTTGAAAAAGATAGGTTTTAAGTGATTTTTTGAAATGGGAGGGATTTGATATTAATCGCAGTGGATTTGGAAGTGAATTCCAAAGTATTGGACCGGCTACCGAGAAAGCTCTCTTTCTGGTAACATCTAGCCTGGCTTGTTTGGGTGAGGGAAGAAGTGACAAATCAAACCACAACATTCCTGCACAAAGGAAAGGGAGCTCTCCCCGGGTGTCATCTATCTCTTAACACCTGCTGACCCATGCTGAACCGCTGTTCACATGGAAACCTCCTCCTCTTTGCCACACTTTGAAATCTCAGGCCCCACTCTAGGGGCGAACCCTTTTCAGGGAGCCCTTTCCTGCACAAAGGAAAAGGAACTCTCCCCGGGTGTAGCCTATCTCTTAGTATCCACTGACACATGTTGAACCGCTGTTCACATAGAAACCTCCTCCACTTCACCACACTTTGAAGGCTCGGGCCCCACTCTGGGATGAAGCCATTCCATGGAGCCCTTTCCTGTGCAAAGGAAAGGGAACTGTCCCCAGGTGGCGCCTATCTCTTAACACCCGCTGACCCTTGTTGAACTGCTGTTCACATGGAAACCTCCTCCACCTCAGCCTTCAAAATTTTCATTTGTATATCTGCTACCTCCACCAGATTTTAAAATACCAGCGAAAGCTCACTAGATGCCAACAGAACCACCACACTCTAGGGGCAAACCCATTCTAGGGAGCCCTTTCCTGCACAAAGGAAAGGGAACTCTCCCCGGGGCTCTTGCTTGAATATTTGCTACTACCACCAAGATCTGCACCCCCAGCAGCTCCACCCCACCCAGGCATAGTTCATCATGTTTCAGGTCCTAGCACGCATGTTAGACTGCCTTGGTCTGTGTTTCAAGACGGGTCGGGTGGACAGTATGCCCTAGTTGACAGTCGTGCCACATGCTGAGCCTCGTCTTGTCTTGCCTCCTTGTATTTCCCCTATCAACACCACAACAACCTGACTACCTCAGCTCTACCAGCCTGTCTTGCCCTTATCAAAACCACAGGGACCTGACTACCTCAGTTCTGCCAGCTTGTCTTGCCCCTATCAAAACCACAGGGACCAGACTACCTCAGCTCTGCCAGCCTGTCTTGCCCCTATCAACTTTCTGCCACTCTGCCTTGCTGCCATACAACAGACCACTCACTACTCCTTGTGGTGTTCTGGCCACTATCATGGTTCCTCAGTGTGTTGATGCTAGTCTTTCTGCTGCTTTGTCCCTTTATCGGCACCTTGTGTTTTTTTCTGACACCCTTTCTGCTTGCTATATTCCCCCTTCATTGTGCTGTAGGATGTTGATGCCACTTGTCTTGCCACTTTGCCTGTCGTGCTTCCTTCGAGGGTTCATGAAACTGTTATCGGTGCTCTCTTTTGAAGCTGTGGTGTGTTTTTGACACTCTTGCTGCTGCTTTGCATCACTGTTAAAGCACTCTTGCCACTCCTGGTACCCCTTTGCCCCTTTACAGTGCCTTACACTCTTCATGCCACTTTGGTGCCACTTTACCACAGTCTAACTACCTTGGAGCTCTTTTCTCATTCTGATGATTGCTCCCTAGAAGTTTCATCAGAATTGATAAGAAAACCCCAATTCTGCAGCCAAAAATAGGCTGCAAATACTTCCCCCAATTGACTTTAATGGGAAATGAAAAACGAATGAAACTAATAAATGAATTGGTATTCCCCCATATGAAACTAATGAAACAAATTTGGGTCCCGGCTAAACAAAAAACAAAATGAAATGAATTTTTTCCTTCTGCACATCCCTAATGTGTGACGCGATAATTTCTAGAAGTGTGGTTCGTTTATCACAAATTAGGTAATTTCAATGAAATTGGTTAATTCCTCGTGGCCTGGGGGCCCCGAACCCCGAAACTGATTTGCCCCGAACTACAAGGAAAATTAGTTTTCAGGTTTGTACGGAGGAGGGGCACATTTTATTTTTTTAAATAAAAAACCACCCCAAGCATTAAAATTCACTGTAAAAAACTGCCCCCCCCCCCACCATCCCGATCCCTCCCCAAGACTTACTAACTTCTCTGGTGATCCAGCGGGGTCCCGCGAGGGATTTCTCCCTCCGTGCCGTCTGACTTTCGGGCCTGCCTCGATCAAAATGGCGCCGATAGCCTTTGCCCATACTTTGTCACAGGGGCTACCGGTGCCATTGCTTAGTCCCTGTCACATGGCCATCGGCGCCATCTTGTGCTCCTACCATGTGACAGGGGCTGACCAATGGCACAGGTAGTCCCTGTGACATAGTATGGGCAAAGGCTATCGGTGCCATTTTGATTACTGGCAGCCGACGGTCCGAGTGCAGGAGGTCGCTCCCGGACCCCTGCACTCCACCAGGGACTTTTGGCAAGTCTTGGGGGACCCTTCTGACGCCCACAAGACTTGCCAAACGTCCAGCAGGGGTCCGGGAGCTTTCTATAGTACTAGAAACATTAATGATGGTACCTAAGAAAGATTTAGAGCTCCCAGACCCCTGCTGGATGTTTGGCAAGACTTGTGGGGGTCAGGAGGGTCCCCCAAGACTTGCCAAAAGGCCCTGGTGGTCCAGCGGGGGTCCGGGAGCGACCTCCTGCACTTGGACCGTCAGCTACCAGTAATCAAAATGGTGCCGATAGCCTTTGCCCATACTATGTCACAGGGGCTACCGGTGCCATTGGTCAGTCCCTGTCACATGGTAGGAGCACAAGATGGCACCGATGGCTATGTGACAGGGGCTGACCAATGGCACTGGTAGCCCCTGTGACATAGTATGGGCAAAGGCTATCGGCGCCATTTTGATCGAGGCAGGCCAGAAAGTCAGATGGC
This sequence comes from Rhinatrema bivittatum, assembly GCF_901001135.1. Classification (NCBI taxonomy): domain Eukaryota; kingdom Metazoa; phylum Chordata; class Amphibia; order Gymnophiona; family Rhinatrematidae; genus Rhinatrema; species Rhinatrema bivittatum. The sequence goes on along the minus strand of NC_042615.1, from coordinate 471,074,832 downwards.
ACGGAGGGAGAAATCCCTCGCGGGACCCCGCTGGACCACCAGGGATGTTAGTAAGTCTTGGGGAGGGATAGGGATGGTGGGGGGGGGGGGGTTGTATTTAATGTATTAAAGTGAATTTTAATGCTTGGGATGGGTTTTTGAGCTTCATTTTCCCACATCATTTTTTGGGCCGGTTTCGTTTTCCCCATTTAGTTTTTGTTCGTTTTTCCAAAAAACTAACCGAGGAAATACGAACTTTACCCCGAAGCGTCCGACTCAAAAAACGACCCAGTAGAAAAAAACGAAGCTCATCTCTGATAATTTCCTATGCGATACAATACAAAGGAAATTAACCTAACCACACCCTTTTTTTTAACAATGGCATTATTTCCACTATATTTATAGCAATTTGATGAATCTAGGCCTAAGCTAGAAAACACTGAATATCGGCATTTATCCAGTTGTTATCCGGACAAGTTGCTCCAACCAGGAATGCCCCTGACCCATTCCCACATAGCTGGCCAACATTTTAGCTGGTTTAAAAGTTAGCCTTCTATGTGGCAGCCATGACCAGTCCTGGATATTCAACCTTGCCACTTAGCTGGTTATGTGACACTGAATATTGGACCTAAACTTTATACAAGATGCACACTGAAAAAACCTATTCCTTCAAAGATTCTTAATAATGAGTGACCCATTGTAACCTCAACCCGCCCTTTCCCTCTAATCTCCTACCTTCTGCCCTTTCTCCTCCCAACCTCCCAAAAAATATATACATCAGGCTCTATTTTCCAAAGCATCTGCCATCAGACCAGACTGAATTCTGTGCAGATTGTGATACTATTGGACTAGCATGAAAATTATACCAATATGCTGTTAGACATGAGCTTCTTAGTGCATAGATTTCCCCTCCTTCATATGCCTGAAGAGAGTAGAAGCATCTAAAAAAAAAAAAGGTAGGACCCAATACATTCTGTTAAAAGCACACTTCATCTCTAATAAGCAGTCACAATAAATATCATAAAGGCCTGAAATATCTTATGTAGAGTGCAATATATTGCTGGCAAGTCTCATGTTTTCTCCATCTGATGGCACGGTTTCTGCTTTGACCAATAAACCATGGGGTGTTTGTGTCTGTCACCATGTTTCCGTGCAGTTTGTTTAATAAATGGATTTCTCTTTTTCTTCACGCTCCAGTCCTTCACTTGAAGGTTTTCTGTGACTGCTGCCATGATACAATGAGAAATCTGAGAGCTGGGTGAGTCACACTTCAGAGGGTTGAGTTTTTACTTTTTCTTTTCTTTTTTTTTTTTGGTTTTAGACTTTAAAGAGCGAAGCCTCATCTGATCCATTAATCCAATGGTATCAAACCATAAACTCCAATATTATAACTCTCCTCGTAGACAATTTAGCACCAAAAAGAGAAACTTGATTACGAATAAACTTATAGAGGGAACACAATCATTTGTAATTGTGAAAATATCAATGCCACAGATCTGGAAGGATCTTAGGATCATTCAGAAAACATATTTTCAGATGTTTATTTTACGGGGAATAAAATATTAGGGTATGAATAATTTACAGAGTATGCAGAGCTATTGTTCTGGTCACTCTTTTATTGCCTTCAGGGTTTCTTGGTTATATGCCAATTCAGACACTGGGCCATTTTTTAATTAAGATATTTCCTGCCTCTTTCCTTGCATACAATTCTTTCTAAAGCTGTGATAACTGTTAATGTGTGTATTTACTTGCAGTAAGGCCCGACAGCATATCATTGTGATCTACAATATGCAGCATAGGCATTAGTGCTGGGAGGACCTAAGCACCCCAAAATATTTAGAGAGTCCAGAGTCCAGCCATGGCAGCACTAACCATGAGGGCAGTCATCCCACAGATGTCCCTAAACTATGGCTACACAAGCAATATTTGATCTCATCTGCCATAATTTCAATGTTGTCTGACTTGCGGTGTTTTCCTTCCACCCAGAGAACAGAAGAGGCAGGAGAGGCAAATGCACAGCAGGATGCAGAAGAGGAGGAGGCTCCTCGGCAAGGGGACTAATAGTGTATGGCAGACATATTATGGAGGACACATCTGTAGAAGAAGCCAGGAGCCGTGGAACAGAATGCTGCTGACAGAAAGAGGAGGAAGCTTTTTTCCAGGAACTCTCACCGCTGACAGAATTGGGAACCTTGTGCTGGAGTGCTGCTAGGAGGAGGAGGAGAGAGGTGTTAAAACAAAGGGCACCAGGGAGCCACAGCCTGGGAGGAAGGAGGAACAAAGAAATGGGGACGTTGAGAAATGAGGGACGAGAAGGGGATTCTGGGCAGAGGTTAAAGAGAGGGATAGTGTGCAAAGGGAATGGGAGAGAAAGGGGGATGCTGGATAAAGGAGGCAAAGTGGGGTGATGGGGAGAAAAGAAGGGTGGGGATACAAGAGACATTGGGCAGAAGGCAAAGAGAGAGAGAGAGGAGGTGCTTGGCAGAGAAGGGAAGAAAGGGAGGGGATGCTGGGAAAAGGGAGGAAGAAAGGAGGATCCTGGATGAATGGGAAAAGAAAGGGAGTAGGATTGATCAGAGACACTCAGAGGACTGGGAAAAAAAGAAGAGACTGGAAGGATAGAAAAATAGAGTACTGAAAGAATGGGTAAGGTGCAATGTATGGAGAAGGGAATGCAGTGACAGAAAAAGAGAAAGAAGGAAGAATAAGATGGAGTTTGAGGACTGAGAGGTGAAAGATGTGGGAGACAGATGAAGAGGAAGGAGAAAAATGAAAAGGTGGCAGTGTACAGAAGAGAGAGAATCATATAAAAGAAAAAGCTAGTACATGGGTATTAGAGACAAATGGAGAAGGAGGGACAAATTGAGAAAGAAGAAGAGACACATAAGGAAAGGAGACCAAGGAAAAGAAAGATAAGGATAAACAGAAGTGAGACTGAACAGTATGGTGTTGAAAAACAGACAAACAACAAGGACAAAGAAAAGGTATTTTCACTTTAAATATCAGATTGTGTGGATTGTGTGTGTTTTTTTTAAATTTAAGTATTAAATCATTAGATGTTGTATTGTATTGAGTGCAAATCTGGAGACTTCACTTTCAAATGGATATAAACCGAACAGAGTCACTCCAGAGAACAACTACTAAAATGGTGAATAGACTTTGTCTGTTGCAACTGTCGCTGCCCGACGTCTCCACTCCGCCCACCTTACCTCTTTGGCGACTCCCTCTTTGGTTGATGGAAGTTTGGCTGCCGCGACGGCATTTTGCCGATCTCTTCCACTGTCCCCAGACCGGCTAGATGCTGCCTTTCGCCATGTCCTCCTGAGACCTAAGGGCACACGCGTGGCACGGCCCCGACTCAAGTATCAGCTGTGGCGTGAACCTCAAGGGCATCCTCCTGAGATGACGTCATTATCGCCAGATATTTAAGATCTCTTGTTTTGCTAGCTAATCGAGTTAGCAAAGGGTTTCCTACCTAGCTGCCTCCAGGTATTGCTGCGGATGGGATTCACTCTCCGCTTACCTTGCTACTCTGCCTCCTTGGACTTTACCAGGGGTACCCGCTCCTCGGGGGCCTCGCTCTTTCTCTTGCTTTTCAGGTCGCAGTCTGGAACAGGTACTCACTCCTCGAGGGCCCACATTCCTGGAGCTGCTACTGAATATAACCTCTGCCAGGAAGTCACTGCTGCCTACAACACCAGTGAGTTACCATCTCTCTCTCAGAGCTTTCCCTGGAACCAGGTACTCGCTCCTCGAGGACCTACTTCATTCCAGCTCCTGGGCTGTTCCAAGAGACAATTGTGTGAGTGTTACCTTCAAGGTTCTGTTCCTGAACTCTGCAAACTCTGCCTATACTCACTATCTCAGTTTCTCTACAGCTCAGCCATCCTGGGATCGCTGTTCCAGTGCCTGAGGGACTACAGCCCAGCCAAGCTCTTCCAGCTCACTACTGCCACCTCTGGTGGTTCTCTAAAACAGTTTAATAAAAGAACTAGTGTGTGACTGTCTCCCAACTCTGAGCCTGACCGGTAGTCCCTCTCGGGATCTTTCCTTGTGGGCGTGGTCATCTGCACCGGTCCAAGGATCCACCCACAATTATCACAAATAATAACATTGCCATATTGAGACAACCAGAAATATGTATACCCTGGAGTGAAAAAGGAGAAAGGAGATATTATGGAGACATTTAAATACTTCCCAGGTTTCCATGCATAGGAGATGGGCCTCTTTCAATGGAAAGAAGGCTCTGGAACAAGGGGTGATGATATGAGGGTGAAAGAGGGTAGATACAAGAGTAATCAAAGGACATATTTCTTTACAGAAAGGGTGGTGGATGCACGGAACAGCCGTCATGTAGAAGTAATAGAAATAAAGTCCACATTCAAGAAAGCTTAGGACAAACGCAGAAGATCTCTGAGGGATAGGAAGGGACTATAAAGCTGATCAGGAGATTTGAGATGGGCCATCTGGATGATCTGTATGGTCAGATTTAAGATGATGGCACCCATAAGTAGGGTTGAATAGTGGGAGAGGTGATATCCTGGAGACTGGAAAGTGGAGGAAGTCCTATTCTCTACCCCCTTCCTCAGAGTGCCATAGGGAGCCATCCTTGAAGTGGATGATGGGAGTAGGCTTCTCCATGGCACACTTACTCTTCCATGGCCTGGGTATTTGACACCTTCAAAATTTGGCATCCTAGGCAATTTCCTATGCTGCTTATGTCTGAATTGAGAGTGGAAAGAGAATATCTGTGTTTTAAAAAATAATCAAAGCAGCATTTTTTACTCTGCTATATGGCACTAGAAAACCTTAAAATTTAGCGGGAGATAATGTCTTGCTCATGATGTGATAGGAACAGTTTACTTTTAAAAATGTGAAATGTGTTTGTTTTAGATGTTGTGTTGTAAATTTAAAATTTTGTGAATACAGATATCTTCCTCTTACAGTGGGATTTATATAGTTAATCAGATTGTCTCTCTAACAGAGTGTCTCTCTCTCTCTCTCTCTCTTGTTAGGATCCTAAATATGTCTTTTAAAAATTACTAGGCTGAGTTCCTAAATTTAGATTCCTAGTTTCACTAGGGGCCTAAAAGAATGTAGCTATAGGAGCGGAGTTAGGACACAAACAAAGTTAGGGACTTAGCACTAATATCATGAACTAGGCACTTATATTTATGTGAATTTTCAGTTTAAATCTTAGGGTCCTAAATTCAGGTGAATATAGACACTAAACTTAAGCACCTAACTTAGGGGGTGATTCATCAAGTCATGGTAGTGCTCTAATGCATGTTATATCGTGTATAGTGTGCAATGTATGTAATATTTTGCATCTCCCCGCCCCAATTACCCTCCCCTATTATAATGACCCTTTTTGCATGTGATTTGCATGCATGAATTATGCAAATGTATGCAAAGAAGGTAATTGCTAGTCAATTTGATGTGCATATTTCATTGCATCCAACAGAGAATGTGGTCAGCAATGATAAAATAACACCTATTTGAACTGCATTAAATGTGCGGAGGGAGGCCTAGGACCCTAATGTGGTCCTGTGGCTCCTGCCACAAATTTAAAGTGTCAGGAAAAAAATCGAGGCAAATCGGTGATTGAATGGGGGTCAGTGCTGACCTCCTTCTCAACCCAGGGTCACCCTGACTCCCCCAAAATGTTAAAAATTAAAAAAAGAACAGAGTGATGATGGCCCTGGCCCCTCCTTGCCCTCTCCAAAGCTAACACTGAAAATGTGGCCCTGATCCCCTGCTTCCATACCCCCAACCCCCACCCCACAAGTGACAGAGATCCCCCCGATGCCATCCCCCCACCCCCCCTGTCCCCAAATAAAAATGACGGCTCCCTCAGCCACCTGACCTGGGTTTAATCCCTGGACCTTATCCCAGTCAAATGGCTGGAGCAAGGTCGGTGCCATTTTGGAAAATGGCATTGACCAGGTCTCTTGGGGGTGAGGGTGGAGGTATGGCACCGGGCGACCAGGGCCACATTTTCTGTTTAACTTTTAAAAGGGGGAAGGAGAGGCTGAGGCCGTCACCATGCATTCTTTTTTTTTTTATTTACATTTTGGGGGTGTCTGGGATCAGCATTGATCCCAATCTATCTCCATATTTGTACGTGACTTTTTTTTCCAAGCCAGTGGCCCTTTAAGGCGATGGCAGTTCTATGAGGTTGGGGCCGTCATCATGTTAATGAGCTACTCACCACATTCTTTTCCCCTATAGTGTTTGGCCATGATCCTTTTTGAGGGGGGAGGAGGCTCCACTATCACAGCGACCACCCCTCCCCCGCGGGGGACTCGTCCTGCAAAAAACATCATGGCTTAGTGCATCAAGGGGTTAGTAACCTAAACTTAGGATCTCGGGTTTTTTTCAATATAATCACCCTAGGCTCCTAAGATTGACTGAAAATAGGAACCTAAATTAGGGGCCTAAATTTAGGAACTCAGCTATTTTTTAATATCAGTCTCTAAGTTTTCATCTGAAAATTCACATAAATGTAGGATCCTAAAAGGTAGGATCTTTTTCCTATGTAATGGACCCTTTGGGATCATTACCATGAATGGCCCTAGTTTAACTATCTTAGCTAGAGCAGTTTAGTTTTAAAAAAAAATAGGGGGGGGGGGAGTACCATTCAATATAGTCTTTTCTTTTAGAGTGTTGGAATGGCCATCCCCCTGGTAAGGATTTATTAGAAGTTCTCTACTGAGAGACTGTGGGCAGAATTTTAGGTTTTGTAGAGTTAGGTGGCAGTGAGGAGGGTTGTGTTTTCTGTTGTATTTTCAGGTCTACTTGGAGGAACCAGGCATTGCCTGGGGATCCCAAGTAATGTTGGGAGGTGGTTCCTACTAGTCCACTAATTGGCTGGCTTGGATTTCCCTATGGGTTATTTATCGGGATTTTGGGGTAGGAGCCTTGTAAGTCTCTCAGGTATCACCTGGACACAAAGCACAGGGAACCCAATGTCTTGATAGGGAAGACCTGCCCCTCTGTACCCTCAATGAGAAAGGAGGTATGGTGTTGACCTGTAGCAGGGAAGAACTCCAGTGTTCAGTTGGGAAAGAATATCCTTGCTTTTGAAGATTGAAGAGGACAAGATTTGGCTGTACCTTTCTTCTTGCCATGGAACAGAGAGAGCTGCCTGTTGTATGAAAGACAAAAAGAGAGAGAAGCATCGCCTAACTGAGAGTAAGAACCTGTGAGATCATTGAGGACCCTCACCTGGAGTCTTCATCCCGGGGAGAGAGAGGATTTTGGACTCTCTGTGCAGAGACTGTGTTTTTACCTGTTTTTCCTGTTTCAGCAAAGGATGATACCCTGTCTACTTGGGAGCCTCAATACCTCCACGCCCTGGAAAGTGAGTGTCTTTCAGTCCTGATGATATAATATCCCTGCATGGATTGAGGAGAAAAAGACCTGTATCTGAAAGTTTTGTGGTGATGAGGTCTTTGCTAATTGTGCCATCATTTCACCTGATTGCCATGATCTTACACTCATCAATCTACAACCTATACTCCCCATGGTTCTCCTCAACAATAAAAATACACACCCACCTCTCGGCCACTCAGATCATCTAACCTAATGCTACAAGATGTTCCTCCTCCAAAACTCACCCACCTTGAGGAAATCAGAGAACAACCATTCTTCTTTGCAGGACCACTACTATGGAACAGTCTACATAAAGAACTAAGATGTCTTCAAGAAAAGACCTTCTTTTAAAAATCCCTAAAAACTTTTCTTTTCAAGAAAGTATTCCAGATCCCAAATGATAATGGAACACCCCCAACTTGTCCCTCCTCAGATGGTGCTACATAGCAGACTACTGCCCTCGCCTCTGGCCACAATCTCAGAAATGTACCCACTACCTAATCATTTGTCTCTCTGCCATCCTGAAAAATCTTGTTACTTTCTTTCTATGTAAGACTGATGCATTGTCTTGTTCTCTCCATTCATCTGACTGTGTATGTAAAATGTTTTAAATAAATAAATAAATACCCATCAGTAAGCTATTTTATTTGGACACTCATGCAGAATCTCCTGTGTATTTTTTGACATTTATAGCACACACTGTTGTGAAAGAAAGCATTACCTCTCCCCTGGTAGAGAGCAAACTAGCACCCTTGTTACAACGGGCCCTGAAAGGAAATTCCTTTTTCCCCCATCAACAAAGGACTCAGGCCCTAGGAAGGAAAGAGACTGTGAAGAGTTAGTCAGGAGTGGTTCCAGCCCCAAAGAGACATTGGTGGTTAATGACCACCCAAAGATGGGGCCACCCAGATTAAGGACACTGAGTTAGCTGCCTAGTTTTGAGCCTGATGTCAATGCTTGAAAATATCATAAAAAGCATTCTAAAATACAAAATTACCTAACATATAGATAGGCATGATTTAAGGGAACATAGCCAACATGGATTTACCCAAGGGAAGTCTTGCCTTACCAATCTGTTACTCTTTTTTAAATAAATCTGAAAATTAGCCCCTGTTTATCAATATCTAATAGGAATTATGTTATGCTCTTTTTGCTTGACATAATAGTGCTTCTAAATAAATTCATTGGCAGGGTCTGTGCAAAGTAGTACATTCTCATTGTCAATATAAATGTAAGACTTTCTTTCTCAGCAGAAGGGAGGGATGGAAGAATAACTTCTGTGGAGTTTAGCACCCCAATCATTTTGAAATATTGGTAACACATAATGTCTTTGCATGGCCCTTAACATCCACGAGGACATAAACCCATGGTGGTCACCTGGTGGTCCCAGTAGGCACTGCATAGGTCTTGCCTACATCTGCGCAGTGCCTACTCCTGGCAACTAACCACCCACTAACTGGAGTTCAGCTTGCTTTGGGACAATTACTCTGCCTGCAAAGCAAGCAATTACCTTGCCCTGAGGGTTTTTCTGGGGACTCCACAAACTTGGGGGTCCCATAGTTCCCAAAGAAGTGCTCACAGACTATGCATGCAAAACACGGGGATCACCTAGCTTCTCACTTACTGATTTCAAATCAGTCTCAAACAGCGATAAAAAACTGAGTTTATTATTAACAAGAAGGAACAGTGAACAAAAAAGATAAAACAAAAATATTCATTGCAGCAAGCAGGGAAAAGGAAAAGGGATTATATAATATCATTTACTTCCTATTGAACCTACCTGCAGAATAAGCACTGCTCTAACTTAAACAGTGACAGTTCTAGTAAATTTGGCAGTCCGATTATTCCTGTAAATCTCTCTCTTGCTTCCAGCTGCTGCCAAACAACTGTCATGTTCTACATTTTCTAAGTAATACTTTTACCAGATTCACAACAATAGCAATGACATCATCAGCAGGCGCTGTCTGAGGTTAACCCCTTCATCACCAGCTGCTAGTTATTATGGAACACTGCTAACTGCTATCCAGCAGGAGTTTTAAATGACAACAATAACATTTACAATGAAACTGTTTCACCACAGTTTGCTGCTATGTTGGGATCCTCCTTCAGCCAAAGGATCCTGGCCTGTTTATCAACATGACAGTCATTAGTGCAACCTTGCAAATATTTATTCAATCATCCCACCAAGAAGGGTCATGGATTTTCCTGCTTATTATGAGTTTTCATTACAACTATCTTTCACAAAGATCTATTTCTTCTAAGGAATCTTGAAGATTGAGTGAATACTGATTTTATGCAATTGTGGTAAAAGTGTATGTTTTGAAAAGAAACAGTGGAAACAGTTATTTAATGTTGATTAGAGGGTTTCTTGTAAAATTATATGCTTTCAGACTCAATTGTTTGTCATGCCTATAATGTTTCATTAGCATCATTAAATCATATACTTATTTTTAAAATTAGATACTTGGTTCCTCTGCACTAAAGCATAGCACACAAGAAAAGGCTATTTAGCGTGCATATGGAATATTATGCTGTGCACTAAAGACCTGGTATGCACACTAAACTGGTCCCCAATGATGTTAGCAGGGTTCATGCTAAAATGATCATGTATGTGCATGCTAATAAAGGTGTGTCAGATGTTAATTAGATTTGAACAAACACATGGAAATAGTGTGGTATGCTTTCTTCCATGCATTATTTAATACATGCTTTCTAAGGCCTAACATTTTAAAGCTACCTCAGTCCAGGTGTTTACTTGTAGCATGCATTCTATTTAAAGAGCTTAGCTGTCAGCATGCATTGTGGGTTTTGAAGATACAGGAGTCGGAGATACAGTTAATTGATCAGGAAGAGCTATAGCTGATGTGACATGGACATTTGAGAACAGGAGGCTCAAGAGAGAAAGAAAGAGATGAGGAAGACAATGGAATAGATGAGGGAAAGGAAAGAGGCACAAAGGCAGACAGAGAGGAGAAAGAGGCCAGAGAGAACCTGGCCTAGAAGGTCTGGACCAGCAGAGTAGAGCAATAAAGAAGATACAGCCACGCATATTCATTCCTTGGACCACCCAACTGGACCTGCCAGAAGATGAAATAATAGACATGTACTGCTTGAGTTTAGAGACTTATTTATTTATTTATTTATTTATTTATTTAAAAGCTTTTACTATACCGACATTCGTAGGACACATCACGCCGGTTTACAAATAACTGAAGCAGGCAGAAATGACAATGAACATGGTTGGGGTAAGGGGAGCAGGTGAGAAAAGGGGAGGGGGGGCAAGGGGCAAGAACAGCGGGAAGGATAAAGGGCAGGCGAGCGAGAAGTGACAGGAATAAACAATAATGAACAGTGCGAAAAACAACATATCTGTAACTATTTTCTTAAATGACAAAGTAAAAGGCGAAGTACTTATTTACATTATTTCCTTGGGACGTCTCCATGGCGGACAGAGTACAGTAGGTAGGGAACTGGGTGGGAGCGGTGCGAGAAATAGGATGGAAAGAGTAGCACCTCGAAGGCAGACGGGGTGTAAAGACGGGGTGAGAAGAAAGAGAATGGGTGAGTTAGGAGCAAAAAGATGGAGGACGGCAGCAGACGTAAAGGGGGATGAGGGCTATGTTTGATTAACATCTAGATAGGCTTGCCTGAAGAGCCATGTCTTGATACCTTTCTTGAAGGTATGTAAGGAGGGCTCAAGTCGTAGATAGGGAGGAAGTGAATTCCAGAGGGTGGGGCCAGCGATAGTGAAGGCTCTTTCTCTGGTATTGGTAAGGTGTGCGGTTTTGAGGGGTGGGGTGTGCAGGGTGCGAGGGCAGTTCTAGTGGGGTGATTAGAGGTACGGAAACGTGGCATGTCCTTGAGCCATGCAAAGTTATTTTTATGCAGGGCATTGTGCAGGATGGTGAGGGTTTTGTATTGAATACGGAAAGGGAATGGTAGCCAGTGCAAGCCCTTTAGTATAGGGGTTATGTGTTCAGTCTTACGGGTATTAGTTCTAATTCTCACCATAGCGTTCTTTGAAGAGTTAAAAACTGGCATTGATACTCAAACTGCCAGGTTTCACATTATAAGCTTGTCAAACTGTTGAGATTTCTACATTATTTCACCTCTGAGGCTTTTCAAAGCACAATGGCTACAGTTCATAAGATGGAGAAAAGCATTCTTCCAGATGTCTCCACCAGATACTGCTATCTCTCCACAAATGAATTGGGATGCATATTCAATATCTCAATCAAAAGCAACAATGGGCAGGACCTCAGAAATTATTTTTATAACATCTTCAGCCTACCTAATGTGTTGTGCGACCTGGCCGCGTGGGTGCTGCGACCGGGCCTGCTCACCTGGCTTTTCCCTCCACCAGCGCGGGCTTGGCTGCTGCCGTGAACCCCCGGCGTCCCCGTCTCTCACCGCGGCCTTCCTTGTCCTTGCAGGCCTCACAGCGAATCTCCCGTCGGGGCTCCGCGTCTTCGGCTGACTCGGCCCCACCCCTAGGCGCGCGTGCGGTCGACGTCAGCATATTTAAAAGGCCCAGCGTGGGAAAACCCCTGGAGGTGTGCCCCGATGACATCACACAGGCCCTGTGTATAAGGCAGGGCTCAAACCCCTGATCCCTGCCTTGGCAATCGGGTCGACACTTAGGTGTGCTAGTTTGCCTGTTCCAGTGTCTCTTGTAAGAGCGTTTCCTGTTCCAGCGTCTCCTGTTCCTGTGTCTCCTATTCCAGTGTCTCCTATTCCAGTGTCTCCTGTTCCAGCGTCTCTTCGTTCCTTGGTAGTACTTTCTGGACTGATCTCACAGTACTGACCATTGCATGTTCTTGACCACATCTGACCATTGCCTGAAACCGACCTCTGCCTGTCTACTGACCACTTCTGACTGCAGCCTGGAACCGACCTCTGCTTGTCCTTTGACCACATCTGATCACTGCCTGGAACTTGACCTTCACCTGACCTGACTATGCCTGGACTGACCACTGGAACTGACCCTTGCTTTGGCTGACCATGCTGGCTGATATTCTGGCCTTGATCCTCGCTATCCACTCAGACACTCTCTTCTGGCCTTCCGTGACTATCGGACCATTCTGTTTGGACATTGACATCACACCCTTGTTCCTGGTGGGCACACCCCTTCGCTACCTCTCCGGGAGGCCCTGTGAGGCCCACCTAAGTTCAGGCAGCCCGGGTACCCAAGGGCTCAACCTGTGGAAACCCTGGACTATTATTGGCGAAGCTCCAGCTAGCCTCTGTCTCCTCCTGTGCTCCGCCTCCTGGTGGCAGGCACTCTCTGGGTCCGACCAGCGGGCCGTACCAATCCTGTACCAGGCAAAGGGTCCACCCCCAGTGCAACAGGTTGCCAAGGCCATGAACTCGGCGGAGTCTCCCGCCTTGCAGGCCTTGCTGGCCTAGTAACTCATATCCGAGAACAACAACGGATCATGGAAGCGTTAGTTTCATCTGTGGAGAAACTATGTTCTCAGCTAGAGGATTCTGTCATGGCCAATTCAGGGGGTTTAGCTACAACCCTGCCCCTGCGGGCACCATTGGCCCTCCCAGCTCCACCCCATTTCAACGGGGTTCTGTGCCTTTGCTGAGGTTTATAAAACAATGCTATATGCAGTTCACACTGCAACCCTCACTGTTTCCTGATGAAGCAACCAAGATCACTTTCATCCTCTCGCGCCTTGAAGGGAACGCCCTGGCATGGGCTTCCCCACTTTGGGAGCATTCTGACGCCATCCTTCGCCAGCTCCCCCAGTTCATCTCCATCTTCCAATGGACCTTCAAGGATCCTGGCCGACAGGCGGTCAGTGGCTACCACCTACTCCACCTCCATCAAGGCTCGCACTCGCTCGCTGAATTCAGAGTGGAGTTCAGGACACTAGCCACAGAACTGGGGTGGCAAGAAGACTGCATATGCGCACTCTACCAAGAGGGACTGTCTCCTGCCCTTAGGGATGAACTGGCCGCCTGTGAGATCCCTGCATCTCTGGAAGACATGATTTCTCTGGTCATCAAGACTGACCATCATCTGCGACAGCGACACCAGGAAGTAAGGGTCCTCTGACCTCCTGCTCTATGTCCATCTCGTTCAGCGAGTCCACAGTTGAAGGCCTTACCAGCACCTCCTCCGCCACCCGAAGAACCTATGCAAATTAATCGTGGCCAGAGGAACACCTTCGGCGTAAAAAGGAACGTCTCTGTCTATATTGCGGTGGTTACGGCATATCTCCTACAAACTTGCCCCATGCATCCGGGAAACTCCAAAGCCTGAGCCTGGCGGGGGTCCCAAGCTTGGGCGCTACTGTTGCTGGCCCCAACTACTGCTTCCAATATCCCTCCTCAGGGAGTCATGTTCCTTTGCCACTAACGCCCTCGTAGACACTGGGGCGAGTAGCAATTTTATTCTGGACGATATCGTCTCACTACTCCAGATCCCACTTCAACCACTAGAGGTACCACTCCTCATTGCCTTGATCCAGGGAGAGCATCTCCCCGAACGTATTACTCATCATACCGTGTCCTTTTGCCTCACTGTGGGAACCCTCCATGACGAGGAAATCTCTCTCTTAGTCCTGAAACAATCACACATTCTGTAATCATCGGACTTCCTTGGCTCCAATTACACGCACCCCACTTCGACTGGCAATCTCTGCAACTAACTCAGTGGGGCACTTGTCATTCCTCAATGAGGTTTTTGTTGGCTGGGTGTGAAGCATGTTCTGGTATGCACTTCTGATTGGTCTATTGGAGATGTGTTGCTGTAGTTGGAAGGATAGGTTGAGGGGGGAGATGTTGTGAAGAGCCTTGTGAATCATCATGAGGGATTTAAATTGTATCCTAAATTTTATAGGCAGCCAGTGAAGATTTTGGAGGATAGGGGTGATGTGATCCCATTTTTTGGTGTTAGTGAGAATTCTGGCCGTCGCGTTCTGGACCATCTGAAATGGTTTGATGGTGTTAGCTGGCAGGCCCAGGAGGAGTGAGTTGCAATAGTCCAGTTTAGGGAGGATGATAGATTGAAGTACCAAGCAGAAGTCTCGGAAGTGTAGAAGAGGTTTTAATTTTTTTAAGACTTGCAATTTGAAGAAGCAGTCTTTGGTAGTATTGTTTATGAACTTGGTGAAGTTGAGTTGGTTGTCCAGAAGTACACCAAGATCTCTTACTTGTGGCGTGTGGTCAATTGATGTGAAGGAGAGTTGGGTGGAACTAGTTGGGTTGAATAGAGAGCACTTGTCTGGAGCTATTATGAGGATTTCAGTTTTGCTAGTATTTAGCACGAGGTTGAGGCTTGTTAGCATGTTTTTGATTGCCGAAAGGCAGCTGTTCCAGTAAGACCACGTTTTGTGGAGGGATTCCATTATCGGGATGAGGATCTGAATGTCATCCGCGTATAGGAAGTGTGTTAGCTTGAGGTTAGATAGTAGATGGCAGAGTGGAAGGAGATAAATATTGAATAGTGTAGGTGAAAGGGATGATCCTTGAGGTACCCCCAGCTTTGATCTGATAGGGAGTGATTCTTTGTTGTTAATCCTAACCTTGTATTGCCTGTTTTCAAGGAAAGATTTGAACCAGTTGAGCGCTGAACCTGTTTATACCAATATCTGCTAGACGCTGAATGAGGCAGGAATGGTTCACAGTGTCGAACGCTGAGGAGAGGTCCAGTAAGACGAGAAGGAAAGGTTGACCATTTTCCAGGTTGATGAGGATGTTATCAGAAAGCGAGGCTAGTAGAGATTCAGTGTTCAGTGACTTTCGAAATCCAAATTGATTGGAGATTAGAATGTCATTCTCTTCTAGGAATTCGGATAGTTGTCTGTTTACTACCTTCTCCATGATTTTTGCAATCATTGGGAGGTTGGCAATTGGTCTGAAGTTAGCTGGGTCAGTGGGTGGAAGGTTAGGTTTTTTAAGGAGAGGCTTGAGAATAGCAAGCTTGAGTTGGTCAGGGACTTGACCTTGGGAGAGCGAGCAGTTTATGATGTCTGCTATCGGTTTAGCGATGATGTTAGGAATGGAGAACAGTAGATTGGATGGGATGTGGTCAAGTGGGTGGGACGAGGGCTTCATCTTCCTAAGGATGTTTTCAATTTCTAAGGCGGATGTCTGCTCAAGGGAAGCCTTGAGCAGACGACATTTTAGTAAAATCATTATGTTTTTAGTAAAACGTAATGATTTCATATGCTAATAAAATGTGCAGTTTCATTATTGATGTTGGATTAGTGAATGAAACTGAAAGTACCTGCGGTCTTGAACATTACAAAATCTGAATCTTACAATGCTGCAGAGAAAGTTTATGTATAAGTGTATAAAGACATAAATATATGTATTATATATTGCAGAGTTGCTAGCAGTGATGCTAGATTTTTATTTATTTATTTAATTTTATAAGCTTTTGAAATTATACCTTTTCCTAAAGGAAGGCCCAAGGCAAATTACATAGTAACAAGGCATTGAATGCACAAGTAATGGATACATACAGATATGATGTAGATTGCAAGTAAACAGATACAAAATAGGTTATATTAGGTAGGAATAAAAAAAAAGTAGTAAAATGGGAATACAATGGATATACATAGTCAAACACCAGCAGCATGAGAAATATTAAGAACCAGGCAGAGGTTCGTGGTCAGGAAGACTTCCAGTGGCAGGTGCTAGATGAGTCTCTGCTGCAGGCCTGACTAAACAGCCCACCTTTAACTTTGACCTGAAACATTAGCCAACACATTTCCAGGTTCAGTGTAGAGGTAACTTGTTCCATATTCTAGGGGAAGAGCAGCTGACTGCATGAAGTCTCAGGCATGTTAGTCTCATTCATGTTAGTCTAGCTGAAGCCAGTGGAGGAGAGGAAAGAAGGGCCTGTTGGGGGATGAAATTCACTTGTGAAAGCAGTTGGAAAAAATATTCAGAGGTCCCTTGAGTCACACATTTGAAGATAATGTAAAATGTTTGTAAATGTTATATTGCTTTCAACCAGGAAATAGTGTAACTGATGCAGAATCGGCATAACCTATGGATGCTGGTCATGGCTCCTTGCTCCAATGACTGTCCCAAGGACTCCAGAGGACAGAAGGTGTAATGAGTAGAGATGTGAATCGTGTCCTCGATCGTCTTAACGATCGATTTCGGCTGGGAGGGGGAGGGAATCGTATTGTTGCCGTTTGGGTGTGTAAACTATGGTGAAAAATCGTTAAAATCGTGAGCCGGCACACTAAACCCCCCTAAAACCCACCCCCGACCCTTTAAATTAAATCCCCCACCCTCCCGAACTCCCCCCCCCCCCAATGCTTTAAATTACCTGGGGATCCGGCGGTGGTCCAGAACGGCGGCGGTCCGGAACGGCCCCCTCAATAGAATCGTGTTGTCTTCAGCCGGCGCCATTTTTCAAAATGGCCGCCGCAAAATGGCGGCGGCCATAGACAAAAACGATTCGACGAAGGAGGTCGTTCCGGACCCCCGCTGGACTTTTGGCAAGTCTTGTGGGGGTCAGGAGGCCCCCCCAAGCTGGCCAAAAGTTTCCTGGGAGTCCAGCGGGGTTCCGGGAGCGATTTCTTGCCGCGAATCGTTTTCATATGGAAAATGGCGCCGGCAGGAGATCGAGTGCAGGAGGTCGTTCAGCGGCGGTCCGAAACCCCCGCTGAACGACCTCCTGCAGTCGATCTCCTGCCAGAGTATGGTGGCTTCTTTTCTAAATGAATTCTAAGGACAGGAATCTAGTGGCCAGACCGACAGGGTCTACCACATCTGTATTTTCTTTGACAGAGCACAGCCATTCCCTCAGACCTTCTCAGGACCAGTGGAAGCATTAGGCGGGGTAGGCGGTGACCTAGTGTGCAGGACAGCAGGACAGCCGGTGAGCACGAAGCTGGAGGGTGCTTTCCATGTTTGGGTTTGTATTTCTTTGAGGAGCTGGGGCTGTTTGTCGTCTGTGTTTTGAGAGAGAGAGAGAGAGAGATAACATGAGGACATCACCGCCTAGGGCGGCTGGACACCCTGCTACTGGCACTGGAACTTCTTCTGCAGACTCCTTAGGGTAAAATCATAGATGAAGGGTATATATCTTACAGATGAAGGGTATATATCTTATATATCTTATATTATAAACAAAGAAAAGAAATTATTTTTAAGTGACACCTAGGGGTCCCTGGCAGCACCTATTGGGGGAACATCTCACAAGGTTTGACACAATAATGTATGCCATGGTGCTGAAATCTAAGGGAGCCCTCACCATGGGCTTTCAGAGACTTATCTATGACTTATCTAGAGCTTGACTCTATTTTCCTACACTTCTCTTTGAAAAAAAGGCACCAATACACACTATATCAAACCTATTGGTGTAATTAAGTGTATATGTGTGCTCTGTTCTGAAAGAAGTCATGATCTGTAGCCCTCTACTGAAGACTGTCATTGTAATGGTTGAGTTGTAGAGGGAGGAATGTGAGGGAATAAAACCGTTAAGTACTTTAGTTCTATTGTGACAGGCTCTAATTAAACTGAAAATCTAAAGAAGTAAGATAAAGTGTAAAGATTCATTGCCAACTTCACTTCCAAGCTGCAGGTGGCACTGTGAACTGCTTGGACTATTTATCCAATCCTTTTAGTCCTGTCTCTCTCAGGTTTCCCCAGCAGCCATCTTGTTTCCTGCCTAGACATGAATTTATATTCAGGTTTTTCCGTCAGTCAGTTGTCAGAACTTGCTTCTACCTCCTGATCGTCATACTTGAGTCCATCCTTGTTACTTGTAACCAGAAGACTTCTTCGTCTCCAGTTTCTACTCCAGCATTCCTGCCTGATCTCCTTCCTATTCTTAGACTCCTGGTGTGCTCCAGTTCCTCAATTTGTTCCAAGCTTTGAACTCTTTGTGTCAGAGGCTGCCCCCATTCCTCATTTCACAGCAGTTACCAACACCTGAGGGATCAATCTGAGGGGAAATTGTTGGCAAAAATGGAAGAAGAAACAAACAAACACCGTGCTTATATATAATAATAATATCCAGCATAAAGGCCCACCATATTAAGCACTACCAGCATATTCACGCCTTCATTGCTTTACATATAATCATCGGTCCTGTCTTATCTATCCATGGACCCCATCATATATTATGCAAGTAAAATGTCACTTAATTTGAATCTGAAGCTGACACAAATCTTCCTTTAAGTAGCAGATGTAACAAATCCCATCAATCCCAACACGTGCCGTGTTTCGAGTAAAACATTCTGCTTCAGTGGATGGTGCTACCTATTGCCAAGGAACTTCCTTTTAAACTACATTATTTTAAATAAATGACATTTTACTTGCATAAAAAACTTTACAAAAATATAAGATGAAGTCCATGGATAGATATGACAGGACCGATGATTATATATAAAGTAATGAAGGTGTGAATATGCCGGTAGTGCTTAATATGATGGGCCTTTATGCTGAATATTATTATTATATATAAGCATGGTGTTTGTTTCTTCACAATTGTTTTTTTGGCAATTTATTTGATCATAAATAGAAGATGCCCAGCTTTCCTGCTCTCACTATCATTGACCTGTCTTTGTCTTTCCTGATGGTTGGCCTCTCATTCCTGGCACAACCCACAGATGACTACTGTCACACAAAGATGCTGGGTCAATAATAATAATAATAATAATAATAATAAACCATAACAAATGAGTAAGATGACTTGCTGGAAAACTATAAATAAGCTAGCATTCCAGATTTCTGCTTCTGGATCTTGCATTCTGTACACCACCAAAGTAATGCATTTCTAAGAGTGGAGGAGGCAGGCCTTTATTTTGATTAAGCCATCTTAGGTTAAACCTAGTGAAGTCCATATTCAATAAGCTGACGAGTGAGTAAGTTGTCCTGATAAAGTTATCCAAATAACTTTAGCTGAATATTCAGCAGGACATATTGTGGGTCAATATTCAGAGCCATTTCGATGGATAACACAAGTTATCCATCTAAATGGCTTGTTTTGAATATTTCCTTTACTTATCCAGCTCACAGTTATCCGGAGAAGTCTTTATCCACCTAAGATTTAGCCAAATAAGAAATGAGAGTGTTAGGGGCATTCTGGGGTAGGGCAGATTTAGGTGAATAAATTATCCAGTTAACTCCAATATTAAGCGTGACCCAGATAGGTTTTTGGCCTCTCTAGACATGCCAGAGAGAAGATCTAAAAAGAATATAGCTGGTTGAGTGTAGTAAGCTTTAAAAAAAAAAAAAAGAAAAAAGAATTGTAAGTCTACTGGCCATAAAGTCACCCATGCTAGGTCCAATACTCGACTGTGCTGGGCTGATACTGCTACCCCCCCCCCCCCCCCCTAAAAAAAACAAACCTTAATTTTGAATAAAATAACAACATTCCTCCACCAGGACCAGTCTCACCACTTGCCCCCCCCCCCTCCCCCCTTCCATCAAATGATTCTTAAAGTTCTATTTTCCAGGGACCCTCCCCCCTCAGGGTACCTTATTTTCCTTTAGTTTTCAGCCCAAATCACGTTAGCGGCCTACCGTAGCCTGGGCCCGTGGTTCCTGTTGTTGCTTAGAAGCATAGGCTTCTAGCGTGGCTCCATAAGTGCTACCCTAGAATGCTCCTGATCTGCCCATGACTTATTCAGCTAAGGTTTTAGCCAGCTAACACGATCAAACATGTGGGAAATGTAAAACCCCAGGATTTGACTGGCCGCACCCCCCCTCCCCCCGAGACTAGCATATTAAGTGAATATCCTATAGTTATCCTAATTAAAGGCAGATCACAAGCAGTTTACTTGGTTGCAATCTTACATACTTTATTACCTTAACAAAGTGCATGAGCAGTTTGATCAGGAAAAATAAAAACAGTATCTTCACATACAAACAAATGGGACTTGGTGAGTAATCATCCATTTTCCAACTGCTCAGCATAACTTTCATTCATGCAAACTCCTGGTATCCAGTCTTCTGCTTCTCAGAAAAGCTGAGGTGCTTAGAGACCTTGGTATTCATATTAATTAGCTAAATGATTCTATTTAGCAGTGATCAAAGTACAAGAGCTTAGTCAAAACACCAAGACTGAGCTGATAAGCCTGGATATAATATCAGTCTTATCATCATGTATTGGGTCATGCATCAGTTTATACTGTTTGAATTATTTTGGGATACTATTTATTTACCATTGAATCAAACATTCACTGATAGTGCTTTTGATTAAACTGTTTTCCCCAAATA
Organism: Rhinatrema bivittatum; assembly: GCF_901001135.1. Taxonomy (NCBI): domain Eukaryota; kingdom Metazoa; phylum Chordata; class Amphibia; order Gymnophiona; family Rhinatrematidae; genus Rhinatrema; species Rhinatrema bivittatum. Next base: position 471,054,282 of record NC_042615.1, on the reverse strand, counting down.
TTACTTTCTAGTTGTGTGCATGCAAAAACATATTTTTGTGCCATTTTGACATTTCATTTCTGATTTTGTCTTTTTATTTATTTTGTTTCTCTGTTTGCTTCCCAGCGAGGGAAGCAATGCATCCTATTTCTGACTTTAACATTGGGATTTTCTATCCAAGTTTTTATTAGCACAGGCATAAACACCCAAGGGCACCAAGAAAGGGGCAGAGAAGCCAGCACTGAGGCATCAATGCCCCCAAGGCATGACATGAAGGCGAAGGCAGCAGGAGCAGGGCAAAAACACTGAAAGGCACTAGAATAGGGGCAAAGCAGCAGAAGTGCCATGAGCACTTCAAAGTACTGAGAGAGAGGCAAAACAGCATCACCAATGGCAACATCGCTCCAAATCATCCCAAGGGAGGCAGGGCAAGAGAAGTTTTTTCTTTTTTCTTTCTGGAGCAAAGACAACCAGTGGATCTAACAGAGAGGCAGGGAATCAGGAGTAGGTCTGTGGATAACAGCAACGATGACGACAGAACCTCAAGAAACTGTTCATTTTTGGTTCAGAATCCCTATGTGTTTCAAATGAATGTACATCCCTATCAGTTATGAATTATATGGACTTGCAATGTGCCCCAGCATTGAAAATACCCATTCACTAAGCACTAGGGGTGTGCATTCGGATTGACCGCATTAGTAAAACGCAACTCATATTTTTTTTTTACTTAAAAAAATTGATTCGACATAAACGATCGGATTTCCCACATATCGAACATAGATATGTTCGATATGTGGGAAATCGCGATTGTTGAGCCAAAATAAAAATATAAACCCCCTCACCCTCCTTAATCCCCCCCCCCCGGACTTACCACAACTCCCTGGTGATGGAGCGAGGAGTGAGGACGCCATTTCTGCAATCCTTGGCGAGAAGCATGTGACGTCGGCGGCACGTCGAGTGACGCCGGCGTCACGTGATTCCCGGCTCGTTCGCGCCGGACGGCTCGTTCGGCCCAAAAAGAACTTTTGGCTAGCTTGGGGGGGCCTCCTGACCCCCCAAGCTGGCCAAAAGTTCTTTTTGGGCCGAACGAGCCGTCCGGCGCGAACGAGCCGGGAATCACGTGGCGCCGCGTCACTCAGATGCGACGTCACGTGATTCCCGGCAAGTTCGCGCCGGACGGCTCGTTCGGCGCGAACAAGCTGGGAATCACGTGACGCCGACGTCACGTGATTCCCGGCAAGTTCGCGCCGGACGGCTCGTTCGGCCCAAAAAGAACTTTTGGCCAGCTTGAGGGGGTCAGGAGGCCCCCCCAAGCTGGCCAAAAGTTCTTTTTGGGCCGAACGAGCCGTCCGGCGCGAACTTGCCGGGAATCACGTGACGTCGCATCTGAGTGACGCGGCGCCACGTGATTCCCGGCTCGTTCGGCCCAAAAAGAACTTTTGGCCAGCTTGGGGGGGTCAGGAGGCCCCCCCAAGCTGGCCAAAAGTTCTTTTTGGGCCGAACGAGCCGTCCGGCGCGAACGAGCCGGGAATCACGTGACGCCGTGTCACTCAACGTGCCACCGACGTCACATGCTTCTCGCCAAGGATTGCAGAAATGACGTCCTCACTCCTCGCTCGATCACCAGGGAGTTGTGGTAAGTCTGGGGGGGGGATTAAGGAGGGTGAGGGGGTTTAATTTTTTTTTTTGCACATATGTACATATACCCAACTCATTGGATTTTTTTTATGTCCATATTGGCCGCAAGTGGGACCCCTTTTCGGACATAAAAAATATGAACATAAAATTTTGCTCTGCACATCCCTACTAAGCACATTGGTTGGTGGGTAAGAAAGAAAATGTTGGACTAACTTGGTGCGGTCTGACCAGATAGTAGCTTTGTGTGTCCAATATGCCAAGAAGTCTTGAAAGTACCATCTGACTGAAGATTCTTCAGGAGTCTCCTCTGAGGGTGGGGAGAAATGCAGACCTCTTCTGACAACTGCTGAAGTTATGGTCTATGTTAGGAGAGCCTGTTCTGCAATAGCTATGGGGCTGAGGCAGCTCAACGAAGAGGAGGAGGAGGAGGAGGAAGTGGTAGCTAACAGAGTGCTGCTGATACTGACAGTGCTGCAAAGGGCATCCACTCTTTCCTTCTCATCCACACTGACCCTTTGCCTCCAACTCACATTCCTGCACCCTAGCATCCAGCTTGGACTTGAGGGTGAACTTTATTTACCTGTGGGTCATATAGGGTGGCCCATATATAATAATCCAGTTGGGTGAGGAGTTAGAACCAATTTTGCATGCTCCCCACTAGCACCAATACCTCTAATGTCATTCATGCTCCCACCAGAAGCCCTGTATCTTCTCCAGGAAGTTGACTATGGAGCTGACCTTGCTTGGGAAGGCTGTGGATGATCTCAGGGCCTCCTTGGCATCCTTGAAGGGCTTCAGGACATATACACCATGGCAATCTAAACCGATGTCACTATCCACAGTTAACTCATTAAGTGGTATGTGCTGCTTCACTAACCTCTGTGGCATGAAGTAGGTAGAATTCCATCTGGTGCCCACATCCTGAATAAACTGGTTCAGATGTTCATGCAACTGATTCTTATTTTTGCTGTAGTTAGTGCCCATCCTTCAGTTCAAATGTCTGACTATTTTTCCACACCTATCTGTCAGATAATGCAGGACAATGCTATTGATCTGCTTGCCCCTGAGACCAAGTGCACCCCTTATTAGAGATGTGAATCGTGTCCTCGATCGTCTTAACGATCGATTTCGGCTGGGAGGGGGAGGGGATCGTATTGTTGCCGTTTGTGTGTGTAAAGTATCGTCATAATCGTTAAAATCGTGAGCCGGCACACTAAAACCCCCTAAAACCCACCCCCGACCCTTTAAATTAAATCCCCCCCCCCCAAATGCCTTAAATTACCTGGTGGTCCAGCGGCACACTAAAACCCCCTAAAACCCACCCCCGACCCTTTAAATTAAATCCCCCACCTCCCAAAACCCCCCCCCAATGCATTAAATTACCTGGGAGTCCTCCGTAGCGGTGGTCCGTGGCTAAATCGGGGGAAGGGGGAGAGCACGAAAACCGGCAAACTAGATCGTGAGGTCTTCAGCCGGCGCCATTTTCAAAATTGCCGCCGCAAAATAGCGGCGGCCATAGACGAAAACGATTCGACGCAAGAGGTCGTTCCGGACCCCCGCTGGACTTTTGGCAAGTCTTGTGGGGGTCAGGAGGCCTCCCCAAGCTGGCCAAAAGTTCCTGGGGGTCCAGCGGGGGTCAAGCAGCGATTTCCTGCCGTGAATCGTTTTCCGTACGGAAAATGGTGCCGGCAGGAGATCGACTGCAGGAGGTCGTTCAGCGAGGTCCGGAACCCTCGCGAGATTTCCGGACCTCGCTGAAGACCTCACGATCTAGTTTGCCGGTTTTCGTGCTCTCCCCCTTCCCCCGATTTAGCCACGGACCGCCGCTACGGAGGACTCCCAGGTAATTTAATGCATTGGGGGGGGGTTTGGGAGGGTGGGGGATTTAATTTAAAGGGTCGGGGGTGGGTTTTAGAGGGTTTTAGTGTGCCGCTGGACCACCAGGTAATTTAAGGCATTTGGGGGGGGGATTTAATTTAAAGGGTCGGGGGTGGGTTTTAGGGGGTTTTAGTGTGCCGGCTCACGATTTTAACGATTATGACGATACTTTACACACACAAACGGCAACAATACGATCCCCTCCCCCTCCCAGCTGAAATCGATCGTCTCAGGGGCAAGCAGATCAATAGCATTGTCCTGCATTATCTGACAGATAGGTGTGGAAAAATAGTCAGACATTTGAACTGAAGGATGGGCACTAACTCCAGCAAAAATAAGAATCAGTTGCATGAACATCTGAACCAGTTTATTCAGGATGTGGGCACCAGATGGAATTCTACCTACTTCATGCCACAGAGGTTAGTGAAGCAGCACATACCACTTAATGAGTTAACTGTGGATAGTGACATCGGTTTAGATTGCCATGGTGTATATGTCCTGAAGCCCTTCAAGGATGCCAAGGAGGCCCTGAGATCATCCACAGCCTTCCCAAGCAAGGTCAGCTCCATAGTCAACTTCCTGGAGAAGATACAGGGCTTCTGGTGGGAGCATGAATGACATTAGAGGTATTGGTACTAGTGGGGAGCATGCAAAATTGGTTCTAACTCCTCACCCAACTGGATTATTATATATGGGCCACCCTATATGACCCACAGGTAAATAAAGTTCACCCTCAAGTCCAAGCTGGATGCTAGGGTGCAGGAATGTGAGTTGGAGGCAAAGGGTCAGTGTGGATGAGAAGGAAAGAGTGGATGCCCTTTGCAGCACTGTCAGTATCAGCAGCACTCTGTTAGCTACCACTTCCTCCTCCTCCTCCTCCTCCTCCTCGCGAGATTTCCGGACCTCGCTGAACGACCTCCTGCAGTCGATCTCCTGCCGGCGCCATTTTCCGTACGGAAAACGATTCGCGGCAGGAAATCGCTCCTTGACCCCCGCTGGACCCCCAGGAACTTTTGGCCAGCTTGGGGGGGCCTCCTGACCCCCACAAGACTTGCCAAAAGTCCAGCGGGGGTCCGGAACGACCTCTTGCGTCGAATCGTTTTCGTCTATGGCCGCCGCCATTTTGCGGCGGCCATTTTGAAAAATGGCGCCGGCTGAAGACCTCACGATCTAGTGTGCCGGTTTTCGTGCTCTCCCCCTTCCCCCGATTTAGCCACGGACCGCCGCTACGGAGGACTCCCAGGTAATTTAATGCATTTGGGGGGGGTTTGGGAGGGTGGGGGATTTAATTTAAAGGGTCGGGGGTGGGTTTTAGGGGGTTTTAGTGTGCCGGTTTTCCTGCCCTCCCCCTTCCCCCGATTTATGATTTTTTGACGATAAATCGGGGGAATTGGTATTGTATCGTGGCCCTAACGATTTTTGATGATTTAAAATATATCGGACGATATTTTAAATCGTCAAAAAACGATTCACATCCCTACCCCTTATTGACAGATGAGGTAAGTGTGCAAGACATCAAATTCCCTTATAGCCAGCATCAACCACTGCCCTGATCATATTGTTGCCACTATTTATAACAAAAAAGGACTTTAGTATTCATGTCTCTGTGGCCTAGCAAGCCTTCCATCATGCTCTCCACCCCCCCACCCCCCACTCCAATCACTGAAGTATGGCTCTCATCTATCACCTGGGAGTGTAGCACAGCTCAGCTGTTCTCTGCTGATAGGTCCCTACTAGAGCTGCTGCATGCCTTGCCTTATCCAGCTGCCATCAGTGTACTCACAGGGGGAGGTAGTGTAAGGTGAGTGATGTATTGTGCTGAATTATGAACTGCAGCTGTAGTTACACAATGTTAGATTGCACATATTAGAAGCTACCACCCAGGAAAGAGATCTAGGCATCATAGTGGATAACACATTGAAATTGTTGGCACAGTGTGCTGCAGTCAAAAAAGCAAACAGAATGTTAGGAATTATTAGGAAGGGAATGGGGAATCAAACGGAAATTGTCATAATGCCTCTGTATCGCTCAATGTGTGACCGCACCATGAATATTATGTACAATTCTGGTTGCCTCCATCTCAAAAAGATATAGCTGCACTGGAGAAGGTACAGAGAAGGGTGACCAAAATGATAAAGGGGATGCAATAGCTCTCCTGTGTGGAAAGGCTAAAGAGGTTAGGGCTTTTCAGCTTGGAGAAGAGACGGCTGAGGGGGGATATGATAGAGGTCTATAAAATCCTGAGAGGTCTAGAATGGGTAAATGTGAATCAGTTATTTACTCTTTCAGATAATAGGATCAGAGGGCATTCCATGAAGTTAGCAAGTAGTATATTTAAAATTAATCAGAGAAAATTATTTTTCACTCAACGCACAATAAAGCTCTGGAATGTGTTGCCAGAGGGTATCGTTAGTGCAGTTAGTGTAGCTGGGTTCAAAAAAGGTTTGGATAAGTTCTTGGTGGAGAAGTCCATTAACTGCTATTAATCAAATTGACTTAGGGCCAGATTTTAAAATGGTTACGCACATAAGGTACGCGCGTAACCCTTTTAAAACCCCTCCTGCATGCGCCCTGGGATGCGCGTAAGTTCCGGGGCTTGCAAAAAGGGGCGGTCGGGGGCATGGCCAGGGGCTGTGGTTTCCGATTGGGGGCGTGTTCAGGGGTGTGTGGGCGGTCCGGGGGCATGGCCGAGTGCCCCGACACAGCGTCCTGTGTCGGGGCCTGCCGCCCAGGCGAGCGTAAGTTACTACTGCCCGGACGCAGTAGTAACTTTTCAGATAAAGGTGAGGAGGGGTCTAGATAGGGCTGGGAGGGTGGTTTAGGTAGGGGAAGGGAGGGGAAGGTGCGGGGGGGGAGGAAACGGGCAGCGCGCGCAGGGCTTGGCGTGCACAAGTTGCACAAATGTGCGCCCCCTTGCGCGCGCCGACCCCAGATTTTATAAGACACGCATGGCTACACGCGTATCTTATAAATCCAGCGTACTTTTGTTCGCACCTGATGCACGAACAAAAGTATGCACGCGCGCTGTCTTTTAAAATTTACCCCTTAGGGAATAGTCACTGCTATTACTGGCATTAGTAGTATGGGATCTACTTAATGTTTTGGGTACTTGCAAGGTACTTGTAGCCTGGATTGGCCTCTGTTGGAAACAGGAAGCTGGGCTTGATGGACGCTTGGTCTGACCCAGTATGGTAACTTCTTATGTTATGTTCATAGGACCACATGTTCCAAAATATAAAGATGACTGAATAAATTTGTCATGGTGAGAATGCAGTGCATAAAAAACTATGTGATACTGTGTCTCTTTCCAAACTGATGGCCAAACCCAGCTTAAACAAGGAAATGTTAATTGAAGCCACCCTCCTGATAGAAAAGACCAACCTGAACAGTTGAAGCTGGTAATTGCTGAAGACAGATAGACTGTTCTCACCCCTTTCCAATGTTCATCTCAAACTGAAGAGCCATTCATTTGAATATATACACTGAAAACTGAACAGTGACCACCTCAAAAGCCAGCCAAAACTTGTCTTATCCTTTCTATTGCTGACTATCTGAAGAACTTGTAAAACCTTTTCTTACTTCTCCTCCACCAAACCATCTACTCAGACTGTCTCAACCAATTGCTTGCTGTGTGATGGTCATTATACATGTGACCAGTATTGCTGCAGTCCTACAAGATACCAGCAGAAAACACACCAGCAGATTCACAGATACAGATGGAAACCAGCAGATTCACACAGCCAGACCAGCACAAAAAATGTATTTACACACAAAAACCAGCAGAGAAAATATACAGACACAGAACAGAAAAAAAAACTCAGAAGAGCAAAGAAAAATTAAGTTGCATAAGGTTCATTCATCAGTGGACATAAGATAATAGGATACAAGAAGAGTGGTGTTAGTTATCAAAGTCTGTTATTTTGGAATATAATTACAGTAGAGTCAAACTATTCTTTCAGAACCTGGCTTTCTAATCTAGCTTTTAAATGCTGGGTGGATCATATTGTACCTTATTTTTTTTTAGTTTTCTGATTCTTATGATTATGACAGAGCTTTATCACTAACAGGACCCAAAATTTGGAACTTGCTTCCAACAACTATTAGAATGGAGACTAATTTGAAACAGTTTAAGTGCAACTTAAAAACATGGCTTTTTAATGAGGCTTATACAAGTCAGTCTTAAAAAGTTTATTTTTTACTGTTTGCTTTTCCTGTTCTACTGTATTTTCGACGTATGTTTATCTGTATTTTTTAGAGAGAAAGTCTGATGCTTTTATTTTGTTATTGCATTTATTTTATTTTATGAATTGTATTTTATAATTTTATAATATTAATATTATGTGTTATGATTATTATTTATAATATTAATATTAATATTATTTGTTATGATTTTTAAGATTATTTTTAGGTTAAATCTGATCTGTATTTTATTATGTTGTAAACTGTTATGATGGACTGCCTTAGTGCCGTATACAAAACCTAATAAATAAATAAATAATGTTTTCAGATATATAAAATATATATGATGTTAGTTATTGTTTTATTTTTAATATTCGGTTTATATGTTGTTTATTTGCTTTAATTTTAACTGTAAACCAATTTGATTTATTGCCAAGGTTGTATAGAAAATCTAATAAACTAAATGAAACACAGACTGAACAAAAATAGGAGAGGAGAAAAAAAGAAGAAAAATTACTATAGACAGAATCATCCTCAGGAGCTTCCAGAGAAAGATAGAATTCCAGTTGCTGAATTTCACAGCCTGGTCATATGCTACAAAATCCCTAAAACATATAGGGGCGGATTTTAAAAGGAGCGCGAATAGCCTACTTTTGTTTGCGCTCCAGGCGCAAACAAAAGTACGCTGGATTTTAGTAGATTCGCGCGGAGCCGCGCATATCTGCTAAAAACCTGGATCGGCACGCGCAAGGCTATGGATTTTGTATAGCCGGCGCGCGCCGAGCAGCGCAGCCTACCCCCGTTCCCTCCAAGGCCGCTCCGAAATCGGAGCGGCCTCGGAGGGAACTTTCCTTTGCCCTCCCCTCACCTTCCCCTCCCTTCCCCTACCTAACCCACCCGCCCGGCCCTGTCTAAACCCCCCCCTTACCTTTGTCGGGGGATTTACGCCTCCCAGAGGGAGGCGTAAATCCCCGAGTGCCAGCGGGCCTCTTGCGCGCCGGGCCGCGACCTGGGGGCGGGTATGGAGGGCGCGGCCACGCCCCCGGACCGCCCCGGGCCGTAGCCACGCCCCGTACCCGCCCCCAAAACGCTGCCGACACGCCCCCGAAACGCCGCGACGACCGGGCCCACCCCCGACACGCCCCCCTCGGAGAACCCCGGGACTTATGCGAGTCCCGGGGCTCTGCGCGCGCCGGTAGGCCTATGTAAAATAGGCTCACCGGCGCGCAGGGCCCTGCTCGCCTAAATCCGCCCGGTTTTGGGCGGATTTAGGCGAGCAGGGCTCTGAAAATCCGCCCCATAATTTGTATTGTTTAAGTCTCAGAGATAATTTAACATAAGCATTACTCTCTGATGCAGAGATTTCCCTGAACACCCCGAGAAAATGTAGGTATTCAAGTAGCAATACAATGCAAGACATGATGAGGTCCTTATTAGGCACATTTGTCTGGCTAAGGGCCTCATTTACTAAGTGTTTTTTACCATTAAATGCCTTAGTATATCAGGCCCTTTTCAATTTGGCACTCAGCCAGATAAACACTGAAATTTGTAAATCCCTCTGCTCTGATCACCATTAATATAGCTGGAGAGGTTTTTGCCTGGCTGAAAACTTATCCAGCTATGTAGGGGGCAGTCGAGGGTGTTTTGGAATGGAGTGGCATGATCCAGCTATAATGTTGATTTTCAGTGTTACTGGCTAACATAGCTGGATAACATTAAGACAGCTGAATAGCTGTCTTAATGTTATCCAGCTAGTGCAAAATGGCGCCGGCCGTACGGCAAACGATTCGACTGCAGAAGGTCGTTCCCGGACCCCCGCTGGACTTTTGGCAAGTCTTGTGGGGGTCAGGAGGCCCCCCAAGCTGGCCAAAAGTCCCTGGGGGTCCAGCGGGGGTCCGGGAGCGATCTCCTACGCTCCTGACGTCGGGGGACAAAAAACAAAATGGCGCCGGCGCTACCTTTGACCTGTCATATGACAGGGCAAAGGTAGCGCCGGCGCCATTTCTACAACGCACCGCAGGCCCGAGAGTAAAAGATCACACCGGGACCCCCGCTCCGGCAGTATGGGTTACCTCAATGGCTGTTCCACTCTGCCATTCAAAAATATCACACTAGTAACTAGGATCTCCAAATCCTCCTGACTTATCAGCTGGTAATATCCCCTTCCTCTAAATTATTATTTATGATCATTATTTATTAATTTTGATGAGCCACATTTCTTACATATGTCTATCAATGTGATGTACATAATCAAAAACAAACATACCATAATTAAAGGTAATAGTGAATGGAACACATTAAAAATTCAGAATTTTAAAACTAAAACTAAATCTTCCAATTCCAAATCTGATTCACCTGAATCAGAAGATTTGGAGATCTTCTCTAGCACAGATTAGTCAGAAAGAAGTAAGGAGTGTTGCACTGGCTTTAGCTCCTGCCCTCCTGCCACCCCCCTGCTGCTGCCAATCTTCACGGTGTGTGCCTTCTCTCCCTGCCCTGCACCAGGACTTGAAGGTGAAGGAAATGGCCACTGCTGCTGCTATGACACAGAAGCTGTCTTAGTCTGCTGCTTCTTGCCCTGCAGCCCTCCATCTCTGCTAGGTTTCTCTCTCTTCCTCTGAAGAAATTCATGCTTGATCTTGAACCAGGGGAGGCTTGGGGGGTTGCTGCTGCGGATACCATCACTCCTGCCAGCTGCCACTGCCTACTATTCCCAGCACTGCCACAATGCTTCCAGCAAAGTTTCTCTCCTGTGCCTTTCCCACGTCGTCTACTGCCTTTTAATGGTATTGTGGGCATTCTTAAGAAAGATAACACTGAATAGGGGGGTCTACTTGTGTGAGTGTACAACTGTTGCAGCTTCACTCTGTAGGTGTGGTAAAGTAGAAAAGGGAAGGCAAAGACCCACAGAGCTGGTATTCCCCTGGCTCAACCCTTCCATACAGGTTCCGCAACTTCAAGACACAATGTGATATCCCCCAGGATCATCTTCTCTTGAAAGGACCCACCACTTAAGAAAACACAGAGCCATGCTCACACACACATTTACTTACATGCTCTGAGTCAGCACGCAATAGATACAATAACATTGTCTATTATTAATGCTAAGAAATGTTCCAGAAAGCAAAGCAGACTGCACATACTGTATATAGCAAAGGCAATAGTTGCACTGATAATAGTGTAGTAGGAACACTTTTCTTATGGTTAGGGAAGCTGAATTGCTTCTGTCAGTGGGTATTCACTCTGCCATTCCACCACCTCCTCCCCCCCCCGCCCACTATTAGTTATATCCTTTCTGTCTGTGCGACTGAATCAGTGTTCTGAGAAACGCAGGTGGTTTTCCAAAACAACTGGCTTTTCTTGTGATTCTGCATTTAAGGTGGCTCAGTTTTGAGAAGAAACAAATGCTACATAAATTATTTGGATACAAATTATCCGGCTAACTTACATGGGCTATTATTCAGCAGCATGGCTATGCTGTAGAATATCCCTGAATTTGGCCTATATATATCCAGATAAATTATAGCCTTATAAGTCAGACCTGCTCTATAGCAAGTCTGATTTATCTGATTAACTTAAAAGGATAAGAATAAATATCAGACCTGTCTGGCTAAGGGGTTCACGGTCTAAGCTGTTATACTTTATCACGGTAGGGGGTCAAATATCATGGGGGTTGTTTTGGTGATATTCTATCCCTTCCTAGCAAACTAACACGATGGTCTCGCCATACAATATTTTACCAAGGGAGAAATGTGCAGCAAAAAATTACACGGCGAAATGAGGCCTATGTGTTAAAGGGCCCAAGGTCCAAAATACACCCACTTCAAAATGCAGAAATAAACCCTGGAGTCTCGGTATACCCCCCTGTCCTCCTCAGAGCGACCTGCTAAGATGGCCCCACAATAAAAAAAAGTAACAAATATTTCTAGAGCACACTTATAGGAAATAAATTTGAAACCGAATTTACTTTTTACTGTCATTCAGAATAAATTGGATTACTTCTTTTTTTTTTTTTATGGTTACAATTTCTTGAATGAATATTTAAAAATGGATTTAAAATTTGTAACATTATTTGGATTTAAAATTTGTAATGTGAATCAAATAATAGGTAATATGAATAATATGCAATATGACCTTTTCATTGACAAATTTAAGTTGTTGTCTAAGGATTGTAAAAAAGTTATAAATAAATAAATAAATAAGACAGTTACAAAATAAAATGTAAAATCGTGTGGTGATACCCCAGCCCCCCCCCCCCCTACACACACACAGTCAAATCTCTCCCCTTTACAGTAAACCCCCTATCCCAAAGAACATACTTGGTAGTAAACCACCTCCAGCTGCCCTGAAAATCCCCTCTCCCCCAAGACAACTTCTTTCATATAAAGTCCTGACTCAAAATAATTATCTGGTGGTCTAGGACCCATCCAGATACTTCCCCCACCCCCTGGACCTTCCTATATCTTAAAATGAATTATTGGTGATGCAGTGGGAGCTTGAATTGTTCCCTAGCTCTGGGCCCAATTGACTTCGTTTTTCAAAATGGCGCCAACTGACACTTTTCCCCTATCACATGGGACATTCTTTTTTTAACTTTTTCAATGCAGGGCTGCCACAGCAGGCAGCTCTGTGGTGCACATGGGAGTCTACCAAGACCGCCAGAGACATTTCTACATTTTGGACGTGCAGTTTATTTGAAGTCTGTCTCTTTAACAGGTCTCCTGAGTTGCAGTTGCACGTTAGCATCTCAATTTTCCCAGGAACAAATAAATAAACCTCCCTAAAATGCGATAATATGTCTGACTTTTTTCAAAGTCAGTCGAATTATTGTATTTGCATTGAATTGCCTATGCATTAGCTGCATTGCATGCATTAGAAAATTGTATGTAAGGAAATGCATGCATAGCAGCTCATTTCTATAGGGGAAGGAGCTCTTAGAAAATATCATACAATATGGCACTATTTATCATATGTTATTGCCATAACATGACATAGTAAATGTACCCCTAAGTTAGCCGGATAAGTAGCAATGACCAGCTCAACCCACTGATCACCCACTAGATATCCACCTAAGTATATATAATGCATGAATGTTTGGGGTTAGACATATGCATACTTAATAATCTGAACATACCTGATACATGCAGGTTATAATACTATAGTAGTTCTCCACACAGCCGTATACAAACCTATATGGGGCAGCATGGAGTTGTTTGAATGTTAGCCTCCCTGTGCATAAATTGTGTCAGCAAACCTATGCACACCACCTAGCAGGTGTATTTGTGAACCCATAATTTTCCAGGATAATTTTCAACCTTTATGTCTGCTTTGACAGTTGGTGGTTTATGAACATATTTGCCAGCTTGCTTATGCACGATGTTTACAAAATTACCCCCTTAGGGAGCAATTTTCCGAATCATTTCTACAGGTAAAACATTATTACAGTACCTGAATGTAATCCACTTGGAAGTGCCGAAAAGCAGAATATAAAAAATTTACATAACTATAAATAAATAAATGGGGCCTCCCTGAGATTGAAGAGAAGGGAAGAGGGCACTGTACCTTCTGGCCTGGCACCGATGGCTCTGCACAGAGGCTGCTGCTGCAGCTCCTGTACCATTGGTGGTCTCAAGGAATGGAAGATGATGTTAGACAACAGTGGTAGAATGATCACAGCAGCACAGGGCCCCCCCCCAAAGCTCCAATTGTTCCCCCTATTCACACACACACATACACACACACACATTCACAGACAGATGTGATGGTGGGATTGGACTTAAACTCATTTTTAAAATGCTCTGCAATTCTTTTCTTACTTGTTTAAAGATGTAGCAGAAAGAAAATCGGGGTCCAATTCACTGCCAATTATTTTGGCCTTCAAGAAGGCAAATGGCAGTCAAGTAGTGGGTTTCCTAAACATCTGTCAGAAAAGTAGATATTTAGCATTTCCAGATAGCTTTTTGCCTTACTTCTCTTTCCATGCTTGAAATAGGTGAACCAACCCCATTATGATAACAGGGATGTGGAGGAGAACTTGCTAAGGGACCTTATAGAATCCTCAATATTTGCCTTGGTGCACCTGCTACAAGACATGGGGCTGAGTTTCTTCTTGCATATCAGCCCGGCTGCCTTCTCTTCATTAGGCAGTTAGGGAAACCAGTGATGTTTATGGATTTATAGTCCATTATGTGTCCACAAGTTTAGCACCATTAAGACTAAAAGAGTCCTTGGCAATATCGCACCAATTCACAAAGCTGATCATTTAAGGCTGAGAATTACTGTCTGCAGTCCTCAAGCAGCTATCTCAATTTTTTGGCAATCGTGCAATATTGGACTAACACCAACTTGGCTTCTATCATTTTCATAATACAGAAACACTCCTCATGTGTAACAGACATTATTCAGTGTGGATTTGATTCAGGAGCAAGTTACATGCTGGTTGTGCTGGACATCAAGGCAGCATTTGATACACTGAATCATTCACTTCTCTCACATCGAAGGGAAATTGGGATAGGTGGTGAAGTACTCTCCTGGCTTGCATCCTAACCTCTCAGATTAATCCATGCAAATTAAGATCAGTTCTTTCCTCTCTTCATGGTATCCCATAATACCAGGAGTACTGCAGGGATGGGCCCTCTCTTCAGCACTGTTTAATGTCTACCTTACTCCGTTGTGTCGTTTACTAGGTCACTTTGGACTGTCATATAAACTCTATGCTGGCAACATCCACTTTGTATTTCCATTGAAATCTACATGGTCTGCAGCTGTTCATTTTTTTTATTTTTGTCTTACCTCCATTAAAAGCTGGCTTCAATGAAACATCCTAGCACTTAATGTGAAAAAAACTGAGGTAATGATTTTCAGACAACCATGTCCATATGGCATTCCTTCATCACTTCAATATGACGGCAGTTCTATCATACCATGGGGGTAACTTGCTGGTATGGTGGTTATAATCCTTAACCAATAAGCCTTCATACTGTTGATGCAACTCCATCCTTACTCTCTGTTTCATCAACAAGAGGAAATGTGGAAATGAGAAAATGGATTCAGTCAGCAACCAACAAGGACCCTGACTTTTACAGTCTGGGAAACTGAGAAGTATGGGGGTGACCTGTACAATGTGACAGATGCTACCACAAGCTTGCTGGGCAGACTGGATGGACCATTCTGTCCTTTGTTGCCATCATGTCTATTAAGGTTTGATATATGGGCGTTGTTGGTTATCTATGATACCCCAAGTAAAATCTGTGGTGCAGACATCCTTTATTAAATTGAAATTATTGCATCTCCTGAAGCATCGCCTCAAACCCTCCAGTTTCAATACTGTGCTTCAAGCATTAATTTTACCAGGAATTGATTATTGTAACTCTCATTATACCAGCTTACATCAATTTACTATTTGTCCATTACAAATTATTCAAAATTCTACAGCTCAGCCTTTGACAGGCACAAACATTTGTGAACATATTACACTGATTCTTAAGTCATTACACTGGTTACCGGTGCATTATCATCTCCAATAGAAAACAACAGTTATCATATACAACCTGTTATATATAATCTTTTCTCTTCCTGGATTGAGCCTACTTTACGAATATATACTTGCTCTTATTTGTTAAGCTTATCCGGACAGTATCCCCTTGATGTTCCCTCTCCTAAAGTAGGAAGCTTATCTATTACTCAAGACCACTTTTCTTTATTTTTGGGACCAAACTCTAGAACTTTCTGCCTTGCAATATTCGCCTTACAAGAAATAATAAAAAATTCAAGTCCATTCTGAATTCATACTTTTTCAGCTTGGCCTTTAATGGCATTGAATAAGGTGCTATAGATAAAAAATGGAAAATAATAATGTAATTTAACAATATTTTTATTACAGTTTCTCAAAAATTATATCAAACAGCTTACAAAAGATACATTTACATAAACAGGTGTACTTCACTCAATTTTATAAATATAACCTAGATCATGCCCAAAAGACCACATTATACGCATCATATATAATACAGTGGACCCTTGACTTCTGAACTCAATTGGTTCCAGAGGGCTGGTTGTAACTCAAGTTGGTTGTAAGTCAAGACTATTTTTTCCAATGGAAATACCCATAAAGCATTCCAAACCTCCAAAAACTACCCCTTACCTAACCATGCTGGGGTTGATGGACCCTTGGTCTGACCCAGTATGACCCAGTATGGGGGTCCAGAGGAAGGGTCCCGGTGTGATCTTTTACTCTCGGACCTCCGTGCGTTGTAGAAATGGTGCCGGCACTACCTTTGACCTGTCATATGACAGGTCAAAGGTAGCGCCGGCGCCATTTTGTTTTTTTGTCCCCCGACATCAGGAGCGTAGGAGATCACTCCCGGACCCCCGCTGGACCCCCAGGGACTTTTGGCCAGCTTGGGGGGGCCTCCTGACCCCCACAAGACTTGCCAAAAGTCCAGCGGCTGGCGCCATTTTGCGCAAAATGGCGCCGGCCGTACGGCAACACGATTCGACTGCAGGAGGTCGTTCCGGAACCCCGCTGGACTTTTGGCAAGTCTTGTGGGGGTCAGGAGGCCCCCCCAAGCTGGCCAAAAGTCCCTGGGGGTCCAGCGGGGGTCCGGGAGCGATCTCCTACGCTCCTGATGTCGGGGGACAAAAAAACAAAATGGCACCGGCGCTACCTTTGACCTGTCATATGAGGTCTGAGAGTTAAAGAGAGTAAAAGAGAGTAAAAGATCACACCGGGACCCTTCCTCTGGACCCCAGGTAATTTAAGGCATTTTGGGGGGGTTCGGGAGGGTGGGGGATTTATTTTAAAGGGTCGGGGTGGGTTTTAGGGTTGTTTTAGTGTGCCGGTTTTCCCGCCCTCCCCTCCCCCCCCCACTGGACCCCAGGTAATTTAAGGCATTTTGGGGGGGTTCAGGAGGGTGGGGGATTTATTTTAAAGGGTCGGGGTGGGTTTTAGGGATGTTTTAGTGTGCCGGTTTTTGATTTACACGATTTACACGATTTACACGATATTTAAAAAACCCAAACTGCGACGATCCGATTCCCTCCCCCTCCCAGCCGAAATCGATCGTTAAGACGATCGATCACACGATTCACATCTCTATTAGACAGTTAACTTATGCGGCCAAGACCAAAAATCGCTAGTTAGCTGAATAATTTATACAGCTAATTTGCTTGTCCCTAATCTGCCCACTACACGCCCACAAGTTATATGGCTAACTTTTAACCGTTATGCGACTTATGCGGCTAAACGGCAGCTGCTAAATGTATGTGCATTTTCAGCAGCCGCTAATTAACTGAATAAATTACACTTATCTGGCTAATTAGCGCTGAATGTGCTTTGAATATTGACCTCCAAGTAACCTGAACATGGTCACATACCTACTGCTCTTTCAGGGTTGAAAAAAATGCATTCCTGGAAAAATGTGATTGAAAATAAAATCAAGGAATATTTTTCCAGTCATATTCTGTTAGGGAGCGCTAGGAGAGTGGTCCCATTTCCAAGGGGATTGTGTGCCCTTGGACCATGCACCAGAGAGCTCCAAGGCGGTACTGAGGCTGGCGAGACATGTCCAAGCATGGGAGAAGACTGTAGACCAGGCCCCTGCTGACCTGCACAGCCTTGGTGAGGCCAACCATGCAAGGTTGGTCTCTGAGTGGTCCTCCAACCACTCCAAGCCCTTTCAGACCTGCCGCTGGGTAACGGCAAAGGCGGAAGGCCGGGCAGGAGTCAAGGGCAGATAAAGACTCTGGAACATGAAGACTCAGATGAGGAATTTGGAAGGACTCAGACGAGACTTGGAACTTGGAAGGACTCAGAACAAGGATTAAGGATTCAGACGAAAGTACTGGGTGAAAACTGCAACACAGTGCGTCCTACACAGCCGCCCATGGCTGGTCACTGACTACACCGAGCATGAAACAGACACCAGGAGTAGAAGTGGAACTTGAAACTGAAACATGTCGAAGATTCAGTAGAGACCTGCACCAGTGCACGCACTATACAGCCGCCTATGGCTGGTCATGGACCACATTGGAGCAGAGCAGGATCTGGCAAGGTCTTGGTCATGGACGGAAGCAGACACAAAGGAATTCGAGGGCTGAAACGAGATTCAGGACAAGGGACCAAGACAGGACTTGACTTCAGGCAAGGATGACCCTCCGCAGACTTGTGCTGCAGACAAGAAGAAGGCCTTGTACCACGAAGCACCCTACACAACCCCCCATGGGCTGGTCATGGACCATGACAGTGGCACGCCAGGAAAGGTGGTTGAGGAACCAGAGATTCAGGACATAAAGGCTGGATCACGGACATCAGGGTCATCAGGACTGGATCACTGAAATCAGGGATATTAGGGACATCAGGGACATCAGCAGAGACCAGGAACAAAACAACGAGGGATCCCACGAAGAAAAAGGAATGCCAAGCAAGAGTGAAAATGAGAAGTCCTAGGGAGGACTAACCCCTTGCGAAGGCAAGGACTGACTGAGCGAGAAGCTCTTTTATAGGGCTGAAGAAGAGTACACCTAGGGAGGAGTCCTAGGTGGGCCAGGGGGACCACACATATGTTGTCCCTTTAAGAAGGGGAGAGAGGCAAGGCCTCAACCCTTAGGAAAGGGGGCAGGACCTTGGAGAGCGGCTATGCTGCCACACCAGAAGAAGCAGGCCCTGAGGCGTCGGAGAGTCTCCTTCCACAAGAGGAAATGGAGGGTGGCTCCTGATGCTGAAGAGGAGCTCCGGAGCGGCCCACCGGCAACGGAAGAGGATGGTGTCAGCAGCAGCCTCCAGGCCGCGTGAGGAAGACTGGTTAAGAACATAAGAACATAAGAAATTGCCATGCTGGGTCAGACCAAGGGTCCATCAAACCCAGCATCCTGTTTCCAACAGAGGCCAAAACCAGGCCACAAGAACCTGGCAATTACCCAAACACTAAGAAGAATCCATGCTACTGATGCAATTAATAGCAGTGGCTATTCCTTAAGTATAATTGATTAATAGCCATTAATGGACTTCTCCTCCAAGAACTTATCCAAACCTTTTTTGAACCCAGCTACACTAACTGCACTAACCACATCCTCTGGCAACAAATTCCAGAGCTTTATTGTGCGTTGAGTGAAAAAGAATTTTCTCCGATTAGTCTTAAATGTGCTACTTGCTAACTTCATGAATGCCCCCTAGTCCTTCTATTATTCGAAAGTGTTGGCGGCTCCTGCCACGTTGGGAGGTCCGGGGGCAACTCCAGGCCACGGGAAAGACCCCGGCTTCTGCGGTCTCCGGGCCGCACACATGCAGGCACCGCTTGAAGATGGCATCGGGGCTGGCAGGCAAAGGTACAGGAGAGAGGTAAGAGGCATCCCGTGGCTCCGGCTGCGGGAGGAATCACAACATATTCTCTTTTATTTGTTAAATTGGTAGCTGTGATTGCACACACCAAAGATGTATATGGGAGTAAATGAGATCAAATATTTTTAATTACGTTCCCTCTTCTGTCTCTTTTCCAGTACTGGGCTGGCTGTTGCTCACCCCAGATGTAATGCCGTAAAAACATTTCTTCTATCTGCTGTGGGACTAAAATACATGACTCAGGCCCTTTTGTTCCCCAGTCACTACTCTCCACACCCCCTCCAACAAATTTCCCTTCCCCTAGGACCTGTAATTTTTCATTTGGCAGTGAAAATTGTTTATTTTCATGGTTTCTCAGTTGAAAGCAACCCATGAGACCTGTTAGCAGATATACAAATATGTTACTTTTTATGATAAAAAGAGACCGTAACAACTGTTATACCTTAAGCAGACACCTTTGCTTTTGTGTCATCATTCTTCATAGTTTGTGAGTCAGAAGTAGTCCCCAGTATTCATGCAGAGTTTATACTCTTTGAACTTGTGACAAGGATTGTTCTGACTCTAGATGTATAATACAATATATCTTCATTCAAGTATTTCTATTTTTTAAAACGTGTTTTCAAGCACAGGATTATGGGCAAGGATTCAAAGGAAAAACAATCTTTATTTTTTTTTGTCTGGATAACCTTTCCAAGTGATCTAATCAGTTGGAAACATTTTCCTCTTATTACAGCTTGGCAAACATAGTAGCTACCGTCAACGGGGAGATGGATTTTGTAGTTTCAATCATATTGCAGGGTCCGCCTCAACCATTTGGATTCAAAATTGCAAGTAAGGTAATTAGAGGCAAGGAGATTGTTCCTTGGGGAACTAGACTCCTGGGATGTAGTAAAATGAAAGGGTAAGGAGGATCTGAGGTGTGTGCTACCGCCAGAGCCAGCATGCTTGTAAATCACTGGCCAGTCGCTTGCAATGTGGGTAGCCAAGTGCATTTGTGGCCAGCATTTAATGGCAGGTCATAAAGTGCAAATTGAAAAGGGAGAGCTGGGAGGAAAAAAGTGGTAGAGCAACCGAACTGAGGAAGCATCTTTGGGTTGTTATCGCCCACGAATTAAGTGGGACCAGCTGCTCAGACGAGCCTTTCATAAATGGAGATGAGATCATAATAATAAAGATTGATAAAACGGAATTCTGAAAGGCTGATATCATTGGCACATGCACTGATCATGTGGCATTAGCAATGCCACGCTCTGTCCGTGGGGACATTTTGGTAGTTATCTCACTGCTCTGGTACTATTTGCTATTACAGTATAGGGAAACCTCTACAAATAGACTCCAACTAGCAGCAGGCTGGCCTTTGAAATAAATCATCTGAAACCTTGTGAGGTAGTTATTTTCCAAAGAAATACGCTCACACATTACTGTTTTTAAAGTTTATAGCTCTTATTGGTCTACACTGGTAATATCTGACTGGTAATATTCAATTAAAAAAAAATGTGTCCTAGCCCTCCTATTGCCTGCCCTAGTGCTGAAGTCTTCACTTGTATAAAATTCTCTTGATCATTTATGGCGGTAACCCTCATTACTTGAGCAGCATAAATGTTTTCTGCTTGGTCGAAAGCAATCTATTATGTGACTTGCGTATTGCAACTAATCGAACTGTTTTAAATGGGCTACTAATCCAGTCATTAACTGTATCACTCAGTCCATTGTAAGGATGCGACCCACCATATGCTGTAGCAAAGTAATCTCATTTCTTGGTTTATTCAAGATGCTCCAGCATGCCATTGCTAACAGCTGCCTTTGGACAAAGTAATAACCTTTCCAGAATGCACAGTGTTTCTTGGCTGTGGTTTGGTGACTGTGAAAGGTAATAACCATGAATGATAATTCAGCGTGCACTGAAACGATAAGGAGACAACAGCAGCAGTTCACCAGGAACACTCAACTGTGCTAAAGCTGTTTTTTTCATCATGAAAGAATTAATAAAATGGTTTGTGATTGCATTTTGTCATTCTGGGTTATTCGTACTTAAAGAGCTTTAGTTACTTTCAGTTCTTATCTTGGCAGCAGTTACTAATCTACCTTTCTAGATCTGTGCTTCTTGATGCCCTGTTTGAGTCAGTGCAGCAGTGATGAGAGTATGCATCTGCATTTTGGAGGGAGAAAGTGTGTAAGGAAGACAAAAATCTTCCATCTCAATACAGGGAGAACTGAAGAATGATGGGGGGAAGCCCAGGCTCATCTGCTTTCCAGCTGCAGCTGTGTTCGACATCAGTCAGTGCTTTATTCATCTTCTGCTGCTAACCTACAGCAAAAGATATTAAGTGGGAAGAGATTTATTTTGGGGGTGGCCTGTTAATTTTTTTAACAGACTATGCTGACAAGAGAATGGTCCTGCTCCCCTCCCTAAGAAAAGCCATTGGACATACTAATTCAATAGCACACAGGAAAAGAGTGGACGACTCCCAAGGGGAGTGCAGTTGGACAATACAATTAATGATAAGGCTTACAAATTTTAATATTAGACATGCAAAATGCTGAAAATACAAAATGTATTGGAATGGGCCGTTGCCAGCTATGTTTATGTGGTCATGATATATACAAAGATTTGTGAGGCGGTATAACATGCGTGTCAAGAGTGGAATAGGAGTGTGCCCAAAAATCTGTAAAGTAGAGGCATGTAAAAAAGAGATTGTGCCCAAAAGATTTTTGAAACTGAATGTCATATTCATATAAAAAGGGCTCCAAATGTGCTTATCCAAAGCAAACCTGATGGTATTCCAAAGAAGCAGGGAGAGTATTGCGAACATGCTAAGCCACGCAGGTGGCCACCAAATACAAAGCCAGGTCTTGATTGCACTTGATCAGTCATCCAGACACCAGAATGGCCATATCCCCAACCACCAGTGCAGTCACATAACCCTACTTATCACTAGAGGGTTTTCACTCAGTGTCATGTAGTAAGATTGATAATAGGGGATTCAATCAATGCACCAAATATTCAACCCATTCCTTTGCTCTTTTCTCTCTTCTCTTCTTCCTGAATCAGCTTCTCTCCTCCTTCTAAGCTCTCTTGCCTATTTTCCTTTCCTCCTCTGTTCTCTCATTCCTTCAGTGTTGTTTCCTATCTTCTTCCTCCTACTTTCTGTCTCTCACTACCCCCAACTCTCATCCCTAGCAATGTCAAATCTGGGTTTCATATTTCTGTAGGGTTGAGGAGAAGCAGGTTTCCAACCTACAAGGGTAAAGATTCCAATTCATTTCTTACCAGGTTATTTGTAGGCAGTGCTGGTGGTTCTACCTGAGCTTGTCATAGTTCCTCTCCATTGAGGCTCAGGTCCAGAGCAGCAACCAATGTAAGGAGGCAGTTCTAAATCAGATGTTTCCTTATACAGCTCATGGAATAGCGAATAAAATGGAGCATGGATGGACTTTTCCTAGTTCCCATGTCAACTTTTTCCTTGTGTCCTTCTCTTCCTCTTCCTTTTCTACCAACTGGAGGAGCAGTTTGTCATGGCTTGGCTGTAAAGAAAAGATGATGTAACAAAATACTTAAACCTGTCCTTAAACCCTACCTATGAAAGTAGAGATGTTATATTAAAAATGACAGAAACATATAAGGAGAGAAAACCGAAAGAGTATCCCAAAAAGGACCAAAGAAAAGGAAAAATAATATTAAAAGGAGACATAACCAGAATTTATAGCAAAGAAGCAAGAACATAATATATCACATCTGATGCAAAGAGGAAATACAAAGCAAGTCTTACAACTGAGAACACATGAGCATGCACAACAACTAGCACAAACAAGCAACACTAATTCTAAAAGTAAGAGATAAAAATATACCTAAGGACCAAAACTTACTACAGTCATGCAGCATGGATGGGAAAAAGAAAGACCTTCATTGTTAATGAGAGAAAAGATGGACAAACAGCAACCATGAAGTCCCAAAAGTATGAGTCATGAGCAGACAAAACATTAAATAATACTTAGCTATACACATATGTAACTATTCAAGCATTAGAGATAGTATACTCACTATCTTACACAAATTAACCTTCATAGCTGACCTTCTCACTCCACATACCCATCTAGACCCCCCTACAAGTACTGGGGTATGTTCAGATTTGGGACTTCCTTCTCCATATTGTAAAGAAGGAAAGTAACCCAGATACCACTCCATAAGAGCACCAAGTTGTTCATTTTCCTGCAAAATACAAAAGTGAAACAAAATGTCAATTAATAATCACAACCTAGACATATTTTCCCAACAAACCTATGTCTGTGTATATAACAGACACCTCAACTATACACAGCATACAACTTCCACTATAATGATACACAAAGACAGGAGTTTTCAACTCTGATTCACAAGGGTAGCAAACAAATATTGGTTTCAGGGTAACTAAGCTGTGGAAATTAGCTTTGTTCTTAGATCATCTGTATACAAATACAACTGATGAATATTCATTTTTAATATCCTGAAAAATAACAAAGAACCCATGTGTTATGACCAAAGCCCATAAACAACAAGAAAGTGATCCATGACTACTATTGCATGGAAGAATACCCCCTTAGTATTCCAGTATTTAACTGAGAAGATCAGCTGCAGGCATATGGAAAACTGTCTCCTATGGTCAGGAAGCAGTGTGAACCTAGATGTTGCCATTCTCCAGGTCTGTCAGGTAATGTGAGAAATCACATGATTAAAGGCATCTCGAGAGGCTCGTATACTGTAACCCCGCCAGGGGGCTGTATTCTGTCTGGTCTTGCTAGTGATATACAAAGGCAGCTCACAGGATGTGAAATCCTTTGAAGCTTGGACTATTAACCTTCCCGCATCTAAACTATGAGTTTGCTCCTAAGTTGATGCTGACTTTGAATATAAATAGACCATGTTGCTACAGTATTTTGCTTTTATAGGAAATCCTGCAGTTTCTTTTCAAAAGTATATTTAAGCAATACAATTTAATAGGAAAAACAAATACATGCAGA
Source organism: Rhinatrema bivittatum (assembly GCF_901001135.1). NCBI lineage: Eukaryota > Metazoa > Chordata > Amphibia > Gymnophiona > Rhinatrematidae > Rhinatrema > Rhinatrema bivittatum. The sequence continues at coordinate 471,030,272 of NC_042615.1, read as the reverse complement.
TTGTAATTTTTCACTAATGAGCAATATTCTTACTTAGTTAATTTTTTTCTTTTTTTTTGTTTCATAAATGTTATTTATGAAATAAAAAAATAAAAGATTAGTCTATCATAGAATAAAACAAATATCACAAGATTTAACACACCAATGAAGAAGCAAGCCAGGAAGTTTTTTCAATTATGCAGCAGTTAAGTTGTAGATCATAGACCTGGCAGGGACACTAGCAGCCCATAGACTGTGCTAAAAAGGCCTGTTGAAGGCTTTCAATCCTTATCTATTGTATATATTGACAATGGGAACTGGGACTGTAATATTTAATTGACACCCAGAGGGCAAAGTGTTACAGATCTTCTGCAATGCTTTCCACGACACCACTGCTGATGGTTTTCCATGTACTCCAACACACTAGTGCACACACTAGTGCACTAGTGGTGTGTTCAAGGACTTTGATTAAATTACTAAAGTTATTATGTGAATTCCACCCTTACCCTTCCTGGGTTGAGGGGGGAGAAAGAGCATGCTGCCATTGAAATGGTCTGTAATAGGAAAAGTCACTGCAATAAGAGATATCATCCTGGGAATGTCACAATCAGGTTGAAAAGGTAATCAGTAGGGATGTGAATCATTTTAGGACGATTAAAATTATCGTCCGATAATTTTAATATCGTCTTAAACCGTTATGGAACACAATACAATACAGATTCTAACGATTTATCGTTATAAATCGTTAGAATCGTGAGCCGGCACACTAAAACCCCCTAAAACCCACCCCCGACCCTTTAAATTAAATCCCCCACCCTCCCGAACCCCCCCCAAATAACTTAAATAACCTGCGGGTCCAGCGGCGGTCCGGAACGGCAGCGGTCCGGAACGGGCTCCTGCTCCTGCATCTTGTCGTCTTCGGCCGGCGCCATTTTCCAATTTGTTTTGGGGCCCCTATTGATTTCATTTTTCTATTTCATTTTAAACTAATGCACATGCCTAGTTAATGGTGACCCCCAAGGATGTGGCGTCAGCTACCACTGAATATGCTCTAGATTAACTCCAGGTATTGAACCAAGTGTTAAGAATTTACTGAAACACAATTGTATCCAATTTTTATAATGGATCCTCTCCCTGAACAACAAGGAAGGGCATGCATGTATGCTTGCTTGCTTTATTTATTTCTGATGATACGCAGGGGAATATGAAAGTATTCTGCATTTCCTTTGTAGATTTAGATCCTGTCAAATTGCATCATCATAAAGTTTGCCTCTAACCTTCACTTGGTTCAATACCTGGAGTTAATCTAGAGCATATTCAGTGGTAGCTGACGCCACATCCTTGGGGGTCACCATTAACTAGGCATGTGCATTAGTTTAAAATGAAATAGAAAAATGAAATCAATAGGGGCCCCAAAACAAATTGAGGGGGCCTCACAAATTAAACAAATCCTATTTGTTTCATTCATTTGAAATACCATGATTTCTATAAGCCATTATAGTCACTGGGTTCATAGAAATCATAGGGAGAGCGACAGATGTGTACAGTTAGAAATTAATACAAAGTTTAGAGCAGGTAGTCAGGAGACCTGGGTAGGATGGGCATTTTGTCAAGGAGACAACAGGGATAGCATATTGTAGCAAAACAATTTGCCAATCAGACCTATCGCAGCGCACCAGGTACAATGACGCTGATCTTGAAAACTGTACTATCTTATGTGAACCTATAACTGAAGAAAACATCAATCATATACTTACAAAAATAATTCTTACATATAAAGTTTTTTTAAGTGGACTGTTTGGAACTCGTATTCAAGCGACCATCATAAAGCACTGGGTTCAGTACACCTTATCTGATAACCATCAGCCAAGCTGTTCTGTGCTTAAAATTGTGATAATCATCCGTCACTTGAATACTTTTGTGTGTGTGTGTGTGTGTGTTCTTACTGAACTAAATCTGAATACTATTCTTCAAAATTGCACTAGGTTAAATCTTGAAGACTGAGCATGTCATGTGCATGCATTCTACAGACATTGTCTGGAAGTGTCTGCTATTTCAGCTCTCTCAGAGTACAGTACAAGATTTACTTTTCCCAATCAACTTTTTTGCTGCTGCCCATTTTAGTCTGCCACTGTGCCAGTCAGTCACACAAAAGTGGAAAGCAGTGAGGCAGCGCTGCGTCTGAAGCTCTGTGTTTCAGATCAGAATTGTATTGCTTGCTGTTCCTTTTTTGCTTTTTTTTGACTGGAGGTAGACTATTCAGTTGCTGGCAGAGCTGGTACTGATTTTGACTTTATCTGGGCAGTGGGCATTGTGGGCAGTGGGCACAAGGGGAGCCCTGAGGGCAGGATAGAGACTGAATCATACCAGGCTGTGTTGTGAACCTGTCAGTGTTAGAGAACAAGTGCAGCAGTGTCTCTGTGTTGCCCACACATACACATCACTGACATCAGTGTGGCACTGGCACAGCCAGTGGGCATTACAATACCACACAAAATATTAAATCATTTTAATCTTCACATCCCAGTGACAGAATCAAACCTGTCAGGTATAGGGAAAGACAAAGCAGCAAGAACCCAAAAAATTAGTGCTGATCTAGAATGCTATTGCCATTTTGGGTGCTAGTTTGCCACTTGAGATGCCATCAAAGGTTCATTTCACTGCTACTAGTGCCCTCTTTTGGAACCTGGAGGTGTTCTTCCTATGCTTGCTTTCTTCTTGGTTTGCTTTACTGGAGTGTTTTGTCCAAGATTTGCATAAATGTTTGAAAAACGTCAATAAAATGTAGACACAGATTTCACTACAGAGCACGGCAGCACCTGTTTGATAGGTCTTCCTTTCATCCAACACTCTCAGCCTGGTTCTCCCACCCTGTTGAGAATAACTGATAACACTGGGGTGGGTTTTTTTTATTGCCAAAAAAAGCCCTCATTCTGAAAGATAAAATACTGGCACAAAGCAAAAGATGCTCAAGCATAAGCATTTAAATGTTCTGATGTGATAACACTTAGGGGCTGATTTTAAAAGCCCTACGCACGTAAATCCAGCTGGATTTAAGTGTGTAGGGGGGTTACGCGTGCCGAGCCTATTTTGCATAGGCCCGGCGATGCGCGCAAAGCCCCGGCCGGTGCCATCTTTAAAAATTGCACTGGCCGTCCAGTGCTCCTACCATGTGACAGGGGCCTGCCAATGGCACGGTTACCCTGTCACATGGTAAGGGCAAAGGGCCATCGGCGCCATTTTTATTAGTGGCAGCCAATGGCCCGAGAGCGGGAGATCACTCCCGGGACCCACTGGACCACCAGGTAATTTTAAAACATTTTTGGGGGGGTCGGGAGGGTGGTGGAGGCTAAGGGAGCGGTTTTAAAGGGTCGGGGTGGGTTTTTTTGTTTATCGGCCGACAACCCGAGCACGAGAGAACACTCCCGGGACCCCCGCTGGACCACCAGGTAATTTTAAAACTTTTTGGGGGGATCGGGAGGGTGGTGGAGGCTAAGGGAGTGGTTTTAACGGGTCGGGGTGGGTTTTTAGGTTGTGTCCTAACTCCCGTTAGTGAGCACTAACCCGATTAACGATTTTTTCACGATAAATCGGTGGAATTTCTATTGTATCGCACTCTTTAACGATTAATGACGATTTAAAAAATATCGGACGATATTTTAAATCATCAAAAAATGATTCACATCCCTATTATGTACTTTAGGATAGGTATTATGTGCTTTATGATTTTTATAGCCAAGGAGTGAGCAGATTTATACAGAACCAATGTGCCCTAATAATGAGTAAAAAATAGCGGGATTTGGGGGAAGAGAATGTGAATTTTGTGACTTGGGCAGGCAGAATTGATATCCTAAAAATTAATGTTTTACCACGATTAATATATGTGTTTCAACATCTTCCATATTATCTACCAGACAGATTTTTGCCAATATTAATAATATGCTTTCTAAATTTATAGTCACAATAAACCACCGCATATAAAGATAAGGACCCTTTGCCGAATGACAAAGATGTGGGGATGGAATTTCCCTGTCTGCAAATTTATTACTGGACAGCCAGGTTGCAGGGGGCTATGTGGTGGTCGCATAGAGTCATGCAGGCTTCTCGGTATGCATTGGGAATTCAGCTAGCGGAAGAGCTAGATTTGGCATATGTAATGTAGCAGCCTTCTACCTCCACGAGGATTTGCTGGATAAGTAGAACATCCCCCATGATTTCTCATACTTTGAAGGTCTGGAGGACGGTTTGTAAGCATCTTGGTATTCAGACAGGAGTGATTTCTTTATTTTCTCCCATAAGAGGTAATGCATCACTCTCCTTGCATACTTTTTGTACAGATGCCACTGACTGGTGGAAATTAGGTTTGAACATAAGATATTGCCATACTGGGTCAGACCAAGGGTCCATCAAGCCCAGCATCCTGTTTCCAATAGTGGCCAATCCAGGCCGTAAGAACATGGCAAGTACCCAAAAACTAAGTCTATTCCATGTAACCATTGCTAATGGCAGTGTCTATTCTCTAAGTGAACTTAATAGCAGGTAATGGACTTCTCCTCCAAGAACTTATCCAAACCTTTTTTAAACTCAGCTACACTAACTGCACTAACCACATCCTCTGGCAACAATTCCAGAGCTTTATTGTGCGTTGAGTTAAAAAGAACTTTCTCTGTTTAGTTTTAAATGTGCCACATGCTAACTTCATAGAATGCCCCCTAGTCCTTCTATTATCTGAAAGAGAAAATAACCGATTCACATTTACCTGTTCTAGACTTCTCATGGTTTTAAACACCTCTATCATATCCCCCCTCTCCAAGCTGAACAGCCCTAACCTCTTCAGCCTTTCCTCATAGGGGAGCTGTTTCATCCCCTTTATCATTTTGGCTGCCCTTCTCTGTAGCTTCTACATTGCCGCTATTTCTTTTTTGAGATGTGCTGACCAGAATTGTACACAGTATTCAAGGTGCAGTCTCATCATGGAGGGATACAGAGGCATTATGACATTTTCAATTTTATTCACCATTTTCTTCCTAATAATTCCTAACATTCTGTTTGCTTTTTTGACTGCTGCAGCACACTGAGCTGACGATTTCAATGTATTATCCACTATGACACCTAGATCTCTTTAATGGGTGGAAGCTCATAATATGGAACCTAACATCATGTAACTATAGCATGGGTTATTTTTCCCTATATGCAACACCTTGCACTTATCCACATTAAATTTCATCTACCATTTGGATGCCCAATTTTCCAGTCTAACAAGGTCCTCCTGCAATTTATCACAATCCGCTAGTGATTTAACTACTCTGAATAATTTTTTATCATCTGCAAATTTGTGGGATAGCTATGGCAGGAAGAGAAAACTACATTTAAATCTTTTTCAGACCTTAGAGATGAGTTTTGTATTGAAGAAGAATCACTGCCGTATTATAACAAAAGTGAATGTCCTGGAACATTATAGGGAGGGGGGCTGGGAACCCATGCTGCCTTTGAAAATGGAACAGTGTCTTCAGGAAGAATTTCCAAGGTGGGTTATTTTTCCTCTGTCTATTCTGGAGAGCTTGGTAGGTAGGGATCCTCCTCTCATAGTAATTGGGGCACAGAATCAAGATCTTCATTTGACTTTAAATGAGGAGGATTAGAAGAGGCTACGGATTGAGGCTCATAAAATTTCAATTTGCCAACGGCGTGTGGAATTGATGATTAAATTACTATACCACACTTATTGGTATCCTTTGTTTTATGTTGCTTTCTCTCCCAGTTCCTCTAGACTATGTTGGTGGGGATGCGGACTAAAGGGATCTTATTTGCATATGTGTTTGGACTGCCTACTTGTGGCCTCCTCTTGGAAGACCATGTTAACCTTGATTAAGAACATATTGTGAGTGGACCGAGAGTTCACCTCAAAGCTCTATTTACTTGGCAGAAGGGAGCTGCCTAGTTTGCCTACGATTTAAAGAATTTTAGCTGACCAGATATTACATGTTGGCAGATATACGATGGCTCTTATGTGGATAGCTATTCCTTTGCTAGAGGTCTGGCATCAGCACATTTTTTAAATTGCAATGATTGAAAGTTTACATACATGATGAAACACAAAATGGTCTTGTATGAGAAAGTATGTGATCCTATTTGGGTCTATTGGAATAATAGAGGGTAAGTTGTTTCTCACAGGGCTCTACGTGATGAGTAGACAATGAGGGGTAGATTTTTAAAAATTGCGTGATCACGTACTTTTGTTCGCGCACCAGGCGTGAACAAAAGTACGCTGGATTTTATAAGATACGAGCGTAGCCGCGCGTATCTTATAAAATCCGGGCTCGGCGCGCACAAGGGGGTGCACATTTGTGCAACCTGCGCACGCCGAGCCCAGCGCGCGCTGCCTGTTCCCTCACCCTCCCCCCACCTTCCACTCCCTTCCCCTACCTAACCCACCCCCCGGCCCTATCTAAACCCCCCCCCCTTTACCTTTGTTGGCAGATTTACGCCTGCTAAAAGCAGATGTAAATCTGCGCGCGCCAGCGGGCTGCTGGCGCCCCGTCACCCGACCTGGGGGCTGGTTTGGAGGCCTCGACCACGCCCCCGGGCCGGCACCACACCCCCAGGCCCGCCCCCAAAACGCCGCGGCCTGCCCCCGAAACGCCACGTCATTTCGGGAATGCCCCCGACACGCCCCCTCCCCGCCCCTTTGACAAAGCCCCGTGACTTACACGCAAACCGGGACTTTGCGTGCGCCGCGGCCTATGCAAAATAGGCGCGCAGGGCTTTTAAAATCCGCCCCTGAATGTGTATTATACTATTCTTTAGCTGTTTGCTGCCATGGTCTATAGAGTGATGGAGAGCACTTATTGAATGCTCCAAGGGAGACCTAGATGCAAATATGGATACAAAGCTAAACAGGTCAATGTAGAGTTGATTTTCCTACAGCTCTGTGTGTGAATTGCCACTGTCTTTCTATTTCTGCACCTCCAACTGTAAAATAAAAAGTAAAAAAAAAAACAAAACAGGAAAAAAACCTCAAAATTTTGGGTTTTCTTTTCTATCATTTTATTTAGAAAACGAAACAACATAGACATTGTAATTGTCTATAACATTTCAAATGACAGCACTTCCCTATTTTCTAATGTTCGGACAAGAGGCCAGTTATAACAGATGGAAAATTGTAAAAAGTTTAAAAGAACTGTTGGGGGCAGTCTATAGTTAAGCTCTGTCATCCAGCTCCAAAATGATCCAGAGGAACAAACACCAATATGACCAAAAGGTGAGGCGAACAGAAGTTAAACCTCCATTAGAGAACTGAGGACTATCTGGGAGACATAAAATTACTAGAAGGTGGAGGTCCACACCTTATGTTGTGGAAGAAAAATTGAATAATATGTATGTTTACTGGGTAAGACCAGAGTGGGGAGTAGGGCCAGTAAAAATTGTACACAGAAACAACCTCCTGCTAATTGGGCAGTTGATGTTCCCCCCAAAGAAACCACTATGCAGGCCCGGCATGCCTGGGTATGCAAACCGTGCAATTGCATGGAGCGGCACACCTGGGGAGGTGGCGGGCCAGTGGGCTGGCAACAATACTCTTTCCTTCTTCAGCCCCTGGCAGAGGATATGAGCTCATATCCTCTTTCAGTGGCCAAAGAAAGAGAGGGCTGTCCATGCACAGCGGCAATGAGGGTGGCATGGAAGGGTGGCGTGGCGATGTGGGGGCAGTGGTGGGGACTCTATGCACAGGGCAGCACAGAAGCTAGTGCCGGCCCTGCCACCATGTGTAAGAAAATTCCATCAGCCCTGGCTCCATAGGAGAGGAATAGTAAGGCCTGAGACCAACCACACTGGGATGAGGTTTACCTTGGAGCCACTATGCACTTTCCCTATGCCAAAGTTCTACCTGCTGTACAACTCTCCATCCACCAGGGGCCCTCAGTGAGTGTTGCTCACAGCTCTGCCAGTTAACTCCTCGGCTTTACTTAACCCAGCCTGCTGAATGTACCAGTGCCTATTCATTCAGTCGCCTCAGCACTCTGACCTGGCCACTCTTTCCTGGTTATCCTGTCTTGCCTTGCAGCCTATACAGGCCTCCTATCTTGCCTTGCAGTCAACCCAGGCCTCCTACCTTGCTTTGTGGCCTCTCTTGGCCTCTTGCCTTGCTCTAGGCCATTACAGGTCTTCTGGTCTTGCTCTGTGGCCTCTCAGGCCTCCCTGCCTTGCTCTGTGCCCTCTTGGGCTTTTCTGTCTTACCTTACGGTCTCTGAGCCTACTAGGATTACCTTGCCCATTCTTCTGCCCTGTGGGACTTTCTTGTTCCCTGTTACCTGTCTAATCCAGTCCTGTCTTTGACCAGTCCTGTCCTTGTCTGGTCCTTGTCATGCCCAGTCCAGTTCACTCCTTTGTCTATTTCCCAAGCTTTGCCTTTGTCCTTGGCCTCAGATCCAGCCTCAGCTTATGCTCTGTATCTAGTCCTCAGCCAGTACCTGTATCCAACCCTCAGCCAGTATGTATATCTAGCCCCAGCTAGTATCTGTGTGCAGCCCTCAGGCAGTACCAGTATCCAGCCCTCAGCCAGTACCTGTGTCCAGTCCTCAGCCAGTATCTGTATCCAGCTTCCAGCCTGTGCCTGCCCTCAGCTTCCTGCCTGTCTTGCCTCATCCAGCCTGCCTTGCCTTGTCTAGTCAGACTTGCCTCACCCAGCCTGTATCTGACCTTAGCTCCCAGCCTGTACCCAGCTTCTAGCCTGTGCTCTGATGTTATACAGAAGGCAAGTCCTACCGGCCCCCAGAAGCCAAGAGTTCAACCTTTGGGGGTGGTTGTTGGGTAGGCAGAAGACCAGCTCCAGTCCTGCCCTGAAGCCCTATACTGCGCCTCTGTGGGGGTGCTTCCTGACTCCAGCCTGCCATTCCGCGATACAGAGACAATATCCCTGTCAGTCATGTGCATGTCAGGACTTAGAGCAGCTCTCTGAGGTAAAGGCCTGGGAAGTTCAAGAGAGACACCAGAATAATGATGAAATGGAGGAGAAAAGGATAGGACCCCCTCACTTCTCCAGAAACCAGGGCAGATTGGCCTATCGGGGGATCGGCCTTCCCCTGGTGGGCAGGTCGCTCCCATCACGTGATTTTTTTTTTTTTTTAAACTTCCCGGCCAAAGACAAGAAAAGGGTCTGCTGGCACTGTGGCCCGAAGAGAAACCTGCAGGCAGGGCTGGTGGAAGCACTAGGCCTCGGCCTGGAGCGCCATGAGCAGTGGTATCCCGAGGGGAGCCAATGCCCCCAGGCGCAGAGAGGCTCATGCAGCGCAGCAACAGGCAGATCGGCAGGGCCATAGTGAGGCTCACATCACCACGGCCCGAAGAAAAAGATCGCATTTAAACTCGCTGATGCACCTCCTCCTTCCTGCCTGCGCAGCCCTGGAAGTAAACATTGCACGGAGCCGTGTGGGCAGGAAGGAGGAAGAACATCAGCGTGTGCAGAAGAGGAGCAGCGCGGCCCGAGAAGAGGAAGAGGCCTGGTAGCAGGGTTGCTACGGCCCAAGAAGAGGAGGCCCAGAGGTAAGAGAGAGGCTGAGGGTCTGTAGAGTGTGTGTGTCTGTGCGTGTATGAGATGAGTTGAGAGATTGTGTGTCTGTGCATGTATGAGATGAGTTGAGAGATTGTGTGTGAAAGTGAGGACCTGAATGTTTGCAGAGACAGCATGTGAGAGCCTGTGTGTGTGTGAGAGAGAGACAGCATATGACAGTGAGAGCCTGTGCTTGAGCAAGACAGCATGTGGGAGTGAGAGAAAGCCTGGGTGTGTGAGAGTCAGACAGCATGTGCCAGTGAGAGACTGTGTGTTTGAATGATTGTATGAGAGACAGCATGTAAGAGTGAGAGCCTGTGTGTGTGTGTGTGTGTGTGTGTGTGTGTGTGTGTGAGAGAGAGAGAGAGAGAGAGAGAGAAATATGTGAGAATGAGAACCAGACTGTGTGTTTCAGGGAAGAAGATGGAGAGAAAAGAAATAGAAAAAAAAGACAATAGAAAAGGAATTGGCAAAAAAAATAAGAAAGGAAAGGTGAGAAAAAAAAAAGCCTGTGACCAACCAATTAGAAAACTAAGATCAGACAGCAAAGGTAAAAAAAAAAAACTTTTTAGTGATTGGTACATGTAATCTTTGGGAATGTGCAAGAGTAGCACTTTCTCTATGCGGATTTCACAATGTACGAGATCAGCATGTAGAAAGTGGAAGCCCATGGGGCCTGCACAGAGGAGGCAGCAGAATGGGCTTCAGTGCCAGTAGCAGTAATCGGCACCTCCCCAATAGCCATGCGACAGCAGTGACAGTGGCAGCAGAGGAATGAGAGAGGTTCAGAGATTGCTGGCAAAAGAAAGAGAGGGGGGTCTGCCTTTAGTGTGTGCATGTGTATGAATGGGAATCTGCCTGGGGGTGTATGTGTGTGTGAATGCATGGGTGCCTGCCTGGGGGTCTGTGTGGGTGAGAATGAATGTGTGCATGCCTGGGGGATGGGGAGGGAGTGGTGTGAAAATGAATGGGAGCCTGCCTGGGGGTCAGTGTGTGTGTGTGTGTGTGAGAATGACTGGGAGCTTGCCTGGGTGTGTGTGTGTGTGTTTGTGTATATGTGAGGGAGGCAGTGAGTGTGAGAGCATGAGTGTGTATGAGAAAATCCAAGGGAGTAAGAGTTTGTGGGTGGAGGGGGAGAGAATGTCTTAGAGCCTGAGAGTGTGTCATTGTCAGTGAGAGCGAGAGGTTATGGTGGATATAAGAGCATGAATGTGTATGTATGTGACAGTGTATGTGTGAGAGAGAATGGGCATGTGAGTATGTGTGAGAGAGAGAGAGGATAACCTCCTAATCCTCAACAATATCAGGGTGCCTGGAAATCAAGAGCTCCCACAGAAGGGGACAGCAGGGGCTTTTTAAAATCCTTATTAGTTTTAATTATTGAATATTATTTGATGTCTGCTCTTTTTGAAATATTTTATTGGTGTTATATACAAATTTTTGAAAATTTCCCTGAGTTAAATTACTGGAGGTTCTATTCATCAGCAGTTTTGAAATATATATTTTTAGTATGATTTTCTTAATGTGATATTTTATAGTTCTTGATTTTATTGTTTGATGTTTTATGAGGAATGATGGTATTTTCTGTTTTTCCATTGCTGCACTACATACAGTCTAACTTGTTGTGATTTCCAGTTCAGTTTATCTGTGCATTTCTGTGTATATTTTATGGTCCTTTTATTCTGTATTTGGTGACTCACCAAATTGTATGTGTAATTGGGTACCCATGGGCCAGTATGGAGAAAAATCCCTCGGGCCACTATGTGAGTGCAGGAGATGGCTCCCGGACCCCCCACTGGACCACCAGGGAGTTTTGGTAAGTCTTGGGGGGTCAGGAGGGTGGGGGGGTTGTACTTAATTCAATTTTAGCTGGGAAATGAATACGAATTAACGCATGTACATATCGGGGGCCCCCTTTGCCGAATGCAACGTATCTGCCCCCCGACGAATACGAATCCTGAATGCAACGTATGGCATCTCTCTGCACATCCCTATCTCTTTGTTTTAATATTTGAAAGAGAGACTGCTTCCCCAGTTGTGCATCTGGCCATATGAGCCCTCTTCACGTGCACACTCCCTGCTCCATAAAAGCTGGTGTGCCACACTACATTTCTGTGAATGTAAATATGCCTTGGGCATGAAAAAGCTAGGTATAGTTAAGGCTTTGGGTTTAAGATGTTCATAAAATGTACATTTTGTTATTTTCCAGCTCATTAGGATTTTTTGAAAAAGCTTTTTAAAAAAGCACAAGCTTCGAACTTCTGCTAATTCAATCCTTTTTTGTGTCTGTTACCATGCGTCCAAAATAGTATGTATTTTCTCACTGAAGAAGGTAAAAAGCATTATGATCAATGCAAATATATCATGGACGCTGCCCCATCTTTCCTTTAGAAGTGAAGCAGCTAATAATCTAGTTCTCTCTTTTAAAAAAAATGTTGGAATCCTGGAATCCAAGATGGCATGAAAAAGTTCTTGCTGTTAGCAGTTTGTGCTGGTTGGAGCTGTTCTGTCCTTTGACTTAGTATTCTTCTGGCCTTTCAGTGGTGACGTATAAGGGAAGAACTATATTTATTTGGTTCATGCCTCCGCCACATAATTGGGTCTGATGGATGGCGTCATTTCCTGTGGTGCGGCAATTGAGCCATTGATAGATGTTCAGAAATTGGTCTTCCAGCAGGCTGGTTTGGACACTGGCGTTGCTTCCAATTTAGATTGATTGCCATGGGCAAAGCTTCTCTGCTCTGCTGGTTCTCCCCCTGCACTCCTACAACAAGAATCCATGTTGGCAGTTGGTGTGGATATAACATAGTAATGACGGTAGACAAAGATCAGGTGGTCCATCCAGCCTGCCCAGCAATTGGCTTATGGTAGTAACTGACACTCTGTGCAGGTTCCCCCTATGTGTTCTGTTAAGGGTAGTAACTGCCATTGGGGTAGATTTTAAAAAGGAGCGCGTGGGCATACATGTGCGCGCGCTTCCTGGCGCGCGCATGTTATAAAATCTGGGGTCAGCGCGTGCAAGGGGGTGCACAATTGTGCGTCTTGCACACGCCGAACCTGCTCCGAGCCTCGCTGCCTTCCCCTGTTCCCTACCCCCCCCCCCACCTCACCTTCCCTTCCCTTCCCCTACCTCCCCTGCCCTTTCCCCCCTACCTTTCATGACTTCTTTTTTTTATTGCAAAACTTACTTCAGCCCTGGGTCTGAAGTAAGTTGCGCGTCCCAGCTGACTGCCGGTGCGCGATCGCACAGCGTCAAATGGCCGCTGTGTCTGGATCCTCTGACCCTGCCCCTTCCCCGCCCTCAGACCGCCCTGCCTTCCTGCCCCTTTAGTAAAGCCCCGGGACTTACACGCATCCCGGGCTTTACGCGTTTCACCGGGCCTTTTGAAAATAGGCCCGGCTCGCGTAACCTTTTTAAAATCGGGCCCATTATGTGCAGGTTAGGCCTATGCAGAAATGTTACACCATCCCTTGCTTTTTGCCTTTAGGGGTCCACAGTGTTTGTCCCATGCCCTTTGAATTCATTAACTGTTCTTGTCTTCACCACCTCTTCTGGGAGAGCATTTCAGGCAACCACCACACTTTCTGTGAAGAAATATTTCCTGATATTGGTTCTGGGTCTTCCTCCCTGGAGTTTCATATCCTGACCCCTAGTTCTACTGTTTCCTTTCCAGTGGAAAAGGTTTGAAGTTTGAACATCATTAATATCTATCAGGTATCTGAAGGTCTGTATCATATCTCCCCTGCACCTCCTCTCCTCCAGGGTTATACATATTTAGATCCTTCAGCCTCTCCTCATAGGTCTTCTGAAACAGACTCCCCACTGATCATTTTGGTTGCCTTTCTCTGGACTGTTTCCATCCTGTCTCTATCAGGATCCAGAACAGAACACAGTACTGCAGAGCTAAGTGTGGTTCTGGAGTTGAAGCCTCCCCTTCCCTCCCCCTTCTGGTGACATATTGAAGTCAATGAAGTGAACACAGCACAGGGAGAAATGTTATTTGCAGTTCAAGGGAGCTAATAACTTCCCTGTTGAAGTTCCGCAAATAAAAGGAGGACATCTTCAGGAGACCATGCTAGCTGCTCCTGGAGGACAACTTCATTTCCCAGGGACGGTGGGGAACCTGGTGTAAGTACTCATTTGATTGCTCCATCTATTACTAGATACTCCAAGGAGGTTTTATTGCAAGCTCCTATTGTGAAAAACAAACATCCAAAGGAAATAACTATGCAGACATCATGATAGGCAGTCACCAATATAAAGGACCAGATTATTTCAGTTCATTTCAATAAAAATGTATAACCCACCTTTCCTGACTAAAAATCGCAACAAGGCTAAATACAGTCAATACATAAGAAACAGCAATAACAAAAAAGCAGAACAGACAGGACAACACATGCATCTCAACCACACAAATATATTATAAACATGCATTAAGTACCACCACAAAGTAGCAAAACAAATAAACAGCATATTGAGATTTCTGAGTGGCAGATGTATTCCAGAGTGGATATTGTGTAGAAGATATTCTTAAGAAAGTTAGTGAAATTGAAATAAGTTTCTGGGGTTAGAAGAACGTCGTGAGCCTTTAATTTGTATCTTTATCACTACTCGCAAAATTTTGAAAAATCTAAGACTGGTCAATCACACAACATATTTAGATGTTATTTAATGGAAGTTTAAAATTCCTGAAATCTTGTCTCCCCCCAGAGTGAAAGTTTTTTATGCTCCTGTAATGCTGCTAAAAAAGAAAATGAAACATAGCAGCGTTCCCCTGGCCCCATCCCCCCACCCAATTTCTTTCAGAAATATCACTTTCTAAGGTTTCTGCTATGTCTGAAAGCTTTCTCTTTCTGTCGCCTCAGAAAGCCACCTTAGTAGTGGAATCTGAACTTTGAACTCAGAAAGCGTTGGCTCTAATAATAATAATGTACTTTCAACAGAAAGGGAAAAGTTTTCTTTCTTTCTTGTCCTACACAGATTAGACAGAAAAGATTTCTAATTAAGTAGGAAGATTTTTGGCTATTGAAGCTACCTTTTCACTGTGGTATCCAACAAAATGTAGGACAGGACGTGAAGCTGCTAATTAAGGGGATAATTCACTAAGATTTTCCTCCCATTCTGTTTCTATGGGAACAAACCTTGATGAATCAGGCCTTATATCTTCTTTGACTCTGACCGACTTATATCTTTTCTTTCTTCCTGTATGGAAGCTTTGTTATACAGCCTGATTCAGATGAATCCAATGTCTCCTCAGTGATTCTACCACCATGGTTGTTGTTGTTGTTGGGGTTTTTTTTTTTTCATAATTGTAATATTCAGTGCTTTATTTTATAAATGTTTATCATTTTGCAACTGTTTTCTTCATATTCAATTCTGTTTTGTGTTGTCCTTATATTCACAGATCATTATCTAGTTAGATCTTTGCCTGTAGAGAATGTTTTGCTATCTCTTGTGTATTCCTGTAAATTGTATTAAATAGAAATGTAAGAAGTTAACTCCTGCTCCGTCTCTCAGTACCACCACAGATCTCCCCATCCTGTCCTAAGAAGTTCCATGAACCATGTACATGCCGCCAAGGGTATGGAGAAGCGTGGAGAAAGAGAAAAGAAAAAAAAGAAGCTCTCCTTATCAACAGTTCAAGCGATATTTGCTCTAAGATTGCAGGGATATAGTGACAATCAAGCCTGAGTGTTTCTCTTAGTGGCCATGTCTGTGGCTTGTGAAAGTAACACGATTGTTTTATTCTAAAACTCCGACCACATAATCCTGATTGCTGCTGCTGTTGCATCCGTGGTATCTGTTGGCATTGTTCTTCCTTTCAGCACCCAGACTCTGAGGAATTGTGAAATTTTCCCCCTCTCTGTGTGCATTTTGGAGGCTGGAACTTTGTGACACTCCACTTCATCTTTGTCCCAGTTACACAGGAATTTGAAAGCCTCATTTGAACTTGCAAACTGAACCCACTTCCCTTTCACCTTTGACTTTCAATGTTGCTGCACATGAGCCAGACTCTTAATTTTACATTTACGTAGCTGCTTCTTCATATCTGTAAAGGCAGATTGCTTCTTCTGTGACATTTTTACTCACAAAGTTACAAAGTGAAAGTATGTACAGTACAAAGGACTCGCAGACATGTGCACCTGTTTCTTGCACAGATTTATTTATTTATTTGAATCCTCTACGGAAAATAACAGCCTTAGACTTGAAAATACAACCTGCATATCTTATTTTCCCATCCTTCCCTAAACACGAGCCCTGAGAACACCCCCCATAAATGAACTTGTGGAGCAACACGCACAGTGTTTGTCAAATCGAGGGAGGTAATTGTCAGACAAGCCTATTTAGGCATGTAAATCACTATTTACTAGGATTGCTGGCTAATACTTTAAGATCACTCCAAATGCTACAAAACACCACTGTGAGTATTAACTAAGAGCAAAAAAAAATATGTTCATATTACACCTATACTCATATCACTACACTGGCCGCCAGTAAAATTCTGTATTCAATATAAAATCTTAGGTATCATTCACAAAATCATAAACAATAAAGAATCTGACTGGCTGGGAGCAACATTACACTTCCATATTTCACAATGAAATTGGAGATCAGCAAACAGGGCTTATTAAGTATACTATCAATACATAATGCTCATTTATTTTATTTATTTATTTATTTATTAGGCTTTTTTATATCGATGTTTGGAGCTAGCCATCACAACAGTTTACAGACAATTTAAAATAGTACATGGAAATCAATAAATTATAAAATTGTAACAGCTAATAAAATCATAAGAATCAGTAAGAGAAAAAATGCAGGTCTTCAACAATTAATAAAACTAATAAATTAATGATAATTAAAAAAAAAGCTAAATATTCAGCTATTGATTAAACAAATAATAATTCAAGTAACTAAATTAAATTTAAGAACTATAAAACAGAGAAGATAGACGTGGTCTAAAAAAAATCCATAAAAGTAATTAAATATAAAAGATTGTGCAGAGTAAAAGTGGGGATAATTTTAACCAATGCCTTCTTTGTATGCCTGTTCAAATAGCCAGGTTTTAAGATCTTTTCTAAACAACTTAAGATCGGCCTGTAACCTCAGATTGACTGGTAGGGTGTTCCACAATCTGGGACCTGCTAGCGATATGGCTCTCTCTCTAACTGTGGTAAGTCTAGCTGAAGAGACTGACGGTATTGACAATAAAACTTTGTTGGCTGATCTAAAGGTCCTCTGAGGGGTATGAAGCCGGACAACTGTGTTTAACCATTCTACTTGTTCCCCATAGATCGCTTTGTGTAAAATACAGAGTGTTTTGTACTGGATACGTTTTTCGATAGGAAGCCAATGCAGCGATTTCAGTATTGGGGTTATATGATCCTTCTTTTTGCAACCCGTTACTATTCTGGCGGCTGAGTTCTGAAGGATCTGCAGAGGCCAAATCGTGGATTGTGGCAGGCCGAGTAGAAGCGAATTGCAGCAATCTATGCCTGTAAAGATTAATGACTGTAGAACTGTTCTAAAGTCATTAGGGATAGGGCTTTTTCAATTGCTGGGCACAAATTGTGGAATACGATGCCAGAAGAATTACGGGTGCAGAAAGATTTTAAGAATTTTAAGAACGATCTGAAAACTTAAAGTGGCATTTGAGAATAATTAGACTTCTTCAGTACAATTTAGAGAGGGAGTTTATTGAAGTATAAGAACACCTATAATTCTATAGCCAATTTTTTTTTCACATTTGAAGTAAGATGACTATGTAATAGAAATGTTTTTAAATACGTATGTTATTAATTTTATTTTATGCATCTTAATTTTGTAAACCACTTATATATCTCAGAATGATGATATATAAGTGAATAAATGAATAAATAAATTAATATGTACTTACCCATATAAATAGCATTGCAAATTGTCCTCCCAATATTAAAGTTTTTAAGCACTGTGTTCTACTTTTAATTTCTAAGAAGTCAATATTCAGTGACATGGTGAGCAGCAAATTTATCGGAAGAAAGTTACGCATATTTCCTACTGAATTTCCATGGATAAAGCTATGAACATAAATTTAAGAGGATACATTTAGGATGGTGATTTCTCCAAGCAGATTTGCACACATGACATTATTCAGAGAGCACTGGACATGCATACTCACTGGTTAAAGGTTAGGCCCGCCCCATTGATGCCTCTTGTTGCGTGCATGGATTTTGTGAGCACAAAAAGTGTGCATAAAATGTATGCGCTTGCTGGGGGATACATTGAAAGCTTGTTTTTTCTGTGCAGAACTCAAAAAGTGACACTCAAAAAGACTTTTAGCATTGGCCTCTATATGTTAGCGATACATGGTTTTTAGAAGGTTTCTTGCAAGTTCTGTTATAAAAGAGCATCCATATTTCAAGATATTAGTGACTCACAAAAGTTTTTTCACATTACTTTCTGTGAAAGAAGGCCCGCTCAAACAACAGATACAAATGTCCTTCTACGGCAGGTTGCAAAGTTAAAAGTCCATGCAAGAAAAGTACCCACTGACTTTGTCACAAAAAAAAAACCCCACAGCTACAAAATTGTCCCCTTTCAAAGGTATTATCACCTGTAAAGAATCCAGTTTTCTCCATAACCCACATGACTGCTAGAACCCAGTGATTATACAAGCATAATAGAACAAACTGATACCCAGTAGATGGTATGTTTTATTTTTCTGTGGGGGGTTTTTTTCTTAGAGAAACAGTAATAGCAGCATCAGTGTGCTCTCCGAGTCATCGAGACACAGGTTTGGGAGTCTATTCTCAAAGATCAGCCCTTGCAAATGAACACTTGGGGGTTAGGAAGGGGGAGAAGGGAAGCATGATAGATGTCTTAATGAAAACCTTCCTTAAGGGGTCTACAGTATGAAGTGAATCCTGGCAGACATACTAGAGGTAATAACGTTCAAAAACTGCAAGTGCTGGTTTTCTCTTACATAAAGCTTTTCTGCCTGTGAAAGGCACTCTATTGTTTTCTTCCATTTATCTATCCAGGAAACAGAGTGCAGTTGCCTCAGTAGTATCCAGTGACCCAGATTCAATGTGCTACAATATAATGGTCATGCAGTTTTCTGCAACAAGAGAGAAATCATTCACTTTATATGAGAGGTTCTGGTTCCCTATCATAAAACCTGGGAAGTAATTTTCTAAAACCTCCAAGTCAGCATTTTTTAGGTCTATGCTGAGAAATGTTTAATTATTTGCTAATTAAAAGGAGCTGCAACCAATCGCATAATGCCTTGATGCCTGCAGATTACAGGATCGGAGGCAGCATGGTTTCATGTCAAACAAATCTAATCTATTCCTTCACTAAATGATCAAAGAATTAAATTAGGCGAATATGTTGGATATTTGTTTGTTAAGATTTCAATAAGGCCTTTTTTATTTGCCTTCTGCTCCTTTGTACTTCTAGGTCAGCTCAAATTAGGGCTGGGATATTTGCAACTTCCCATGGATTTTTTTTTTTTTTTACTAGTTTATATTCCTTTCCCATCCACCCCTCCAACATATCTAGACTGGTCATTACAGCAATGGTCCTGGGCTGGAGCCATGCACCAGGACCTCTTCCACAATCTGGCTATCATGGGCTCTGAATCCAGCTATCCTTAAGCAATGACCATGAGGCTGTGAATGCTGCCTCATCAACAGCTTCAGCCCCCAACTGTCCTAGGAAATGAAAGTCCTGACTCAGGAATTGAACTGTGGGCCCTCCACATGACAAAATACAGCAATTGTCACTTAAGCCCCCAGGCCAGCCCAATGAGGCCTTTGACAGTGTTTTACATGGAAAGCCTATTAACAAGCTGAGTAGTCTAGGGATGATTCCTAAGGAATGGCAAACTGGGTTAGAAACAAATTGAAAGATAGGCAACCAATGATGGCAAAGTTCACTGCAAGAAAATGTTGACTGCTCAAGTCTCCTGGATTTTTCAGGAGCCACCTAGGCTGCCTCCTCTCCCTCCTGCCTCCTAGAACCCTTATAGAGTCTCTCAAATTGGGGTTTCGAGCCTTAGTTAGCAGCAGCTCAGGCCTGAATTTGTCAATAGGCACACTGGGCCTATGCTTAGGATGGCAAAAATCTAGGGGGTAGCAGGCTGGCTGAAGAATTGCTCCCTACCTGCGGGGCTGAATCTCACGCTTCCTTATCCAGCTGCAGAGAACAGATGGGAGAGGTGAGCTTGAAGCAGACAGCAAAGGGGGATCATTTTGGAGAGGTAGGAGGGGCTAAGTGGGAGATCACTGGGGAGGGAAAGAAGAAGAGAGGATCAGCTGGGGTGCATGTGTCTGTGTGTGAGAGAGAGGACAAGAGGAAGATGGTTGGCAGTGTTTGTGTGTACGTGAGAAATAAGAGAATTGAGCTGGGTGTGTGTGTGTATACTGCATATACCAGTTTGGATGGGAGGTTAGAAAGGGGATGCAAGGGAAAACAGGACTGGAGCACAGTGGGGACGCTTCCATCCTTCTTCCCTCCCACCTCCCCCTTTATCCTCCAGATCCTGTCACTTCCCTTTTTGGTACCTTTCTATTCTCCCAGATCTTGGAATCCTCCCCTCCAATCACTAATAAGAACATAAGAAATTGTCATATTGGGTCAGGCCAAGTGTCCATCAAGCCCAGCATCCTGGTTCCAAGAGAGGCCAATCCAGGCTACAAGCACCTGGCACGTACCCAAAAACTAAGCTATTCCATGTTACTGTTGCTAGTAATAGCGGTGGTTATTATCTAAGTCAAATTAATTAATAGCAGGTAATGGACTTCTCCAAGAACTTATTCAAACCTTTTTTAAACCCAGCTACACTAACTGCATTAACTACATCCTCTGGCAACAAATTCTAGAGCTTAATTGTGCATTGAATAAAGAATAATTTTCTCTAATTAATTTTAATTGTACTTCTTGCTATCTTCATGGAATGCCCCCTAGTCCTTCTATTATCCAAAAGAGTAAATAGCCGATTTACATTTACGCATTCTAGACTTCTCATGATTTTAAAGACCTCTATCATATCCCCCTCAGCCGTCTCTTCTCCAAGCTGAACGACCCTAATCTCTTCAGCCTTTCCTCATAGGTGGAACCGTTCCATTTCCTTTATCATTCTGGTTGCCCTTCTTTGTACCTTCTCCAATGCAACTATATCTTTTTTGAGATGCAGCGACCAGAATTGGACACACGTATTCAAGGTGCAGTCTCACCATGGAGCGATACAGAGGCATTATGATATCCACCATTTTATTCACCATTTCCTCCTAATAATTCCTAACACTCTATTTGCTTTTTTGACTGCTGCAGCACACTGAGCTGACGATTTCAATGTATTATCCACTATGACGCCCTGGGTGGTAGCACTATCCTCTAATCTCCCCTCCTACCTCTTTCTCCCCCATTTCAAATTCCCACTTCGTCCCATCCTCAGACCTCTCTCTCTCTCTCTCTCTCTCTTTTTTTTTTTTACTCAGCGCACAATCAGACTGTGGAATCTGTTGCTAGGGGATGTAGTCAAGGCAACTAGCAAATTGGAGTTTAAAAGAGGTTCCTGAAAGAAAAGTCCATAAAATATTATTAGCCAAGTAGACTAAAACAAGCTATAGCTATCGCAGGGAGTGAGTAAGAGTAAATAGATCTACTTCATGGAATCTGCTGTGTACTTGCAACCTGAATGGTCACAGTCTGAGACTAGATGATGGGCTTGATGGACCCTGGCTTGACCCAGCATGGCATTTCTTATGTTCTCTTCTTTCCTTCCATATCCCCCATACTCTATCCTTCTCCTTCTGCTCTCCTTAGTTCCCAGTCCTCGCTCTCCATGTCCCCTCACCCTCTTCTTCTCCTCTTTCCATTTGCACGATCTCCTCCCTGTGCTAATATTTGAGATCCCTCTCTCTCACCCAATAAAACCAAAATAAATTCTACAGACAGAAAGTTGGAAACATTTTTATAATGCAATATAAAAGAAGGAAATATTTGCCAATGTGCTTCAGAATTTTTTGATTCCTGCTCCAGGAAACTGTGAGGCAGTGCCTTAGAGCTTCTATTCCCTGTTGTCTGACCTTCTTGGTGAGGATGGGTGAAGGGGGCAGCAGCACTGAATGTGCTCAGAGACAGCAAGATCTTAAATCTATCACTGCAGCAGCAGGGTCATTTATCCTTGTCTGCCTCACCTTGCATCTCTGATTAGTAGTGGCAACAGCATGTGTTGCAAAGACTGTCCCTGTTGCTGTCCCTGTTCTGCTCTCCACATGTGCAAGCTGTGCAGACAGCAGGGTCCTTAAGGATAGAGCATGCATACTCCCTATCTGTCCCTGCAGTATTTGCTATGCACAGATGATGAGCAGGACCACTTTGGGGACTGAGTGTGCATGCTTTGTCTATCACCATACCAATAAAGTGAATCCAAAAAGAATAATTTAAAATAATCATAAATATAATCTCACCTCAACAATCCATAAACTGTGGGGATGTAAACATTTATCAAACATATGAATGATCATCATACAGCACCAGGTGGACACAATAAGGCACATATAAATATGTGCCCACCCGGTGCTGTATGATGGTCATTCATATATTTGATAAATGTTTACATCCCCACATTTTATGGATTGTTGAGGTGAGATTATATTTATGATTATCCATCCCTGCGGTATATACAAGGGGGGTGCATTTGTTTCAATTCAAATGAAAAAATGTTAGGAATGAGTCGATTTTCAGCTTGGTTTGGGTCAACTGAATTGAATGGCCTTAGTTCTCAGAAAAAATCTGAATCCTTTCCATATCATTCATTTTGGGCCCATTAAAGCCCATAGAGGAAGAAAAGCATTATTTTTTCTTCTCTGAGTCAGACAGAGTGGAGTTGATTGGGAATGGGACAAGGAACAAGCAGGACCAATCATGTTTAAACACTTTCTCAACCAGCTGTCAGATGCATGTCATGAATTCATTATTTAATTTAGGCACTGTCTGAAAAGCTTTGGAGATGGCCCTGGCTTTTGAAGAAAAGAGTGCATGGAGTATCTTGATGGTGCAGCAGTTATTACCCTTAACCATTAAGCCTTGATACTGTTGACACAACTCCATCATTGGTCTCTGCTTCAACAGCAGAGGGAGAAAGAGAATTGGATTCATTCAGCAACCGAGGGCCCCGACTTTTATGGTCTGGGGAAACAAGTATGGGGGTAACTTGCTGATGTGGCTGTAACTACCCTTAACCAATAAGACTGATACTTTGATGCAACTCAAACATTGCTCTCTGCTTCAACAGCAAGGCACATCAGGGAATTGGATTCAACAGCAATCAACGAGGGCTAGTGTGGGAAACTGATAAGCACGGGGGATAACAGAAAAGGGGATTCAAACGGCAACCAATTGAGGGTCCTGACTTTTATGGTCTGAGAAACAGATAAGCATGGGGGTAACCTATATGGCGCAGGCTTACTGGGAAAACTGGATGGACCATTTGGCCTTTTTCTGCTGTCATTTCTATCTTTCTATGTTTCCTTCTCCATCCTTAACTCCAGCCCCATCAGCAACACCCAAGGATCCAGAGATGTGATCCCACAAGATTTCAGAGGTTGGAGACACTTTATTGTTATGGAGGATCAGCATTTTGCAGAATGACTTCAGTGTTGAAAGACTAGCAGTAACGGTAAGGTGCTGGACCATCTTTCAAATATTAGTATGTTCCATCATTTGCCAAAACAACACTCATTAGTGCTAGTTGTAGTGTGTGGGGGGGGAGTGGGGGGGTTGGCATTAAACTGGGTACTCCATCTTCTACTCAAAGAGCATTAGTAGGAGCAAGAAAGCCAAAGCAAATTGGAAGTCCACTTCTAAAGCTGACCCCCGATTGGCCTACCCCCTCTTGGCCTTCTTGTACCTATAACTGCAAAATCAGCTCGAGCCCCTCACTCAGCTGTATCCACATAGGCTGACTTTGCTGTGTTACCTGTGGCTGAAAGAGAGTATTGCCTTCCAGTCCAACAATCTAACTTACTGGAAGCAGAAGCTGGTGGCTAGGATACAAGAATGGGAATGTCAGAGACAGTGGAGCAATGGGGGTGCGCAAAGCAAAGAGCAAGCTCCCCACACAGTCCTATTAGCATCAATTGTACCTTAAAAGCTACTACTTCCTCCCCCACCTTTATCTGCTACTCCCTATGACCATCCTACAATGGGTTATCCAGCCACAGACCTTAGCTTCAGTGATTCGCAACAGAAACCAGTATCCCCCCTTGTCCCTCAACAAAAGAGACCCTTGAACAAATTTCAGTCTCTTATGATCTTAGAGAGCCCATCAAGTTTATGGACACAGACCTTACGGCATACTGGGCAATCAACGCTGCGATCTGGCCAGACCACACCAAGGTCACCCAGCATTTCCTTTTCTGCTTACCAACCAGCGTGCCTAGTGAATTTTATTTATTTATTTATTTGTTTGTTTGTTTCTTTATTTAACATTTTTATATACCGACAGTCGTTGGGAACATCCTATCGGTTTACATAAGAACATAAAATAGCAACAGGCTTTACAAGGAACAATAACTTGAGAAATGGAGCTTAAGGCAAGGGGTAAGAAAGGGAGGAGAAGGGGGGGGGGGGGTAAAAGAGGTTCAACCAACAACAGAGACATCAAAACTATTTACAATCAATTTTAGTCAATATGACATGGATAAAACTTTTATTCTGAGGATAGAATTGGCTGCAAAGAAGTGAAGTTATATGCAAATATGGAGCAAGGCATGGAGAACTTTGACAGGATGGGGGAAGTAGGAATACTTGATTCTAAGTGGCGGGAGTAATTGCTGCCCAGGGCGGGGAGACAATAGGTTTGCTCAATGGCAGACACTGCTTGTCTTGCTCCTCCTGTCCTACATCTCTGCTGGTTAAACTGGGGTGCTTTAACCCCCCTCCCCCCTCTCTTATTACCTTTGGATTTTGAAGCTGTGCTTTTGCTGTGCTGCTCGCTGCCTAGCCTACTCCTCATGCATTGCCTGATTTCTGGTTCCACGCCTTGCTATGCTGATGGGCCACTGTTGTTGCTCGGTCTGCTTCTCTTGCACTGCTTCCTTCTAGGTTCACTGCCTTGCTATGCTGATGCCACTCCTTTTGATGGCTCATTCTGCACTGTGTGACTGGGGGTGTTTATGTTACTTCTCTTGCTGTCTTATTCCTCATTCAATGTCTGAGGGTGTTGATGCCTCTTCTCTTGTTAGCTCATTCGGCACTCTTTGATAGATATTCAAACATAAACGTCTTAGTACATTAACCAGTTATGCAGCTCCAGCTCTGGCGGGGCAGAAGGAACACCACCCTCAGAGTAGTGCAGGACGACATGACAACGCTGAAGCAAGGCTTGGATAGGCTGGCAAGACTGGAGCAAGGTTAGACAGGAACAGTGTGCATGTAAACCTGGAACTGAGGCTTAGGAACTGCTAGGATTCATGGGTTTGTGGGTCCTTGGCCTGAGGTGAGGGTTGATACCACCTGTGGGGAGGAGCCCAACAGGTCCCCACCGTCCGGAGGCGAGGTCAGCTTTGGTAGGTGATTCAGTAGTGTAGAGGAATGGAGCATCCTGCATCACAGCCATGTGATCGTAGGTGCAATAAAGGGAGTACTGTGGGGGATCCTGAGGAGTGGGGTGAGAGACAGTTCTGGGAGAACCCGCAGTAACTCGCTGAACTGGAGAAGCACGTACCGGAGTAGGAACCTTCAAGAGAAGCGCTGGGCAGGCCCCGAGGAGCGGGGAGCGCGAGACAGGAACTTCTGGAGGTCCGCAGCAGAAAGTGATCCAAGGGGGCGGGGCTGTGCAGGAAGAGAGGCTCTGGCATGATGACATAGGCCCACCCTTAGAGCTGGGAAGCCCGGGTGAATCTCTGCAGTAGTGATGAAAGCAACCCTGAGAAGCAAGGCTACGTATGATGGAATCTCTGGCAGAGAAACAAGGGCACTAACCCAAGGAGCGGGGGTGCTGAGTAGAGTCATTGAAATAGAACTGAAGCGCTGCCCTGAGGAGCAGGGAAGCGTAGGCACTGTCTCTGGTGTAGAACGTAGGCACTGCCCCAAGGAGTGGGGAAGCGCAGATACTGATTCCAAGCCGAAGGTGGTTCCAAGAGGCGACCCTGGGTAGCAGGGAGGCCAGTAGGCAGGAACTCTGGGAGGCGCAGGGCTAGCCAGATGAGTGGGGGAAGCAAGGAGACAGAGTCTTCCACAAGAGCGCAGCAGGGTCCCCGAGGAGCGGGTACCCGAGCAGAATCCAGAGCAGGTAGAACCAATACAGGAACCATGGGTCCAAGAAGCCAGGAGCAGGTATCAGTAGTGAAAGAACTCGTTGCCAAATCAGCTAGCAAGGGGAGAAGGCCGTGCTTAAGAATCCAGGCCTGGTGACATCATCAGCCGGGGACGCCCCTAAGGTTCCCACCCTTGGATCTTCAAAGGAGAATTTGGTGGTGCGTGCGCGCACCTAGGAAGGCCCGGACCCGGCGTGGGTGGTGGCAGCGGCATCCCGGATGCCATGAGATCCTGGGAACCCGGAGGAATGTGGCGGTAGCGGCTAGCTTCAGCTGCAAGTAGGCCCAGAGACGAGAGCTGAGCAGTACTTGAAGTGAATTTCATCGGTCGCAGCCATCTGCGACTGACAGTCATAATAGGAACAGCGTGCAGGTAAGACTGGAACAGAGGCTCAGACTGAAACAGCGTGCAGGTGAGGCTGGAACTGAGGCTTGGGTAAGAACAGCGTGCAAGTAAGATTGGAACTGAGGCTTAGACAGGAACTGCATGCAGGTAAGACTGGAACTGAGGCTTAGATAGCACAGGACAGAATAGAACATGGATCATGGAGGCCTGAAGGCAGCAATACAGGAAGGCCCCAAGGGGAAAGACAAGGAGAGGCCTAGACAGGCCAGAGGTCAGGGGAAGGCCTAGATAAGCCACAAAGCAAGGCAAAGTGTAGGAAGGCCCTTAAGCCACAAGGCTAGGAACAGAAGATCGGATGGCCATGAGGCAAGAAAAGGAGCAAGAAGGCAGGATGACAACAAGGCAAGGCTAGGAAAGAGAAGGCCCAGAGGCCACAAGGCAAAACAAGGAGTGGCCTGGGAAAGACAGAAGGCAATGGTGGCTAGGGCAAGAAGCCAAGGGAGAATCAATGAAGAATCATCTTGGACTTGGTAAGGCAGGGTTATAGGGCTGGAGTCTGGGTTTGGTGCAGGCAGGAAGGAGGAAATGACAGGGACAGCACAGGATAGCGCTTAGAGGAGACCTCTGCCCTTAGGGAGGCATCACTGTCAGGGTACAATGAGGCTTTGTAGCAGCCAGATAAGATTTATGTGGCTTTACAAGGGATATTCAGCGGCATGACTATGCCACTGAATATATGCAATGAAATTGCTAGTTAGCCAGATAAGTCTTATCTGACTAACTTTAGACCTGCTCTAACTTATCTGGCTAACATAACTGGATGTTTGAATATCACTATGTTAGCTGGATAAGTAGCTCCTCCTTAAATCACCTATACCCTACCCACCACTTATCTGGCTAAGCAGTTATCTGGCTAAGTGGCAGCTGCTGAATGGGACTGGATATTCAGCTGTTGCCACTTAGCCAGATAAATCCCTATTTATTTATCGAGTTTTATATACCTTAGTTCGGTTTCGCCATCACAACGGTTTACAAAGGATCGATTTCTACAATCATACAATCATACATTTGTTAACATGGCTTTTAGTCATTCTAGTATATATTTATCCTGTTAAGTAGTGCTTAATATTGGCCTTTCTGTGTCTGGGGTGTTGACACCACTCCTCTTAATGCTTTATCGCTCACTCAATGTTTTGGGGTGTTGATGCACTCTGCTTGTTGCCATACCCCTCACTATTAAATAAGCCTTGGGGGTCTTCATACCACTGTTGCTTTGCAGTGCTCTCAGTACCCTGGGGTAGTACTCATACCACTGTTGTTGGTGCCGCTTTGCCTCCCTTTTTGTGCCTTGGTGTTTTCAGGCCATTATTGTTGGTACCCTTTGCCCCTCTTGTGGTATCTTGGGACGTTCACGCCTCTGTTGGTGCATCTTTGCTTCTCATTTGGTGCCTTTTGCTGTTGAAGTCACTGTTGTTGGTTTCCTTTGCATCTCTTTTGCTGCATTGGGATTTCATGCCACTCTTGATTTTTCTTTATCACTCTCACAGTGCCTTGGTTGCTTCTGACACTGCAGGTGCAGCTTTGCCTCTCTCACAATACCTTGGAGTGTTCTCACCACTCTTTGAGAGGGTTTGCCCCTCTGATGATACCTTGGGCTGTTCATGACACTATTAATTCTACTTTCTCCCTCTCATGGGTCCTGAGCTGTTTATGACACTATTGGTGCCACTGTTCCCTCTGCTACTGATGCCTGCCTGCAAGTCACATTATACTTGGATAGAAAACCCCAACGTTAGAGTTCAATACAAGATGCATTGTTTTCCCCTACCAAGTTTCTACTATTGTGTTTAATAGATTTGTTGTAATCCGCACCACATTCTGTGAGTGGAGGGAGTGGAATAGAAACGTTTGCATAAATAAATAAAAATAAATAAGTAAACTTTAATGGAAACAAATGAAATTGCATAACAAATCGAAATGAATAAACTCGGGAATGGAAATGAATTTTAAAAAATGGTTACCGACATCACCACCACTCCTGATGTGCTAGAGGTGGCAGATCGAAGAAAAAAAAAACAAAAACAAAGAGGGCTGGCTAGGAAGAAAGATGAAGGACTGAAAGGAGAGAGAGAGAGGACTGAGAAGGAAGATTAATAACAAGAAGTATAGAAGGGGGTTTGACAAAAAAGGAGAGAACAGGAGTAGGGCGATTGATTAGAGAGATGGGGTGAGAGACAGAGATCTAGAAGGAGAAGGCAAGGGAAAGAGATGGAGGAGGGAAGGGAGGCTGGAAGGGGGAATGAGAATGAGAGAGAGGGAAGTAAGGAAGGGGGAGAGGAAGACTAAGAGTTTGACTAGGGATGTAAGTCAGGCAGAAGACATGATATAGTGATGGAGAGAATAGAGAGAGGCAGAGAAAACAGATGGCAGAGAGAATAGATGTAAGCGAGACAGAGAAGAAGGAGATATGGAAAAGAAGGGACGCATACAGTGAAAGTAGAACCTAGAAAAGAAATCAGGAGGCAAACAAAATGAACACAGTGGGGGAATTGAGAGCAATACAATGGAAAAAAAAAAGGGTGGAAAACAATATGACAGAAACAAATTTACTTCCAATTAAAATATTGAATTATATGATTTTTGAAAGTTTTAAATTATGCATTGTAAATAAACTTGAACCTTTTTTAAAAAAAATCTGGGTGTCATAACTAACAATGTTCTACTTGTGTTAACTCTATCTTCAGCACTATTTAGTAAATGCTGTTCTTGGTAATATATCTCAGTGGGGTATAAGTTGTGCATGGTGTAACTTTTGCTTCTCTTTTTTCCCATCATTTTGAAGATTAGCCTTTTTTTTTTTGCAGATGACACCAAAATTTGCAACAAAGTAGATATCTGTAATGAAAAGGAAAACAATGAGAAGCGAATGAAGAAACCCACGACATTTTCAAGAGTATGGAAAAAAGGTTACATGCCAAAAAGTGGATTCATGTATTTGGGATTTGGTGCGCCCAGAACTCCAAGAGTTGCAGTATGTGCTGAGGATAAGATACTGAGTGCACAAAACAAGTGAGAGATCTGGGAGTGATTATATCTGATTTATTTATTTATTTATTTATTTTTAATTTTTATATACCGAAGTTCTTGTAGGGACTACAAATCACTCCGGTTTACATAAAACAAAGAACTGCTCAACAGAGAGCGGAGCTTTACATGGAACCGAAGAACATATGGAACAGTATAACTGGTTGACAATTTAACATAGTGCTAAATAAAGTAATAATAGTTTAACTGGTAATAAATAAAGAAATATAATAATTTTATATAAGAAGTTTAACTATTTAACGTAGCAATAAATATAAATATAAGCAATGCCAAATATATATATATGAAATAAAGTAAATTTTTGAGCTCAAAGATAATTGTCCAGTTGCAGATTCTTAAAAGTAGTACTTGATACAGTGTCCATAATTAGGGGATACTTAGTAATTGGGAAGTCTGTCCGTCACAGTAAGATTAAGCGTCTGGGAAAGCTTGTTGGAAGAGAAATGTCTTCAATCGTTTTTTGAATTCTTGATGACTGGGTTCTAGTCTAAGATCTGGGGGAAGCGTGTTCCACTGGTGTGGGCCTGCTGAAGATAGCGCTCGTTTGCTCAATGATGATTTTATTTGTGGAGCATGCAGTGTTCCTCTGTATGCGCTTCTGATTGGTCTGGAGGAAGTGTGTGGTTGTAGTTGAGAGCTTAATGTGATGGGAGCTAGTTTGTTTGTCACTTTGTGGATGATAGTGAGTACCTTATAGAGTATCCTTTGTTTAATGGGGAGCCAATGTAAGTTCCGAAGGATTGGGGTGATATGATCTTTTTTGTTAGTGCTAGTTAGAATTCTAGCCGCTGAATTCTGAACCATCTGTAATGGTTTGATAGTGTTGGCGGGTATACCTAGCAGCAGGGAGTTGCAATAGTCGAGCTTAGAAAGAATGATGGATTGTAGTACTAGCCTGAAGTCGGAGAAGTGAAGGAGGGGTTTAAGTTTTTTGAGGACTTGCAGTTTGTAAAAGCAGTCCTTTGTGGTATTGTTTACGAACTTTTTTAGGTTTAGATGATTATCAAGCCATGCTCCAAGGTCTCTGATGTCAGATGAGAATGAGTTGTTTGTGTTTGGTAGAGAAAGGCTGGAAGAGATTGTGCGTGGATCCTGGGAGACAATGAGCATTTCGGTTTTATTAGCATTCAATACTAAGTTGAGGCTTGAGAGTAGGTTTTTGATGGGCTGTAGGCATTCGTTCCAGTACGTGATGGTTTTTTGAAGGGATTCTGTAATCGGAAGGAGGATTTGTATGTCGTCTGCATAGAGGTAATGGGTGAGCTTAAGGTTTGAGAGTAGATGGCAGAGAAGGAGGAGGTAGATATTGAAGAGGGTGGGTGAAAGTGATGATCCTTGTGGGACTCCTTGCTCTGTCAGGATTGGATGTGATTCTTTGTTGTTTATCCTTACTTTGTAGAATCTGTTGCTTAAAAAGGAATGGAACCATCTAAGTGCTGTGCCTTTGATCCCTATGTTGGCTAGTTCTTGAGATCTGATGATCTCAAGTTGGCCAAAGAATGCGACCAGGCAGTGCGGAGATCTGGAGGTATGGCAGCATGCATAGGAAGGAGGCAATAAAGCTTTTGGAGAAATAGTCGTATATATTTCAATTTAGCTCACTCCTTTTCATCGGAAGCTCAAGGTGAGATACATTCAGGTAGATTAGGTGTTTTCTTGTCCTCAGGGAGCTTAAAATGTAAGAGCCTAACTTTCAAATCTATTTGCGGTACTGGATTTGCACGTGCAAGTGGCCTTGCAGAGGTTTATCTTTGTATTTTATAAACTGTGCAGCAGGAGCTTCAGTTTATAAAATACAGTGTAGATCTGCTCTGAAATTACAAAGGCATGTTTCAGTATCTGTGAATATTTGCAATGCTTCAAAAGCACTTATTTTCTCTGCCTATTTTATAAACATACTTTTGTGTATTTTTAAGAGTGAAAAAATATAACACATGCATAATAACTTCAATTTATATGCAGAGGCAGGTGTTTTATAAAGCAGGCACATTTACCTTTTTGAAAATACTCTCACATATTCTTGTAATCACCAGTTCACCAATACCTCCACTGGTTCATCCACTTCATCTCCGTTTCATCTAGACCCTCTAGTACTTCACCCCTGAACCTCCACAGTTCTCCCAGGCCTCCCACCCAAAAATTGCAGACCACAGACAAGTCTGATTTCACTTGCACTAATCACTTAGCAGGTGTAAAATTATCTGAATAAGTTCAATCATTTTATACACGTAAATCTCTTATAAAATATTAACTTCCGCATGCACTTCGTTCCTCTGCCCTAGAAAGCCATTAGACTGCCCCCTTTTGTGCCAGTAAAATTTATTTATGAAATTGAAAATATAGGCATACATTTGATATTTATAAAATAGCATATACAAGCTAATTGTAATCCCCTAGCAGAATTACTCATAAGTTTTGTACTCGAGACAATAGAGGTGAAATAACTTGCCCAAGGTCACAAAGAACATCAGAGGGATTTGAACTCCACCTTCCCTGCTTCTTAGGCCACTACAATAACCAACATTCTTCATCGCCAACTGAGTAGATCTGAGACTTCATCTGGACTACTGCAGCCAATTTTGGAGGCTGTATCTTCAAAATCATAGTGGCAGTTCAGAGGAAGGCAACCAAAATGGTACAGAGCCTGCACTATTAATCATATGAGGAGAGTCTAAATATGTATATGTATAGCCTGCCCTGTCATGGGCCAGAGCAGTACTCATGCCTTCAGGGTCTTACCCACATAGGGAGAAAGTCACTTAGGCCCTTAATGGGGTTTTTTCTCTCTTCTGGGGGCTCTTCTGCATACTACTTCAATCGCAGTCAGCCAAAAGTAGAACACTACACACAAAAGTTGTTGCCAAAAATAAAAATCTTTGTTTGCCTCTCATCTCTGATGAGAGGCAAACAAAATCCAGAGCAGCACACTAGTGTCCAGGTCACTAAACAATTCAGAAAAATTCAATAGCTAGAAAAATAAACTCATTCTCTCACAGTATCTAAATGCTGCATACCCTGGGCAGGTAAGCTCTCTGGAGTAGGAACCATCCTGTCTGCGATCTCCCTTGGAACCTGTTTTTGGATGCAGTTCTCCTTCCTTGTTTTCACTAACTTCTCTTTCAGTTTGTCTTCCGCTCTCATAATGATTGAGCCTCTGGCTAATTCATTTTGTCACGCAGAAACTCTTCATGACTGTATTCAGCTGGGCAGTTTTATCTCTGGGCTCCCATCAAGGAAAATTCTCTTTTTTTTTTCTCCAAAGTTCTCAAAGTACTCTCTCTGAATAGATAAGCGATATGGACTTAAACCTCTCTACCTTGAGACTACATCTTAACTTCACCAATCTCTCAGGAAATCACTTTCTTGCACTCCAAGACTCCTTCCTTCCTTGAAGACCAGGGGAATCCCCAACCTTGGGCCTCAGGAAAACTTTTTCTGGTACCCCTCTGTTGAAAGGCCCACTACTGGTCCTTTTCCTACGGAGGGAAAGACCCCACACCAGTGAGAAAGGCACCCCATGACTCATCTGCGCTCACATGGGCACAGGGGAGTATCAAACCTCTTCCGACCTACCTAAACACACTAGGACAACAAAAGGGATAGATGCCAAAGTCTTTTCCAAGTCTTTATTGTGATGGAGACGTGTAAAAACACATGCCCGACTCAGACCGAGTTTCGCTGCTCTTAAAACGGCTGCCTCAGGCTCCTTAGACATTCAGTTAGACTCGGAACCATTAAAAGCTTCAAGCTTATGGTGTAATATCATCTAAAAGTAATCCGCAGTGGAACTGTATCTTGATTTATATGTGACAAATTGTAATCATGTAGACTCCATTCATCTGATGGTGCCTATAGTCTGAAGCATCTCCAGCACTGTGGTGCAACCAAGGAACATGGCTGAGCCACTGCGGATTATTTTTAGATCGCCTACCTTCGAGTTTCTCGGGTCCTACCTAAACACACTGACATCACTCACAGGGACAGGGTCTGTTGAAACCAATGATGCTACACTAACAAGAGCAACCACTACTAGTAAAGGGCAAATTTGGAGATCCCCTTACATATATATCTTATGGGACAGGAGGGAGGAGGGGAATTAGGTTAGATGCCTCAGAGGTATAAGTATTGCACACGAGGAAAACAATTTTCAATAGAAAGGAAGTTCTAGGAAAATGGTTATGTATGAGGCTGAAAGGAGGTGATCTGGGGAATAACATGAGAAAATATTTCTTCACAGAAAAGATGATTTATGTATGAAACATGCCATCCAGTGGCACTGGAGGCAGCAGTCAGTAACAGAATTCAAGAAACCATGGTACAAGCACAAGGGGTTTGTATGGAAGTGACAGCAATGCCAGAGATTGGCTAAGGTCTGCAGTTTTGTAGCAGGATAGGGAAACAGGCAGGCTGCATCTGTCAGAGTCTATAGGCCTTATGGAATAAAGATTGTTTTTTTCCATAGGCACCGTACGGGGGGAAGACATTTTTTTAACAAGGCTTTGCTTTAATGACATCCAGAAGATAATTTCCCAAAAGTAAAATTTTTAAAAGAGAAAAAGAATAAAAAATGTTTATACAATTTAGAAAAAATATCCGGCTTTGTCATTTTATATGTAATAGCATCACTTAGACAATGGAAAGACCAGCTCCTCTGCCTTCAGGGATCCCTAAACATCAATCTGCAGAAAAAGACAGACAACCTAAGCCTCTCTCTTACATTTTCAAAAGGTTTTTGCCATGGGCACTAAAAGCCTTTTTGAAAGTGGGACATTCTTATCTCTAATACATATCTGAATTAACACACATCCTATTGATTTAGACCTCCTAGCACCATGGTGGTATTCCTGGGACTTCCTAATGGAAGTTTAATGGGTCTCTATTCACCGTCACACAACAATGGAAACCTGAGTGATGGTCTGAGTTATTATCATTTATCAAGAACGTGGTGCAGTGTGAGAACACTGACACTAACTCTATTTTACTCAGTGGATTTAGTACAGCAACGATGTTATGTGCCTTGATAAATCATAGCTAAGGATATAACTCATTACAGAAAATGTTATGTGTTTGGATCAACAAAGTCAGATTTAATCTTCAACCAGATTTCTTCAGCATTAATAGGAGTTTACTTTTATTTTTAAAAAAAGGTGCAACATTAATGAAGCATCTGTATCCAAGTCTTCAATAGTCAGCTTTTATAGATCCTTCCAAAATGTTTTTAGTGTGTTGGCCAGAACCCCTGCATGGCCTCCTAGAATCTTAGGTTCAATTAAACACTGAACGCACCCTTCATCTTTTGTGAACCACAGGCTCAGTAATGTGATAATAAACAGATTTTATTTCTCCCAGCAGTATACTATATGATATATATATAAATCCTGTACTACAGCAATAAGTAACTACGGTAAGTAGTAGAACCAAATATTTTTTTGCAAGTAAGTAAAGGGTATTTCCAAGGGTTTATGGATTAAAATGCTAAATATTGGATTTGGATCTGTGGTTTTCCTGTAAATGAAACTGTGCTTAGATCAATGTGAGAGCTTGTATGTGTGAGTGAGAGACAGGGAGAAAGGGTGTGTGTGTGAGAACCTGTGTATGGCTGAGAGAGAAAGTTTAAAGGAGTGTGTGAAAACATATGTGTGTGAGTGAGAGAGAGAAGAAAGAAAGGGTGTGTGTGTATGTGTGTATGAGAGAAAGAGATGGTGATGTGTGTGAGAGCCTGCGTATATGTGAGGGAGAGACAGGGAGAAAGGGTTTGTGTGTGAGAACCTGTGTATGGCTGAGAGAGAAAGTTTAAAGGAGTGTGTGAAAACATATGTGTGTGAGTGAGAGAGAGAAGAAAGAAAGGGTGTGTGTGTATGTGTGTATGAGAGAAAGAGATGGGGATGTGTGCGAGAGCCTGCGTATGTGTGGGGGGGGGGGAGAAACAGGTGATATGTGAAAGACTGTAATTGTGTGCATGTATCTTTGTGTGAGAGAGAGAGAAATGGGGTGTGTGGGAGAGCCTGTGTGTATGAGAGAGATAGGGTGTGTAAGTGTAGGATAGAAAGCGAAGCGAGGTGGTGTGTGGGTGTGTTCCTTTCCCTCCCTCCCTACTAATCCATGACAATCTCAGGACATCTGGAAATCAAATGTTCCCAGATATGGAGAAGAAGTTGGGTTTTTTTATCCTTATTTGTTTTAATTATTGTGTGTTGTTTGCTGTTTTGAAATATTTTATTGGTATTTGGGAAATTTTGGATATTCTATTCATCAGTTATTTTACAATATTTATTCTTTTTATTAGTGTGATTTTACTAATATGATGATTGATGTTTTATATTTCTGGATGTTTTTTGTTTGAATTTTTTTTTTGAGAAATTGTGATATTTTTTTTATTTTCCATTGTTGCATTGCATACAAAGTCTGGATTATTGTGGTTTCAGTTCAGTTTGCATGTTTATACTTTATGGTCACTTTATTCTGTATTTGGTGATGGTCTGTATGTGTTCTGCATATGTGACCGAAGTGAGATATTCTGCTAGTGTGTACCTTTT
Source organism: Rhinatrema bivittatum (assembly GCF_901001135.1). NCBI lineage: Eukaryota > Metazoa > Chordata > Amphibia > Gymnophiona > Rhinatrematidae > Rhinatrema > Rhinatrema bivittatum. The sequence goes on along the minus strand of NC_042615.1, from coordinate 470,994,448 downwards.
ATATGGATCTGTTGCAGTACAGCTTATTGTGTTTTCCCCATAGGAGAAATATTGTTGTTCCAGACCCAGTATAATATTGCAGTGCTGACTTTTTCTAGGTAGGGCTGTTGCTGTTTCAATTCTGAGAGTTAGTGCTGTTATAGTATGGCAGAGTTGCTATACAAGTACTGAGGGTTGCAGGGTTTTGGGTTCCTTCAGAAAGTATCTTGTAGTGGGAGGTGGTTATGTTGCTGTTACTGAGATGACACCAGAATTTGAACATTTTATCTTGTATGGTGATTTGTAAGGGAAACATCCAAGATCCATTGTAGGGGGAATTTCTATGGCCGGAATTTTTAAAATTGTGCAGAAGACCCTTGAGACTTTTTCTTACTGTGTCTTTTATAGCCAGTTTAAAGGCAGGGGACTGTGCTGTGGGGATGGGCGTGATGTATGGAAATGTCATTTTGGTTTGCCTCCTCTAAACTCATTTTGTCCCCCTCAACATGATTGTCTAGAGACCACTGGTCATAGATAGTGAAGGTCAGAGTTCTCAAGGAGAAAGGGATCCTCTGCTTGATTTTATCTGGTTTAGAAAATAAGCTAAACTGAGTAAATCCCTAGAGAAAAGGGAGTTGCTCTTCCAAAAAGAAGAAGAGAGATAACCAGATTAAGGATCTGAAGCTTATCCTAGCACAGTTATGTTCAGTCTTTGCATTTTCTACTGATAGAGAAGAAAGGATCTTCCCCGGTTCTGGGATAGATTCTGACAGTGTAACTGTCACCTAGAGCCTGAAGGATAAATGAAGAGAGGTGAGCTGTACAGCTTTATTGTATCAGCAGAACTTTTTATCTGCTGGTACTAAGTATCAGCACCTTTATTCCTCTGCATCAGTTCCTGGGAATTAACAGGAAGAGAAGACGAGATTAGGAAACAGAGTAGCTCTTCTCTGCTCTGATCTGTCTCCTCCAGCCTCCCCCTCCCCCCGCCAATTCCTTGCAGCTGCCTAGAAAGCAAAGGACTGGAGCAAGAAGAAGATAGCTGTTCTTTGCTGAATGAGATTTGAGTTGCTATTCACAAGAGTTGGGACGAGCTTGGGTTTCCATGACATAGGATGGATACAGAGGGCTTCCATCCCAAATCTCACTTAATAGAGAACAGCACGCTTCTCCATAATCCAGCTATTTTTCCTCCTTTAATTTCCCCTCCTCAGCATGATGCCTTTTTTCTTGAGAGAGGAGGGCAGTAGATGGAGCAGACACCAAGCCAGGAACACAGCTCTCTATGTTCCTGAGACTCAGAACTCAGCTAGCTGCCAGCAGTGCGGGGGAAGGATGGGCAAGGTGGAGAGAGTGAAGTGATAAGGGGTGACTGTTGGAGGAGATGAAGAAGGGGTAAATGCTTGGAAAGGTAGTCTGAAGAGAGAGAGAGATGCACCAGAGTGAGAACTGAATAAAGCATGTGAGATGAAAAGAAAGTATTCCCCTCCCAAATGTGGCACATAAAATGTGAAAGGTTTTGTCACCTGAGCGAGCCAAGTGCTGGTCTCTTGGGAACATTGAAAAAGCACTGTTGGACAAGCAGATGGTGTAGTACTGTACTTCTCAGCCCAGTCCATGGGGCACACCTAGCCAGTCAGGTTTTCAGGATAGAAAATAAATATGCATGAGATTTATTTGCATATATTGGAAACAGTGAATGCAAATCTATCTCATGCATATTCATTGTGAATATCCTGAAAACCTGACTGACTGTTTGTGCCTCGAGGACTGGGTTAAGACGCGCTGGTGTAGTGAATGGACGCAAGCCCAGAGGCAAGCAGGGTGTGTAGAAAGCCTGAGCTGGAGAGTGATCTCAAGCTTAAGAGAATCCCCTCTATGACCCCTTTTGACAGCGATCTCCCCTGCTCAAATCTCACTACACCAGAAAAAATGGAGATCACTCTGTAAATATATTCCAACAACAAACTCATTTTCTGATGTTATTAGTAGTTAGAGTTATGTAACAGGGTGAGAGAAAATGCTGATTAGATCAGAGTACATAGGCTTTCACAGCTAGGCCGTGCAGTTTACAAGTAAGAGAAAGGTCAATCTGCTGAATCTGTAATAATTATGAACCTCTCCCCCTGGATTAGGAAATCTTCTAGCAAATACTGTTGCTCACTCTTCTTTCCAATATTTCAAGGTATCCTCAGCGGAAATAATTCTTACACACTCCAACCACTATTTCTCTTCTTTTTCAATAGACCATGCTTCTCACAATCCTAATCTCTGTTTTTTTTCCACCATAAGTGTATTAATACTCATTCACTGGACACTTATTAATTCTCTCCATTGTCCATAGAAACTTGGTAACCCTTCAGACGTTTTGTCTGCCCCCATCTAAACAAAAGCATAGGACTTCCCCGGTGTCCCTGGCTCTCACCCTTCTGTGGATTCCTCTCTCCACCTTCTCCCCCAACAACTCTCGGGTCTCAAGACTCCCCTCCACCTTCGATACTCAGGTTGGGTCCCTTAGTTTGATCTCCTTCAGGTGAAACACCTACACTGACTTGGGCCTTTACCCATAAGGAGAAAAACCCCCTTCAGGGCCTGCTCCAAAGAGATGCTACCCCAGATGAAACCCAAGTCTTCTCCAATTCCTCCCATCAAATCCTCAACCCAGGATTTTATACTGGATGGACCACTCCCTCTACAGAAGCTCTCTCTCATCCTTCTTAAAAGAGACATTCCCCACACAAGCCTTTAGCCACTCTTCTCACATTAAACTGTGATGGTGCTTTGAAAGGTTCATGTGAAAATATACTTGAATGCAGCAAGGAAGCATAAAGAGAACTATAAAGGCACAAAGGCAGTATAAAAAAAACTCTTCTGGAATTGACCAGAACTGCACTTCACTGTGAAATGTTGAGACTGTAGGTAGTAAGGAATGCAGAACTGTGCTAGAGGTCAGAGCTGGCCCACCATCCTAGTGTTGCAACCATCCCTTTGCAACCGTCCCTTTGCAATGCAGCCCTTCTTCTTATTTCCTACTTGGCGCGAACCTCCGGGGCGTCCCCCCGTGATGATGTCATGATGCCCGCATATTTAAAGCCTACAATGTTTGCTAGCCTTTGAGTTAGCAAGGGTAATCCTACGGGAATCCTACGGATGGGATTCGCTTTCCGTACCCAGCTACTCTGCCTCTCCAATCTCTATTGGACTCTCTAACACTAACGGGGTACCCGCTCCTCGGGGGCCTCACTTGCTTTCCAGGTCGCTATCAGGAAATTGGTACTCACTCCTCGAGGGCCCATGTTCCCTGACTCGCTGCCTACTCCTACCTTCTCTTCTGCCTGGAAGGATTCACTAATCTTCAACATCAGTGAGTACTAGAGATGTGAATCGGGCTTCGGACGATTGAAAATATCGTCGATATTTTCAAAATCATCAGAAATCGGGGGCTCCCCCGAAACGATAGGAAAACCCCACGATATTGATCGTAGGGATTCTCTTATCATTTTGGGGGAGGGCGGGAAAAACAGCACGCAAAAATAACCCCTAAACCCACCCCAACCCTTAAAAACTAATCCCTTTGCTTCCCCAACCCTCCCAACCCCCCCAAAAACATTTTACGGGTACCTGGTGGTCCAGTGGGGGTCCCGGGAGCGATCTCCTGATCTCGGGCAGTCGGCTGCCACTAATAAAAATGGCGCCGATGGCCTTTGCCCTTAACATGTGACAGGGTATCAGTGCCATTGGCCAGCCCCTGTCACATAGAGGGAGCACTGGATGGCCGGCGCCATCTTTAAAAATGGCACGGGCCATCCAGTGCTCCTACCATGTGATAGGGGCTGGCCACTGTAATTTCTCTATCAGAGGATTACAGTGTAACTGTATATCAGTTTAAGACTGCCTTTTTTTTATAGCAGGCAGGCAGCATGTGTCAGTGTCTATAAGAAGAAAATACAGAGAGAGAGATTGATTTTCTCTTGCAGCATATGCAGAGTGCCAGCGACTGTAATAGGGCAGCTTGCTTCCTCTGTGTAAGAGTCAGTGAGATTGTACTGATTTTTCTGTGTGACTCTTGCACTAAGTTCTTAGTATACATAGTCAGCAAGCAAGTCTTGGGTGCTGATACCACTGTGCTTGCTGCCAAAGCTCTTACTCTATGCCTTTAGGTGTTCATGCAATTATTGGTGCCCTTTGCCCATCTTTTGGTGCCTCATGATTAGGTCATTATTTATGCTGCTTTGCCACTCTCACATTGATGTAGACTGTTCATGCCACTTGTTGTTTGTTTTAGATAGATAGAGAAATATGTATTTTATTTATTTATTTGTTTGTTTGTTTGTTTGTTTATTTAAAATCTTTTCTATACCGTCGCTAAGTTATATTCCATCGCAATGGTTTACATGTAGGCACATAAATTAAGGTAGGTGAATGTGTACTGTAGTACATTCTAACAGGTGCCACAAAAGGTTCGGTTACAAAAATAATTATAAGACAGTCAATTGTTTAGTGATAAATGTAATGACCAGTTGTACCTGAAAGGTACTATTCCCAGGTAAAATTCATATTCTCTGTGTTTTACACTTACGTTTGTTGTGAAATAGAATTGTTAGGCTATTATAATGCACATTCTTAGAATAGTGCTGTGTGCTGGTGCTCTTTTGCCTCTTCCTGTATATTTTCTATTCTCCGGTCTCTTTTAAAACTGCTTGTTTAAAAAGCCATGTTTTTAAACTTTTCTTAAAGGTTTTGAGATCTCTTTGCAATCAGATCTCTAGATGCATTGTGTTCCAAAGTGTGGGGCCTGCTAAAAATAAGGCCCTATCTCTCACTTGGGTTAGTCTCGCTGTTTTTACTGAAGGAATGATTATGAGTGCTTTATTTGCTGAGCGAAGGTTTCTGTGTGGGACGTGTACTCGTAGTGCCGTGTTTAGCCAGTCCTCTTTTTCATCATGTATTAGTTTATGTATGGTCCATAAGGCTTTGTATTTTATTCTGTGCTCAATGGATAGCCAATGTAGTTCCGCTAGTGTTTCAGTTATGTGGTCCCTCCTTCTTTTTCCGGTTAATATTCTATCTGCTGTTTTTGAAGTATTTGAAGTGGCCTTAATGTTGTATTCAGGAGTCCTAGTAAAAGTGCATTACAGTAGTCAGTACTGGAGAAAATCAGCACCTGAAGTGCTATTCTGAAATCAGTTGGTGTTAGTAGTGGTTTTAGTTTTCTGAGGATCATGAGTTTTCTGAGGATCATGAGTTTTGCATAGCCTTCTTTTACTTTTAGAGATATGTGTTGTTTTAGATTGATTTCTGGGTCCATTATTATTCCAAGGTTCCGTACTTTCTCAGCTAAGTCAATTTTCTGGTTGTTTTTGAGCATTATTTGGGGTTTGAATGATTTCGATATTTTTTCGATCTAAGTGTAGAAATTCTGTTTTTTTGATGTTAATTACAAGTTCCATTTGGTTTAGTAATTGTTTTAATATGTCTAGGTACATGTTAGCTAGGTTTAACGTTTTCTCTATTGTATCCTCGATTGGTAGAATTAGTTGAATATCGTCTGCGTAAATGTAATGTAAGATTCCCAATCCTGCTAGTAGATGGCATAGGGCAACATGTATATATTAAAGAGGGTTGCGGACAGATAGATAGATAGAAAGTTGTTCTGTTCCTGCTTATAAACTAGTGTGATGTCACAGAAGGACTACAAGCCCTTATAATCTTGTAGTTTTGTTGTTGGCCACTATGGTCATATAGGGCACCCAATGATTCTGGGCACTTCCTGTTGGCTCACATTCTGGTTCATGCCTGCTGGGAGGTTTTCAGTGTCTGCTTCTGAGAGAATCAAGCTGCCTCTCATCTCTCCTGTTCCTTAGGAAGGAATTTCCTTTTTATCACACACAAACACACACACACACACACACATACACACACAATAAGTATATTTAAAACTCCAGCACAATTCCTACAACAGCTATTTCAACTCCAGAGTTAGTACTTAGAACCTGAGATCAACCTCTCCTCTTCCCTACCTCTCAAGACCACAACCAGTAAGCTATACATTTTGATCACCTGTTGGAATAAAACTGTTGGAATTTAGACAAAGTGTCTTCATTGTGTTACATTCGGTGGCTTGCAGGACATCCCCGCAAGCCACCACACTCACCCCAATGCTGCCAACATTTGGACCACTCTTCTGCAGCAGACATTGCCAGAACTGTTGCCTCCCTCTAGTGCATCTGCCTAGATGTGTGCACACCCAACATTATGGTATTTAAAGAATCTGTGGTGGGTAAAGACTGTAGCACCCCTTGAGGACATCACTGCCCTCAGCCCTGTAAAAGGGCCCTGCAGAAGTTTCTGCCTTGCCTCAGCAATGGGTCTCCTGCATCCTATGTGTAGTGTGTGTTGCCTTTCTGCATTCCTGATTCCTGTCTTCAGTGTTCCTGCTTCCAGCCCAGACTTACCTCGTCTCTACAACCCATCCTTGCCTCATCTCTTCAAGGACAACCTTACCTCATCTTATCCAATACTCCTTGTCTTCCACCCTTCCTACTGTACCAGTCCTTCTTCTTGCCTCCTTCCCCCCCCCCCCCCTTTGTATTTCCTGCCCAGCAGACTTGGGAGAAAACCTGGGCAACTCAGTGCTCCAGGTTACAAAAGATGATAAACCAACACTTTCTATACAAGATAAAGACTTCTTAAGAATCATGGACAAAGCATTTTTTAAAGATGAGTCAACAGTTGGGTGGCTCCTCTACCATTTCGGACACTCATACCTCAGCTGCCTAACAATAGAGATCAACTCTTTCATGACTTGCTTCACTACAGAAGACCTTAAAGAGAAAATAAGAGTCAAAACAACACTTGGTAACCTTCATGCAAGACATGTTGATCAATGGTGCCAGCTCCACCTTTGAAAAAGAATGAAGAGTGTTGGTACCTACCTACCTTTGGGGTGTATCACCCTTAGAAAACAAGTCAGATTCTAATTGTATTTGACTCCAGTGCTCAATTCCAAGAAATCACACTTAACCATGTACTCCTTTCCAGGCCTGATATGATCAACCGCCTATAGGGAGACTTGATTCACTTCAGGAAAGAGCCCATTACTATAACAGCTGATATCCAACAGATGTTCTCTAGTTTTGTCATACACCCAGACTATAGAAACCACCCAAGATTCCTGTGGAACCATGACAATGACATTAACAAAGAGAGTGTGGAGTATAGAATGCAAGTCCATGTCTTTGATAATAGTCCATCACCAGCAGAGGCCACCATTGGGCTCAGAAGGACAGCTCAAGAAGGAGGAAATGAGTATACCACAGATGCCAGTCATTTTGTAGACAAAGACTTTTATGTGGATGATGGATTAAAGTCCTTATCTACCGAGAAGAAAGCCATTCACTTGTTAAGAACACAAGCAATGCTAGTGGAGGCCAACTTGAGATTCCACAAAATAACCTCTAACAGTGTTGAAGTGATGACAGCATTTCCTTCAGAGGAGCATGCTAAAGGTCTAAAGAATTTAGACCTGAGAGTAGACATACCTCCAGTTTAGTCTCGGCTTAAGTTGGGATCTAAAGAGACATGTTTTTATTTTTCAAGACTCAAGTCAAGAGAATCCATACATTTGTTGGGGTGTCTTATCCACAGTCAACAGTCTCTATGATCCATTGGGGTTTGTGACTCCAGTCACTATCCAAGTCAGATCTCTGCTAAGAGAACTTTCATTAGGTACAGATGAGTGGGATGCCCTACTGCCTACAGAACTGAGACAAAAATGGGAAAATTGGAAGGATTCCCTAAAAATTCTTGAGCAGCTCCACATTCCACATACATCTGTTTCTGTACCACTCAGTACTGCCTGTTGCAAAGAGCTTTGCATCTTCTGAGATACATCTGTAAAAGCAATAGCCGCAGTGACCTACTTGAAAATAACAGATGCAGAAGGAACACCTCAGGTGTGATTCATTTTTGGCAAGGATAAGTTAGTCCAACAACCAAATCACACCATGCCATGCCTAGAATTGTGTAGAGCAATATTATCAGCAGAGCTTACAGAGTTGATAATAAGTGTAATGGACATTCTAGTAGATATAGTTAGTCTACACTGACAGAAAAGTAGCACTGGGCTACATCATAATCAGACCAGGAGATTTTATCTATATGTCAATAACAGAGTTGAGTGCACTTGAAAGTCAACATATCAAGTTGATATGTTCTAACCAGAATCCAGCAGATCACGCCACAAGAATTATGCCAGCATCCCACCTAATAAAGACAACATGGTTGATAGGGCCAGATCTACTTTTAAAGCCTGATCACAAAACTCTAGGAAGTTCCTTCAAGCTTGTGGACCCTGATTCTGACTCGGAAGTTCTTCCAGGAATGACTGCTCTTGCCACCAGCATTGTTTATGAAAGCAATCTGGGAGCTCATCTCTTCTTATGCTTTTCAATATGGGCAGCACTAAGGAGAGCCATAGTGTATCTCAAAGTCAATGAGCTTATCTGAGCAGAGAGTACCATCCTACACTGTACACAGCAAGAAGTATATCCAGAGGAATTTGAATGCCTAGGCAAGGCTGTGAATCTTCCTAAGGATAGTCTCCTGAGGAAGTCAAACTCTTTAATTGGTAAGGATGGCTGTTGAGAATTGGTGGCCATCTCATCCATGCTGAATTAGACAAGGGAGAGAAGAACCCTTTTATTATTCTGGATCAACACCTCATAGCTCATCTGCCTGTGCGTCATTATCACGAGTAAGTCAAATATCAAGACTGACGTATCACAAAGCGAACTTTTAGAGCTGTGGGATTATGGATCATTGGAGCAAAATGATACACTGCTTCTGTAATCTTCAACTGTGTTAAGTGCTGCAAACTACATGGCAAGCATTTAGGATAGAATATGACAGATTTTCCAATTGACCAACTTAGCACTGAACCACCATTCACTTATGTGGGTTTAGACATCTTTGGACCATGGCTAGTTAGCACATGATGAACTAAAGGAGGATGTGCAGTCAGAAAATGATGGGCAGTAATGTTCACATTCTTGAGCATCCAAGCAGTCCACATTGAAGTAATTGAGTCTATGAACATGTCAAGCTGAGGACATTCTTCCCAATTCATGGCCCAGCCAAGCAAATACTTTCTGATTATGGATCCATCTTTGTGAGTTTCTGCAAGGCATTGAACATCAACTCAGAGAAGATACTGTTGAGGAGTATCTGAGTGAGCAGCATAGCGTGAGGGTTTTCAATCCTCCTCATGTTTCACATATGGGAGGAACTTGGGAGCATATGATAGGGATTGCTCATTGCATCCTAAATTCTCAGAAGCAGGAATAACCCAATTCACCCACGAATTTCTGATTACACTCCTGGCAGAAGTGTCTGCTATTGTTAATGCAAGACTTTTGATTCCAATGTCTTCAGACTCAGAGTCACCTTTGCTCTTAACATCAGCCACACTCTTGACCCAAAAAACTGGTGCGGCCCTAAATCCACCTGGAGATTTTGATAAGAAGGATATCCTCAGATAATAGTGGAGGTAAGTTCAAAGCCTTGCCAACATGGTTTGGAGTTGTTGGAGATGGGAGAACCTCCCAAACCTGCAGACTTGCAATATGTGGAAGTTCTGTCAGACAAACATACAAGAGGGACATTTCTTAAGGACAATCAAGCACAACACAACTACTGGCCTCTGGCATTTTTTACCAAAACTATTCCCAGTAAAGATGGGAAAATCTGAAAGGTCAAGGTCAAGACTGCAAATCAAGGGACAGCAAGGACTTTCTACAGCTCATCACCGAAGTGGTGCTTCTGGTGCCTCATGAGAAGACATGAACAGCATGGACCACTGTCCACTTCAAAGGACCCAGAGACTTTCTTTCACTCTCTTTCATGTTGTGCAGTTCTATTTTGTCTGTCTCTCATTTCAGCTTCTGTGAGGCAGCAGTAGCAAATAGCCTGGTGATTAAAGAGTCTGAGTTGATCAAGAAATCTTTGGACAGCAAAGTTCTAGCTTTACAAATGGACATTGCATGCTTGTTGTTTAATTGTGCATAAAGTTAAATTGTGATATCTACCAATACCAGGCAAGTTATCTATATCTATCTATCTATCTATCTATCTACCAACTATCTATCTATCTATCTATCAATATATATATATATATATATATATATATATATATGTATATATATCTATTTATACATCTTTAGTTGTTCTGTTCTTGCATGTAAGCTAGTGTGATGTTACAGAAAAACTACTTTCCCCTATAACCCTGTAGTCTTATTGTTGTTGGCCCCCTTTGGTCACATGTTTCTGGCTCCCACTGATTCTGGGCACTTCCTATTGGCTCAGATTCTGATTCAAGGCAAAAGCAGAAGGCCCAGGGAGAGCCACTGAGCAAAACTAGAGTAGAAGGCTTTGGAAAGCCACAGGGCAAAACTAGAGCAGAGGGCTTAGGAACACCACAAGACAAAACTAGAGCAGAAGGTTTAGGAAAGCCACAGAGCAAAACCAGAGCAGGAGGCTTAGAAAAACCACATAGCAAAACTAGAGTAGGAGGCTTAAGAAAACCACAAGCATTCAGAGACATGAGACCAAGCAGAGAGCCAAGTGGACTCGATAACAAGGCCTGGAGCATTACTAGAGGCAGGGTTAAATAGTCTCAATCCTGCTGAGTCATGGGATCATGGTGGCTAGGACTGGAGAGAGGGTAAGAGCAATTCCCCGAGGCCCTCTGGTGGTTGGGAGGCTGCATAACAGGCAGAATCACAACAGCCTGCCAGCAAGTTGCATAAAATGTGGGTAGAAAATCTATTAGAGTCAAAAAGAGGATGCTTTTCTTCCTCTATTGACTTTAATGGAAATGAATGAAACAAATAAACTGAATGAAATGAATGAGCTTTGAATCTGAACTAATGACAACAAAACAAAAACGTTTTCTGCACACACCCTTATTAAAGATTGCTTTAAAATTCTAAAACCCTGATTCTTCCCAGTCTTGTCCATCTCACATTATACTGTAAAAATGAAGTGATTACTATAAAATTACTTTTCTGTGTGTCTCTTCTAAATTATAAGCTTCACTTTGGGTTGGTTAGCACAGGGGATTTCAAGAGGCAGTGTACAGAGTAAACATATAGCACTTGGTCGGAAAAAGGTTTTAAATGTTAATGAGACAAGGTGGAGGAGAGCATACCATGCTATTTATCCTGAAAATGTTAAAGCCTCATTCTATGTGAGTTTCTTTCATTTACATGTACAGAGATGCTTTATTTTAGCACACCCACTAAGAGTTCTTCAGACTGTTTTAACATACACATCAAGGCCTTCTTACATAGTACGCTAATTTTGGGTTGGGCAAAATGGTCTTACAGTGCATGTTAATCTGTATTGTAAAGGCCTCTATGTGGAGACAGGTAGGTGTTCTGGTTAGGTACAAGTCTTTCACCTGTGGTGACTATGTTATTTATTTATTTATAATTTTTATATGGCACTTTTTAAGAAATCAATGTCTATAGAACAGAAAAAGTGTTTTGGATTCTATCCAGGGTAGAGACTGCTTGCAAGCAGCTGTGGTGCTTGCAGAGGTCAATTCTCAAATAAAACTGAGTTGTAACCACAGCTTTCTTAAATGGGTTTCTACTGAACCAAATAATACAGGATAGCCAGGAGATGTGCAGAATGCAAAAACAAAAAGTTACGGCAAGAAAGACCAGGATTTAAAGGAAACAGCAAGAAAACAGAGCAGTTAAAGCCTTCCATGGAATTGAAATTCACAGGCATCCCAAAAGACAATAGGAAAATTATTGGATATAACATTTCTATTGTACATTAAAGTGATTGTACGCATAAGCACTGTGAAAAAAATTGTGGTATGTATCCCCTGGCCCACACCAAAAAAATTTAGTTATAGCAAGACTCCCAGATCAGTAGCCTGCTATATCCGAGGGGCTACACAGTTCCCAGGGCTTTTCCTTCCTGACTCACTCACTTTCAGACTTTAACACTTCAGCCCCTGGGATGCCAGGTTCATCCGGCAGGGAGGAGATTTACACCTCTGGGCCTCTAATGAAGTGGTGAACAACAGAACTCAGTCCCAAAATTCACACCCATTTTGGGTCAGCAAGTATTCACAGTGGCTGGTGATAGCAGAGGTCAAAGGCACCCTTAAATGAAGCGTGGAGTCCAATGGTGGTGTTCAACTGAAGCAAGGTAGTGTTCAACTAAAAAATCTTTAATTTAACTTAAAAAGGATGATCCAAGAAAGTATTGCAAAAATCATAAAGAGCAAAATAAAAATCATAACCAGAAAAGCAATGGTTTCTTTGTCCACGGTGCATTTGTTAGTCACTCTTTTTCCTCTAACTGACCTGGTCTCTACAATCTTCACTATCCCTGCACCAAAGCGGATGGGATGGGGATAGAGGAGACTGCCCCGTCCTCTATGGGCAGTCTCCACTATCTTAAACAAAGGGAAAACCAAACCTCAAATCTTCCAAAGTAGATGCCTCATAAATATTTCTCCATGCAGTCCTTTCCAAAAATCAGCAGCTTCACCCACTGTAGTGTTCAATGGCCATGGGTTAAAATAATCAAACAGCACTCATGGGAATCAATAAATGTATAAATCATCTGATTCTGTGTTGTATCATACTCTTAATACAATACAATAGTTATTAAATTCTAATCACACACTATAACTCAATTTCACAAGTTTTAATCTTTTATTGATATCGCATGTCTATCCTATACACATGACAAATGAATATTACATAAAACTTTATCAAAACAGTACAAACATATTCAAACAACAAGTGGACATATCAATTTACTGCATGTATTATATAAGTCACAGCATATATTACTGTACGGACATATCCTCACCCCTTACCCCACTAATAACACATACCACACAATCATACCCCATTCATACCTCATAAAATCACACCCCATAAAATACAGAGTTATATAACAATACTTGCTCTATTCAACACGCTGGGGTAGATTTTATAAATTTACGCAAGTGCGTACTTTTGTTCGCGCACCAGGCGCGAACAAAATACGCTGGATTTTATAAGATACATGCGTATCTTATAAAATCCGGGGTTGGCGCACGCAAGGAGGTGCACATTTGTGCAATTTGTGTGCGCCGAACCGGCGCGCGCTGCCTGTTCCCTCCAAGGCCACTCCGAAATCAGAGCGGCCTCGGAGGGAACTTTCTTTCCACCCCCCCCGCACCTTCCCCTCCCTTCCCCTACCTAACCCACCCCCCCCGGCCCTATCTAAACCCCCCCCCTACTTTTGTTGGCAGATTTACGTCTGCTGAAAGCAGGTGTAAATCTGCGCGCGCCAGCGGGCTGCTGGCGCGCCATCACCCGACCTGGCGGGCTGGTCCAGAGGCCTCGACCACACCCCTGGGCCGGCACCATGCCCCCGGTCCCGCCCCGAACCGCCTCTGAGCCCCCCGGACACGCCCCCGGACATGCCCCTCCCCCCTCCCCTTTTACGAAGCCCCTGGGACTTACCCGCGTCCCGGGGCTGTGCTCACACCGGCGGCCTATGCAAAATAGGCACGCTGGCGCCCGAGTGCCCTGCGCGCATAAATCCAGCCGGATTTACGCTTGCAGGGCTTTTAAAATCCGGCCCTTAATATATTAACGCCATCCCATCTAATTCTATGTTTCCATCCCTTCACTCCAACGATGTTCAACCCAACAAGCTGTCTTGTTTCACCCTACCAGGGCTGCCACAGTGTCCAAGGAACCACCCAAACACCAATAACCATAACATCCTCTCCCCAACCTTACTCTTTCCTCTTGCCTTAACCTCCCTTTCCCCTACTCTCACTCATCCTCCCTCATCCTCATTCACACCTCCATGATCCCCTCATTTATTCACTCTGACCCCCCCCCCCCCACCTACCTTCACTCCTATTCCCTCAATCTATTCACTCAGTCTTCCACAACAATCCCCTAACCCACATTCTTCTCTTCCAATCACCTCCACCCCCCTGGCGCTGTCACGATGCCTTCGCCCACTTCTTAAAGAATCACAGCCTTGCAAGTCCTTTGGTCTCTTTCTGCTCCATGGCTGTTGCCACTTGATGACCTCATTCAGGCTCCAGCAGCCAAGGAGCAGGAAGAGGGAATGATGTGCTGCAAGACCAGCACCGAGTGCCTGGGTTCGGAGGAGGGGTAGTGGCGGCAGCAGCAGACATCACGGGACAAGGGGTTGCACCAGGTCAAAGGCTTCATTTTACTGTGCCTGCTACCATGGCCCCTGTAGCTGCTCTGCTTCCAACACCTGCCAATTAGTTTGAAAATCGGTTTAAACTGATTTTCACCTTTGTACAAATCCGGGAAATTTACGGGTGAAAATCGACTTAAACCGAAAACAAAGGCCCTGTCAATGGCTCATTCCTTCTTGTAGAGATTCTTTAGGTTCTCTACATGTGTTTTACCGTGGTAGGAACAGGTGCCCATGATGTTTGCAATGACTTCCAACTTACAGAATGTAAGGGAAAAAATAATCAAAAGAAAGTGCTACAGAGCATTGCTAGCATCCTGCACCCCTAGAGAAGGTGAATCTTTTCTATGACAGAGTACAATTCAAGGCAACGCCAATAGCAGAGTTTATAACTGATTTCAAAGTCAGTCACATAGCTCTGGAGGCTTAGCCAACTCAATCAAAGAAAGAATGGAGATTGAAATCAGAGGTTGAAACCTTAGAAAATCATATTTTGACAAATGGCACCCTTGCTAGAGAAAGCAGTACACTTTTATCAGACAACTTAAAGAACTCAGACGCAGATTAAGTTCATGGGGCAAGGTTAAAGGTCTGGATGAGTAGATGCCATACCAGTCAGGAAAAGAATCCTAAGCAGTGATGAGCTACCAATTTCAAGGGGTTCTTGTCACTGCGGACTTCTTATCATGGGGCCTCCTCCAGCTCTGCTTCTCTTAGTTAGACATTTTTTGCTATCAGAGAATAAATTTAACAAGGTGCTCACAAGAGCCCCCAAAGCCCTTTTCAGCACATCACTGATCCTAAGAAATATAATTAAAATAAAATAAAATAACAGGAAAAAGAAAGCATATGGTGATGCACAAGATCATGGGGAGTATGAAAGGCTGAGGTACTGACAAGAATTTAGCAAACAATGTAAGAAATGTGGCCATCAACCTCATTTTACAAGGATGTGCAAGCCGAGAGATGCATGCCCAGGAAAAAAAAAAAAAAAAAGAAAGGATACTATGAATTCTAGTACAAATGGATTACACTATTATTAATGTGCTCTACAAAGATGTATGAAGGAAAAGTGGAGTGGATGGCAACACTTGAACTTGTGACACCTCTAAGCTTGTCACGGGGCAAAGCTTAATGCATTTTCTGAAATGAAACTGCTGCAAACGAATGAGAAACCCAGCCTTCCAAATGTTCACTACTTTGAAAGCAAATCAGTACCCACTACATGGATATATAAACATAACCGCGCTGAAAGGAAAAATACAACAGTCTTGCTACAGACTTTATAGTGGTGCCAAGCAAGAAGACTTAAAGTATATTATGGTACTGAAAACATGACAAATCCTACAAATTATAAGAAGAGTGCAGGAATAAAGATGGAGATCACAAAAATAGGGAAACAGTATTTTGATATTTTATCTGGGATGAGAACATTTCCTGCTATACACAAAGGGGTAGATTTTCAAATAGCGCGAATTGGCCTACTTTTGCTGGCGCATCAGGCGCAAGCAAAAGTAAGCTGGATTTTAGTAGATACGTGCGGAGCCGCGCGTATCTGCTAAAAACCTGGATCGGCACGCGCAAGGCTATTGATTTTGTATAGCCGGCACGCGCCAAGCCGCGCAGCCTACCCCCGTTCCCTCCGAGGCCGCTCCGAAATCGGAGCGGCCTCGGAGGGAACTTCCTTTTGCCCTCCCCTCACCTTCCCCTCCCTTCCCCTACCTAACCCACCCACCCGGCCCTGTCTAAGCCCCCCCCCCTTACCTTTGTCGGGGGATTTACGCCTCCCAGAGGGAGGCGTAAATCCCCGCGCGCCAGCGGGCCTCTTGCGCGCCGGATCGCGACCTGGGGGCGGGTACGGAGGGCGCGGCCACGCCCCCGGACCGCCCCGGGCCGTAGCCACGCCCCCGTACCCGCCCCCAAAACGCTGCCGACACGCCCCCGACACGCCCCCCTCGGAGAACCTCGGGACTTACGCGAGTCCCGGGGCTCTGCGCGCGCCGGTAGGCCTATGTAAAATAGGCTCACCGGCGCGCAGGGCCCTGCTCGCCTAAATCCGCCCGGATTTGGGCGGATTTAGGCGAGCAGGGCTCTGAAAATCCGCCCCAAAGGGGTAGATTTTCAAAGGGTTACGAGCATAAGATATGCGTGTAACCCCCGAAAATCTACCCCTGTGTGCGCCAAGCCTATTTTGCATAGGCTCAGCGGTGTGCGCAAGCCCCAAGACGCGTGTATGTCCTGGGGCTTCGAAAAAATGGGCGGTTCGGGGGCGGGGCCATGGGCTGGGGCGTGTCCGGGGGCATGGCGGCGGTCCGGGGGTGTGCCCGGGGCATGTCCAGGGGCGTGGTGGTGGTCTGGGGGCGGTCCGGGGGCATGGCCGAGTGCCCCAACACAGCGGCCTGTGTCAGGGCCTGGTACGCTGGCAGCAAGCCGGCGCGCGCTTGTTACACCTGCCAGAGGCAGGCATAACTCTACAAAACAAGGTAGGGGGGATTTAGGTAGGGCTGGGGGTGGATTAGATAGCGAAAGGGAGGGAAAGGTGGGGGGGACCAAAAAAAAAGTTCCCCCCAAGGAAATTGGAGCGGCCTTGCAGGGAACGGGGAAAGCCATCGGGCCTCCCCTAGGGCTCGGTGTGTGCAAGTTGCACAAGTGTGCAACCCCTTGTGTGTCGACTCTGGGTTTTATAATCTGCGCGCGGCAGCGTGCACATGTTATAAAATTGGGTGTACATTTGTGCGCGCCAGGTAGCGCGCATAAATGTACCCTATGTGCGCAAAATTTAAAATTGGCCCCAAAATACATTTTAAAAGCTCATCCATCTTATAGGACATGCTGACAGAAAAGAGCTAATACCACTGAAAGTTCAAGCGAGAACTGTATCAGTTATAAAATTTGGAAAACTCCTGACAAGGCTGAAGAGCCCTCAACTTTGTCTTCTTAGTCATATTGGAAGAGCATGATGCCTATCCATTGATCTTCAAAGAAGAGAGCAAATACATAAAAACAACACAATTCTGTCTTCAAGCAATAGGAGGCATTCTTACTGGAATGATCAAAGCTAAACACTTTCAAAGTTAAATTTAGCAGATACTATTAGACAAAAACAGACTAAGGGGGTCATTTTCTAAAGCTAGCGCATGTGAAAAGTCCCTTTTTGCATGCGATAGCTAAAATGGGGCGGAGTCAGGGCGGTGTCTGCCCTGGAAGAGGAGGAGTCGGGGCGAACGCCGTGAAGACAGCATGGCCGGCAAAAAGGTAAGGAGCCTATTCGCTTCCAATTTTGCGCCCAATAGCACCACCTTTTACGATGGTGCTATTGGGTGTGAAAGCAGCACCGCGGAGTTGCGATCACTGCCAGCTATTGCAGGTTCACCCCCCGCTTCGTCCCCCCTGCCCCCTGTACCGCGCGATTCAGATGCCGCAGTATGTTAGAAAATCTAGGCCTAAGACACCATACCTTTTAGTGATGTGCATCGAGATTTTTTACCTTTTCCTTTTGTTTTCTGCCTTTTTCATTATTTTTAGGTTTTGTTAAGATTTTTTAAAACTTTGTTCCAAGTTTTGTTATAGTGTGCACTATTCGCCATTAGTGTGCACTATTTTGAGTTAGTGTAGATTGTATTTGCCATACTTTGCACAAACTCAAATAGTCTACATTAATGGGGAATAGTGCACAACAAAACGAAACTTGGAAAAAAGCATTTTTTCAAATTTTCCCCTCAGTTTGCTTTATAAACAAAATTAAATAAATTAGACAATTTTGTTAAAATTATCTATTTCATTAAAAATGAAAGCACATCCTTAATACTTTTATGGAGCAATTTTCATACATGCTATAAGAACATAAGAACATAAGAAATTGCCATGCTGGGTCAGACCAAGGGTCCATCAAGCCCAGCATCCTGTTTCCAACAGAGGCCAAACCAGGCCACAAGAACCTGGCAATTATCCAAACACTAAGAAGATCCCATGCTACTGATGCAATTAATAACAGTAAACTTGGTTAATATCCATTAATGGACTTCTCCTCCAAGAACTTATCCAAATCTTTTTTGAACCCAGCTACACTAACTGCACTAACCACATCCTCTAGCAACAAATTCCAGAGCTTTATTGTACCTTGAGTGAAAAAGAATTTTCTCTGATTAGTCTTAAATGTGGTCCTTGCTAACTTCATGGAATTCCCCCCAGTCCTTCTATTATTCGAAAGTATAAATAACCAAGTCACATCTACTCTTTCAAGACCTCTCATGATCTTAAAGACCTCCATCATATCCCCCCTCAGCCGTCTCTTCTCCAAGCTGAATAGCCCTAACCTCTTCAGCCTATCCTCATAGGGGAGCTGTTCCATCCCCTTTATCATTTTGGTTGCCCTTCTCTGTACCTTCTCCATCACAATTATATCTTTTTTGAGATGCGGCAACCAGAATTGTACACAGTATTCAAGGTGTGGTCTCACCATGGAGCGATATAGAGGCATTATGACATTTTTAGTTTTTGTAGAAGCCTCTCATAGTTGCAGAGTCTGTGAACCCACTTTTACTCATGGATCTTGATATCAGTTTTCAATTGGGGAACTCTAAGCATACTTTTGCTTTGAAAATTGTCCTGGGAAATAGTACTCACAGAGATATGCTCCTGCTTTCTCTCAGGTTACTGTTTCCATGAAAAATAATGCACATAGTTTAAAAATGTAAACCTACACATGTCTTTCTTGAGCTAACCTTGCCTCATCCCCACCCCTGGAACACCTTCATACAATGCAGGTTTGTACTTCATATTCCGTGTCTTCTTCCAATATCACATTGATAGGTTTAGGGATGAAGTAAAATGGCCAGAACAAGAGCAATAGTTTCACCAAAGACACATGGAAGATATT
Source organism: Rhinatrema bivittatum (assembly GCF_901001135.1). NCBI lineage: Eukaryota > Metazoa > Chordata > Amphibia > Gymnophiona > Rhinatrematidae > Rhinatrema > Rhinatrema bivittatum. The sequence goes on along the minus strand of NC_042615.1, from coordinate 470,975,334 downwards.
CTGGATCTTTAAAGTAGCAGGTAACTGGAGTTGATAAATAGGTGGATAAATAGAAAGAGTCAATAAATCGGTGAAGCAAACTTCATGGAGGCAGTCTTCAAGAAGAGGTTCCAGGTATTAAGCCACACCTTCTCTCTAGGCTTAAATTGTGTTGCCGAGCAGTGCCTCTTAATATACCTGTTACTTGTATCTCTCTGTGGCCTGAACGAGAGTTGGTGAGTCTTTCCCAAAGTTCTCTAGTTCCTGAGCTATGGTATTAGCCATGGGCATGGAACAGTCAGAGAAGCCAGAAGGGGAATCTGTGGATTCCTGCTGTAGACATTATTGCAGGGTGATGAACTCGAAGACTCCCCACATGATTGTTATGTCAGAATTCTACCCATGGCAGCAAAGAGACCCAGTCATCTTGCCAATCATTTACATAGGCCCTCAGGAACCCCTTATTCTGCTCTGTCTGGCTGTTGGATTGAGGATGAAAAGCAGAGGAGAAGGCTAGAGAAACCTTGAATTTCCTGCAAAGGTTCTTCCACAATTTAGCAGTGAACTGGTCTCCTCGGTCTATACCCAAGTGTTCCAGTAAGCCATGGATATGACACACATGCTGGTAGAAGAGACTGGCTAATTTTGGAGCAAAGAATAATCTAGCAAGAGGCATGAATTGGGCCATTTTTGAGAACTGATTTACTACAACCCAAATTACAGTACAGACATTGGAGGAGGGCAGGGCCATGATGAAATTCATTGCAATGTGGGACCAGGACCTCTTGAGGACCAGCAATGGCTGTAACAATCCCCAAGTTTGGGCTTGAGATGTCTTGTTGGCCGTGCAATTCGGACATGATTCCACATATTGGCAGATGTCTCAAACAAATTGGTGCACCAAGTTTTCTTGATGCCTGGATATCCTGCTAAGCATGAATCATAGGCCCATTAAGAACATAAGAAATTTCCATGCTGGGACAGACCAAGGGTCCATCAAGCCCAGCATCCTGTTTCCAACAGAAGCCAAAACCAGGCCACAAGAACCTGGCAATTACCCAAACACTAAGAATATCCCATGCTACTGATGCAATTAATAGCAGTGGCTATTCCCTAAATAAAATTGATTAATAGCCATTAATGGAATTCTCCTCCAAGAACTTATCCAAACCTTTTTTGAACCCAGCTACACTACCTGCACTAACCACATCCTCTGGCAACAAATTCCAGAGCTTTATTATGCGTTGAGTGAAAAAGAATTTTCTCCGATTAGTCTTAAATGTGCTACTTGATAACTTCATGGAATGCCCCCTAGTCCTTCTATTATTCGAAAGTGTAAATAACCGAGTCACATCTACTCATTCAAGACCTCTCATGATCTTAAAGACCTCTATCATATCCCCCCTCAGCCGTCTCTTCTCCAAGCTGAACAGCCCTAACCTCTTCAGCCTTTCCTCATAGGGGAGCTGTTCCATCCCCTTTATCATTTTGGTTGCCCTTCTCTATACCTTCTCCATCGCAACTATATCTTTTTTGAGATGCAGCGACCAGAATTGTACACAGTATTCAAGGTGCGGTCTCACCATGGAGCGATACAGAGGCATTATGACATTTTCCGTTCTATTAACCATTCCCTTCCTAATAATTCCTAACATTCTATTTGCTTTTTTGACTGCTGCAGCACACTGAGCTGACAATTTTAAAGTATTATCCACTATGATGCCTAGATCTTTTTCCTGGGTGGTAGCTCCTAATATGGAACCTAACATCATGTAACTACGGCAAGGGTTATTTTTCCCTATATGCAACACCTTGCACTTGTCCACATTAAATTTCATCTGCCATTTGGATGCCCAATCTTCCAGTCTTGCAAGGTCCTCCTGTAATGTATCACAGTCTGCTTGTGATTTAACTACTCTGAATAATTTTGTATCATCCGCAAATTTGATAACCTCACTCGTCGTATTCCTTTCTAGATCATTTATATATATATTGAAAAGCACCGGTCCAAGAACAGATCCCTGAGGCACTCCACTGTTTACCCTTTTCCACTGAGAAAATTGACCATTTAATCCTACTCTCTGTTTCCTGTCTTTTTTTTTTTTTGTAAGTTTTTATTTAATTAAATGATACGTCAAGACACATGAAAGCCTTTAACATATACACAACATGAACAGAATAAGGAACAAACAAAAACAGTGTGAACAATTGCCATATAGTCAAAAACAACAGTCGTTCAGCTACTCAAACTAACTGGCAATACGATAGACAAAACTCATCATATCATAAATATCAAATAGTCCATCCTTCTTAATTCAAATATCAGTATACGTTATTCAAAACTTTTTTCTCCATATTCCCAAACTCCCCACTTCCCATTACCCTCCTCCCTTCCCCCTCTCTACTGCCCACCCTCCCACTGGCCACCAGCCAACAGTGTGTACTGCTAAGTATTCATTTCATCTGTTTGCCTTTCCAAGTGCAATAGGGTTTCCAGGTATCTTGAAATTTTTTAACTCGATCATGCCTGACCGCTGTGAGGTAACACATCTGATATATTTTATCTAACCTATTTAAGATAGTCAATAAAGTGGGGCCTCGGCTGCTTTCCACCAAAACGCTATTTTACACCTGGTGGCTACAAAGACCTGCAACACCCATTGCTGTTGCTTATCCCCCAGGCTGCCATCTAATAAACTGAGCAAGCATCCTTTAGGGTCCAGGGGGATCATTGCTCCCAACACCACAGACACAAGTCCCGTCACAGCCGTCCAGGTATGTCTTATCTTGGGACCAGTCCACCACATGTGGAAGAATGTCCCTTTCTCTCCACACTGTCAGCAGCATAGTTCATTAATGCGGTGATTCATTTTATGTAATCTATCGGATGCCTAGTACCACCGATATAATAACTTGTAACCATTCTCTTTAATGGTGGCAGAGATGGAACTACTAGGGGTGTGCATTCGGATTGACCGCATTAGTAAAACGCAACTCATATTTTTTTTTTACTTAAAAAATTGATTCGACATAAACGATCTGATTTCCCACATATCGAACATAGATATGTTCGATATGTGGGAAATCGCGATTGTTGAGCCAAAATAAAAATATAAACCCCCTCACCCTCCTTAATCCCCCCCCCCCGACTTACCACAACTCCCTGGTGATGGAGCGAGGAGTGAGGACACCATTTCTGCAATCCTTGGCGAGAAGCATGTGACGTCGGCGGCACGTCGAGTGAACGAGCCGGGAATCACGTGACGTCGCGTCTGAGTGACGCGGCGCCACGTGATTCCCGGCCTCCTGACCCCCCCAAGCTGGCCAAAAGTTCTTTTTGGGCCGAACGAGCCGTCCGGCGCGAACGAGCCGGGAATCACGTGACGCCGCGTCACTCGACGTGCCACCGACGTCACATGCTTCTCGCCAAGGATTGCAGAAATGACGTCCTCACTCCTCGCTCGATCACCAGGGAGTTGTGGTAAGTCTGGGGGGGGGATTAAGGAGGGTGAGGGGGTTTAAATTTTTTTTTTTGCACATATGTACATATACCCAACTCATTGGATTTTTTTTATGTCCATATTGGCCGCAAGTGGGACCCCCTTTCGGACATAAAAAATATGAACATAAAATTTTGCTCTGCACATCCCTAGGAACTACGTCCCATTACCATATGACACTGATCCCACTCAGTATCTGAGATTACTTCCCCAATATCCAATTCCCACTTCAGTTGATAGGATACTTTGGCCCTTGGGCCATGATTAAGGAGCATATATATACGTGTCACCGGGTGTTTTAAGGGCCCCGATTGTTCGCAAAATGTTTCAAATAATGACTTGCCTTTAGACAATTCTCTAGAAGCCCCCTCAGACCATAGAAAGTGTGCAACTTGAGTGTAGGAGTACCAATCCTCCTGAGTTAAATTGTAGGTGTCCTGCAAGGTTGCAAAGGGAATCATTTGTGTCCCAGTATACAATTGTCCCGCCCGTGTTAGGTTCAGTTGACTCCACTGTTGGGTGAATAACACGTCCCTCCCTGGCTGGAATCCTGGGTTCGATAAAAAGGAAGTTAAGTGGTACATCCCCTTGGACCCTGCCATGCGTGTCCACCATCTACCCCAAATTTTTAGAACCGCTTGTGAAAAAGGGGTGAGAGCCTTGTTAATGACCCTTCTTATATCCTTACACCAAGCTCGCGACACCAATGGGAAATCATCTGCAACTGATTGCTCAATCGCAATTCATGGTTTCAGCTTGCCCTTACTATGCCAGCTTACAACCACCCCCAGCATGATGGCTATATAGTACCAGTTTAAGTTGGGAATATTGAGACCACCTCCCACTTTATCCCATTATAAAATGTGGCGTGCTACTCTCGGGGGTTTCCATTTCCAAATAAAACGAAAAATTTTCCTTTGCCATACCCGCATGGCCCCTTCCGGGATCGCTACAGGCAATGTTTGGAACAGGTAGCAAAATCGAGGCAGGATATTCATTTTTACTTCCCAACCACGATATATTAGTCCTGTCCCATCTGTCTAAATCTTGCTGAATGTGAGAAAGCAGTGCACCATAATTCAGCCAGTATAAATCTTCAAGTTTTGTCCCAAGCTTAACACCCAGATATTTGATATAATCTTTTGCTAACCTGAAAGGTAACGAGCTCCCCACGTCTGCATATTGATCCACCGGCATAGAAACATTTAGCAGCTCTGATTTATCGGCATTTACCTTAAAGCCAGACATTTTCCCAAATATCCTCAATTCCTCCAGAAGATTTTTAAGGGACACCTCTGGCTTTGAGATAGTGAAAAGCAGGTCATCCGCAAATAAAGATATCTTGTAATCCTCGTTCCCAACCGGTATCCCCTGAATTCCTGGGTGACCCCGTATTTTCTCCTCAAAAGGCTCTAAGGAAAGGGCAAATAGGAGTGGCGATAGTGGGCAACCCTGCCGGGTGCCCCGCTTGACTTCAAAAGGGTCTGAGTAAGCACCATTGATTTTTATCCTGGCTTGCGGGTTGCCATATAGTTTCTGTACCTATGTGATAAAAGATTCCCCAAGACCCATGCCCTCCAGGACTTGAAATAAGTAGGGCCAATGGACGTGGTCGAACGCCTTTTCAGCATCCACTGCTTGCAATACCGCCGGCATGTGTTGAGATTGTGCCCACCACATCAGCTCCACCACCCTCCGGACGTTATCAGAAGTGAGCCTCCCTGGTATAAAACCGGACTGATCTTTGGCCACCAGCATAGGAGCCACTCGTCCAAGGCGTATAGACAGAGCGCGGGCCAGTATTTTCAAATCAATATTTATCAGGGAGATCGGCCTATAAGATCCACAGAGTGCATGATCCCTGCCAGGCTTAGCCAACACTGTGATGCCAGCGGCATTAGCCACTGAAGAAAACGTTCCCCCATCGCGTAATGCATTATGCATGGATACTAGAGGAGATATCAATTCCGCAACAAACACTTTATAAAATTTCGCTGTGTACCCGTCTAAACCCGGTGCTTTCCCCGTTTTGAGATCTTTAACTAATATGAAGGATATCGCCCCCCTCCCTTAATTCTGCATTAAGCATGTCCCTCTGAGCAGGCGAGAGCAGCGGAAGCTTTACACCTTGCAAGTAATGAGCTATCTCTTGCTGTGTGCACTGGGAATCTGAGTTATACAGAGCCCGATAGAACTGGTTGAATGTGTGCCCTATTTCCTTCTGAGAATAGACATAGTGACCCTGGATCCCTTTTATTTTGGTAATTTGAGATTGGGACTCCCTCTCCTTTAACTTCCTTGCTAATTGGCGCCCTGCTTTATTCCCACACTCAAAATGCTGTTGTTTCAGCCTCTCCAGCTGATAAGCTATCTTGTCCATCTCCAAAGTATACAAAGCCCGACGAGCTTCCGACAGATGCTGCAAAGTACTCAGGTCTGGGGTACGTTTATGCCACAGCTCTAATCTGGTGACAGATTCCAAAAGGGCTAGGCATTCCCTATCTTTTTCCTTTTTAAGTGTGAAGTTTGGGCTATACAAAGACTTCTCACATAGGCCTTAAGGCTGTCCCAAAGAGTACCCGGGGAGACAGCTCCTTCATCATTGATCTCCAGATAAACTTTGATCTCTTTCTTCAAATACTCTACAAAAGTCTTATCCTCCAATAATCTATCATTCAATCTCCAAAATTTAGTACCTGCCCGGCTTATCCCTGTTGTTATCGTGAGCCAAATGGGGGGGCATGGTCCGACCACGTTATAGCGCCCAAGTCAACATTCCGCACCAACCCCACTAAGTCCTTATCGATCAAGAAGTAGTCTATCCGGGATTAAGTCTGATGTGGGTGAGAGAAGAAAGTGTAATTTTTGACCGTGGGATTGCGTAGTCTCCATATATCCAGGAGACCTCGGTCGGCTATTAGATGTTTTAACGCCTGTTGGTTAGCTCTGCTCCCCACTCCCCTGCTATGCGAGTTGTCTAAATATCGATATCAAGTAAGGTTGAAGTCCCCTCCAACTATAAGGTGCCCTTCCGACCAATCACTGATAACTGCGGAAATCTTAGTAAAAAAGGAGGCCTGATCTGTATTGGGGGCATAAAGATTCAGAAATGTATATATTTTATCATTAAGTTTAGCTTTCACCAGAATATACCTGCCCTCCACATCTCTTACCACCGACAAAACATCAGCTACCATAGTACTAGCCAGCAGTATGCCTACCCCGCTATATTTATGTTGTGCCGTAGCGGCGGCATGGAAGACTTGTGGGTAGGCCTTAGATGTCAATAGCCATTTGTACCGCTTTCGGATGTGTGTTTCTTGGCTAAAAACAATGTCTGCCTTCATATTTTTCATATCTCGTAGGAAAAGCTGCCTCTTAGAAGAAGTATTCAGCCCCTTCACATTGATGGATAAAATCTTTAAAGACCCCATTTGCTCTTGTCACTATGTACCGCTCTGTGGCCCATCCCCCTAATTAAGGGTCCATTATCCTCCCACCTATAAAGATACCATTGTACGCCCCACTATACTGGCTTGGTCTGGAACTGTGACCCAGAAACATTTGGTATCCCTCCCACTGCCCACCCCCCCTCCTCCTATACCCACCCATCCTCCATCCACTCTCCATTGAGTGAGATACCACCATGAGAGTCATGGCGTCACCGCTTGCCATCGCAATGCTTTCCCCTTCCCCTTCCCCCCAGAACAACAACATTAAAACATCCCAAATATTAACTGGGGGGAGATGAAATAGATCAGATAGATCAAATAGATCAAACAGATCCCCCTCCATCAACTGAATTAAACCATTAAAGAGATTGCCTTAAGTCTCTGGCCACACTCTTTCACAGAAATTACAGAAATTAAGCAGGGCCTATATTAGAGATGATCTCCTGGATGTGGTAATATCCTCCGATGTGCTTGTGGTGATCCTAGCCCGGATCCTCAAGTCCACTTCTGAATGGATACTCTGGCTTTGACCCTTGCGCTTCACTCGGACACTCTCTTCTGGCCTACCATGACTACCAGACCAACATGTTTGGAATCCTGACTAGACCCGCAAGTGCTGCCTGCCTCACCTGGAAAACCTTCCTGAACTGTTAACTCCCTGAGGTCTCCGGAGCTTCCAGTTTGGGTCTGGTCCATCCTCTCTACATCAGCCGCGCACCCTTGCTTGTGGTGGGCACACCCCTCTGCTACCTCTCTGGGAGACCTTCTGAGGCCCACCTAAGTCCAGGTGGTTTGGGTACCCAAGGGCTCAATCTGCGGAAACCCCGGACTGTTATTGGTGAAGCTCCAGCTAGCCTCTGTCTCCTCATGTGCTCCGCCTCCTGGTGGCAGGTGCTCTCTGGGTCCGACCATACTAATCCTGCACCAGGCCAAGGGTCTACCTCCAGTGCAACAGAGTGTATCCAAAGATTTTTTGACAAGGGAAAATAATATGGGAAAATTTGCACCCAACATTTCTTTGAAAACTGCTCTAAGGAACTTGTATGTATTGACAACAAACAGTTGGTGGGATACAGCACAGCAGAAAGATTTTGAGGCACTTATTACAAATTTAATGACGCAAAAAGGTGTACAAAGTCATCTATATGTTTATAAAGATGGTCTGGGTGAAGTTTTACTTCAGGCTTCTTGGAACAGATGGCAACATATTATATGCTTCCAGAGCATTGACAGTTTATGAGATGAATTATGTATAAATCCATAAAAAAAAGCCCTGGGCCTTGTGTTTGGTTGTACAGCACTCCATAATTATATCTATGGTTTGTCAACAGAAACTGAGTCAGATAACAAGCCACTGAACAAGGGACTGAAATTGCCAGAAAGCAGGGGCAAGAAGATATATGTCCTAAGATTCAAAGACTTTACTTACAGCTTGGTACATATGATTTTATTCTTGAGAATTATCCACGTCAAGAATATTTGTTGTACATGCAATATCTCAGCAGAAACCACTGTTAATGGCCATGTTAAGAAGACATTTTTTCTGTGGAAAGGCATTTGTAGAACTACATCTTTTTATATGGTATGATGCTACAAGGAGATAGATTCAGGAGCATCAGGAAATATATTTTTTCAGAAAGGGTAATAGATGCTAGAATGCCCTCTCATAGGAGGTGGTAGAGACAAATACAGTAACAAAGTTCAAGAAAGCTAGGGATAAACAGAGGGTTTCTAGAGGCAAGAGAATGGTAATGAAACACTGGCATAACTCTGCCCCAGCAGTAGGTCAGATGTTCTAAAAGTGCTTACAAGAGAGAAACCTGCATGGCTCAACAATTACAACCCTAAACAGCAGTGGTATGATTGCATCAGGCCTCCAAGAAAGCACAGAAGGACCTAACCTTGGTGGTTGTAGGAATTATTATACACCTTTGTGATAGGACATAGAAGTCTTGGTTAAAGATGGAAAGGCCTAAAATGGCCCTTAGCAGAGGTGATAGATACCATCAAGGTATCAGATTTTGGGTATGCCTGGGACAGAGATAGAGGGCATGGTAGGAACTGGATTGAGGGATCAGGTAAAAGACATGGTGTTCGATTTTACATGGGAACTTATAGGCATTTTACCCAAAGTGGATGAAACATCTGGGATGGGACACTTTGTTGTTTTTTTTTCTGCCATCATTTACCATGTTACCCTGCAAGCTCATTCAAAAGAACATATCCAGTAACAAAGGAGATATGGGCAGGAGTCATTATGAAAGCAATTGCAAATAATAGTCATTAAACTGTGAACAAGGGACTGGCAGTTAAATTCTTCCTTTCACTATCACAGCAACAGAGAAAGATTTAAAAGTTCAACTGAGCTTTGCAGGATCCTGTAGGCAATTTTTTGTTACCCACAAAGCAACATTCAAAACAAGGGGGCCATGCTCTCAGATTGATAAAACATAAGACTAGAGGATAGTTTAGATGTTGGAGCACTGGTGTTCCTTGTGACCTTGGCTGAGTCACTTCACCTTCCATTGCCTCAGGTACAAACTTAGGGCACTATTTACCAAGCGTTTTTCCCATACACACAAATAGTAAACAGGGAAATACGTACTGTATTTTAATATAATCTGCTTTGATGTGGCTGACTAGTCACAAAAGAATGAATGAGAGTCTGCCTTGGGGGTAGGGGGGGTTGGAGAATGAATGGAAGTCCGCCTGGGGTGGGTGTGGGTGTGGGTGTGTGAAAGAGAGAGAGAGAATGAGAGCCTGCCTTGAGGTGGGGGGGGGGGGGAGAATGAATGGAAGTCTGCCTAGGGTGTGTGTGAGTGAGAGAGAGAGAGAGCCTGCCTTGAGGGTGGGGGTGGGTGGGAGAATGAATGGAAGTCTTCCTGGGGGGGGGGGGGTGTGAGTGAGTGAGAGAGAGAAAGAGAGAATGAGAGTCTTCCTTGAAGGCGGGGGGGGGGGGGGTGAAAATTGCTATTAATTGCATCAGTAGCATGGGATCTTCTTAGTGTTTGGGTAATTGCCAGGTTCTTGTGGCCTGGTTTGTCCTCTGTTGGAAACAGGATGCTGGGCTTGATGGACCCTTGATCTGACCCAGCATGGCAATTTCTTATGTTCTGTCTAAGGGAGCCAGTGAGATTGAGTGCATTTGTATGTGGTATGTAAGGGACCCAGTGAGAGTGAAAGCTTGTGCGTATATGAGGGAATCTATGAGAGTAAGTGCCTTTTTGTGCGTTGTGTGGGGAGGGGGGGAAATAAGGTCTGAGAGCCTGTGTATGAGAGTGTGTGTGTGTGTATCTGTGGATGTGTATGAGAACATGACAGAGTGTGTGTGAGAGAGAATGAACATGCAAGTGTGTGTGAGAGAGAGGATAAAGTTTGTGTGCCCCCGAGCCCCCTAATCCTCAGCAATCGAAGGGTGACTAGAAATCAAGAGTTCCCAGGTATGGATAGTCAGGGATTTTTAATCTTTATTAGTTTTAATTATTGGGTATTTGATGTTTCTGCTGTTTTGAAATATTTTATTGGTGCTTGGGAAATGTAACAAAAATGTATATGACTTCAATTAATGGATATTCTATTTGTTGGTAGTTTTGAAATATTTAATCTTTTATTAATATGGTTTTACTATTATAATTGGTGCTTTACATGTCTTGATTGTATTGTTTGTTTTACGAGGAATGCTGATTCTGTTTTTCCATTGTTACACACAGAGTCTGGCTTCTTGGGTTTCCATTTCAGTTTTTGTCTGCATATTGCTGGTTCTAATTTGTGATCCTTTATTCTGTATTTGGTGAGGGTTTGCCTCTGCTCTGCGCATGTGACCAAGGTGAGAGATTCTGCTAGCGTGTAGAGTCTGTGTAGAGATCTATAGCAATTGGGTTTGTTTTGTTTCCCCAGTAGATGGTGTATTGGTGTTCTGGGACCGAAGGTAATATTTACAATGCTGCTTTTTCACAGGGAAGGTTGTTGCTGTTTGAGTCCTTGGCATTAGTATTGTTACATTGTGATAGGTTTGCTATATAAATTTTGAGTGTCTTTTTGTGAGGTTTGTGTTACTTTACAATGTGCCTAGACATATAGAATTAGTTGAATTTTGCAGCAATAGAAAAGTGTGACTTATCCTACTCATCCTTCATGATGATTTAAGTAATGGAGAATTATTTTCATTAATACAGTTAAATAAAACATTTGAAATCTGATATTGTGAGAGGCAATCAAAGATGGCGGCATAGTGGGACAGAGAAACACCAGCTACCTCTAAAGCTTCCTAAAAACTTTTCCTGAAATTGATAATGCTGTCAAAGAGGAAGGGAAAGGGGAGGGTTTTCCCTCCAGAACCCTTACCTGGTCCCAGCCAGATGGATATCGTTCGCTTCCTGTCCCAGGCAGTGAGTTTGGAGGGAGTCAAGGAGTCTGTTGCGAGCGCTGTGGCAGGAGAGCATATTGCGTCGCTGGAGGAGGCGTTCCTCAGTCCTGATCTCCTTGCACCCCCAGCGCAATGCGATCAAACCAGGGGGCCTGCTCAGGCGCAGCCAGATGTCGCGTCCGGAGCGCCAAATTTGGAGGGGGTGAACCCTGAACGAGCGAGTGGAGAGGAGTCGGGACAAGTGCAAGCAGACCTTGAAGTTGGGCGGAGAGAGGCCTGAGTCATCGAGGGAGCCGGTGGTATTGGAAGAGGAGGAGGCTCCGGAGGCCGGAGAGAACATTGTTGTCCTGGAAGCTCCGGGGTGAGTCAACATTGGGGATATCGAGGCCGGGAGCTGTGACTCTCAAAGCTATATGGGACCTTGTTGCAAGCCAGGGGCTTTCTTTAACCCAGCTGGAAAAAAAAGTGGATTCCCTTCATTATAATCTTCAAGGGAAGATATTGGGACTGCAAGAACAGGAAACTGTCCTGACTAATAAGCTATCGGAAATTGAAAAAAGGGTTCAAACAAATGCTACAGTAAATTCTGCAATTATAAAAGAACAACTTTCATCCTCAAGGCGTTTGGAAACATTAAAAAAAGGATTGAGACAATTGAATGTGAGGATATTAAATTTCCCAAAATTATGGGAGAAATTCCATATATCACTCTGAAAAGATTTCTGTTTGGCTGGGTTTTTCTGATCACAATATTCCTTCAGTTAATTCATGTAGATTTCTACAAAATAGGGCATCTGTTAGAAATGAAAATTTAAATGTTGAAATTCCATCTAATTTAACGAGTTTTCTTGAGACGTCCAATTTAGATATAATAGAGAGGAAAGTTCTCTTAGTCTCATTTATTTCTACCCAGGATGTCACAAATGTAATGCGAAATTATTTCAGGAAATTTCCTATGAATTTTTGTGATCAAGAGATAAAGATGTATCCAGATATGGCCCCGATCACACAATATCGTAGAAAAGAATTTTTATTATTGAGACAAAATTTTACCTCCCTAGGGTTTTCTTTTTCTTTAAGATATCCCTGCAGATGCATTTTAAAGAAAGGGGAGGAAACATTTGTATTTTTTCAAATTGACCAGTTACGGCAGTTATTGAAGCCCATAGGCCTGTAACGTCATCTCCCAATGCTTGAGAGGTAGAAGGTCTATATGAATATATCACTGCAGTCTATGTAAAGCCCATTCCATATTGTTTTCTGTATTAAACTCCCGACTAATATTTTGTTTGCCTCCGCAAAGATTATTTTTTGAAATGTTAAATTCAAATATCCTTACCATATTGTTTGATTTATTGGAGGTTATTTTGTGGATTATATTAAAAAAAAATATTTGGGGTAATGCTAAATGATTTAATATTGAATATACTGTGTTTGTATATAATTACCTAATGGAAGGATAATTAAATGTAAAATTGTAAAATGATAAATTAAAAATAATAATAAAAAAAAGAAATCTGTTATTGTTTGCACTATCCTTGCTTAGGCACACTTGACTCGTAGTACACACATTTTCACATAGCTTATAAAAAGTTGCATGAATGAACATTTTTACATACATAGTCTGTCAAAAATTAGAGAGAACATTCACAGTAGGGGCTTCCACAGGGAATAATACTGCAGAGTAAGGGACCCAAAACACACGTGATGGACTCACTTCACCCAGGACTGCAATCTTCTTAGAGGGCTATAGTGACCACACAACCCTCCCATCACGTGCAAATCCCCCAGAGGGTCTTGTGAGCTCCATCCCATCCTCCCCTGCTGACTCTAGAGGCAAAAACAAAAAAAAAAAATCAATGTTATAAGATTTCAATACCTTCAAAAAGAGCTTACAGATATGGCTCTTTAAAGAAGCATTTCACAAAGAGAGCGAGAAATAGAGAACTCTGAAAGCTGTACACACAAAATCTTCATACAGCACACAGCATATTATATGTATGTATGTTTCGGTTTGTTTATTGCACCTTTTAACTTGAATGTATAATCTAACAGAGTTTTTATTGTAGTTAAAGGACAGATTAGACAACATTGAACAATTAGGCATTATTATGAAACTATGTTACCGAGCTTAAAAGGCACATCCATTACCAATAATAGGAACAGATACATGTACAATTTACTATATATGCCTCCATGTAAAGCGTTGTGACGGTATATTACTGATCGACGGTATAGAAAAGATTTTAATTAAATAAATAAACAAACAAATAAATAAATAAATAGACTTGACTTGCCATACTGGGTCAGACCAAAGGTCCATCATGCCCAGTATCCTGTTTCCAACAGAGGCCAATCCAGGTCACAAATAACTGGCAGGCTCCCATTCACGCCTCCCCCTCAGGAAACCTCCCATTCATGCCCCCTCCCCAACCCACTACAGGCTTCCATTCACACACATGCACTCCAGGCAGGTTTCCATTCACACACATACACTCCAGGCAGGTTTCCATTCTCACAAAATACACCCAGGCAGTCTCCCCATCGAGAGCAGAAGTGGAAGCCCATTCTGCTGTTCCTCCTCATGTGCCGACCTCTGCGTTATATAAAAGTCTTGTGGCTAGCACTTCCTCTTTGCTGATCTCGTACATGCTACATTTCCAACATCTAGCATTTAGGGATCCACACTGTCTATCCTATACCCATTCGAATTCATGTTCTGTTTTTGTTGTCAACATTCAATCTAAAAGCTAGTTATTACTCAGGACAATTCAAACTTCTTTTCCTTTCTTTCCTGTGGGCTCGCTTTCCTCCCAGGATCCTAAACTCAACTGTAACTTTGCAAGCTTCTAATAATTAATGCAACCCAGTCTTAATTCCTTTAAAAATAAACAAAAAAAACACAACTTAACTTTAGTGACATGATTGTTTTAGAACTGGATCTAGTTCTTCCTCATCCTCAGAGGGCTGATCCATGGTTTGGGGGCTAGCACTGAGTTTCCCAGCCCTCTGCTCCTCTCCCCTCTGCTCCTGTCAGCCAACTGGTGTGATTCCACAGAGTCACCATGATTCCTCTCCTCTGTGCAGAGCTTCTCCCCACACCAGCTTCAGGGGTAGCTGGGAATTGTAGTCCCAAAGAGACCAGTTGTTTTACTCCCATAGCCCGCTGTCTTACACTTTCCATCTTGCGCAGGGACTAATGCAGTTCCTCCTACATCGTCACACATACATACAAAAAAAAGGTTAATATTTTAAAATGTGATGTCCAATTATGTGATTTTACAGGATTGTTCTGGGAAGGGCAGTGGTGGGAACATAACGAGTGAGCTTAATTATCAAAATTTCAGGGTTGCCTCTGGGCCTGAAAATTAATTGGGGAGGGTGCATAAGGGTAAAGGCTGAAGTAATTAGAGAAGGGGTTCCTAAACCTGTCTTGGAATCTCCTAGCCACTCAAGTTTTCAGGATGCTGCAATGAATAAACTTGTGTGGAGGTCAGGGCTGTCTCAGGGCCTGTGGGTGCACGACGTCTCACAGGCCCTGAACATAAGAACATAAGTGATCATTTTATTTTAAGTTTCTGCAGCTATTGCTGCTGCTGCAAAGATCCACAACATTACTGTCTGAGGAGCAGAGAAGCGAGTGAGGAGGGGGCTCCTTCTGGGCAGCGGGTGAAGGGGAGAAGCCAAAAAAGGCACTGCTACTGGGTAGAAGGCTGGGGGCAGAAACGCAGGGCTGCTAGTGCTGGGGAGAGGGCTGATGGAGAGCGGGTTCGGTGAGAGGATGCTACTGCTCCTGGGTAAGGGTTTCTAGGGGGCAAGGGGGGCTTCTGCTGCTAAGCAGTCAGTTGGGAGAAAGGGACTGCAGGCCAGGAGGTGAGGAGGAGAGAGGGGGAAGCTGCTAGACAAGGCATGGGTGGTAGAGAGGGCTGCTGTTGCGCAAGGGCTAGGTGGGGGAGAGAGAAGGAATGCTGGACAAGGAGTGAGTGGAGGAGAAAGAGGAGGAGATCATGGGACATGCAAGTGAAGGAGTGGGTGCAGGGTGAAGGGGACACAGGGGAAGAAGTGGGAGATGCAGGGCACAGAATAGATGCAGGGGAAGGAATAAGGAGGAAGAGAAAGAGGATCTGGACAAGGGATGGGGAAGAAAGAGAGTGGGATGCTGGGTAGGAGGGCAACAAAGGACATGGTGCTGAGCCAGAACAGACACTGGTAAGTCAAGGGGGAGGGGGGCAGGCATAATTTTGAATTTCTGCCTGGGTGCAGAAAACACTGGTCCTGACACTATTTGCCTTTATTGGAACCTCTGTATTTGGATACTCATAACTTCCCTGTTTTCTTAATATTCTTCAAAGATATCTCCTTCAAAGCCATTCTCTGCTGAGAGACTGTCAGCTTTTGCTCATGTTCTAGTTGAAAAACTGCTGTATCTCATTTTTAATGTTAGTACCAGCAGCCTCATTCCATCCTGGTTATCCTTTTGGAATAGGACCCCCCTTCCCCAAAATATTGCCCAGTTGCTAACAAATCTAAAGCCCTCTTCCCTGCACTATTTTCTCATTCATGCATTGAGACTCCAGAGCTCTGCCTGCCTCTGGTATCCTATTTATGGAATGGGGAACATTTCTGATAATGCTACCCTAGAGGATCTTGATTTCTACTTTCCACGTAAAGGCCTAAAATTGGATTGCAGAACCTCCCTCCCACACCATCCTATGTCTTTGGTTATCACCTCCAGCAAACGGGTGAATCAAAGCCTCAAGGCCTTTCTTCATGACTATGTGACCCAACAATAGAATAATTGGACCTCCCTCCTTCCATGGGCTGAATTTGCCCATAACAATCATGTGAATACAATTCTTTGTATGCCATCCCCATGTGCCTAGACCAGTTCCTATTTTAGACAAGTGCCCAGCAGCTAACCTGATGGATAGGAGCTCCAGGAACTGTAGCAAAAATCCCCACCTTTCTTTGGACTAAGCAGGAAGCCATTTTAAAGAGCAAGCCTATAGGAAATATCATTCAGCAACTTAGCTTTGCCTGGGAAGTCTGGTCTGGCATAGCACCAAGAATTTAACACTAAATGCCTTCTAAGAAGTTCAATCCATGATTCATGAGGCCTTTTCCCATCAAGTGAAAACTAGATCCAATGGCATAGAAACTCAGATAGCTACCATCTTTGAAAATTCACAGTGTATTCTACGTCACCCTATTAAAACCAGCGATTCTGTCTTGGCTGGCCAGACAGCCCATCCACACCACTGAAGTGGCCAGTTCTGTAGTACACAAGCAACTGGCAGTAATTGATGTACCTTTTTGTGACCTTGTAATGAACAATTCTCCCAGAGATTTATGTTCAGCCACACATTATTTACGTTGGGCTTTGCTCTATATGTGTGTGATGTTTACTCCGCCACTCTTGTTTGCTTGAGTGTCTAATTACAGAGTCGCCTAAAGACAAAGAGCAAAGAAGCACAGATGCAGGATATCTTGACAGATATCTTGACAGATGATAAACAATTTCTGTTTTTTCTAAATTCAGTATAAGTTTTGATTACAAAGCCAAGCATTAACTAATGAAAGACAGAAATACGATTAAGAGTTTCAGTCACTGAATTCTTAATGGGTAAAAAAAATTGCACATCTTCAGCATAAAGATGGCAACCTATGTCTAAATTGGCATGAAGTCCTCAGACTGGGGAAATGTAAACATTAAAAAGTATAGCAGAAAGTATCAAACCTTGTGGCACAACTGTAACTAACTTAAAAGAGGAAGACTTAGAAGCAGCAAAAGAAATCGACTGAGTTTGATTGGTTAAAAAAGAAGTAAATCATTTAAGAACTACGTCTCCAACTCCAATCTGTCATAGATGTTTTAAAAGTAGAACTTGGTCCAACGGTATCAAAAGCTGCAGTAAAATCTAAAAGTATAAGAAAAAAACCTTGGCCACTGTCAAACCCTCTCCTCAAAATTTCAAATAAAGGTAGTAGCAGAGTCTCAGTATAGAATGCAACTCTAAAACCGATTTGATGGTTGCTCTAAAATATTTTGATCATTTAAAAATGTCTGAAACTGACTAAAAACTATTTTTTCTAAAACATTTGAGGCCAATAATCAGTAGACCATTTAGTTATCCATCTAACCTAAGCCAGATAACTTGTTCCATATATTCAGTGGGATAAATGTCCTGCTAAATATACTTGTTACATGTAGCCGGATAACTTAGAAACCTAAACAGTTGTGTTTGAATATAGCTGTTTAGGTTTTTAGCTATCCGGCCTTCTGTGGCTGGATAACTTGCTACTTATCCGGGTATCTTTAAAAGACATCCGGGTAAGTAGCACCAAGAAAGTAAAAACATAAAGAAATAAAAGAAATACAGGGCCCTGTGGCCCGATTTCCTCCCACCCCCATCAACAAATAGTTCAGAGGCCACAGTGGCTTTACAAGCCCCATCACCTCCTATATAGAAAAGATTCTCCTTTCCCAGTTATGTTCTTCTCCCCCCATCCCAGATTTAAAAGGATTGCCGCAGGCCCTCCCACCCCCACCTGCCACCATCATGATAAAGAGGCATTGTAACCCACATCCCAACCCTGAACCCTCCTTCATCCACTCCCCTACCCCGAACCTATAAAATCCCCACCAGAATCGGGTCTGAACTTACCCGCTCACTGAGGCATCCAGCATAACCTATGTCAAAGCTGCACTGGAAGCGTAACCTACACTCAGTTTATGCTTCCAACAATTTTAAAGATAGCCGAATAAGTAGCAAGTTATCTGGCCACACAAGGCCAGGTAACTTTAGACCTGCATCCGAGCCACGTTATCTGGCTACGTTAGCCAGATAATTCAACTCCTCCCCAGATCACCCCTGAAACGCCCTTTTTTTCATCCAGCAAAATTATAGCCAGTTAAGTAATTATCCGGCTATAACTTAGCCAGATAAGTGGATGAACATGCCACATTTGGCATTTAGACGAATAACTTGTGAGTTATCCATCTTTTGAATATTGACCTCTTTGTTAAAAAAAGGCAAGTTGGAAATTGGTCTGTAATTACTTGCTTCATTAAAATCTGCATTAGGATTTTTTAAAATTGGCTGAACAATTGCTGCTTTCAAAGAATTGGATACAAAACCCTGATTTGTTGCATTGGAGGTGGACCCTTGGCCAGAGGTGGGGTTGACGCTACCTGCAGGGCAAGCCCCACAGGTCCCCACCGTCGGGAGGTGGAGCTAACTAGGAGACAGAGGCCGACTGGAGCTTCGCCAACACCAGCCCTCATTCCCCTCAGGTTGAACCCTTGGGTGCCGGGGCCGGCTGGTCTTAGGCAGGCCTCCATGTGATGACTCCCAGTAGATGAGATGAATGGTAGCCAGGGACCAGCAGAGGTATCAAGGGACCGACATAGGTCCGTACAAGGCAGGGATCCAGAGACCCGGATGCCAAAAAGGAACAGAGCGGAGAGGTGTACCCAGATAATAGAAGGCAGGAGTCTAGAATGGCCAAGTCCAAGGTGATACTGAAGGCGTAGTCTGAGACAGGCTGGTGTCAGGGCAGGCAGCTGAGCAAGGCAAGGTACAAAGTCAAACAGAACAAGGGTCAAGCCAAAGGTCAGTCCTATGTGTGGTCCAGACATAGCAAGGGTCAAAGCTAGAGGTCAATCCTGAATGTGGTCCAGATGTAGCAAGGGACAAATCCAGAGGTCAATCCTTAGCATGGCCCAACGTAGCACGGGTCAAAAGCAAAGGTCAGTCCTGAGCGTGGTCCAATGTAGCAAGGGTCAAAGCCAAAGGTCAGTCCTGAGCATGGTCCAACATAGCAAGGGCAAAGCCAAAGGCCAATCCTGAGTGTGGTCCAATGTAGCAAGGGTCAAAGCCAAAGGTCAGTCCTGAGCATAGTCCAAAATAGCAAGGGCAAAGCCAAAGGCCAGTCCAGTAAGAGTAGGTAGGGACCAAGTATGAATCAGGAACAGGAACCAGGAACGAAGTCAGGATCAGGAACCAGGAACGAAGAGCAACAAGCACATGAACAAACATGAAGACCTGTTGCTAAGGCAAGGAACTAGTGGCAGGCCCTGCCTTATGTAGCAGGGCCCGATGAAGTCATCATCCGGGGCCGCAGGCTAGTTTCCTGCCGCAGCCCCTTTAAAGGTTGGAGAGGTGCACGCACCTAAGTGGGGGGTCCAAAGGAGGCTGGATGGCGGCGTCTCCCCGCGGCCCAGTGGGGAGGTACGCAGAGGAGCCTGGAATGGCTGAGGAGGCAGCAGTGGCTTGGGAGCATAGGTGGCTGCCCATAGCCACGAGCGAGGATGGACCGGGTCCAGGAGCAGTGCTGCGAAGGTGAGTAGGCCCAGAAATGGGCCTACCGCAGACGGGACACGCAACATCATTAAGTGAACAATTTACAAAACAGGTCACAAATTGAGCTAGCTCCTTACTTAAGCACTTCAAAGTTGCATTGGAGCAATTGTTCAAGGGACAGATGATTGTATTTAATGCTTGCATAACATTCTCAACCTCAATAGCGGGAACTTCTGCAAAAGAATCCCACAACACCTGATCCACTGGAATATCTTCAGGGCTAGTGTTGAGGGAAGAATTAATAGAAGCAGATACTGTAGCTTTCTGGTCTAATCTTCAAAACAATTACCAAAAACCTCAGCATCAAGTGAACTTCATCTCCTGTGCTCTAATACTGAACCATACCATCCTGTGATCATTGAATCCCAGACTATAACATCATATTGTGCTCATTGGTCAGCACCAGGTCCAATATTACCCCTTCCTGTGTGTGTTCCATTATCAGTTGATAGAACAGTTCTCCTTGTAGAGAATCAAGAATCTCCCTGCTTCTAGAAGACACCACAGCCAGGATGTCCCAAGCAACATCCAGCACCTCCCCTTTCATAGCAATTTTGTGAATATCCTCCATTAAATCTCTAGCCATTTCTTCTGTCTGTGAAAGAGGTCTGTATATTATAACAATATGAACAGATGTTCCATGCCCTCTTTCCATATTAATCCACAATGCCTCCTCCTTACCTCGTAAGCCCAGCAATTCTGTTTATTTAATATTATTTTGTGTATATAGTGACACGCCTTTCCCTTTCTTTCTACCCGGTCCTTCCTGAATATATTGTAGCCCGGTATAACTATATCCTAGTCTTGGTTTTCCATGTACCAAATCTGCATGACAGCCATTACATTTAAATCAGCTTCTTCCATGACTGCCTCTAGACTTACTTTCCCATACTATGAGCCATTAGTGTGCATAGCTTTAAAGATATTGTCATTTTTGTCATTTCTATACAAGTATTTGTTTTACTTACCTTAAGGTTTTGTTCACCTATCCCTGATGATCCTAATTTAAAGACCCCCCTCAATAGGTTTGCCAGTTTGTGTTGGAAGATGTTGCACCCCTTTTTCGACAGATGGATCCCCATCTTTGCTCAGCAATCCTTGAGACATCAATCCAGGAAGCCGAAACACTCTCGTCGACACCATCTATGCAGCTATTCATTCATTTCCAGAATGAGAGTTTCCCTGCCTGGGCCTTTATCCCCCTCTATCTTCTCTCACCTTCTCTCCCCCTCTTATTCTTTCATCCCCTCTCTCACCTCCCCTTTCTCACCCCCCCCCCCCTTTCCTTGGTTTCCACTCACCTCTTGGCTCTTCCTTTTCTGTTGACGGGGGCATTTCATCCTTCCCCTGTTTGCCGACAGTCTTCTCTTTTACTAGCAGGGATGGGGGCTGTGAGCCCCAGTGTTTTGGTACTCTTCCCTATGCATAAGAACATAAGAACACCTCTTTGTGGCTCTTTCTGTTTGATGTGTGCATGTACAGCTGCCTCAGTAAAGGTATGTGGCCATGCATGTGCACATCCTCTAATGTATATTGGATAGACAGACAGACAACCCCTCCATGACAGGCCATCTTGCTTGTTATAAAATGTACCTAAAATATGACACTGCATTAAAAAATTTATTTTAAAATTACTACAGCATGATTTACGAGAAACCTTGGTAAGCTGATTCAGCTTTTATTCATGTGTAGCACTTTTACAGCCTTGAAACAGTATAAAAAGAAAATTAGGAATCAAAATTAACAAGCAGAGAAAAAAAAATACGGCTTCCTTCGTGGTGGCATGATTATTGAACTCCACATATAGTGATGCAGGGCTGTTTAAAACATTTTGTAAAATGCTTCAATTATTCTGGAGCTGTGTAATTTGCTGTGGCCTGAGTTATTCCTTTCTATTACATTGTTTCTATTCAGTCATTCTATTTGCATAGACAAGTAACTAACCAAATAGTCTCAATTTGCATAGCTTAAATGAATTATTCTGAGCTCTATATGGGCATTCATTTGATACAAAATTACTAGAATAAGCTATCGGAGTGTTTCAAAACGCTATTCACTTGTTATGATTTGCAGTTTTAAGCTTATGGTTTTCTTAAAATTTTGAAATCTATATTTAAAAGTGTTTACATTACACACAGATCCATCACTCTGCATGATTCATTCTTCCAGGAAATTTAAAGGAAATATAAAGAGCTTTGGCTATAATTTAACAAAGATCCTGTGGGCTGGCTTCTTGTCAGACTCAATGATGTATGAAAAATAATGCCCAGGGATATTCATCCAGGGTGGGCTAGGGTAGGGTGGGGTGGGGTGAGATGGGGTCAAGTAGGGACATTGGGGGGTGAAATATAAAATTGTGTATTCTAAATAGTAAGGGGACTTTGTACAGTATCTCAGAAGTAATGTGTAAGTGATCTGTACTTGGCTTGTATGAGAGAACCCTTCTTCTGATTTCAGAATACTTCATTTGGCTCATTTCTTTCACTCCTCCCCATGTCCCCCCTCCCCTGGTTAGCCATATAAATTCCCCCCCAATAACATCATGCAATCTAGAACAGGGAGGAGGCAGCCCAGAAAGCATGTTCCAACTGCCGAGATCACTGTGAAGAAACAATATGAAGACATAAGAGGCTGTCTATATCAGTTTTCTTATTTTCTGGTTGGGGGATAGAAGAGAATGAGGGCTGAGTGGATGAGATGAGAATGAGATATGAGTAGACAGTGGGAGTGAGAGAGGAGATTGAAAAGTTAAAAATATGGTAGGGGAGATAGCACAAAGGAAATGAGGAGTAAGAGGGTGACTTGGCTGGAGGTCAGAGTGATGGAGTGTGAGGTGAGTGGCTACAGGATGGAAAAGAGTGAGAGGTTGAGTGGGGGTGAAGGAAAGTTGAGAGGTTTAGTTGGTAGTAGGTGAAGAGGAAGAGAGCAAGGGAATGACTGGACGATGGGAAGAAGTAAAAGTGAGAAGTTGTATAGATGTGAGGAGAGAAGAAAGTGAGGTGATTAGTGGGTGGGGAAAAAAGGAAGTGAATGCTGGAGGTAAATATAAGAGCGACAGGTGAGTAGGTGGGGAAGAAAGTCTGGAAATGAGTGGATGAAGAAGAGAGGATAATTTGGGGTGAGAAGGAAGAAGAGAGGACAGTGTGGGATGAGTGAGTGGAAGGAGAGATAAGTGAGGTGTCAGTAGTATGCAGTGAGAAAAGAGAGGAGATGTAGCTATTGAAAGAATGGTTAGGAGAAGGGAGAGTGAGGTAGTAAGGGGTGACTGAGCTGAAAGTCAGAGAAGAGAGTGAGGGAGTGTGGGGTGAATGGGTAGGAGAGGGATGAGAATGGGAGGAATGGAAGAGAGTCTGGAAGAAGTGGGAGAGAAAAAAGGAGAGTGTGCATCGACAGGAGAGTTGGAAGGGTAAAAGAATAAGGTGAGGGAGGGGTTGGGGTGAGATGGTAGAATGAGAATCGAAAAGAGATGAAAGTGAAGGGTGAGTATGGGGGAAGCAAAGAAAATGAGGGGGTGAGTGGGTGGGGTAGTGATACATTGAGTGGATGTGGTAGAGAGAGGAGTGAAGGGGTGAGTGAAGAGAAGATGAGGGAGGACTGCACCTGCACAGAATGGGGAGCAGAGAAGGAGAGAGAGATGGAGCTGCACGGTGATAAGGTACAGGGTGTGCTATCACCAGGAATGAACTGCACTCTCCAGTGATAATTTATTAACATCATTCGAGGGTGAATACACACATAAATTACAAATATTTCAAAGGAAATGTTTGCATATGCTTTCTCACTGAAACTATCCACACACAATTGTGCCTGCTGAATTGTGTGCAGACATTTTTGGGTTGAATTTTACATGCATAGTTTTGAAAATGCAAACAATACACATGGACAGCAATATTTTAGCCCTGCAGCAATTTTTTTTCAAGATTTAAGCACTTTCTTTTCAGGAAGTCCAACTTACTAGCAGATGCAGCTTTTGCTGCCAGCACTCCCTCAGGACTCCTAGGATCGGAGCTCAGAACACTGTGATGGTTAGGGCCAGACGTTCCATTTTCATATGCACATTAAGCCTCATTTGCATGGACATCAATAAACATATTGATGTGATAAGTCTTAACACATGTAGATGGACATTATAGTATACTTTTTTTGTGTGTTAGTGCGTTTTTACATTTTAAGTTCAGTAGTGTGCCTTGAATACTTTTTTTTTAATTTTTTTTTTAAGTAGAACGTTGTGTTTTCTTTTTTTCCTTTCTTGTCCTGGCAGTTTTCTCTCACACTTTTGTGTTTCTTTCTCAACCAGAACAGGTTTCTATTAGAACCACAGGGCATTAAGCTTTCATTCTCCAATTGCCAAGGTTCTCTCTATGTTTAACCTTTTTCTCATTCCTATTAAACCCTACTATCACAGTAATAGTCCTTATTCAAGGGCCACAGAGCTTGGCATCTTCTGGAGTGTGGTGCACATGCACCCTGAGTCTGGCCATCAGGTGTCACTGCTGCAAGATGGCTGGAACTCACATTCACCTGGGCTCAGGAAGTCAATCCAGATCCCCCAAATGGTAGCTTACATCACTGCTATGGAACCATGGGGTTGACTCCAAAGTGGTTATAAATTGCTGAGGCAATAGATATGCAGCATTCAAACCAGGAGTAAAGAGAATGGGACAGGATTTAAGGAAGCTGGAAGAGTGGTCGAAGATATGGCAGCTGAGATTCAATGCCAAGAAGTGCAGTCATGCATATAGGAAGTAGAAATCCAAATGAACTGTATTCGATGGGGTGAGAAAGGCTGATGTGCACGGAGCAGGAGAGAGACCTTGGGGTGTAGTGTCTAATGATCTGAAGTTGGCGAAACAATGTGACAAGGCGATAGCTAAAGCCAGAAGAATGTTGGGATGCATAGAGAGAGGGATATTGAGTAAGAAAAGGGAAGTGATTATCCCCTTGTACAGGTCCTTGGTGAGGCCTCACCTGGAGTACTGTGTTCAGTTTTGGAGACCGTATCTCCGAAGAGACAGAGACAAGATGGAGGCAGTCCAGAGAAGGGCAACCAAAAGGGTGAATGGTCTTCATCGAATGACTTATGAAGAGAGATTGAAGAATCTAAATATGTACACCCTGGAGGAAAGGAGGAGCAGAGGTGACATGATACAGACTTTCAGATACTTGAAAGGTTTTAATGATCCAAAGACAACAAACCTTTTCCGTCGGAAAAAAATCAGCAGAACCAGGGGTCATGATTTGAAGCTCCAGGGAGGAAGACTCAGAACCAATGTCAGGAAGTATTTCTTCACGGAGAGGGTGGTGGATGCCTGGAATGCCCTTCCGGAAGAAGTGGTGAAGACCAGATCTGTGAAGGACTTCAAAGGGACGTGGGATAAACACTGTGGATCCATAAAGTCTAGAGGATGTGAATGAAGAGTGGGTGGCTCGCGGGAATGACGGCTACTGCCTGGAGATAATACCCTTATTCAATAAACATACACATGGTTAATGCGACTCCAACATTGCTCTAAGCTTCAACAGCAAGAGGAAACGTGTAAAAAGATTTGCATTCACAAAAAAAGCAGGGAGTAGCTTGCTTATTACGGCGGTTACTACCCCAAACCAAATAAGCCTGGTACTTCACTTTCAATGCATATCCAGCATAGCTCTCTGCTTCAACAGCAGGGGATAAAGTCTCATAGTTAACTTTCAATGCATATCCAGCATAACTCTCTGCTTCTACGGCAGGGGAGAAAGACTGATACTTTACACATATCTAGCATAGCTCTCTGCTTCAATGGCAGGGGGAAAAGTCAGATACTTCACTTTCAATGCATATCCAGCATAACTCTCTGCTTCAACGGCAGGGGGAATGAAGAAAAGTGGATCTATATACAGACAACAACCAACAAGGTCTGAATTATTTAGTCTGGGTAAACAAATAAGCATGGATATAGCTTGCTTATTGCAGCGGTTACTACCCCTAACTAATTAAGCTAGATATTTCACTTAGAGGCAGTTCCAACACTGCTCTCTACATTAATGGTGGGGGTGGAAGGGAAATAGAATCAAAAGGTTACTAAGAGCCAAGAGTAACAGATAAGTATGAGAAAAAGAAAAGGTGCAAAACTTGCTGGGCAGACTGGATGGGCCATTTGGTCTTCTTCTGCCATCATTTCTATGTTTCTATGTATTCTTTGTGTGTTTAGATTACATATATTCTTTTTAAATTGGTAGGTGTCATCATTGAGAGATGACTGAGACTCCATCACTTTCAGAGACAGTTAAAGCTCCAGAACATCCCAACCCTCAGCTGACCCAGGAAGCAAAAATGAGGCCAACATATCCAGATAACTCATCCAGAATATTCAGCAGAACAGCTGCATCACTGAATATACCCAAATAACTAATACCTGGATGTTTATCTAATTTTAGACCTGCTCAGTAGTAGGTCTAGCTTATCTAGCTAACTTAGCTGGATAAGCCTGAATGTCGTCACTTATCTAGCTAAGTTAGCCTGATAAGTAGTCATGCTCCGGAATGCTCCATCCTACCTACCACTTAGCCAGATAACTATTAATCCAGATAAATAGTTATCTAGCTAAGTGACAGCCACTAAACACAGTCGAATACTGAAAGAACACCACTCAGCTAAGTGGCGCTGAATATTGGTCCCCAGGTGTTTTCTGCACAGCAGTGCTCAGCACTACCACTGAACCAAATCAGCTCTAATCACAATATTTGGAAGAAATACATAACTAAAAGTCCACAGATTTAATTGGTCACATACATACATACGGATTCACACGTAGGGCCGGATATTAAGAGTTACGCGCGAGCGTAGATTTGTGTGCGCAACCCGGTGCACACAGATCTATGCCCAATTTTATAACAAGTGTGCGCAGCCGTACGCATGTTATAAAATCCAGGGTTGGTGCGCGCAAGGGACTGCACAGTTGTGCAACTTGTACGCACTGAGCCGCGCAGCCTTCCTCCATTCCCTCCGAGGCCGCTCCAAAATCGGAGCGGCCTCGGAAGGAACTTTCCCTCCGCCCCCCCCCCCTTCCCCTCCCTTCCCCTACCTAATCCACCCCCCCAGCCCTTCCTAAAAAAAAACCCCTTAGCTTTAACTTATTGGTCCCCAGGTGTTTTCTGCACAGTAGTGCTCAGCACTACCACTGAACCAAATCAGTTCCAAATCACCTCCGGGCAGGGGTTGTGTTGTAGTAATGGCAGCGCTGAAGGATCTAATATACGGCTTGGATTTGTGGTGTTGGTTTGAATGCTATCATTTGAATAGATGTATTTGGTAAGAGAGGCAAGATTGCATGATGGTTCAAGTAGTTCGTGATGGGGTTGATGAACTACAGCTTCCGGTGACGTATCCCGGGAGGGGGATTTAAATTTGAGGTGTGTGTTTTGGTAGGTGATTTAGACATTGAGACGCCATGTCGAGATCCTGAGAGATGTTCAGTATTGTCCTGGTAAGCTTATTGATTTCTCCTGTTGGTTTAAGAAATTTGGGAATTGGTGAGTAGGACTATAAGATATTAGTGATGCAATGATGATACTACAGCTGTAGTAAAGTTTTTTACCGTGTTCAACTGGTGGTTTGAGGGTATGGTATCTCTAAAAAATATGTTTGTGTGATTTTTATGTTTTTTTTGTGTTTTTAGGATCTGAGAATATTTTGCCATTACTATGAAAAAGATTTGTTTCCCCTGAAAAAGACTTTTTATAGTCGAAACATGGCCCATGTTGGGTTCGGGTTCTAAGTGATCTTCAAGTTGGCTAAGTATTCGTTTAGTAAATAGTGGTATTAGGCTGATGTACAGCGGGTTTTAGGGGTGTGCATTCGTTTTCACCGTATTTGTAATCCGCAACTTATTTTTAGCGATCCGCAAAATACGTTGGGAGGCGAAACGTATCGCGACTCCCAACGTATTCAACAGATTTCTGTTGAATACGGTGAACCTAAATAAACATTTAAACCCCCACCCTCCTGAACCCCCAAGACTTACCAAAACTCCCTGGTGGTCCAGCGGGGAGTCAGGAAGCCATCCCTGCACTCGTTTGCGATTTCCTCACGGCGCCGATAGCCTGTGTCACAGGGGCTGCCGATGCCATTGGTCAGCCCCTGTCACGTGGTCACCGGCGCCATCTTGTGCTCCTATTACGTGACAGGTAGGTCATGTGGCAGGAGGTCGCTCCGGGACCCCCGTTGGACCCAACCGGAACTTTTGGCCAGCTTGGGGGGGCCTCCTGACCCCCCCAAGCTGGCCAAAAGTTCCGGTTGGGTCCAACGGGGGTCCCGGAGTGGAGGAGCACGTGACGCCGACGTCACGCCGGCGTGCTCCTCCGCTCCGGCATCACGTGCTCCTCTGCTCCGGGACTAAGGAGGGTGGGGGGTTTAAATTTTTATTTAGGGAACCAGGAAACGTATGGACAGATCGACAACTTATGGAATTCTCCATACTTCCATATTCAACGGAATCGACCCTCAACGACAACGTATCACAAACGCAATGAAAACTTTTTGTCTGCACATCCCTAGCGGGTTTAATAGATGCTTCAATAAAGTAAACTTCAGTATTTCAACGAATAATGGAATAAGCAAAAACTGAATAGGATTAGGGGTAGTATGAGACATGAGACAATAAATGATTATATGAATATTGCTCATAAGGCTGAAAACTGCCTGCGGCCCATTGTGGGCGAGAGACAGCAGATTAAATCACTTTGAGCATGTGCTGATGATATAGTCTCTGGTCTTGTAGTAATATTTGTGGTAATAGGTTTATATACTATTTCTCTCTCTGTTTCGCTTTGATTTTGAGTGATAAATGTATGATATAAATGTTGATATGTATTTTTTGTTTTGCATGTACATTTTATTGGGGTATAAAGGGCAGTGAGGAGGGTCCAAGGGAGTTCCCAGATAGGTTCAGAAGCACGCACAGTAGTTGCTATTGTTGTGCTCGGTATACTGTGGACCCTTGACCCGGAGAAGGGAGACACTCACCTGAGGAACCAGGTGGCCCACGACTCCGGATGGTGGACGTCTCGGTCCCGCTACCCCTCAGTACCCCTCTCGGGCCTTGGTAGGCTGGGTACAGGCCGGAAAAGTAAAAGTAAGTCCAAGTTCCAGGCAGGGGTAGGATGCACGGAGTCAAGGCAGTCCGAGGTTCAGGCAGGCGGCAGGCAACACGGAGACAAGGCAATCCAAGGTTCAGGCAGGCGGCAGGCAACACAGAGTCAAGGCAGTCCAAGGTTCAGGCAGGCGGCAGGCAACACGGAGTCAAGGCAGTCCAAGGTTCAGGCAGGCGGCAGGCAACACGGAGTCAAGGCAGTCCAAGGTTCAGGCAGGCGGCAGGCAACACGGAGTCAAGGCAATCCAAGGTTCAGGCAGGCGGCAGGCAACACGGAGTCAAGGCAGTCCAAGGTTCAGGCAGGCGGCAGGCAACACGGAGTCAAGGCAGTCCAAGGTTCAGGCAGGCGGCAGGCAACACGGAGTCAAGGCAGTCCAAGGTTCAGGCGGGCGGCAGGCAACACGGAGTCAAGGCAGTCCAAGGTTCAGGCAGGCGGCAGGCAACACGGAGTCAAGGCAATCCAAGGTTCAGGCAGGCGGCAGGCAACACGGAGTCAAGGCAGTCCAAGGTTCAGGCAGGCGGCAGGCAACACGGAGTCAAGGCAATCCAAGGTTCAGGCAGGCGGCAGGCAACACGGAGTCAAGGCAATCCAAGGTTCAGGCAGGCGGCAGGCAACACGGAAGGGACCTGTTGAGAAGGCATCGGAAACACCGCTGAGGGGGTTTAAATGTCCCTCCTACCTGACGTCAGCTCCGGGGCCGACCTCGTTTCCGCGGCCCGGCCCCTTTAAGGGGCGGGGCCGGCCGCGGCTCCTTCGACGCTGTCCCCGGCCGGCAGGACGCCATAACGCCGCGACCCGTGCCTCGCCGCCCGCTAGCAGAGGAGTCCCGAGTGACCTGCGGGGAACAGGTAGGGAGGCCCGATCGCACGCGATCGCGATCGGGTCTCACAACAGTACCCCCCGTCTTACGCCCCCTACTGGAGGGACCAGGCTTATCAGGATGTGCATGAGGAAAGTGATGAAGTAAAGACTTATCCAGAATGTTGACAGCTGGTTCCCAGGAGTGCTCCTCTGGGCCGAACCCCTCCCAGGCGATCAAATACTCCCATCGCCGATGAAGGCGACGGACGTCCAAAATCTCCCGAACCTGATAGATGGAGTCATCCTCAGAAGAAATCGTGGAAGGTGGAGAAGGAGGCTCGTGAAACCGGGAGGAGACCAGAGGTTTAAGCAAGGAAACGTGAAAAGAATTGTGGATCCGAAGTGTAGAGGGAAGCCGCAGACGGTAAGTCACTGGACCCAGGCGCTTGGAGACGAAGAACGGGCCGATGAATCGAGGAGCAAGGCGCATGGATGGGACACGCAGGCGTAAGTGACGGGTGGACAGCCAAACACGATCACCCGAATTAAACTGGGGAGCGGGTCTCCGATGTCGGTCAGCCATACGTTTGGCCGTAGCAGCCGCTCGATGAAGACGGGCATTGGTGGCCACCCAAAGCTCCCGGAGGTGTTGCGCCGAGAGTTGAGCAGCCGGTGAATCCACAGCGAGAGGTAAAGGTAGCGGGGGTCGAGGCTGCCTGCCAAACACAACTTGAAATGGAGACTGACCGGTGGCGGAATGGATATGGGAGTTGTGGGCAAACTCAGCCCAGGGTAGAAGAAGGGACCAGTTATCTTGGCGGTGATTTACAAAAAGGCGTAAAAATAGTTTGAGTCCCCTGTTAACCCGCTCCGCCTGGCCATTGCCTTGCGGGTGAAACGCAGTCGTGAAGTCCAGTTGAATGCCAAATTTTTTGCACAACCCATTCCAATATTTGGCCGTAAATTGCGGTCCCCTGTCAGAGGTAATATGGAGTGGAAGTCCATGAAGGCGAAAAATGTGCGTGGAAAATAGATCAGCCAGTTCGGGAGCAGAGGGCAACTTGGGCAGGGGCACAAAATGGGCCATTTTAGAGAACCGATCAACCACTACCCAGACCACCTGGTTCCCACCAGACCGAGGAAGATCCACCACGAAGTCGGTAGAAATGTGCGTCCATGGTGCTTGAGGAGGCGGAAGGGGTTGAAGGAGCCCCCAGGGCCGGCCAGGTAAAGGTTTCTGCTGCGCGCATTTCGGACAAGAGGAAACATATGCCTGTACATCTCCCTTCATCTGTGGCCACCAGTAGTAACGGGATAGAAGAGCCCAAGTGCCAGCCTGTCCAGGATGGCCTGCAGACAGAGAGTCGTGAGCCCAGGAAAGCACCTTCGGGCGAAGTCTGAGGGGGACGACAGTCTTACCCGGGGGTACCGGCACGGTAGCCGTAAGCATCAGTTTAGCCGGGTCGATGATGTGAGTAAGGGGCTCAGAGGAATCCCTAGTCTCATAGGATCTAGAAAGAGCATCAGCCCGACCATTCTTTATAGCGGGACGGTATCTTAGGACAAAATCGAAGCGAGAAAAAAATAAGGACCAGCGGGCCTGTCGGGGATTAAGCCTCTGAGCTTTATTGATGTATTCTAAATTTTTGTGGTCCGTATAGATGGTGATGGTATGTTGGGCTCCTTCCAACCATTGCCTCCATTCTTCTAAGGCCAGCTTAATAGCCAACAATTCTTTGTCGCCGATGCTGTAGTTCTTTTCGGCAGGTGAGAATTTTTTAGAGAAGAATGAACAAGGAAGCAATGCCCCCCGGACAGAATGCTGACTGAGGACAGCCCCGACCGCTACGTTCGAAGCGTCAACTTCTACCACGAAAGGTCGGTTAGGGTCCGGATGATGAAGGCAAGGTTTTTGAAGGAAAGCATTCTTAATCCTCTCGAAAGCTTGCAGAGCCTCAGGTGACCACTCTTTGGTGTTAGCCCCTCTTCTGGTCAGGGCCGTAATGGGTGCAATAATGTGAGAATAATGCGGTATAAAATTCCGATAAAAATTAGCAAAGCCTAGAAATCGCTGGATGGCTCGAAGTCCTGTGGGTTGTGGCCAGTCACGAATACAAGCCACCTTCTCAGGGTCCATCAGAAATCCCGTGGTGGATACAATAAACCCCAAAAAAGGTATAGACTGTCTTTCAAAGAGGCATTTTTCTAATTTTACGAACAATTGGTTCTCCCGTAATCGTTGGAGGACTAGTTTAACGTCCTTACGGTGGGTAGCCAGATCTTTCGAATAAATGAGGATGTCATCCAAATAGATAATCACTTGTTTATATAACATATCCCGAAACACCTCATTCATAAGGTTCTGAAAAACCGCTGGTGCATTGCATAATCCGAATGGCATTACTAGATATTCGTAGTGACCATTACGAGTGTTGAAAGCGGTCTTCCACTCGTCCCCTGGTTTGATTCGAACCAAATTATATGCTCCCCGTAAGTCCAGTTTCGAGAATATCTTAGCATCGTGTAGCTGGTCCAATAATTCGGTTATCAGGGGAAGAGGATAACGGTCCTTGCGAGTCATAGCATTGAGACCCCTGTAGTCAATACAGGGTCTTAAGGACCCGTCTTTCTTGGGTACGAAGAAAAACCCCGCTCCTGCGGGAGATGTGGACGGACGGATGAAACCCCGTGCGAGGTTCTCTTGGATATACTCCGACATTGCCTGAGATTCTGGACCTGAGAGTGGATAAATCCGTCCCCTAGGAGGAATGGCGTCCGGAAGTAAATTGATTGCACAATCAAATCTACGATGACAGGGTAGAATCTCCGCTCTCTCTTTGGAAAACACATCCATGAATTCTGAGTATTGCGATGGGATGACCATTTTTGTGGCCGTGATAGGTACGGTGGATGGATGCGTCCAATGAATACAGGTCTTATGGCACTCCGGACCCCAGGCCGCGATTTGGAGGGTTTTCCAATCGATGGTAGGAGAGTGATATTGTAACCATGGTAGACCCAGTACCACTGGGTGGATGGCTTTTTCCAAAATGAGAAAGGTAATATCTTCATGGTGTAATACCCCTGTGGAAAGGCGAATAGGGGCGGTGCAGGAGGAAATCTGTCCCGGGAGGTTCTCTCCACGAATAGAAGAAACAAATAATGGTGTTTCCCTAGGCAGTGTTGGAATCAGTAATTGATGGACCAGCTCGGCTAAAATGAAATTTCCCCCCGCTCCGGAGTCAACCAGGGCCTGAGTGGTGAAAGGTCCTGTTTTGCCTTGAAGAGTCACGGGTACAATAAATTGAGGAGCAGGAATACTCCCTAGGGTCTGCCCCCCCAAGACTCCTAGGACCGGAAGTTTCCCGGACGTTCGGGACACTGAGCCAGAAGATGACCTCGGTTGCCGCAGTATAGGCACAGCCCCATCTTCCGTCGTCGCAGTTTTTCCTCCGCAGTCAGTCGACTCCTACCCAACTGCATAGGCTCGTCTTTTGTTTCGGGAGCTGCAGCCTGACCATGTGCAACCAGAGGACGAGAAAAGGTGGGGGCCAAAGAAAACATTCGACGAGAGGTTTTAGCTTCTTTGGCTCTTTGTTGGAGTCGTCGGTCTATCCGACCTGCCAGGTCAATCAAGGAATCTAGGTCCTCGGGAAGGTCTCTTCCCGCCAGTTCATCTTTGATACGAGGGGCTAAACCCTCCAAGAAGATGCCTCTTAGACAGTCTGGTTGCCATCCTACTTCAGAAGCCAGGGTGTGGAATTCAATGGCAAAATCCGCCAGGGTGCGGGACCCCTGACGTAGATTTAGAAGTTCCGAAGAAGCAGTAGCTGCTCTTCCAGGTTCATCGAAAATTTGGCGGAAGGTGGTAACAAATCTGGATAAGTCACGTAAGATGGGATCAGTCTTCTCCCATATGGGGGATGCCCATGCCATAGCCTTCCCGTCGAGCAGAGAAATGATAAATGCAGTCTTCGTTTGATCATTTGGAAATTGCTGTGCTTGTAAAGAAAACCTGATGAAGCACTGGTTGAGGAAGCCACGACATAACTTGGCCTCTCCTGAGAAGCGAGGAGGGGCGGGCAGATGAGAAACTGAAGCAGACACGCTAGGAGGAGGTGGTGCAGGAACAGCAGCCTCGGCACCACGGGGTGTCTCCAGGTGCCGCACTAGACGTTCCACCGTAGCTGTGAGGGCTTCCAAGCTTAGCTGCTGCTGTTGTTGTTGTTGACGCTGTTGCATTAACTGCTGGGCCAGGCCCGGAATTGCCTGAAGCCCTGATAGGTCCACCGGGTCCATGGCCTTCTCAATCTGTTGTGCTCGGTATACTGTGGACCCTTGACCCGGAGAAGGGAGACACTCACCTGAGGAACCAGGTGGCCCACGACTCCGGATGGTGGACGTCTCGGTCCCGCTACCCCTCAGTACCCCTCTCGGGCCTTGGTAGGCTGGGTACAGGCCGGAAAAGTAAAAGTAAGTCCAAGTTCCAGGCAGGGGTAGGATGCACGGAGTCAAGGCAGTCCGAGGTTCAGGCAGGCGGCAGGCAACACGGAGACAAGGCAATCCAAGGTTCAGGCAGGCGGCAGGCAACACAGAGTCAAGGCAGTCCAAGGTTCAGGCAGGCGGCAGGCAACACGGAGTCAAGGCAGTCCAAGGTTCAGGCAGGCGGCAGGCAACACGGAGTCAAGGCAGTCCAAGGTTCAGGCAGGCGGCAGGCAACACGGAGTCAAGGCAATCCAAGGTTCAGGCAGGCGGCAGGCAACACGGAGTCAAGGCAGTCCAAGGTTCAGGCAGGCGGCAGGCAACACGGAGTCAAGGCAATCCAAGGTTCAGGCAGGCGGCAGGCAACACGGAGTCAAGGCAGTCCAAGGTTCAGGCGGGCGGCAGGCAACACGGAGTCAAGGCAGTCCAAGGTTCAGGCAGGCGGCAGGCAACACGGAGTCAAGGCAATCCAAGGTTCAGGCAGGCGGCAGGCAACACGGAGTCAAGGCAGTCCAAGGTTCAGGCAGGCGGCAGGCAACACGGAGTCAAGGCAATCCAAGGTTCAGGCAGGCGGCAGGCAACACGGAGTCAAGGCAATCCAAGGTTCAGGCAGGCGGCAGGCAACACGGAAGGGACCTGTTGAGAAGGCATCGGAAACACCGCTGAGGGGGTTTAAATGTCCCTCCTACCTGACGTCAGCTCCGGGGCCGACCTCGTTTCCGCGGCCCGGCCCCTTTAAGGGGCGGGGCCGGCCGCGGCTCCTTCGACGCTGTCCCCGGCCGGCAGGACGCCATAACGCCGCGACCCGTGCCTCGCCGCCCGCTAGCAGAGGAGTCCCGAGTGACCTGCGGGGAACAGGTAGGGAGGCCCGATCGCACGCGATCGCGATCGGGTCTCACAACAGCTATTTTGTAAGAGATAAACATGCATACATTACCAAACTTATTCGTACACTTTTCCGCCCTGCTAATTGACATGTGCAAGTGAAATCTGACTTGTCTATTGACTTCAGTTTTTGGATGAGCGGCCTGGAAGAACTGTTGGGAATTCAGGGTGAAAATGCTAGAGAGTCTAGGTAAACTGGAGAAGGAATGGGTGAACTGGTGGAGGTATCAGTGAACAGGCAATTCCAAGGACTTGTTGCGATTGTGGACCCTTGGCCTGAGGTGGTGATGGCACCACCTGTGGGGGAAACTCCCACAGGTCCCCACTGTTGGGTGGCAGGCCGGATGGGAAGCAGAGGCCAGCAGGAGCTTCATCACTACCAGCCCACATTCCCTGCAAGTTGAGCCCTTAGATACCAGGACTGGTTGGTCTTAGGCGGGCCTCTGCGTGGATAATCCCAGGAACTTGGCAAGAGAGCATGGTGGCAACCAAGAGAGAAAGGCCTGAGGCCGAAGCCAAAGGCGGAATCAAATTCAGTCCAGTGGACAAGGCAGGTGGCAGAATGCGTGGTCAGGTCCGGTCCAGAGGTCAAAGGCTGATGGAGGTCCGTCCGAGGAAGCAGGAAACAAGTGGGAACTGGAATGAGGGGGTCCGAGTGGATACAGGAGCAGGAGATGGGTGCAGGAACAGGAATGCAGGAACTGGAAGAGCAACTCAGGAACTCGAGCAAACAAGAGCGAGGAAACCCGTTGCCAAGGCAAACTCTGACTGTCAGAGCTTGCCTTATATACTCAAGGCTGGAAACGTTATCATAAGATGGCGCGGGATCTTTTCCCACTGTGGCCCCTTTAAATCCAGGATGGTGGCACACATGCCTAGGATCAGGAGCTGAGCAGGGTGGCTGCAACGGTGTGGGCGGCATGGCATTGTACCTTCACCACGGCTGGGAGGCGGCCCATGCGGAGATTGAAGGGGCAGCACCCCTCCGCCGCGGAGGGGAGAGAAAGGAGCAGTCCTGGGCCAAGCCGAGGAGCCAGAAGGGGGCAGGGCCATGGCAGTGGCTGCCAGGTGTGGCCAAGGCGTGCTCCTTGGCCCGTGCTCCTTGGCCCATGCTCCTTGGCCCATGCTCCCAGGCCCGGTGCTGGGAGGTAGGAGCACGCTTCTTGAGACCGGGAATTGAAAGAGGACTTTCTAAAATATCTACCTCAGCATTTCATTCTCGGTGTTTATTCTTGAAGTGTTGCAATTATTTTTCATGTGAAATTTATGCATGTATGTCTGTAAAATGTATATAGAAATTAAATGTTTTCTTGCATTGTACTGAAACATTATGGGGCGGATTTTCAAAGGGTTACGCACGTAACTTATGCGCGTAACCCCAAGAATCCGCTCCTGCTCGTGCCGAGCCTATTTTGCATAGGCCTGGTGACACACGCAAGCCCTGGGATGCGTGTATGTCCCGGGGCTTGAAAAAGGGTGTGGGGTGTGGGTGGGGAGTGGGTGGGGAGGGGGAAGGGGCGGAGCTGGAGCCTCCAGACACAGTGGCCATTTGCTATTGTGCCCGGGATTGCAGGCCGGCCATCGGCCAGCGCGCACAAACTACACCTGTCCGGAGGCAGGCGCAACTTCTAAGTTAAAGGTAAGGGGGAGCTTTTAGGAAGGGCTGGGGGGCAGGTTAGGTAGGGGAAGGGAGGGGAAGGTGGGGGGCGGAAGGAGCGGAGGAAGGCTGTGCAGCTCGGCACACACAAGTTGCACAATTGTTCATCCCCTTGCGTGCACCGACCCTGGATTTTATAACATGCGCACGGCTGCACTATCAGCCACACTATTTAATATCTACCTTCTCCCACTATGTCAACTCCTTACTAGTCTCGGCATCACTTATCTTATTTACACCGATGACATTTAACTTCTCATACCAGAAACTGACACTCTCGATAAAGCCTTCAATCTTGCTGCCTCATACCTTAATAACATAAAAAATCTCCTAAACCAATTGAAACTCTGTCTCAGCATGGACAAGACAGAATACATACTCATCCAAAGAAAAACTCCCACAAATATCTCAAACAACTCCATTCAAATAAATAATACTAACATCAAACTCAATGACAAAGTGAAGGACCTAGGAATCTAGATTGACACAGAACTGAATCTAAAAAAACACGTATCGGCAAAGGTCAAAGAAGGCTTTAACAAATTAATGATACTTAAACGCCTAAAAGCACTGCTAAATCATTCTGACTTCTGAACCATTCTACAATCCTTTATCTTCTCAAGCTTCGACTATTGTAACTCTCTGATGTTAGGTCTACCCAAATCTACCACCCGACCTCTCCAAATCCTTCAGAATGCAGCAGCTACAGTTCTAACCAGAAAAAGAAAACAGACCACATCACACCTGTCTTAAAATCACTTCACTGGCTTCCCATAGACAAACGGATAGAATTCAAAACACTATCCATACTCCACAAAACCATTCACAGGAATGAAGTCAAATGGATCAATGACGATATACACACACAAATATCACTGCGCAACACAAGATCTACAAATAAGGCTTTATTAGAAATTCCCACAGTTGCAGCAGCCAAACTTACTACAGTATGCAAAAGAGCATTTTCAATAGCAGGGCCGATCCTCTGGAATACACTCCCTGAAAATCTACGACTACAAAGTAACATCAAAATGTTCAAAAAACTCCTCAAAACCTGGTTATTCCAACAAACCTACAAAGAAGGCATTGGATAAACTAAACAAACTAATACCACACATCATACACTTAATCACTATCCTGTTAAATAAGCCTATCCAACATTACATATAGTTAACCAATGTTTGTTAAATCTCCTGTAAACTGCTTCTAATTCTTAATACTTCTCTAAATAGTTTATAATTCTCTATTACTTCTTCAAAACTTTGTAATCCCACAATGCATCTGACATGTATACTATTGTTCTCACTCACAATTTATATCCTATTTACGTTCAATCACAAATTGTATCTTATTTACATTCAATCACAAATTGTATTCTATTTACGTTCGTTTCATTGTACTGTTGTTTCTCTTGTAAACCGTTGTGAAGGCCAACTCCAAACAACGATATATTAAAACACTTAAATTAAAAAAAAAATAACCATGTTATAAAATTGGGCATAGATTTGTGCGTGCCGGGTTGCGCGCACAATTCTACGCCCATGTATAACTCTTAATATCCGGCCCAATGGATATAGAAATTTTGTGTTTTCTGGAATTGTACTGAAACATGCAGGCATACTTTCAGAGCAGAAATCTATGGTATCTTATAATCTGTGCAGCTCCCACCACATAGCATTTATCTCCATGCGTCCATTTAGACAGACAAATCCTGTACTGCAGATAGGGTTGAAAGTTGGGTTCTGGGATAGAAGGTATAAAAATACCTCAGCTTCCTTTTTTGCCTGTAGTAAGATGCAATAAACAGGCATTCCAGAAATAGTTCTATTCCTTCTTTGGGCCTGTCTTCCTCTTTCAAAACGTTCAAGTCATTGCCTTAATTTGGCTTTTTAAACACAAAAATAAAATGGTGTGGCTCCCTAACTGCTGATACGAAATTCAAAAGCACAAGGGAAAAAGTATTTATTACACAGCTTACATTTTGTTGATGGGACATTTATAAGTAAAGCAGTCATAGAGCAAAGCTCGTAACTATAATGGATTTGATTAATGATCCCATATATCATGGTAATAAGTTGTTCTCATTAGGAATGTGCCTTGGGGAACTGTTTATACCTCTGCTCCTATTCCCTTGGTCTTCTCTTCGAATAATGCTTTGGGATGTTAATGGAAGAGCTATTTAGCCCTTAGCCTTCACTCAGTACCTTGGCTTATTTGGCGCCACTGCTCCTACCATGCTTCTCTCTTGTTGCTTCCATGGGAGAATGGCATGCTGGGGATCCCATCCAACTCAACAGGTATCAACGTCAGCAAAGGTATAGCAAAAGGAAGTTAATCTCCAAGCCTGAAACCCCAGCTCCTTCTCAAGTTGAATCCATAAGAAACTATGTTAGGACAGCTACAGACCTGCTCCAGAGATCTCCTCTAGCTTCACCCTGACCGATAGTAAGTTCACAATTTTTCAGTTACTAGATGGTTTGCCCCTCTACCTAGACCCGACAATTGACTAGTGATTTGTATGTCAGGACTTCTATGGACCATCTCTAGAGTTTCCTCTTGCTTCAGGTCACTGTTTGTGATGCTTTGCCCCCTTTCTGTGTTTGGGGTGTACTTATGCTAGTGCTGCTTTGTCCTTTCATGGTGCCTTTGATTGTTCCAGTCACTGTTGGTACTGCTTTGCCCCTTTCATGGGTCCTTGATGTGTTTGCCACTTTCATGGATACCAGGCTTGTAGGATTCATATCACTGTTGGTTCTGCTTTGCCCCTCTCAAAGTAGCTTAGGGTATTCCTGCTACTGTGGGTACACATTTTGCCCCTCTCACTGTGTCTTACTGCCTTGAGGTGTTCATGCCTCTGGGATGTTTTGCCCCTTATGGTACATTTAGCAAGGTTCTCTTGGATGAACTCTGTCATAGCCTTGGTCTCAGGAAGGGACAGAGGATAAGTACGCCCTTTGAAAAGTGTGGTCCCAGGTAGAAGTTCGATAGGACAGTTGAACCTCCGAAGAGGTGGTAGAAGGTCCACCTTCTGCTTTGAAAAAACATCTTCAAAGTCAGCATAAGGAACTGATATGCCTGAAGAGGTGGTCGCCAAAGGAATCACAGGGGGAGGCACCACCTTTTGTAGACATGCCTGATGGTAGATGGAACCCCATTCCACCAGCTGGAGTGACCCCCAATCAAATTGGAGGGAATGACGTTGGAGCCAGGGTAGTCCTAAGACTACCGAGTGGATAGATTTCTCTAGAACCAATAATTCAATTTTTTCAATATGAAGGGTGCCAGTAACTAGTTGAACTGACTCTGTGGTCAGGGAAATTCGACCGGGTAATGGCTCCCTGTAAATTGAAGCAATGCACAAGGAGGTCTCCAAAGGACGGGTTTTTATACCCAAAAGTTGAACTAGATCCTTGAGGATAAAATTTCCTCCTGCTCTAGAATCCACCAGAGGACTGGAAAGGAGCGGGAGTCCCAAATCAGAGTAACTGACAAGGACAACTGAGGGGCTGGAGATGATGCGCCCAAGTTCAGGACTCCTACTGAACTTAGGTCGGGTAGTTTCCCAGACGGACTGGGCAGGCCTGCAGGTGATGGCCTGGTGCTTCGCAGTACAGGCACAAGCCAGTTTGTCTCCGCTGGAGGCACTCTTCCGGGGACAGCCACCCACCACCCAACTGCATAGGTTCTTCCATCTTGGCCACAATGGAGACCCTACTGGAGGCAGGACTAGTGGCCAGTGGTGAGTGCGAGCGAACCTGAGAGAGCCTACTGGGCATCCGATTCTCCCAGTGGCGCTCTTGGAGACGATGATCAATTCGGCCAGCCATATCGATGAGATCCTCAAGTGAGGGAGGGAGCTCCCGAGCTTCCAGTTCATCCTTCAGCTGCGGAGATAGTCCATCCAGATAGATAGCACGCAGGCAGTGTTCCTGCCAGGAAAGTTCTGTAGCTAAGGTCCAAAATTCAATCGAATAATCAAATAGGCTTCTTTGGCCTTGTCGAAGGTGCAGCAAATTAGTGCAATCCATGGCATGCCGCCAAGGATTGTCAAAGGTCCGCCGGAACACGGCCATGAATCGAGACA
This sequence comes from Rhinatrema bivittatum, assembly GCF_901001135.1. Lineage (NCBI taxonomy): Eukaryota > Metazoa > Chordata > Amphibia > Gymnophiona > Rhinatrematidae > Rhinatrema > Rhinatrema bivittatum. The sequence goes on along the minus strand of NC_042615.1, from coordinate 470,934,633 downwards.
GTTCCCATAGGAGCGAATCCAATCGCTCCCATAAGCCCAAGCCATCACCTTCCCTTCCGGACGAGACAAGATAAAAGTGACTTTCGTGAGTTCATCTTGGAAGATGGAGGGCTGCAGAGTGAACTGCATGTAGCATTGATTCATGAACCATCTGCAGAGCATGGAGTCACAGTTGAAATGAGGAGGAGCTGGTAGAGCCAACAAGGCTCTAGGAGTGGAGGGAGATGGCTGTTGGTGAAAGGAAGCCAATACTGGAGCCAAGTTACCAGACAGAGTATCAAGCCGGGCATGCAGATGCTCAAGGGAGGAGGACAGTGCCTCGAGAAACTGTTGCTGTTCTTGTATCTTTCAAGCCAGGCTAGGAATAGCCTGGAGGGCACACGGCTCCACCGAGTCCATGGCCTTTGCAACCTGTTGCGCTGGAGGTGGACCCTTGGGCTGAGGTGGGGTTGACGCAACTCTTAGGAGGGATCCTACAGGTCCCCACCATCAGCAGGAGGAGTGGGCTGAAGGACGGAGGCCGACTGGCGTTTCGCAAATACCAGCCCTCATTCCCCGCGGGTTGAGCCTTTGGGTACCGGGGCCCGCTGGACTTAGGTGGGCCTCCGTATGTCGTCGTCGATGGAAGAACAGAGAGGTCAGCCCAAAGGCAGCAACAGTGGAATGTAGAAGTCTGTACCAGATGAGGTAGAGTCCCAAAGACTCAGGCGCCACTAAAACCAAAGTCAGACAGGGGGTGCCCGAGCAAGAGCAGTCCGAAGTCTGAATAGGCCAAGTCCAGGATGCAGAATGAAGAGGCGTCGTAGATCAAGCTGGAGTCAAGGCCAGTGGCAATCAAGAGGAGATGGCAAGACAAGGCTGAGGACTGGACAAGAAGAGAGTCAATAGCGTAGTCAGGCAATGCAGAAGTCCGGGCTTGGAGAGAGTCAATAGCGTAGTCAGGCAATGCAGAGGTCCGAGCTTGGAGAGAGTCAATAGCGTAGTCAGGTAATGCAGAGGTCCGGGCTTGGAGAGAGTCAGTTGCGTGGTCAGGCAATGCAGAGGTCCGGGCTTGGAGAAAGTCAGTAGTGTGGTCAGGCAATGCAGAGGTCCGGGCTTGGAGAGAGTCAATGGCTTCGTCAGGCAATGCAGAGGTCTTGTCTGAGAATGCAATCTGAGGGCAGGTTAGGAATCAGGAACCCAGGAACAAAGGAAACCAGGAATAGGAACTTGCGAGGAACAGAAACCAGGAATGCAGGAGGATCACCAGGAGGCAATGAGTACATGACCAACGTGGAAACCTGTTGCAAAGGCAATCATTGGAAGCCGAGCCCGGCCTTAAGTACCGGAGCTCCAGCGACTTCATCATCCAGGGCTGTGGCTAAGTTCCTGCCTGGGCCCTTCATAAGAGTCAGTGATGCATGCATGCGTACCTAGGGAGGGGCGCAGCGCTGGATGGTGGCATCTCTCCGTGGGCCACGCGAGGAGGCCCGAAGCGGAGTACAGGAATATGTAGCTGAAGTTGAGGCACCGGGGGCAGCCTGAGGACGGAGCCAGCGGCCCACCGCTGCCAGGGATGAGGAACCAGGCACTGGATTGGCCAAAGAGAGGTGAGGGGTCCAGACTGCGGATCTGCTGCAGCTGGCACATGTAACATTGCATGCTTTGGAGGCAGTGAATCCAGATTAATCTCATGCATATTCATTGTGGATATCCTGAAAACCTGACTGGCTGGAGATTCTCCAGGACAGGCTTGGAACCACTGTTTTGTACGGTTTGTATAATTGGAATATTTGCTTGTATTAAATACCAATACTGTGACTATAATTTATAAAACTGCATAAATTCAGTAAAAATAAAGTTTAATTTCCTCATTAGTAAAATGCATTAAAACAGGTGCCATGTACCACCTGTTTTTAAAGCACAAAATGTAACTTCACCTCCAGAGACAAAGTTAAGTTGGCAGTACAACAGAGCTATTTCCAACCTGCAGGGGAAGGCTAAATCATCTGTGCAAGCTGCAGATCATAACTGATAGCTATACAGAAAGAATCATTTCACACAGTCAGATAAGTGGCTTTTATTCATTTCCCTGAGGCTTCGACCCCAAATATATTTATTGCGATTAAGTACAGGAATAACTAAACATGGGCTTCCTTTTGCTGCACAGTTCCTATGGGAGAAATATGTATTTTTCATTTTTTTTCTTCCGGTGGAAAATAATGGGAGCTGACCTGTGGCATCCTCTGCCCTTTAAGTCCATCTGACTGGGCAGAGTATATAGAAGTGTGTTTGTATGGGTCCTTGAATCTTTGAGCAGTGTGTAGGCTGAGAAGAGAATAGAGAGAGAGAGAGAAATGACAGAGAGCTGGAACATAGAATGATAGAGAGGGCTGGCGAGCCTCAATCCCCAGATTCTGATGCATAAAATAACATAGTAAAGGATAGCAAACAAAGACCCGAATGGTCCATCTAGTTTGTCCAGCAAGATTTTAGGGTAATACCTGCCTCTCTCTGCAGGCTGCCCCATGACTCCTGTTAAGGGGAGTAACTACCATTCTGTGCAGGTTAGTTACCTCCTTGCAGAAATGTTCTACCTAAAGTTAACACAGGTTACCCCTTTTCTTCATTTCCATTCTCTAGCCACTAGAGATCCTCTGTGTTTACCCCATACTCTTTGGAATTCAATTATCGTTCTTGTCCTCACCACCTCTTCTGGGAGGCATGCCATGCATACACCACCCTTTCTGTGAAGAAAGGATGGTGGATCTTCACCCTTGGAGTTTCATATATGAATCCTAGTTCTACAGCCCTCCTTCCATCAGAAAAGGTCCGATTCTTGTGCATCATTAATACCTTTTGGGAATTTAAAATCTATCTCATATCTCCCCTGTATCTCTTCTTCTCTAGGGTATACACATTTAGGGCCTTCATATCATCTCATAAGTCTTTTAGTACAGACCCCACATCATTTTGGCTACCTTTCTCTCAACCGATTCTATCCTGATTCTATCCTTTTTGAGATGAAGTCTCCAGAACTAAGCATGGTACTCTAGGTGAGGCCTCACCAATAGGGGCATTGCCTCCTCCTTTTTCTTACTGGTTATGCATCCTTCTGGCCTTAGCCACCACCTTGAGGGGAAGAGCTCCTACAAGGCCCCACTCCCAATGCGACGGTCCCTGGGCCTACCAGCATACAGGCTGACCACTCCAGGCAGCTACATCCCTGAAGGTCCCTTTCACATGCCCCATCCTGAGAAGGGCAGGAACCAGAAGGGTCAAACCCACCAAAAATTTCTCACTTTTATTCTTCCTGCTAAATACTTGTCACTTAATCAAAATCTTAGTTAAGGGTACAATCCCCATTTTCCCAAAACTATAGCATATAAAACAGCAATGCACACATCTGTAAAAATACCACCCAGTGGTCATTTGCTGGTACTGCAATAGAAAACACCCAAACATTTCCCAACATGTCAAACATGAAATGTAACTTCAGGGTCTATCCCACTCAAACGTCTTATACAACAAGAAACCAAAAAGGGGATCAACTTTGGGGATCTTCCTATATTTTCCCCCACCCAAATGTGGATCTGGTCCCCCAAACCACCAGGCTCAAGATCATATGATGACCACCCAGATCAGCTCCTTCTTCAGCTCACTCATCCATTTCCAGGAATTCAGAAGGACCTGAAAAACACAAAGAAACATTCTCCCTACTTTATTCTCCCATAAATAGAGGCATTAACATAGCTAAAATAAATACTCTTCCACATTAGTTAGGCAGGGTGACCACCCTCCCAATTTCCTTATACTCTATGGAGATACCAGTCTTTGAATACTGCATGGGCATAAATTTTCCTGAACTTGACTGTAGCTCAATCTACTTCATTCTACATCAAGGTCAGTCCTGAAGAGAATCTTTGAAAAGATCTTAAGGCATAATTATTACCTGAAAAGGAAACCCAGGCCATATTTTCTTAATGGACTTTTGCCCAACTGAGGAGGCTGGCATCCCTCAGATTTTTTTTCCATCAGGTCCCACAAAGCATGTAGTCCTCAGGGTCTCCATGCAGAGCAAAACATTAGGTCACAACTGACCCAATCCCAGGATTATCACTTGGAAAACACATTATACAGCCTCTCATAAATTCCAGTTAGACATAGTGCTCTGGATCTAGTTTCTTAACCAGATACCCAGAGGCGGGATGTCTGCATGTTATAGAGTAGGCCTTTTGACCCCAGCCTTTTGACCGCAGCATGAATGATTGCACTCCCACACAGCGCATCTGGATATTGTGGCTATATGTCTACTTGTTTATCACATTATGAGCCACTAAATGCAATGTGGGGTCCTTGGTGGGGGAGGGGGGGTCACACATCTAAACCTCATATCTTTCCTTAATATGACCATTTCTTTTTCTGTAATCCAGTCATCATGATCTTGTTTTACTATCACAAACAATAAGCCCTACTATCCAGAAACCGGAAGTACACGTACAAACAATAGAATAAGGTTTTGGGTTAATTTTTCAAAATTCAATACGCCATATGTTAAAGTACAATTGCTGTGAGGACAAATTATGTAGGACCACTACCAACGGGATCTGTATAGCAATCAGACCCAATATAGGAGTGGTCACATTACTTTATTAATAATATTGAAGTCTCTCAAAATCTCTCAAAAATTATATTGCCACGGGAAGATAAACCTCTAAATTCAAAACAAAGCCACGGGAAAGCTTTTGTTTAGATGAAAAATCATACGCAAAAATTGCAGTACTTAGCTTCAAACCGGGATTAAGGCTGAAATCCCGACGTGATCACGTTTTGGACCACCCAGGTCCTGCTTCAGGGGTCAAGTCTTCTAAATCCTTCGTAATAGAGCTTCTAGAGTTCATTCCCACGACGGCAAAACAAACTGGTGTTTCTTCATCCCAAACATTCTTTGGCGGTCCGTTTTTTGGACCCGCTTAATTCAAATTAATTCAAATTAAGCGGGTCCGAAAAACGGACCGCCAAAGAATGTTTGGGATGAAGAAACGCCAGTTTGTTTTGCCGGCGTGGGAATGAACTCTAGAAGCTCTATTACGAAGGATTTAGAAGACTTGACCCCTGAAGCAGGACCTGGGTGGTCCGTAACGTGATCACGTCGGGATTTCAGCCTTAATCCCGGTTTGAAGCTAAGTACTGCAATTTTTGCGTATGATTTTTCATCTAAACAAAACCTTTCCCGTGGCTTTGTTTTGAATTTAGAGGTTTATCTTCCCGTGGCAATATAATTTTTGAGAGACTTTAATATTATTATTTAATATTATTAATAAAGTAATGTGACCACTCCTATGTTGGGTCTGATTGCTACATAATTTGTCCTCACAGCAATTGTACTTTAACATATGGCGTATTGAATTTTGAAAAATTAACCCGAAACCTTATTCTATTGTTTGTACTTGTTTTACTATCTCCATCAACCAAGTAGGCACATATGAGTATTGCTCTTTCCAAATCCACCACACTTATTGCCATACAATCTGTTCAGAGATTGTATTTTGGTCAGAGTTTGTATTTTAATCGAGACTTCTTCCTATCCAACTGGCTGGGTAACAACCAGAGAGTCTCATCTCAAATGTCCAATAATGACTCCCTACAAAGCACATCATCTATATATTAATCGTCCTTGCAATTGCTGTCCTCGGTCAGCACTGACTGAGTCATCCCAGGACGGTTTACCTCGGGACTACAAATCTCTGGACTTCCTGAAGCATGGCAAGCTTCAACAAAACTAGGACTCCCTCACTTGACCTATGCTTTCCAAGGTTCGTATGACTGGAACCACCCCGGAGGGAACTTCCAGAAAACTCCCAACTTTCTTCCAAGATCCTGGTAGGAGCAGACTCAACAACATGCAGCGCTGGCTAAATTAAACCTTAACAAAACCCATGATATGGCATGTCCATTAAAGCACTCTGGCTAATCATCCATGTATGAAGGCCCATTCAGTTGTGATATAGGCTTCCCAAACGTCCATCACCTGCAGCATAAAACTCACTAGGATGGCATGCATCCCTGATGATTGTGGCCCCAACTCCAATGGCCTCCTGGGAACTCCCTTGTTTCTCATCCTGCCCCAGGCACATTCACCTACTAGTGATTGCTGACCACGCCCCAGCCTTAAACCTTACAACAGCCTCCCCTATGGAGTTAGAAAAAAGGAGCTTGTGTGAGGGAGGGAGTGCATGTCTGTGTGTGTGTGTGTGTGTGAGAGAGAAAGGGATCCTGTATAAAGGTGTGTGTGGCAGAGAGAGAGGGAGCCTGTGTGAAGGGGCCTGTGAGTGTAAGAGACAGAGAGTGTCTGTATGAGGGGGTGTATGAGAGAGAGACAGAGGGAAGGTATGTGTGTGTGTGTGTTTGTGTGTGTGTGTGTGTGTGTATGAAAGACAGAAAGCCTCTATAAGGGAATGTATATATGAGTGTGAGAGAGAGAGAGGGAGTTTGTATGAGGGTGGTGTGTGTGTGTGTGTGTGTGTGTGAGAGGGGAGCCTATCTGAGTGAATGAGGGCATGTGAATGTGAGGGAGAGAGGGTATGAGAATGAGAGAGCATATATGTGTGTGTGTGTGTGTGTGTGTGTGTGTGTGTGTGTGTGCGCGTATGTGTGATAGAGTGTGCTTGTGTGGGTAGAGCCTGTATGTGTTTGTGTGTGAGAGAAAATGAACATGTATAATTATGTGTGTCTAGGAGTGAGAATGGGGAATTTTGTTCATAAAAAATCCTGCTCCTTATCCCATCAGCTAATTCACAACAATCTCAGGGCATCTGGAAATCAAAAGTTCCCAGGTATGGTGAGTGGTTCATTTTATATTTTTGTTAGTTTTAATCATTGGGTGTTAATATTTGATGTGTGCGCTGTTTTTCATTTTTTGTTTTGGAGTTGGAACATTTTATTTTTTATTTTTTTCAGTTTTTAATTATTGAATGTCATTCTATTTGTCTGCTAATTTGAAATATTCCTTTTACTAGTATAGTTTTAATATTATTGATGTTTTATATTTCTTCATTTTGTAGTTTGATATTTTATGAAGAATGGCAGTGTTTCTGTTTTATATGCAAAATCGTTCTTCGATCAGTGAAGAAAGCTAAAATGGTGGTAGCGTCTGAAGAGACTTGGGCCTAGATTTACTAACCTACCATGGTGTTGTGAATCGTGCAGTAACAGGAAGCGGGGTGGCGAAGGGGGGGGCGGTCCTGCGATAGCCGGCAGCGATCGCACCTCCGCAATACGGAAGCTTACCTTTCGCCGTCCACGCTGTCTTCGCGGCGTCCGCTCTGATGCCGCTCTGACTTCTCCTGTTCCGGTCTTTTCACGTGTGATCGCTTTGAAAAATGACCCCCTTAATGGACCTATCTAACGACTTGCAGATGATTGAAAATATCCGGAGATTTCTTGAAGCAGCAGAATGCGTAAAAAGTTGGAGAGTCCCTGAGGCAGCAGCACGCGAAATATGATATCATGTCGGACTCTGTGCTCTGGATCCCAAACACGGGGAAGTATCATATTTGCAATCTTTTTAAGTAAAATTTCAAAAAGACTCTCTATATATAAATATTTTAAAAAGCCTTCTTAAAAGGACCAATGATTAAAGGTGACCCCGAGCGGTAAAAACACAAGCAAATTCAAAGCTTGAAAACTGTGGGGAGGTATGAAGGTCCAAAATATTTACTATAAAATATAAAAAGCAAAAAAATATAAGCATAATATATGAGGGAAAATTTCCTGGGGTATTGAAGAGATAAAACGTTTTGATACAGCGTGTTATATATCTGTTTTCCCAATGCATCCAGATTCTACTGTCATGGTTTCTAGTTCAGTTTTTGTTTACACATTTTAAATTTTTACTTTATGGTCTCTTATGGTCCCTTCTGTATTTGGTGAGGTTTTGTCGGTGTTCTGCATATGTGATCAAACTTGAGGTATTCTGCTAACATGTAGTTTCTGTGTAGTTTTTTTTTAGCAGTTGGGGTTCATCTGTTTTCTAATAGGAGATGTATTGATGTTTTAGGGCCTGGTGTAATATTTACAGCATTGACTTTTCATAGGTAGGGTTGTTACTATTTGAATGCTGGTACTTAGTGCTGTTTTGGTATGGGAGGTTTAATATTTTGTAATTGTAATTCACTTTACTCATGGCTTTGAGTACCAAGCCTACACCCAACACGCATTACAAAAGGTCCAATACCATGTAGGCTCCAAGTAGGGGAGGGGTTGCCTTTTAGCAGGGTTTTCTGGTTGACATACAATATGTATATAATATATTCACATGCACTGCTGTAAGTGATACTTCTATCCCAGAAAGCTGTACTTTAAATGTCCTTTTTCATGTAAAATCTATTATTATAAATGCATAATTTTTACTTGTGTGTTTAGGCTGGCGGGGGGAGAAGAGGTCAAGGACAGGACGAAGGCCGAGGTGGGGGGTGGCACAAGGTAGAAGGTTTGCAAAGGCCCTGCCCATAGCAAAGGAAACAAGGCCAGATTAAGGTGGTAAGAGGCCATGGAGCAATTTAAAAAACACATTTTCCTTCTCCCCTCCACGCCCCCCCCCCCCCAAAAAAAAAACCAAAACAAAACAATAAACACCATAAATTTAAAACTTTAAAGAAATAAATTATGTTAGTTATTTAGTTCTTCAGGAAAAATAATTGCTCGAAACCTTGGAAAGCTTTCCCAGTGACCTCTTTCCTTCGTTGCAGTTGGAAATACATTGGGATGCTGCTGAATCTGTACTAGCAATTTTTTGATACACTTTAATATAAATGATTATAAATATGTGAAAAGAAAACTCGGGGGAGGCATGCATTTCAAAACACTGTAAAAAAAAAGTGTTTATGTCTCTTTGGAGGAAATAGATGTATCTGATATGTACTAGAACATTTCTGAATTATTTAATAGGGCCAATAAAAGTTTTTACAACCCAGGAAAAAACCCAGGGGAATAGAAAAGAAAGCTAGGAATAGAACCATCAGAAAGAAAAGCCAATAAACAACCAACTTGGTATCCTGAGGACCAGGGGTATCTTAGCATGGTAAGGACTTATTGAGCTGCCCCATTAGCACAGTGAACACTGTCTCATATAAGGTGAGCTCTGCCTGTTGATTCCACTGAGACATGAGAAATAGTTTGGCCAAAAAAGAAAAATACGTTTGCGTCACTGCTCTGTCTTTTCCCTGCAACTGATGTTCGAGAAAGCCTGGGCCATGCCCAGCCATGTAGAAGCACTCTCCCAGTTGCCTGTGCTGCCTTCTAAATGAATTGCATCTAACCAACAGCAATCGTCCTGCTATTTTGCTCTTGAAATTCCATTGCTTCTATCAAACAAAAGAGATCTTCCTGCTGTCTGGCTTCTTCCATTAACTAGGTGGATCCTCGTGGCCATCTTCTGTGGACCCTAATTTACCTGTTCATTCTTCTGGAAAGTTGCCCTTAACATTTCTAGAAAGCAGAGACAATAAAAGCAAACTATTATAAGAAAGAGATTCGATTTTTCTCTGTTCCCTCTTCTCCGACACATACATTAACTCACAAAAGTATACATAGATGCTGACTCTCTTAATAAATATCCATCCCATTTATCTCCCACAAACTACATCTCTAGCTCTTCCCCCTCTGTCTCAGGGTTGGGGAAACTCCAGACCTTGAGGCCCATAACCAGTCAGATTTCTAGGATAACACTAATAAATATGCAAGAATTATAGCTGCACACAACTGAGGCAGCATTTATGCAAATATATTTCATACATATTCATTAGGGATATTCTTAAAAACCCAACTGATTAGAGGCCCTCAAAGACCAGAGTTGACCTCCCCATTCTTTGCCTATCTTTACCCACCATCTCCATCCAAATCCCATCTCTAACACTAATTCGATTTCTCTCTATCTGCCTCTGACTTCCATCTCGTTTGCCTTTGCTTTTCTTGCTCCCATTGCATGCTTCGCTTCCATTCTCCTGACCTCAACTTCCTCTTCATCTCTTTCTCCTCATTTCTATTTCACCCAGCTTTTCTCTGTAATATTTTACAGCCGAGTCAAGAGCCGCCACTCGCACGGCAAGAAGAGCAGGCAACAATTTTCACTTTTATACAATCTGCAGAAAATGAAGAACAGGATTCAATGCACAGGAAGGACCGGGCTGGGAAGCCAAACACCAAGTGATAAGTGCATGAGAAGCCAGGGATGAGCAGAGTAGAGGAACAGACGAAGATCCAATGCTGAAAGCACAAGATCCAGAGGTTTGGAAACAGATTCACAAGACAGGTCCTGAAGAACTGTTCCAGGGACAGTCACTTCAGGAAAATGTTAAATATTTCTAATCAGAGGCTGACGTCAGTAGAGCAATCAAAGCACCAGAGAGGTACAGTTATTCTGATTTCACACCGTAACATGAGAGCAGCAATATAGATTCCATTAGTACCACTGGAGTGATAATTCCCTGGCCAAAAGACGTCCATTACAGAAATACAGATCTCCAGTTGGCCATTTCAAATTTGGGGGCCTCGGATGCTCTTCTCCTCCCCAATATTGAAAACAAGGAAGCCCACAGACAGACCAAGCTTTCTCACCCACAGCAATCAATGAAAGGAAAGAACTTGAAACAGGCAATGCCAGCATGTCCTAATGGCACTAGATATTCTGTGAGACCAAATCTGGGACATTCACTCCCACAGTCAGGATTGCAAGTAAAGTGAGGAACCAATATTGGGTGGGGTGTATGACAAATTATGCCAACCTAAAAACAATTGCTTTTTTTTTGTGTTTGCCTATCGTATATCTTTGCTTCTCTCTGGATGGAATCTTCTTTATTTCATTTGTTTTCTTAGCCGCTATGGTTTTGCTCACCCGCTCATTGATCTCTGTCAGTTCCAGCCCCTGTCTGTCTCTTTCTCTCTGTCTCGGCTTTCTCCGTCTCTTGCCTTTGCCATTACTTCGCTCTCACTATTCCTTCCATCTCTTTCATTACTCCTCATCTGTTCTCTGCTTTCCCATCACTCTTCCGTCTCTATCCTCCGTCCCTCGCTTTCCTACTCCTTTCATGCTCCTTGCTCTTGTCTCTACATCTCCATTGTCTCTCTTTTTCTGCCCTTTTTTCTCTGCCTTTACCCCGACCCTCCCTTCTCTTTTTCTGTTTCCGCCTCCTGCTCCTTCTTTCTCTTTCCCTTTTGTCTCTTCCCTCTCTTTGTCATGCTTCAGAGGCCCATGTCTACCAAAATAATTTGGTACAGCACTGATTAAATATCAGTTACCAAGCTGAATACCTTTTTGATCGCATGAGAAAAAAATTCCAAACATCAAACATTTCTCAGGTAATTGTGTCTTTCTCTAGGCTTTGGCAGAATTGACACCTTTTTTTTTTTTTCTACTTTAAAAGAAACAGCAGAGCATTATGTAGTGCAAAGAGAATCTAAGCCAGAGCAAAAATAAGAGATTAAAAAGAAGTAGTGCTGTAGGAATCACATGAGTTTCCTGAAGACTTAAAAGCATTTCAGATAAACAGAGATGCTCTTGGGCTTATTCTGAAACTTTATTTAATCAGGATTGTATTCCTTGTCAAGACCATTTTCCAGTTAAGGGTGATGAGTAGCATTTTTATTTCAGTGCTTTTCTGCCTCTCGGAGGAGATTTGGAGAAATAAAGAAAGGGATCTGATGCCGAATATGTACAGGACTGTTCTTTAACTTTCCGCATAAATGTATTTGTAACCCCTTTTCCAATCAGCTTTAACTTCATTCAATGATAATTCAAGTCAGTTCATATTTTTCTGGGTTAAATCATTTCCAAGCTCATTTAATAAAGAGGAACAGGGACTGTATTGAATGGTATCTCTAGTGACAGTGGGAAAATAAAGTACAGTAGGGATGTGTTGGGGGGAAAAAAGTTGTTTTGTTTTTCAATTTCATTATTGGGATTTTTTTTCCATTAATTTTGTTTCATTTAATGTGTATTTCATTTTCTTTAGTTTACAAATATGAAATAGACATAAAAAAAACCCACCCCAAAAACAAATTAAAAAAGAAACAGTCTTCCAAGGCCTCCCACCACTGATCCCTCCCACCCAGAAAACTTCCAGGGCCAGGATCTTCCCTGGCCCAAGGGGATCTGCTGACAAGGTCTAGGCCTGGTCTGAAACCTCGGACTGGCTTAGGCCTAGGCCGTGATAGATTGCCGTAACCTCGGCTTAGGCCTTACAGAAAGACCAGGCTTGGAAGCCTACTCTTGATGTCTTGATGATGGGGCCTTTCCCTCAGCCTAGGCCAAGGCCAGATGCAGGGGCCAGTCTGGAAGCCAGGTCCTGACACTGGGGCCTTAGCCTAGATGTTGAAGCCCTGGCCTCCTATGCTGATGTCCTCTTCTTTCTTCTTTAAAATGATGGTAGAACTAGTAAAATTGAAAGTGGACAAGGCCATGAGGACCGATGAGATACATCCCAGGATACCAAGGGAGCCAAGAGAGGTGATGGTAGGTCTACTGAAGGACTTGTTCAATAGCTCCTTGGAAATGGGAGGGGTGCTGCAAGATTGGAGGAGAACGCATGTGATCCCCCTTCACAAAAGTTGTAGCAGAGAGAAGGGTCGCTATAGGCTGGTCAGCATTACCTCAGTCATGGAAAAATTAATGGAGACGCTGCTGAAGGAATGGATACTGAATTATGTACAATCCAATGCAAGATCCAAGGCAATATGTTTTTGGTTTTTTTTTATCAGAGGAAGGTTATGTTAAATGAACCTGATTCTTTTTTTTTTTTTTTTTGATTGGGCGGCCAGAAAATTAGATTAAGGAGGTGTAGTAGTACTCAATGCGGTTTTCTTGGATTTCAGCAAAGCTTTTGATATGGTCCCGCAAAGGAGGCTCACGAATAAAATGATAAGCCTGGGAGTGGATCCAAGAATGGTGGCATGGATTCCAAATTGGTTGGCCTTCAATTGATAGCATGTAATGGTAAATGGAACATATTCTGAAGAAAGAATGGTGATAAGTGAAGTACCTCAAGGGTCAATTCTGAGACCTGCTCTGTTCAACATCTTTGTGAGCGATATTGCAGAAGAGTTAAAAAATAAGGTTTGTCTTTGTGGATGACACAAAGATCTACAACAGACTGGATATCCCTGAAGGAGTAGAAAGAATGAGCAGCGATCTAAGGTTTGGTACCTGGGATTCAATGCCATAAAGTGCAAAGTCATGTATTTGGGGTGCAATAATCCAGAGGAGCTGTACATGATAGTGGGTAACAGACTGGTGTGCACAGACCAGGAAAGAGGCAGTGTCTGATGATCTCAATGTAACTTCTGTTCTCTCTGAGATCACCTTCCCAGCCTTGAGAAGCACTAGGGCCGATCTCCCGAAGTGAGGGAAAGAGTCTTTCAGGCAATAAGCAAGGGGCAGAATAACCTGCAGGACCAAAACGGGGCCAAAGATACCTCCTTGAAATAACTGACTGTCCACACCAAACTTGTGCTCCAAAACAAAGATAGTTTATTGAGATTTGATCAAAACAAAACATTAGGAAAAATAGCAGAAAAGAAAACACGAGAAATCACAGTTCTTATCTTGCAGTTCACTCAAATGCAATAGCTTCAGTATTTTTCTTCCACAAAAACATTCCTCCCATTATCACAGCGTCTTCCAGTATTAACCATGTCCAGAATAGCTCCAGAGATGATCCCTCCAGCTGCAGGCTGAAACCTCCCGTCAAGCACAGTTTCCCTCTTGGTCCTGTCAGTCCACAACTACGGTTGCAGTTCCCCACTTCTTGCATGCACAGATATTCAGCACAGCTCTAAGAAGATTCACTCTATTTCTCTTCAGCAATGAAGTCCACCGAGCCTCATGATAAATCCAGCCAGGCACAGTTTATTTCCTGGTCCTTGCCAGTCCCCACCACAGTTGACAGATCTGCCTCACCCTTCACTTTATCACTTCCCTCTCAAACACAGAGGATCTGGGATACTTGGAGAGAATCCCATCTGATCTCCCGGCTTCCCTAGCTGTTTTTCCCTGGAGTGGGTAACAGCTACATCTTTCTGTTACTTAGTCATTCTGGAGAAGCCTCAGTCCCTCTTGTAAACAGAGCTGAGCCTGACCTGTGGTCCCCTCATGGGACTTCCCCCCATGGGCGTGGTCAGCTGCCACAGTGTCCAAGGGTCCACCCAAAACCTCACTAATTATAACAGACTGCTAGGTCTTGTGCTGCTCCTGCGGTGGTGATGCAGCACTCTGTGGTCCTACTCCTGATGCCTACATGCTGAACTGTTTGCTCATTCTCCTGCTACCTGCATGCTAACTTTGTTGCCATGGCCCTAAGGCTGTCCCCTTTCAGTGCACTCATTCAACATGGACTGTCTGGGGCTGTTACGTTCACAGCACTTACTGATGCTGGTTGTAGCTATTACTGGCATCAGTAGCATGGGATCATCTTTGTGTTTGGGTTCTTGCCAGGTTCTTGTGGCCTGGTTTGGCCTCTGTTGGCAACAGGATGCTGGACTTGGTCTGACCCAGCATGGCAATTTCTTATGTTCTTATGGGGCCAATGCATTAATTTTCGCGGAATAGGCAATATTAGGTGGTCGTGCTAGCAAGGAGGTGCTAGGGTCGCTTGCGCGATCTTAACACCTCCTTGCTAACACAACTCCGCGGCGGCAGCAGGTTATGAAGCCCGACACCGGTAAACTCAACATCAGTTTTCATAACCGGTCATCTTCCAGGAATGAAAATGGACGCTGATGGTGACGGTCTTCATAACTCGGCAGTCTTCCGAGGTTTTATTTTTTTTGTTGTTGTTTTTTTACTGAAGAAGTACAGAAAAAGCAGTTTTTTTCTGCTTTTCTGTACTTCTTTTACATGCACTCAGCTATTAACGCCTGCTCTAGGCAGGCGTTAATATCTGAGTGATAAATGTGCATCTGAGACGCACATTTATTTTATTGCATGCGGAATGAATGAGTAATAGCCTCATTCACATGCATTTTCATGTGATGAGCGCTAACTCATTCACTCCACGTTAGATGCGGGTTAAATAGGCACTAATCCCCCTATTGCATTAGGGGGCGGATTAGCGCCTATTTAACCAGTGTCCGACAGCGGGTTAAACAGTGCGCTCATGTGTGCGCACTGTATTGCATCGGCCCCTATGTTAGCTGCAACTTTACAGCAGTACTATAGCTTTTGGGGTGCCACTTCCTATTTCTGTGTTCTTAGTTGTAATCATGTTTGTGCGTAAAGGATAAGATGCAATGCCTGTATATGTGAGGATGCTATTTAAATCTATTAATGTGCAGGTGTACACTGAATGTGCTGTTCATGAATTGTACATTGTTTTTAGCTATTTGCAATCATGTCCTTGCAAAATGTGATTACCTAAGACATTGCCTTGATTTCAAACAGTGCACTACATGTGTCTGCTAATAAACTGCTTGCTGTTTGGAAATCTCAAGTTTTTGGTAGTGTCCTTTCATTGTGTGGTTTTTGTGTTTATGGTACCCAAAGTAAAAGGTTAGCTCTCCCCATGGCCTTGCATGTTACTATGCCGTACCTCATTTCAACTGTGCAGTTAAGGAGCCTGCAAGACCATATGGGCTATGCCATTATAATGAAAGCTGTGTCTATGCTGGTAAGCAAGACAGCCAGAGCTTAAGAAGAAGGTCATTGCTTGGGGACCTTCAGTATTGGCCCTTGTTGCCTACTTCACAAACCATACTGTTTGCTAACTCCTGCTTACAAGTGCCAGTATGTGGCCTGCTCTGTACCTTTATGGTAAACACATTTTATACTGTGCCAGTACAGCTTGAGTGGTGTAAAGGGGAAACGTTGAGTGTTCATGACCCAGCAGTTTACTTTCTGTCCCCTTACTTCTGTCAGGAGTGCAAGGGTATGGTCACATACATGTGTAGCTTTCACTGTGAACCTAATACAATGTGTACTTACTGAGTCTTGGTACACACTCTTAGCTGCTGCTTCACAAATAGGGATGATGACTGATTGAGTACCATCTGCTGTACAATGGCCATGCCAAACCACCAGAGACCCTAGAAGGGTCTAGCTGTTGCTGAGGACCAGGCTGCCTTCCACACACTGCCTCCCACCCCTGTACTGGTCTGGCTTGGGGGTCAGTATTATATGTGTAAGGTAAGACTGACCTTACACGTAGCATCCAGATCCCAAAGGCAGGCCATTCCCCTCTTGGTCCTGTGCAGATTCTGTACCACACAGTACTCGCTCACTCACCCTCCCTACTTGTCACCCAGCAGTTGACACTGTGTTGCAAGAATCACTAAGTACACAGCTAGTGAAACTGAACATTTAGGTACTGTACAAGTGAAGCTCCTACAGTGTTTAGGCACTATAGAGGCCCCTCCCTTTGTAGGCAGATATAGGCGCACCACATCTAGCTTTGCATAGAAAAGATATTGTTGTTCATATGGGCGAAAAACGGTAGGCATACCGTTCCTGTGTCTACATCACTGAGGGAGTAAGAAAAAAGGGGGGCTGTTGTTGCAACCTGTATGTGAACTGTGCATGATATCAGATACAGAGTGGAGGTAAAAGAGAACAGTGACAGAAAAAGGGACACTGTAATAGAATGCACCCAACGCCTGTGTCACGTGGCAACAAAGCACCTGCTGCCACCAGCTCCCCACACACACACAACCCATGCATCTGATTTCTCAGTACATGCAGCGTGTACAGCTCCATGATGGTAAGCACTCATCAGAATCTGCCCAATAGGCTTAACATTGCATATTCCTTTACACTGCCTGTTCCATGCATCACAGCAATCTCACATTCACTGGGCAGTTACTTAAGTAGCACAACCTCCCTCCATAAATTTCCAAGGGTCTGTGCCTGGCCTACTAGGGGGTAGCCAGCACTCCCCATAATAACCTCATAATTCGGCCTACTCCAAATCGTTGGTGGTAAAACCTCGGTGTGTGTGTGGGGGGGGCGGGGGGGCAGGCCACGGTGAGAACAACAGCCAAATGTTAAGTACAACATTCAAGTTGCACCCCATACTGGATGTGTCACCATGCCCACCTGCATACTTCAGCACCTCTGTGAACACTACGTATAAACTGTCAGTGTTCTTGGGGAAAATGGGCACTTCAAGGGGTAAGAGCATTCCTAATATCCATATGCTGTCTTGTGAGAGCCACATTTTTTCCAGAGGGCAACCGCTCCATCAAAGGTGTGCTAAAAGGTGTCTGTGCTCTATTTAGCTACACACACTGCCCGCTAAGGGGTATTGCAATGCAGGCCCAAGGGAGCGACTTTCAAATGCTACAACACTCTCACACAGTGAGTGACCAAGGCACACACAGCACATGAGTCACGGAGTCACACACACTCACTTATTTTAGCAGTAGAGAACACATGCTGTAGTTCCTCCACGTACACACGTGCAAGGCCTACATTGCAGCTATGTTTGCCATTAAACAATGGCTAATGAGTCTGTGTGAGTCCTTCTTCCACAAACATTATCTACAACTGCCCGCAGGTAACACTTCTGTGCCAGGCGTATATCACCCCCTACTTAGTACAAGATTCTGACATGGGCCCCTGAAGGGCTTAAGTGGTACAAAATGCCTATTGTAGAAATGGCCACACATAAAGGTCATCACCAATCATGACAACCACATGACATCTGCGGGAGCAGTAGGCCTATACAATGAGCACTGTGTGGCGGTTACTGTACAGCCAGCCAGAACACTCATCATCTGTTCAGCTGACGTCAGTAGGTGAACACAGAATGCAATACACAGAGGAGAACATGGACTGTGAACGACCACAGCAGGCCACCCCAGAAATAACAGTAGAAATGTGTATCACCACTTGCTGCAGAGCCTACAGCATGGCAGCTGTTCAGCAGTCCACACACGTGGTCACATGCATGTGCATCAGTAATGCCCTGCAAGCATGGAAGCAGGCAAATGATGTGTGCATTGAAGTTCCTAACGGTACTATATGCAAAGTGTTTTGGGCAGGAGTGCTCAGCCAATGTGATGTAAGGGGCCTCTGAGATCACACCGTCTATGTGCTTTCATTGGCCGGAGCGCCCAAATCGACAGGTGCTCCGGCCAACGAAAGAACGCTTTGCTTCACTCATGCCGGAGAGGGCACAGAACAGTGGGCTCTCACTTCACGCCGAGCCAAGAGAACCGGGACCGGGGGGGGAGGAGGAACGCTGCAAGCCGGATGGAGCCCTAGCTGTTGTACTGCTGTTGCCAAGCCAGGAGAACCGGGACCTGCGCGGGGGGGACCGCTGCGAGCCGCTTTCGCCGCCGGCTGCCCCCTCCGGAGGGCGGCAGAGAAGGGAAGGGGCTGAAAAGCAACAAAAGGTAAGAAAACAACAGAAAGTAATGTCGAGTCGCTTCGGGAGGAGGGGATTTTAGGTTTTTAGAGGTTTCCTTTTGGGGGAAAGTTTGCCGTCTACCATTACCCCTGCCTCTAACGCAGGGGTAAGGGTAGGCGGTAAGTTACCAGGTTAAACGCGGGGCAAAATGGCAGGGTAAAATAGCGATAGTCGGAGCACGCGTTACTGTATGGGAGGGAATAGCTAATTCGATCGTTTACATCTGATATACATGCTGCGTGCGGAAGGGGTTACCCGGGGATTTAAAGAGGCGGTAAGGATGGGTTAAAGGGGATAGTGTATTGCAGGAACGGCTAACCTGGCCGGAAAGTGAGTAGAAAGCGGGTTAGGAGCAGGGTAACCGCGGCCCCACTTTACTGTATCGAGCTGTAAGTGATCAAGCACTGGTGTCAAATTGGTATGGGAATGCTCCTGTGACATAAAGCACACCCATTACAGAGGAATTACTTCACCTGCACACCTTTAACCACTTCCAAATGAGGGTGTAACAATTGCTATCTGCCAGTACAACATTTAAGTGTGCCCTTCTTATTTTGACACGCATGGTGCACTTTCAGTGTTGTTTCACATTTACTGCATTACTATAGCTGTCATTCTCCAGGGTCCATTACCATGTGGGCCACCAGCACCCTTATGACATTATAGCATCCACATGTGAGGGGTAGAATGAGGTGCACTGGTGATGGCTCTCAGGCCACATCGTGCTAGGTAGGCCACCAAGTTTAATACCACACATGCATCATTTTCTATCACTAACAAGAGGAACACATGGTGGCGGCCACACGTCTATCACACAAATCCTGAGTAGCCATGTGTATTTGTATGCTACAAGGTGATCTACTTAGCCAAAAACTGATAGAAAGAAAAGGGATAGCTAGTAGGGATGTGAATCGTTTTAGGACGATTAAAATTATCGTCCGATAATTTTAATATCGTCTTAAACCGTTATGGAACACAATACAATAGAGATTCTAACGATTTATCGTTATAAATCGTTAGAATCGTGAGCCGGCACACTAAAACCCCCTAAAACCCACCCCGACCCTTTAAATTAAATCCCCCACCCTCCCGAACCCCCCCCAAATGAGTTAAATAACCTGCGGGTCCAGCAGCGGTCCGGAACGGCAGCGGTCCGGAACGGGCTCCTGCTCCTGAATCTTGTTGTCTTCAGCCGGCGCCATTTTCCAAAATGGCGCCGAAAAATGGCGGCGGCCATAGACGAACACGATTGGACGGCAGGAGGTCCTTCCGGACCCCCGCTGGACTTTTGGCAAGTCTCGTGGGGGTCAGGAGGCCCCCCACAAGCTGGCCAAAAGTTCCTGGAGGTCCAGCGGGGGTCAGGGAGCGATTTCCCGCCGCGAATCGTTTTCGTACGGAAAATGGCGCCGGCAGGAGATCGACTGCAGGAGGTCGTTCAGCGAGGCGCCGGAACCCTCGCTGAACGACCTCCTGCAGTCGATCTCCTGCCGGCGCCATTTTCCGTACAAAAACGATTCGCGGCGGGAAATCGCTCCCTGACCCCCGCTGGACCTCCAGGAACTTTTGGCCAGCTTGTGGGGGGCCTCCTGACCCCCACGAGACTTGCCAAAAGTCCAGCGGGGGTCCGGAAGGACCTCCTGCCGTCCAATCGTGTTCGTCTATGGCCGCCGCCATTTTTCGACGCCATTTTGGAAAATGGCGCCGGCTGAAGACAACAAGATTCAGGAGCAGGAGCCCGTTCCGGACCGCTGCCGTTCCGGACCGCCGCTGGACCCGCAGGTTATTTAACTCATTTGGGGGGGGTTCGGGAGGGTGGGGGATTTAATTTAAAGGGTCGGGGTGGGTTTTAGGGGGTTTTAATGTGCCGGTTTTGCGATTTTTAGATTTTTAGATTTTTCACGATTTTTCACGATTTTTCACGATATTTTACCCCCCCAAACGGCAACAATACGATTTCCTCCCCCTCCCAGCCGAAATCGATCGTTAAGACGATCGAGGACACGATTCACATCCCTAATAGCTAGTAGAAGAGCGGCTAACAGGCTTCAGGCAGGCCTCTGCTAGAAGAGGAATTGGTACGTGAGAGCCAAAGTGTGTTAGTATAAGGTTTTGCCGAATCTGGCTGCCACTCAGCATGGTCTCCTGGGCCTGTTCAGGGAGACATGGTGGATCCCATGGGAGATCTGTGGCATACAGTCACATTATGGAAAACGCAGCACAGCAAGATAATCTTTGTAGCTTTGGGTGGGGCATACATTAAAGCTCCACCTGTCTTGTCCAAACAGCAAAGGTGACTTTTCAGAAGGTGTGATCTATGACAGAGCGGGTAGCACATAAGGCCTCATTGTATCTCATCTCTGCTGGCATGTTTGGTATTTGTATGGGGGTGAGAAGGCAGGGTCTGTAACCGTACCCTGAGTCTCCTGAGGCAATGACAGAAGAAAGGCAAGAATATTTGCATTGTTACTAGAAGATGTGACTGGCTAACTACAACATCCAGTAAGACTATATAATGTAGCCTGTACCTTTGCTGAGCCTTCAAACTTGAGTAGCGTTGCCTGAGAGCATTTAACATTGTTGTTGACCACTATGTGTGCAGGCAAGCTGTAGCCAAAAGGAGCTGATCTATTCAGTACTATAGCATCTGATGTGCCTATTGGAGGTATTGCATGACAGGCCCTCGCAACCCAGCAAAGGCTACTGGTGTGTAGCTGCCTGTCAACCTTCAAGACATACTTAAGCGGTGAGACACCTGTGGTTGCAGCAATGCCATACCACATGCTGTGCAGGCGAATATCCGTGGCAGCTGTGCAGTCTGTCCACCCATTAGTGAGCCCACACACAGGGAATACAGCAGACCTGCAACATGCACAGCAGACTGTTTGTGGTACAAGTGTGTGAGGCTGTACAGAAAATGTAGGTGATTATCTTCCTGATGCCTCAGTAACAGCCTACACATGAAGGTGATGTGCCGGCAGTGTACACAGTGCACAGTTTGGATTCACCTGAGACATTGTAAGAGCTCCCAAGGGGAAGATAGGAATGGGGCTTTTAGGTTATAAATACTTGCTACATATATACTGGAGCCTCACTTTAGGTCCTGTGCCTTATTTGCCCATACTACTTTGGCAGGCCTCTGAAACATGGGTGGAAAAAGGCATGCCCTTGGCCAATGACTTGCATACACAACTGCACAAGCCAGTTGTAATGTCACCAATCGTGTCCTCCCCCCCCCCCCCCCCCCCCTCCCATTTGGGTGCCATTAGTCACATACCCATAGGCAGAGATGGAATTGAGAAAGAAAAGTGTGACTTACCTACGAGCCAAGCATCACCGTACCAGCCGGCTTCCAAATTGTCAAAGAAGCCCAATTGCCTATATATAAAGGAATCGTGCGCCACTTCTGGGTACCTGGTCACCACATCCAGGATGTGCATTTGAGCGTCACAGACCACTTGCACATTGAGGGAGTGGAAGAGCATTCTTTTGCGGTATGTCTCTGCCCTCTGATAGGGTGGAATGATGGCCACGTGAGTGCAGTCGATAGCTTCAATGACATAAGGAAAATGTGCAAAGGCATAGAAAATTCTCTTCAAGACCATCAAGTCCTTCCTGTCATGAGGAAATTTTATGTATCAATTAATGTGGTCAGTAACAGCTTCGCTGAACTGGTCCAATGAGAATGTGGTTTGGGACATTCCCCCCACGACCCCTACTGTGGTTTGGAAGGAGCCACTTGCCGTGAAATGGAGGGTGGCCAAAAGTTTGGTGAGGCAGGGAACGGTGCGGAACCTTGTGGTGAAGGGATCCAGATCCCCTCTGATGTTTTCATATAATTCCAGGATAGCTCAAAAGCTGAGATGATAACTGCTAACCACAAAGTCCTCAGGCATGCCCAGCAAGGATGTTCGTGGAGAAAAGATACACTCCCTGTATCCTGTGGCCTGTGGCCATCTGCGTACCCACTGCTGGGCTGAGCCCTGAGCCTGTGGCAGCGGAACCTCTGCCTGCACTGGTGGTACTTCCCTCGGATGTCTTGGAAATGGCCTTGGCTGTTGTTCTGGTTGTCCTTCTTCCACGTGTTGTCATCTGAGAAGAGCCTGGCAAGTCATGAAGTGTGCTTGTACAAGTACACTTGACAGTGACAAAATGGTGTTAGGAATGTTGACCTGGTAAAAACAGACATTTTTATTGGTCCAGGAATGCTTGGTAGGTGTGTGGGGATTGTTTGCAGTGTTTATCATGCGTGATACACACAGTGATCGGACCACACCGCCAAGTAAAAAGATGTAGCTATTACCCGCGTTACTGCCCCTCGATAAAGTGTGATCACTATGCATGCCGCGCTACCACCCCTACTTTAGATTTATCCCACCCCAACTCCTCCCACTTGAATATCAATTTTCCCATTTGCATCCGCAATTTGCGATAGGCCGTTTTAGCACGGTTCGCGGTAGTATCGCGCGAGATACCGCCATAACACGTGCGATAACGGCCTATCGCAATTTGATGACTGCATGGAATGCCTTCCTGGAAGAGGTGATGAAGACAAGAATGGTAATGGAGTTCAAAATTGCCTGGGATAAACACAGAGGATCCCTAATGGCTAGAAGATGGAAATGAAGAAAAGGGATATCCTTCTGTTAACTTTAGATGTAACATTTCTGAATGAAAGTAACCTGCTTGGAGCAGTAGTTACTATCTTTCACAGAAGCCACAGGGGCTAACCTGCGCAGAATGAAAGTTAATACCAAGCACCTTGCTGGGCAGATTGGATGGACCATTCAAGTCTTTATCTACTTTCATTTATTATTTTACTATGAGTTCAAGAAGATACAAGCAACCGTAATCAATAGTATGTGCTTAAGGTGATCTGATGATACTTCCTGTTATGATACAAAGAATTTTAGATCTTGCTAATCAAAGCACAACTGCCAAAGAAGCAAACTAAAATATCCACGTGTCTGTCAGCATTAAGATAGCAGGAGTGTGAAATAACTGTTATATAGAGTTCAACATCCAAAACCTGAGACATTACCTAGTGAGAGGTGACCTGGCAACCCTAATGCATCCACTAGTGACCCCAAGGCATGACTAATGCAACTCATTATATGCAGGGTTATAAAAATCACAAGTCCGCTGTCTTCAGCTTGTCCAAAACATGGCAGCACACCTATTCCAGGGACTCAAACTGACTGACTACCTACCGTAGCACCTGGATTATACACAGCCCACACTGGCTATCTTTTGCTAACAAAGCTGAATTCATAATTATCTACCTGATCTTCCAGCTACTAAATGAGTGGGTCCCTAAATAGCTGAATCTTTATACTCCAGACAAAAGAATGCTCAATTCCTCATGGCGGGTGCGATATATAAATTAATTTAAATAAAAACATAAATAAAGAAATAAATAAATAAATAAATAGATAGATAGATAGATAGATAAATAAATAAATTAGATCCATTTGTGCATGCTGTCTGCAAGTGTATCCCACTACTTTTGGGTAGTGACTCTCCCGCTACGGTGGCTAAGGTGGTTATTAGGGTATGGGGTTTCAGGTGTTACTTTGGGAGCCACTAAGTTCACAAAAGAGGGGCTACAAGAGGAATTTTTTTTTCTCTTTCCTGTTGGGTTTTCCAAAACCAGGAAACAAGGGACTGAAACCCACCCAGGGGTAGAGAGGAAAAGCAGAGTCTTTGAAAGTATAATACCTAGAAAAACTGAATGTAAACTTAAAGAAAACAATTTATTTAGTAGTTTGTTCACCAAGAAAATAACGTAAATCAGTAGTTCCAATTCTTGTGGGTTTACAAAAGAAACATTTAAAGCAGAAAGTAGTATTTTATAATAGACAATCGTAATAAAGAAATCTTTTGTTTTCTATATCACCTTTCCACTTAGGATTTCTTATTCCCTGTCTGGTACCGGTACCTGCTAACAGGGAACTCTTATCGGGTAAGTTTTATTAAGATATTATGAGTTAACTCAATAACTTATTCTGTTTCTGGAATATATATATATATATGTGTGTGTGTGTGATCCTTTCCAAAGTTAGTTATAAAAGAAGATAATCCTTTCAAAACTTTCCTCAGGTGTTTAAGCTGATACTCAGGTGTGATGCAACAAAGAAGGTAAATATGTTTGTTGGTTTTTAATTTTTCTCTTTAATGTTCTCTTTGCTTCACTAAGAAGCACAGTTTCCTTATTTTCACTCCAATGCAGTGTATATATGTAGCTTTCTCAAATTATTACAATATTGTGTTAGCCAACAATTTTGTGGCGCATGATGCTTTCACTTATCTGTCCTGTAATCCTTCCAGACTGGTTTCTATTTTCCTTGCTGCAGCTCTCCCTTTGTCTTTTCTGGTGTTGGGGTGCAGTTGCTTGCTCTGGAGAGATGTGAGCCCTTGGACCACGCACGGCACGGCTCAGGGAGGAACCCCAAGGCACACACCGTGGGCGGTGAGAGTGTCCAAGTACAGGCTGGAGCTGGAACAAGGCTGGACTGGGATCAAAGCGTGGAACATCATAGGAACTGGAACAAGGCAGGCTCGGATCTCCTCTGGACCTACACGCACAAGTGAGACCCAGAAACGCAATGCTGGTCTCAAGAGTAGCCCTCGGCCACTCGGTAGCCCTTCCGATCCTGCCATTTGGGAACGACGAGTGCATGAGGCCAGACGGAGGCTGAGGGCAGGAACATGACTAGACATGGAACTAAGGAACTTGGAAGACTCAGACGAAGACTCGAGGAACTTGGAGACTCAGGTTCAGAATCAGGATTCAGGCACTAGTACGGGGTGAGTATTATACCGCAGCGTGCCCTACACAGCGCCCGTGGCTTGTCACGGACCACACCAGACGCGAAGCAGACTCCAGACAAGAAGATGAAGACTTGAAGCTGGAAACATGATGAAGATTCAGGAGAGGCCTGCACCAAGGCATGCCCAACACAGCCACCCGTGGCTGGTCGCAGACCAGGCTGAAGCGGAGCCGGCTCTGGCTTGAGTCTAGGGCATGAACGGAAGCAGGATCAAGGAACTCTGAAGACCAGGAACAGAATTCAACGATTCAAGACTCAGGATTCAGAACTCGGATTCAGGAACAGACCTCGGCATTAAAAGCAAGGGCCTTCCGGAGACTTACGCTGAGACATGAAGACAGGCCTTGTGCCACAAAGCACCCTACACAGCCCCTCCCATGGGCTGGTCATGGACCATGACAAAGGCAAGCCAGAAAAGGTGGATAAGAAGGAAACCTGAAAGCAGGACGAAGAGCCAGAGACTAGAACATCAGGACCTGGACTGGAACATGGAACATCAGGAACATGGAACAAGCAACAAAGGAGCTCCGATGAGGAACAAGACCGGGAGCATCCACTAGGGGTGTGCATTCATTTGCAACGTATTGGTAATCCGCAACGTATAGAGCCATATTTGTTGTATTCATGGGGAAGCGAAACGTATCGTGATTCCCCACGAATACAATGAATCTTCACCGAATTATTCGGCCATCTAAAGGAGCGAATTTAAACAAACCCCCTACCCTCCTGACCCCCCCCCCCCAAGACTTACCAAAACCCCCACAAGACTTGCCAAAAGTCCCTGGTGGTCCAGCAGGGGTCCGGGAGCGACCTCCTGCACTCGGGCCGTTGGCTGCCAGTATTCAAAATGGCGCCAATAGCCTTTGCCCTTACTATGTCACAGGGGCTACTGGTGCCATTGGCCGGCCCCTGTGACATAGTGAGGGCAAAGGCTATTGGTGCCATTTTGAATACCGGCAGCCGATGGCGTGAGTGCAGGAGATGGCTCCCAGAATCCCGCTGGACCACCAAGGAGTTTTGGTAAGTCTTGAGGGGGTCAGGAGGGTGGGGGGTTGTAGTTAATTAAATTTTAGCCGGGAAACGAATAAGAATGAACACATAAATGTATCGGGGCCCCCCTTGCCGAATGCAGCGTATCTGCCCCCCGACAAATACGAATACCGAATGCAACGTATGTGGTCCCTCTGCACATCCCTAGCATCCACACAGAGACCAGGAACATCAAGAACATTCAACGAAGAACCATCTGGACATGAGAAGACCACTGAGAACCATGACTGGAGAAGAGACCACAGGCAGCTGTGAAGATCCGATGCGCAGGCCCCAAGGAGTGGAAGCAGAGTCCTTTTATAGGGTCATAGGAGCAATGAGGCAATGACATCATCAGTTGGGGCTGCAGGGCTTTTCCCGCTGCTGGCCCTTTAAATGTTAAGAAGAGGGGCGCATGCGCACCTAAGCAGAGACCCAGAGATAGGCAGGAGTAGAGCAGCAGTGTCGGCGGTGTTCCTGCCACATAGATGAAGTGAAGCACAGGAGACAGAGTTGCGGCAGCCCACCCTGCCACAGAGCTCAAAGCAACGGTGGCGGCACTCCTGCCACGTGAAGGCAGAGACAGTGGTGGTACAAGGGCCACAAAGAGGAGTATCAGTGGCCCTTCCTGCTGCGGACAGAGGCAGCGGCTCCTCACCATGGAAGAGTGACAATGGTGGCGTCGGGCTGTGAAGGTGGAGAGAAAGTGGTCGGGTGCCAGCCCGACCAGTGCAGCAGGCAGCGTGGGAGGTGAGAGGCTGCTCACGGTTGGGCTCGCGAGTGGCATCGTAACATCCAGGTGCTGGATACAGATGGCTGAAAGAGGTCTGTCTCTTCTCTTCTTCTCTCTGTCTTTTGGTGCAGGTGTTTGAAGTTCTACCTTTCAGACAAATAAAGGGGCTTTGTAAAAGGAGGCAGAAACAATCTGCCCTTTTTTCTCTGCCTCGCTTCTCCATGTGCAAAACCTCTCCTGCTTGTGCGGACTAATCATTAGCATATCTCTCAGTGTGGAGTTCCCATAAGCCTTAGCTTTGGCAGGACTGACATAGCAATCCGACAATCAGAAACGTCAGTCTTGCTCTTCCTGCTGAAGTCATTCTACTTCAGTCCCGCCTACCAACTTCACAACTGATTCTCTCCACCTCTCCCCTTCCCAGACTTGTAAGTCCACCAGAGATGTTATCTTCCTGCCAGCAGTGATAACAAGATACTGTTTGTTTTTTTCATTCCCTGAAGCCTGTCACTTAAGACTGGTCATACAGCTTCAGGTTCTTTACTTTGAGCCACAATACTTCCCCCCAAGGCAAACACCCAGAGGGGAAAGCAAGCAAGCTACGTCCCAGCAATGCTTTCTACAGCCTCAGAACTCAGGTCATAGAAAAAGCAAATGTATTTACCCTCTTAGGGTAGTTTTAACCCCTGGTGACACAAGCCAGCCTACATTAGCAGAAACTAACCATAGGGCATTCTCCAGCCTGGGGCTTAAATTCTGGAATACAGTTAAAAAAAAAGGTTAGAGCGAACAAGGACTACCTAGGTTGCAAGGTATGGATATTTGGGACTAGCTAGGACTACCTTCTCCTTTTCCTTATTATTAAACTCCACTGAATCTACAATTTATGATGACTATTTCCTCTCTCCTGTCTGTGTATCCTAATTGGACTGAAACACTCTGTTTTCTGTTTATATATATGCTATATATATATATATACTGTACAGCACACAAAACACATATGTTGTGGCAGCACAAAAAAACAAATAAACAAACCGGTGTGACAGTGCATAATGCACAGGGCTTTGCTGCACTGCCCAACACACACGCAGCCTTGCAAGCACCGCTTTGATCGACTACAAAAAAAAAAGGAAATGCAGTGCCTGTTGGTTTATTTCAGCATTGTGACAAAGAGCTTGTACCATTAGGCCTTTATGGCACAAACATTGATACAGTGTGTGTGCTGTGCTCTGAGAAGTAGAGAAAACTTTATACCCAATGTAGAAAGCAATTGAATTAAAGAGGCAATCTGTCACATGATAGGTTTGCTGGTGTGAAAGCACTGTGGCTAGTAATGACAGGTTTATTGCCTTCCACATGCTGAATGATTTTTCTGAAACTGGCAATAAGCCACAGAAATCTGAGTGTTTAGGTTGCTATTCTAAAGTAGCTAAAATAGCTCCAGTTTTCTTTATGGTTGTGTATTTTGAAACAGGTTTGTTTGTTTTTTGTTAACCAGACATTTGTTAGATTTGTGTCTCACTTGAACTTTCTTAGTGATGCAGCAAAGCAAAATGAGTGTAGAGATGCCCTGGGGTCTCCACTAGATGACCCTAGTCCCCAGTCCTTGGGGCCATACAACCCATACTCTACAGCATCTCCTCCAGAGGATAGCTGGAATGGAGAGTCTCTGAGGTAGAAAGAGGTGCCATCCTAAGTTAGTCTGTAGCAGTGTAGATTTGATTTTAAAGGAGAAGGAGTTGAGTTAGAGTGCTCTCCCAGTTAGTTCCCCAATCTAACACCAGAAGGGAGAGTCACTACCCTACTAGGTTCTCTATCAGGACTGGAGGAAACAAAAGGAAGGAAGACTGATTTTTGCGCATGCAAAAGCACCCTAATGTTTGGTGTGATGCAAATGAGAAAAAGGGGAAGATATTGGGGCGGGAATTTTGACCAAGTAGGCTGGGCTCACAGTTTTGCAAAGCCGTGCCCAGGTAGAGAGTCCATCAAGCTAGGTTGAGAGAACATTGCACAAATCTCATCTTTGGATGAGTTTCCTCACTCCGAAGGTCATAAAATCTTTACAAGAGAGCACTGTTCTGTTTGTATGTCTCACTTTGAATGTCAAAGTGGCCCCTAACCCCTACACTAATAGCTAAACCTCACCTCAAGTGACTAGGTGGGCCTATTACAGACTACACATCTTGGTCTTGGTATACTTGTTCAAAAAAGAATCATCTGGTTTAGATGGCATCGGAAGACAGAATCTATATGGCCCAAAAAGCTGCTGCACAAAAGCGCATGTAACCACAATTCAGGGTAGTTACTGATAGGGCCATAAAAAATTACAGGGCTAAGTCTCAACTGTATATTCACCAGTCCTTGTGTCCCAGGGAGAAGGCAGTCCTTCTAGGCCTAGGTAATGTAAATGGAATCCCTTCCTCTTATGTGTTACTGCAAACTCTTCCAGTGATGGTGCTACAAGGAACATACAGGACACTGTTGTGAGTGTTCCAGAATTAAAGTTTACTGTCATTTCTTCAAATAAAATAGTCCAATTACTTTACATATTCCAGATGTTTTCATAAGGAGCACAATAGACTTTCTTTGTTAACAGACTCTTTTATAACACAAAATTGATCTAAATGATTAGGGCTAGAACATCCCCCCATTAGTTCCTTCATATAATTGAGGCAAAGCTACACTACCAACTATGCACAAAGGAGTAAAATGTATACAGTAGTTTCATGGCTAGAACATCTCCCCATTAGTTCCTTCACATAATTGAGGCAAAGCTACACTACCAACTTTACACAAAGGAGTAAAATGTATACAGTAGTTTCATGGATTCAAATGTTTGTTGCCATATTGGTCAAATCGTATCTGTGTTCAAACTGGATTCCTTTTCACATATAACTCTTCTTTCCCTCTTTGTGTATGTGTCCCCTGGGATGGGCTCCTGCCATATTGCTTACCCTCCAGGGAGCAAATAGATAAGGGTCTGTTTTTCTGTAATTCATAGTCAGATGAGGCAGGCTTTCATAAGTGTGAACAGTATCTCCTTTCCCCAAAAATCTCATACCTGAGGTCCAAGAGAATCCAGGTCTTCAAAACCATAGCCAGTGTCCTATGTCCCAAGGGTGAAGACACCAGTGATCTGTCTTCAAAGGTCTTGCTTATCTTCTCCCTTTTTCCAAATTTCTGACTGCTCCTGTGGACCTCTCTGCAGGAAAGGTATGATGCTGGAAAAAGCAGGGCTTGTTCTAATCCAGCTTCAGGGTTGGGAAGAGTGGTATAAAAACTTCCACCGCAAACTTGAGGAAAAAAAATTAACCAAAGTTCACCAACATCTCTCTCCAAGGAGATGATTCAGTACTGCTCCTACACTGATGATGCTGAGAGAGACACAACAAATCTTTTCTCCTTTGGCCTCCAGATTTGGGACATGACCCTCCTCCAGACAGGACCGGGGTCTCACCTGGGGGTACAACCAAAAATTCATAGAATTTCTAGAAATAGTCCCTTCACTGAACTGGAGGCAGACCCTCACAGGCCAAGAGTGCTCTGCAAGAAATCCTTCTCCCAAAATAAAATTAGGCTGGGAGGCCCAATATTAAACTCTGTACATCGCGTCGTGCTTGCAATGCATAAGCAATTAAACAATCCTTAATAAAGATAAAGGAGTAAAAACAGCTTCTCACTCCTTTAATTCCAACTCAAAATAACCATAAACTACTTTCGCTAACTCTGTGCCGTGCCCCCCCCCCCCCCCCCCCCACATACACTCACACACACTGTGCTCCAGAAGCTTATCATTCCAGAAACCTGCTGTCTTGAATAATATGCTCCACTCCTACTTACAAACCCCAAGGCTGGGAATTAGGGCCATCTAATGGATACCTAGAGGGTCTCTATAACAATGACCATCATTTCTTTATGTTTCTCCAATTAAAGAGGTTGCATCCTCTAAAAGCACTAGGCATAGACACATCTATAGATACACAACTTGGGATGCTGTTGTGCCCCTTAGGGATGCAACATGCTGGCATACTATTTCTAGATGTAAGGCAAGTACAGATATAGAACAAACAAGAATTGTCATTCACACATTATAATGTAATCACTACTTTATCAATATTGACAACCCTAACAGAATGACATAGACGGTTCTATTTATCAAACCAAATTTATAAGATATAGATATTTGAAGACTGAGAAATCATGTACACCCTTTAATTAAGAAGTGAATGTTGACTTTTTATATACTTTATTTTTATTTAATATTTAAATATCTAACAAAATTAATAAATCTACAGCATATATCGAACATTAGGTTAATAGATACAAAATCAAGATTCTACAATGTAGAACTCAAATATCAATTTTTCCACTTTGTACTCCCTGTAATAACACAGAAGAAGAAAACTCAAAACAAATAATAATAACCATACTAAAAAAATGCACACACACATACAGAAAGGATAACTTGAACCCATAAACTAGCAGATACTATAGCAAACTTGTATTCAACAGGAACTGAAAATGTGAAAAAATTTCAGTGTTATGGGGCCAGGGCCAGTTAGACCTCCAAAGAATTGAACCACTGTCTGAGCTGTATAAATTGTGAATATATAAATTTAGGATTTGTTAAGCTTTTTGGCTTTTATTTTCTGTTAAGCATTCTGTCTTTTCTGGAAAACTAAAGCACTGGATTTTGTGTGCTACTGGTGAGTCTGTGAGACTGTCAGGATATATGCATTATTGAGCTACCTATAGGTCACATTTTGCTATCCTTTTTCAGCCAACACCTGGCAGGGCTGGAATGCATGAGAAAGAAAAAAGTGCACAGCATGATTGATGGCTGTGTATTACTGAGAAATTCAGACAAACAACGAGATATTCTATATAAACCACCTTATGAAACCAACACTTCAGTACTGGCGGTAACATAAAACATTTGATGACATGTCATGCTGCAGTGCTCTACGTTCCTAGAGAGTGACAGACTGCTATACTGCTGAGGTTCATGGGATGATCTCAGGGATGTAAGCAGATTTAGAATAGCACTATATATTTATTTATATTTTTTTTTCTGGTTTTTTTATTTACTTATTCTATGCTTGCAATTTCTTGTATCTTCTATTACATTTTGTATTATTTTTCCTTGTTTATTATATCTTATTCACATTTTTTGTTTTAGATTATTATATATATTCAATTTACTGTGACAATAAATGTTAAAATTAACTAAGCATAGTGTATAGATATTTCTGTTTGTGGGAATTAGAAAGAGATATAACACTACCTAGCAGTCTTAACCATTTCCCAGTCATTACGTCTGATGCTGTGAACATTTTCTCTTTATTTTTCTTTCTTTTTCCCACAATGTTTTTGTTTAAGTGGGGGATGGGGGAAGGTAAACAACCATAGAAGTGTTTTCCAGCTTGGACTGAAAGTGATATCTGGTTCCCAGTAGCTAATTGCCTTGCAAAAACAAATTTATTGGTTGGGCCTTGGAATAAAGAATTAGAGAAAAATAATAGTTTTTTCTTTTCCGCTTGCTGTTAAAGACTGCTTCTCATGTTTAAAACTCGGTGATGCTATACATTCTTTGACAGCATGATGGCTGCTCATTTCAGTTTGTAAAAGACTTTGTAATGAACAGGATGAGGTTTTAAAGCAGTTTGCCTTCTTGGAAAAAATAAATGATGAATTATTAATTGCTTTCCAAGCTAAGAATATTTTAATTAGCACAGCAATAGAACAAAGAAATATTGCCCAGATGCAATGTATGATAGCTATTGCGAGTGATGCTAGAGCTCAAATCAATAGTACTGTATGTCTGACTTAGGCAGGCTTAACTCCAAATGCCATCAAAATAGCAGTAATTGCAAGGGGGGGGGGGGGGGGTGAGGAACTGGCAAATGGATGGGACATCTATGTTATATTTGTTATATTTGCCAGCTCGCAGGCTGCCCTTGCAAGCCAGCTCACTTACCCCTCGCCACCGGGCCAGGGAATGCCGCCGCTCCGAGCAGTCAGGGAGATGCCATCAATGGGCCACACAGTAGGATGCCACCAATGGGTCGCAATTATATCCGGATGAAACTTCTTTTCCTGGCTCATAGTTAATAACTCAATGAAATATACTTCTAGGTGGTATTCAAACCACTAAATTGCTATCTTTGAATGGCTGTATACAAAAGATTTTAAAATAAATAAAATAAAAAAATTTGGCAGGGCAACCCACATAGATTCAAGGGGTACATGTTGTCCCTCCAAGGGTTGGAGACCAAGTTACCCCTGGGTTGGAAACATAGGTCACTTTGTGGATAGGAGAGGGGGCTCCTTTCTTCTACAGTATATTAATAGTACCCCAGAAATATATTATTTTGGGCACTAATGTAATTAGAAAGTTTAATTGGACTTTGATGGAAGGGAAACTAGAAATGACTGATACAAGCAATCAAGGGATACAGTGTGCCATGAACGCAGTACAAGTGGGCCATTGAATAGGTGACCCAGTGACTTTTGACCCACTGAAAGAACCTGTTTTTGCAACCAATACAAAATTAAGAATGGACAGAAATTCAGCAGGTGGTAGATGACTTGTTGGAAGCTGATGTAATTAGGCCTGCTGAATACCCATTTAATAGTTCAGTTTGGTCCATGAAGAAAACAGATGATACCTGGTGCATGACAGTTGATTATTGCAAGCTAAATGAAAAAGCTACTCTCGTACATGCAGCAATCCCTGATGTCTCAAATTTAGAAGAGGTCATTCAAAGTGGCAAAGGACAGTGGTATGCAGCAGTGGACATATCAAAAGTCTTTTTTAATATTGAATGAACAAAAATTTCCAAAACCAATGTGCTTTTGAATGGGGAGGGCTACAGTATACCTTCCAAAATTTGCCACAAGGCTTCCTACACAGCCCAACTATTTGTCATGGAATACTAACAGATATGCTCAGATAGTTTCCAATGCCTGAAGGTATCTGGCTTCATCACTATGTTGATGACATCTTACTCCAAGGCACGTCAGAGAAGGATGTGCAGCAAGCCTTGAATTCCCTTATCTCCTTTCTTAAGGAGGCAGGCTGGGTGATTAATATGGCCAAAGTACAAGGCCCTTCCCAGCGAGTGAAGTTCCTGGGCATACAATGCATACAAAAGTACCCACAATATCCCACAACCAGTGATAGACAAAATCCAAACAGCAGCCACAGCTCAAAGTCGAAAAGATGTCCAAAGATTCTGTGGTCTCCTAACATATTGGAGGGCACACATTCCTCACTTGGCCAGATGCTTCGGCCTTTGTTTAATCTCTGCAAAAAGAAGACTATTTTTGAATGGGCACCTAGCCAAGGAATAGCTTTTCAAGGGACAAAAAGAGCTATTGCCACAACACTGACCTCACGCCCTATCCAGCCAGAATTGCCATTTGAATTAGAGGTCTCATTATCTCAGTCAATGGCTGAGTGGATCCTCTGGCAATATCAGAATGAGATCCCCTCATCTTCTAGAGAAACAAATGCACCCCTCCAGAAGAGCAATACACTCTTTCTGAAAAACAGCTTTTGGCTGCCTATTGGGCCTTCATAAAGACAGGCCAGTTGACACATCATGCAGCACTGTGCCTGAAGACCCAAATACCTATTATGACTTGTGTAAACAGTGAAGAAATGGCTGCAATGGCTTGCAGTACCTGGAGACCTTCTCTTCAGAAAAGGAAATGGTACATCGCTGCAAGAGCTCATGCTGTTCCAGAGGCATATCTAAACTGCACAAACAAGTGATGAGACTGCCTGAAGCAAATGAGACTTCCATTTCCCCAACAGACACTCAAGGATATCATACAGGTGTGACAGAAGCCCCAACTCATGATGAACTCAATAAGACTCAACAGCAGATGGCATGATTCACTGATGGTTCTTGCAGGTACGCTCATGGTAAACAAGAATGGAAGGCCACAGACTACCATCCAAAGACAGCAACACTCCTGACTGACCAATATGCTGAGCTAGAAGCTGCTTACATGGCACTGAAGCAAGCCTTCCTACTGAAGGCCATAATTGTGATAATCTACACAGATTCTTGGTCAATATATAAAGGTTTCAAAGACTGGATGGGCTTTTGGAAAACTCAGGGATGGACTATCCATAGCAAGCCTATGAGGAAAGACTAAAGAGGTTAGGACTTTTCAGCTTGGAGAAGAGATGGCTGAGGGGGGATATGATAGAGGTGTTTAAAATCATGAGAGGTCTAGACCGGGTTAATGTGACTCAGTTATTTACTCTTTCAGATAATAGAAAGACTAGGGGGCACTCCATGAATTTAGCTTGTGCCACATTTAAAACTAATCGGAGAAAGTTCTTTTTCACTCAACACACAATTAAACTCTGGAATTTGTTGCCAGAGGATGTGGTTAGTGCAATTAGTGTAGCTGTGTTTAAAAAAGGATTGGATAAGTTCTTGGAGGAGAAGTCCATTACCTGCTATTAATTAAGTTGACTTAGAAAATAGCCACTGCTATTACTAGCAACAGTAGCATGGAATAGACTTAGTTTTTGGGTACTTGCCAGGTTCTTATGGCCTGGATTGGCCACTGTTGGAAACAGGATGCTGGGCTTGATGGACCCTTGGTCTGACCCAGTATGGCATTTTCTTATGTTCTTATGTTCTCTTGCTTCCTGGATCCACACAGGTCAAGAAATTTAGGAATAAATGGCTGTGTAGACTGGGTTAAACAAAAGGGTATTAGCATTACCAAAAATGATTTCAGCCAAGCTATGACTGTGCTGCCTGTCAACAAGTCAAACATCACGCTATTCCTTGTCATAATTCATCAGGCACTGTTAAGATGGACACCATCCCATAACAGATTATTCATACAGATTATATTGGTCCTTTACCTCGGGACTCAGCAGGTATTACACATGTTTTAGTAATTGTTCATCTCTAGATGGGACAAATACATTATTTTCCTACTAAAAGCGCCAATCAGGATAGTACCCTGAAAGAATTTGATCAGATTATTCAATTTCATGGTATACCAGTAGAAATCCAAACCAATAATGGTACACAATTTAAAGGTAATAAGATTAAATTATGGGGCCCAAGGAAAAAGTGTTAATTGGGTATATTCCTTATTACTCCTAAGCAGCAGGATTGGTGGAATGCATTAATTGTCTGATTAAGGAAAAATTAAAATTGCATTCCATCACCAATTTGTTGGGAAATTGATGGCAACATTTACCTTTTGTAGAGCAAGAATTTAATGATAGACCAGAAGTGCACTTAAGCTTAAGTCACGTCCATGATATTACCTTCCAATCAATGCTAAAGTATGACTGTGCTCCCTGCTTCTCCTCTGACGATAATGAGGAGGAAGACGACACAGACTCATGCAGCAGAATGTACTCCGATATACAATGATTATGCCAATTCTGTTTCTGATTATGATGTTGTTTTATATAAGGTAATTGATAACTTTTCTTCTACCTTCCCCCAATACTGTACCTCTTCTGTGGGATTTTGTATCCTAAATGTATAACTCTGCATTTTTTAGCGTTAACTCTTAGTTGCCAGACCCTAGGCCATTCCTCAAGCTTTGCTAGATCCCTCCTCATGTTTTCACACCTTCCTGGCTGTCTGCCCCTTTTGCAGATTTTGGTGCTATTGGCAAAAAGACAAACCTTTCCTGACAATCCTTCTGCAATGTTGCATGTACTTGTCAGTATACACTAAATGCAAATAGCACACTGGGGGGGGGGGGGGGGGGGGGTGTTCGATTTTAAATGGAGCGCGCGTACGGTTCCTGGCACGCACACATGGACGCACTGATTTTAAAACATGTGTGCGTCGATTTAAGTAATGCTATAAAATACAGGTCCCACGTGCACCTGCATACCAGATTTTCATGTATGCAAGTGCATATGCAGGTGGGTGGCCTACTCCGCGAGCAGGGGGGAGAATATTAGAAAAATGTGCATGCGACGCAATCGAGCCTCCTCTAGTTCCCTCCCAGTCAGCTCTAATTTAGGAGCAGACTGGGAGGGAACTTTCCTTTCCCTAACCCTACCCTACCTACCACTTTCCCTCTTCTCCCTGACCCCTAACCTAGCCCTACCTATCCCTAATTTTTTTATTTTCATATTTACTGCTCCCCCGAAGCAGGAGTAATCTTCAGGCGCCAGCTGGTGGCTGGCGCACGCTTCCCCAGGACAGCGGCTAATGGAGCAGTCCTGGCCCACCCCCCCCACCCCGCCCCTCACAGACCAGATCACACACACCTGGCCCACCACTTTTGCAGGGCTCGACACTTCTGCATGTAACCCCCATTTTTTTTACCCACGTGGCCCTTTTAAAATCAGGCCGTAAATGCACTTAGCTTGCACTTAATACAAATAGAACACACTTTAATGAAATAATGCACACAGAATGCCGATAGCATGCCCTAATGCAAAGTAGCTTACACTAAAGCAAAATAAGTCTAACAAAATGCCCATACCAAGTACCAACAGAATGTACAAAATCAGAATAGCTCATGTAGAAACAAACTAGTGTGTAATAAAGGCAAACAGTGCATGTGTAAGTGAGAGTGTGTGAGAAAGAGGAAGAGTGTTTGAGACAGAGGAAGACAGAGACTGATCATGTATGAGAGAGTGAGTGTGAGTGACAAAGCAGGTATGTGAGTATGAGGGAGAGAAAGTGAGTGTATGTGTGGGAGAGAGATGATAAAGCAATTGGCAATTTTTATTTAATAAACTGACTTTTAAGAACATCAGAGAGAGAAATCGAACATGCATGTGAGACAGTGTAAGTCTCTGTGTGTTGCATCCATCGGTCGCAGACAGCTGCGACCACTCTGCCTCACTTCTCTTTTACCTTTCTTCTCCTCCTTTGGAAGGATGGCTGCCTCCGCTGCTGTTTGCCGAACCCCTCGGTGTCTCCGAGCCAGCATGGGCGTCCCCATCCGCCATGCTTCTTCCTGAGCCCTCCTAGGGCGTGGGCGCGCACGCTGCCCACGTTCTTAAACACGTCATGGCGGGAACCTCGGGGGCGGCCCCACCGCATGACGTCAGTACCTCTGGGTATTTAAACCTCCACTCCACTCCAATACAATGAGTTAGCAAGGACTTTGCTTTTGCTACTCTGACCATTTCTAAGCTGCTCGCTTGGATTCCTCACTACCCTCCGGGGTATTTCGCTACCTACTGAAGCTCTGGGTACACGCTCCTTGGGGGACCCTCGCTTCTACTTGCCCTCCGGGGTTATTCAGCCTAACCATCAGGACACCCACCCCTCGGGGGTCTTGTCTGCTTTATTCCAGGTACCTTCGGTGCTCCTAGGTACTCGCTCCTCAAAGGCCTATCCTGCTCTGGGTATCCTGCACCTCGGACCACAGGTCCTTTTCTTCACTCGACTACCAAAGGAAGCTATCATCATTGCTACCCGGTGAGTGCTACTACGCTCCAAGCTCTCCTCGCTCCACCCTTCAGGTTCATGGCCTATCTCGCGCTGCGTAACACTACTTTCACTACGTCTGGGTGAGATCATCAACTACATTACTACTGAGACTATCTGGAGCCTTACTGCGATATCACTGGACTACAGCACTGTCCATTCCTCAGACAAGGATCAGCTTCATCACAGCAGTATAATAAAGCTTCCTTTCCTTTGTGTCCGCTTGCTAATGAGTCAAGCCTATCGTTGTGGTTCCCCACGGGGCCCCTCCCCGTGGGAGGAGTCATCGCCACTTCGACCAAAAGTCCACATCATGCCACAAACCCATCACTGTGAGAGGGAATATAGGGGGAGAGTGTGTATGTGTGAGAAACAGAAAGAGGGAGTGTCTCTGATAGTGAGTGTGTGTCTGTGCAGCTGTGAGATAAAGTGTCTGTGACAAAGCAACGGTTTGTGATCAAGAGTGAGAGTGTCTTAGGGTTAGATAATAAGTGTTTTTCATTAAGAGAAGGAGTCTGTACATGAGACAGATTTTGTTCCACTGCCCTTTTTGCCTTTTAGTTACATTTACACAAAGCAGTTCCAAAAAAATGTGCATTCGTTTTAAAATGACATGAAAAATTAAATGAAAAAGGTTGTTTCATTTTGAGTCATTTTAAAATAAAACCTAAAATTGCATTTTAAAAACTTATTTTAAATTGTTTTGTTGCATTTTGCAAACCAATTTGCATTTTATGTGCAAACTGAAATGAAAAAAAAATCCAAACAACCCTAAAACAAAACAAAATAATCAGTGTGCACACTCCTACTGATCCAGGCTATAATGGCTTTTCTAACCAAGCATTCCACTAGGGCATAGCTTTATACTTGATATAAAGACAATCATTTTAAAGCCCTTATTGCTGCATAATGGTATATTCTCTTTGGTAAAACATGCACCATGCCATGATATATTTTTATAACCTTTGGTACCTATAATTGCAGCATTGCTAATCAATATATAATATACTTCAGTCCAATGTAATGAACATTTTGTAGCAATAAATCATGGCAAAATTAAATTAAGGCTCTGAACAAAGAAGCTGAATATCCTGTATTCTTTATGGGGTTAGATCAAAGATGTTCAGTTACATAACGGGAATATTGTGTATCTGACTCATCCATTGCTAGACAAAAAGGATTCAATAATGTCCAAAGTGTTCTGTTTATTAGGAAAAAACTAAAAGACTTTGAGATACTAATAGAGTTTTGTGATTCAAAATTGCAAACTAGGGATTTGCATTTATTTGGAACAAATGGATAACCTCAACCAAAGTACATACATTTTTGGTTCATTTTACTCCTAGCAAGATAAATGGAGGGAGGATCCAAAATAACAGAAATGTTGGTTTCCATTCATTTTAAGAAACAAAGTCTATGGGGTAAGCAAAACTGTAGATTTCTTCATGCTGAACCTAGATAGAGCAGATATGGGATGGGAAGGAACAAAAAATGGAGCAGAATCAATCACAGTTAAGCACTTTTTCAACCAGCCAATCCCAGCTGACAGTTGCATGAATTGACATAGACTTCCTCTTTTTTTTTTTTTTAATCTGAAACTAAAAGCAGCTTGGAATCAGTAACCATTGTTAAGCATTTGTTTCTTGGATTTCTATACCTCTGTGTGTTTCAGAGTGAAAGAAAAAGTTTGAAAAAAGATTTACTTAGGATATAGGAATGAGGAAAGTAGCTGGCAGGCTTAGGAGTTTGGTGCCGTTTGTCAACACTGATATTTTTCTCTGTTAGGGTTATAGTAGTGGAGCCTGTTCCTGTACAGGGACGTAATGCCAGCCCAAGCAGCATAGATCATACTAGAAATCAGACCAGAAGTCTGCCAACCAAGATAGAGAGGATATTTTAACAGGGTGAAGACGGTTATAGAGGCAGAGTCAAGTAAAACACAGGAAGAACAGTTGCTGCTCCCATCTCTTCCTCAGCTTCTGGTGCAGAAGGAGCAGAATCAGAGTCACATAAGAATGGGATCGTCCATTCTGCAGGGGCAGAAGGAAGCATCACTCAAGAATGCGATCAGCACTGAAGAATCAGTGTCTCTAGAAGTGGAGAAGCCAAAAGCAGTTCATCATCACTGCTCAACTCTGTTTTCTCCTTTCTGTAGAAGAAAGTAATCATTCAGAAGAATCATGTCTGGGTTTTCCAGAGTCCAAAGACACTAAAGATCTAGTAGCTGTGGAAGGTTTGGGGATTATAGTTCCTAGTGTGGTATCCATATCCATTGAGCAGCCACAAGAGGCAGCAAGTGATTCTACTGGGGCAAAGATCACCCCCCAGGATGAGCAGGTAGTGGAGAGCATAATAGATTCCCCTGGCCTTTTCCCTCCTGGTCTGCTCTCAGTGCTTACCCAACAACTGCACCCAGTATCCAGAGAAGGAAAGGAGATCCCACAAGACATCAGAGGTGTGAGATGCACTTTAGAGTTGGGAAGATCAGTATTTCACAGAATGAATTCGCTGTCATAAGGCCATCAGTATGGGAAAGATACTGGGCCATATTGCAACTACAGAATGCAGCATAATTTAAAAAAAGAAGCCATTATTACTGATTTCAAGAAAGGCTACCAATACTAATTTGGGGACAAACCCCCCACCACCACCTTCCACTCAAAGCAACAGCAGCAACAGCAGCAGAAAAGTCAGTGAAAAATGGAACTTTGTCTCTCAACAAAAATCCTCCAGCCATTTGCCCCAATGAG
The DNA here is from genome assembly GCF_901001135.1 of Rhinatrema bivittatum. Taxonomy (NCBI): domain Eukaryota; kingdom Metazoa; phylum Chordata; class Amphibia; order Gymnophiona; family Rhinatrematidae; genus Rhinatrema; species Rhinatrema bivittatum. Next base: position 470,893,473 of record NC_042615.1, on the reverse strand, counting down.
GTGACAAAGAAGCAGCCCACATTCCCACATCAGCAGCAACCAGCATGGAGCAGATGGGATGTTCTAGCACATCCCTGTCCTCTAGTAAGAGGAGGGCAGCATCAAAGGTGGTGACAGCTGCACTAGGAATATGATTGCCCAGGATGACTGGACCCTGCAGAACATTGAGAATGAGGATTTAAGCGACTGTTACAACTCTTAGCTCCCAAATGTAAAGTGTCCGCCAGAACAATATTCAGTAGGCACGTTAGGCGCGCGAATCTCAAACCCTTCCATTAACTGAGTGAAGATTAATTTAACTGTGGTTAAAGAGGAATGGTAAGTATAGCTTTCAGAAATTTTTGGGCTTATAAAAGTTTGGTGAAAGGTGAAAATAAGGGATATATTATTTAGAGTCTGTGTGTGTCTGAGGTAATAAGCAAGCCAAAGATAGTTAATTATAGTGTCTGTCTTTCCCACCCACTCAACCCTTGATTTCCCACCCACTCAACCCACCAAAGATTGCTTCCACAAATTACATATTCTGAAAAGAATAAAGCCACTTTTCCACGCTCAGGACTTTAGAACAATCTTGCAAGCAATAATCTTCTCCAAACTAGATTATTGCAACTCACTACTACTAGGCCTCCCAGCTTCATATACTAAGCCTCTTCAAATGGTACAGAACACAGCAGCCAGAATCCTTACAAACACCAGGAAAATCGACCATATCTCCCCTATACTCAAAGACCTGCATTGGTTACCGATTCATTACAGAATCATGTACAAATCCATCACTACCATCTACAAGGCCATACACCAACACACCCATCTTGACCTACAAATCCCCTCCCAAAAACATACATCCACCAGACCCATCAGGGAAGCCTACAAAGAAGCACTCCAGGTACCTCATGCCAAAACGTACCTACATAAATCTCTCAGAGCTTTCTCCTCAGCAGGTCCGCCTCTATGGAACTCTATCCCACCGGACCTGAGACAAGAACCCTGCATACTAACATTTAGGAAAAGACTGAAAACTTGGCTTTTTAAAAAAGCATTCCCAGCCCTGGACTGAATCCTCCACCCAGCAGCACAAACAACTATTCAAAAATTGGACTGAAATTAGAAACCACTAACCTCTCACTCATACCCAGCACCACCCACTCTCCACCCACTCATACCCACCACCCACTCATACCCAGCACCACTCACTCACCCACTCATACACTTCACCCACTCATACCCACCACCCACTCAGACCCAGCACCACACACTCAGACCCAGCTCCGCTCACACACTCATACCCAGCACCTTTTATTATGCCACACAACTGTACCATACTGATTCATTTTGCTATACAACTATATTACTGACAATTGGCTGCACTGTAAATATTCTACTGTTCAGTTGTCCCTCCCCTTTCTAAATCCAAGTTATTTCTCCCTGTTTCATTGTAACTTTCTCACATCCATACTATTGTTTAAGATGTTTGAACTTTGATTATTGATTATTATGTTACTCCCTGCCTTATTCACATTGTTAAATGTAAACCGGGTTGATGTGATTCTTGTCATGAAAGTCGGTATAACAAAATAATAAATAAATAAATAAATAAATAAATAAATAAATAGATTTTTAGGCAAGAGACACTTTCTCATTAAAAATCAATCAGGGTCTTATCTAAATCATACTATTGTACCAGCCCTTATTGAAAGTTTAATCATCCCCTTGTAGGACACTAGCTGATTAATTAGTAAATTCACCTGTAAATTTAAAGTACTCTCAGTCCAACTCCCTTAGTATCTGTTACGATTTGTAGATAGTGGATCCCCAAATATCCCTCAGCCTTACCTTGCCATGGTCGTCCCTGGTTTCTGCAGCAAGGATAGTCGCCCGGTACCACGAAGGCGGAGTCCTGTCCCAATTCTGGTCCGCGGGCAGCCAGCAGGCAGACAAGTCCAGTAGACAATCCGGGTCAGAGGGCAGGCCGCAGGCAGGCAAGTCCAATAGACAATCCGGGTCAGAGGGCAGGCGGCAGGCAAGCAAGTCCAGGTAGTCCGGTTCAGAAGGCAGGCAGCAGGCAGGCAGGTCCAGTAGGCACTCCGGGTCAGAAGGGAGGCGGCAGGCAGGCAGGTCCAAGCACTCCGGGTCAGAAGTCAGGCAGAAGGCAGACAAGTCCAGTCCGATAGGCACTCCGGGTCAGAAGGCAGGCAGCAGGCAGGCAGGTCCAAGCACTCCGGGTCAGAAGGGAGGCGGCAGGCAGGCAGGTCCAAGCACTCCGGGTCAGAAGTCAGGCAGAAGGCAGACAAGTCCAGTCCGATAGGCACTCCGGGTCAGAAGGCAGGCGGCAGGCAGGCAGGCAGGTCCAAACACTCTGGGTCAAAAGTCAGGCAAAGGCAAGAAACGCAACTGAGCACCAGCACAGCAAACCTGTAGCTGAGGCAATGCTGTGCTGGACTCAGCTCTTTAAATACTAGTTTTTCGAACGCAAACGCGATCCTCGGGAGGGCGTCTGATGTCGGCTGGTGGGCGGAGCTTGCGCGCGAGTCGCGTCGGCCCGTGCTGCCGCTGGCAGTCTTCGCTGATCAGCGGTGAGGACCCTCCCCGCCTGGCGCCGCGAGGTAACAGTATCCTAAACTTAACTAGGAACTCAATAAAACTAAGATGAAGGCAGCAGTCCAGCAGCAAGAGGAAGCTTTCCAGTCTTTTGCACTGAGTGTCACATGTATGATTTTTTACCCGCCGGTGAGAGATTGTATGTGTGCACTCGGTGCAAATAGCTCCTGGCTCTCAGGGAACAAGTTCGATCTTTGGAGGCGAGAGTAGCAGATTAGGAGGAGCTGAGGGAGACAGAAAGGTACATTGATGAGACCTTCAGGGACATAGTAGCCAAATCCCAAATCCAGTCTCGCAGCCCCAGTGCTGCCTTGGATCAGAAAGGTCTCCCAGTAAGAGAACATCATCCTAGTGTAGCAGGAAGTGATCCTGTAGCAAGGACCTGCTCTCCAGGTGATGTATTGTCCTCTCGCACTGAGGACAAGTCTCCCGGGGCTACTGTCCAGGAGGGAAGGGATAGGCCAGCCATCATAGTTGGTGATTTGATTATTAGAAATGTAGATAGCAGGGTGGCTGGTGGACTTGAGGACTACCTGGTAACTTGCCTGCCTGGTACGAAGGTGGTAGACCTCAGGCATCACCTAGATAGGATTATAGACAGTGCTGGGGAGGACCCGGCTGTCATGGTACATGTGGGCACCAATGACATAGGAAAATGTGGAAGAGAGGTTCTGGAAGCCAAATTTAGGATTTTAGGTCAGAAGCTGAAATCCAGAACCTCCAGGGTGGCATTCTCGGAAATGCTTCCTGTTCCATGTGCAGGTCCCCAGAGGAAGGCAAAGCTCCAGAGGTTCAATGCGTGGATGAGACGATGGTGCAGGGAAGAGGGATTCAGCTTTGTAAGGAACTAGGGAAACTTTTGGAGAAAGTGGAGACTTTTCCAAAAGGATGGGCTCCACCTTAACCAGAGTGGAACCAAGCTGCTGGCACTAACTTTCAAAAAGGAGATACAGCAGCTTTTTAACTCGAACAAGGTGGAAAGCCAACAGTCACTCAGTAGTGCATGGTTCAGAGAAATGTATCCTTGAAGGATACTAATGAAACAGGAGAGTTAGGGCATCCCAACAGAGAGGTCCCATTAAAAGCAAACATAGTCCATATGCCTATATGTAAACAATCACCAAAGCTAATGATTTCTGAATTATCCCAAGCAACTGAAAAACAGGTTGTTAAAACAAACAAAAAACACACTTTGAAATATCTGTATGCCAATGCCAGAAGTCTAAGAAGTAAGATGGGAGAGTTAGAGTGTATAGCAGCAAATGATAAGATTAACATAATTGGCATCACAGAGACTTGGTGGAAGGAGGATAACCAATGGGTCAGTGCTATATCAGGGTACAAATTATATTGCAATGATAGGGAGGATCAACTTGGTGGGAGTCTGGCACTTTATGTCGGGGAGGGTATAGAGTCCAACAAGTTAAAGATCATATAAGAGACTAAATGCTCAGTAGAATCTATATGGGTAGAAATCCCATGTGTGTTGGGTAAGAGTATAGTGATAGGAATATACTACCGTCCACCTGGACAAAATGGTCAGACAGACGATGAAATGCTAAGAGAAATCAGGGAAGCAAATCAATTTGGCAGTGCAATGATAATGGGAGATTTCAATTACCCCAATATTGACTGGGTAAATGTAACATCAGGACTTGCTAGAGACAAAGTTCCTGGATGTAATAAATGATTGCTTCATGGAGCAATTGGTTCAGGAAACAAAAAGAGAGGGAGCTTTTTTAGATTTAATTCTTAGTGGAATGCAGGATTTGGTGAGAGAGGTAACGGTAGTGGGGCCACTTGGCAACAGTGATCATAACATGATCAAATTTAAACTAATAACTGGAAGTGGGACAATAAGTAAATCCACAGCTCTAACACTAAACTTTCAAAAGGGAAACTTTGATAAAATGAGGAAAATAGTTAGAAAAAAACTGAAAGGTGCAGCTGCAAAGGTTAAAAGTGTTCAAAAGGCTTGAACATTGTTTAAAAATATAATCCTAGAGGTGCAGTTCATATGTATTCCACGCATTAAGAAAGGTGGAAGGAAGGCAAAACAATTACCGTCATGGTTAAAAGGTGAGGTGAAAGAGGCTATTTTAGCCAAAAAAACATCCTTCAAAAATTGGAAGAAGGATCCATCTGAAGAAAATAGGATAAAACATAAGCATTGTCAAGTTAAGTGGACTACATTGATAAGACAGGCGAAGAGAGAATTTGAAATGAAGATGGCCATAGAGGCAAAAACTCATAATAAAAACTTTTTAAAATATATCCAAAGCAAGAAACCTGTGAGGGAGTTGGCTGGACTATTAGATGACGAGGGGTTAAAGGGGTTCTTAGGGAAGATAAGGCCATTGCAGAAAGACTAAATTAATTCTTTGCTTCCGTGTTTACTAAAGAGGATGTTGGGGAGATACCAGTTCCGAAGATGGTTTTCAGCGGTGATGAGTCAGACGAACTGAACGAAATCACTGTAAACCTGGAAGATGTAGTAGGCCAGATTGACAAACTAAAGAGTCGCAAATCACCTGGACCGGATGATATGCATCCTAGGGTACTGAAGGAACTCAAAAATGAAATTTATGATCTATTAGTTAAAATTTGTAACCTATCATTAAAATCATCCATTGTACCTAAAGACTGGAGGGTGGCTAATGTAACCCCAATATTTAAAAAAGACTCCAGGGGCGATCCGGGTAACTATAGATTAGTGAGCCTGACTTCAGTGCTGGGAAAAATAGTGGAAACTATTCTCAAGATCAAAATCATAGAGCATATAGAAAGACATGATTTAATGGAACACAGTCAACATGGATTTACCCAAGGGAAGTCTTGCCTAACAAATCTGCTTCATTTTTTTGAAGGGGTTAATAAACATGTGGATAAAGGTGAACCGGTAGATGTAGTGTATTTGGATTTTCAGAAGACATTTGACAAAGTCCCTCATGAGAGGCTTCTATGAAAACTAAAAAGTCATGGGATAGGAGCCGATGTCCTTTCGTGGATTACAAACTGGTTAAAAGACAGGAAACAGAGAGCAGGATTAAATGGTAAACAGTGGAGTGCCTCAGGGATCTGTACTTGGACCGGTGCTTTTCAATATATATATAAATGATCTGGAAAGGAATACGACGAGTTAGGTTGTCAAATTTGCGGATGATACAAAATTATTCAGAGTAGTTAAATCACAAGCAGACTGTGATACATTAGGAGGACCTTGCATGACTGGAAGATTGGGCATCCAAATGGCAGATGAAACTTAATGTGGACAAGTGCAAAGTGTTGCATATAGGGAAAAATAACCCTTGCTGTAGTTACACGATGTTAGGTTCCATATTAGGGGCTACCACCCAGGAAAAAGATCTAGGCATCATAATGGATAATACTTTAAAATCGTCAGCTCAGTGTGCTGCAGCAGTCAAAAAAGCAAACAGAATGTTAGGAATTATTAGGAAGGGAATGGTTAATAGAACGGAAAATGTCATAATGCCTCTATAACGCTCCATGGTGAGACCGCACCTTGAATACTGTGTACAATTCTGGTCGCCGCATCTTAAAAAGATATAGTTGCGATGGAAAAGGTACAGAGAAGGGCAACCAAAATGATAAAGCGGATGGAACAGCTCCCCTATGACGAAAGGCTGAAGAGGTTAAGGCTGTTCAGCTTGGAGAAGAGACGGCTGAGGGGGGATATGATAGAGGTCTTTAAGATCATGAGAGGTCTTGAACGAGTAGATATGACTTGGTTATTTACACTTTCGAATAATAGAAGGACTAGGGGGCATTCCATTAAGTTAGCAAGTAGCACATTTTAGACTAATCAGAGAAAATTCATTTTCACTCAATGCACAATAAAGCTCTGGAATTTGTTGCCAGAGGATGTGGTTAGTGCAGTTAGTGTAGCTGGGTTCAAAAAAGGTTTGGATAAGTTATTGGAGGAGAAGTCCATTAACGGCTATTAATCAAGTTTACTTAGGGAATAGCCACTACTATTAATTGCATCAGTAGCATGGGATCTTCTTAGTGTTTGGGTAATTGCCAGGTTCTTGTGGCCTGGTTTGGCCTCTGTTGGAAACAGGATGCTGGGCTTGATGGACCCTTGGTCTGACCTAGCATGGCAATTTCTTATGTCCTGTACAGTCAGTGTATTAGGATTTGCAGCACTCACCTGGACTCATGCGGCAGGAACACCACTCGATCCAGCCTCCCCATAAGTGCATGTGTATGCATGCATGCATGCACATAATACATCTTTTTATTTTTTAGATTTGTATATTTCACTTTTCGGCACTTCAAAGTGGATTACATTCAGGTACTGTAGATATTTTCCTATCCCCATAGGGCTTACAATCTAATTTTGTACTTGAGGCAATAATATGTACACAGTGGTGGGAAGAATTGAATGGTGCCACTTGATGATGTCACCCTCCTGCCCTATTTAAACCCAGGCCCCCGCAGTAGTTCCTCACCTCAGCAACAGGTCTCCTGATGTGCCTTGCTCATCAGTGATTGTTGCCTTGTTCCTGTGTTCCTGCTTTGTTCTGTGTTCCAGTGTTCCTGTGCTCCAGTCCTGCCTTTGTCTTCTGCCTTCATCTCTTGCCTTGCTCCTGTGACCCTGCCTTGCCTTGTCCTTTTCACCAACCTTGTAATGTTCTGTCTCGCCTTGTCTCTCCCTCCCTCTCCTGACTTCCTGGATTCTGACCTCTGCTCTGGACTTTGACCATTCTTGACTGCTGCCTGCCCTTACCTCCAGCCTGTCTACTGATTCTCCTTGTCTGCTGCCTGCCCTGACATCCGCCTGGCTTTTTGACTCTTGTTCTTGCCACTACCCTAGGGACCCACCTAAGACCTGACAGCTGCCAAAACCCAAAAGCTCAACCTACGGGGAAAGCGGCTGGTATAGGAAAACCTCCAGTCTGTCCCACCATAGGTCGTGTCTGCCAGCTGATGGGGTGCATCTAACAGGTTCACCTGCTAAGCTATGCCAGTCACCCCTCGGCACCAAGATTTCATCATCATAAGAACATAAGAAAATGCCATACTGGGTCAGACCAAGGGTCCATCAAGCCCAGCATCCTGTTTCCAACAGTGGCCAATCCAGGCCATAAGAACCTGGCAAGTACCCAAAAACTAAGTCTATTCCATGTAACCATTGCTAATGGCAGTGGCTATTCTCTAAGTGAACTTAATAGCAGGTAATGGACTTCTCCTCCAAGAACTTATCCAATCCTTTTTTAAACACCGCTATACTAACTGCACTAACCACATCCTCTGGCAACAAATTCCAGAGTTTAATTGTGCGTTGAGTAAAAAAGAACTTTCTCCAATTAGTTTTAAATGTGCCCCATGCTAACTTCATGGAGTGCCCCCTAGTCTTTCTACTATCCGAAAGAGTAAATAACCGATTCACATCTACCCTTTCTAGACCGATTCACATCTACCCTTTCTAGACCTCTCATGATTTTAAACACCTCTATCATATCCCCCTTCAGTCGTCTCTTCTCCAAGCTGAAAAGTCCTAACCTCTTTAGTCTTTCCTCATAGGGGAGTTGTTCCATTCCCCTTATCATTTTGGTAGCCCTTCTCTGTACCTTCTCCATCGCAATTATATCTTTTTTGAGATGCGGCGACCAGAATTGTACACAGTATTCATCTGTTCTCCTGCTGGCATTCATGTTTTTAATTTTATTAATTTTATTTTTTAATTTTCTCAAATATGTATGTTTGTTATTTGATTGTTTGAATAATATTTATTGTTATTTATTATTGTAGCCCCTGAAGCAGCCTTTTTAGGCGAAACTCAGGCCTAGAGTCGGGCAACTAATAAAGAACTCTTGAAGGACCTCCGGTCACTTTCTTTTTTGTTCATTACACATGTTGGTACAGCTGGTCAAGGAGCTATGTTGGATAATCTCTATGAGAAGCCTATTATTTATTTATTTATTTATTTATTTAACATTTTTCTATACCGAACTTCATGACAAGCTTCATATCAGGCCGGTTTACATCAAACTTGGGGGTTAACTTAACAAGAAACCATATAACAAGAAGGCCGAAGCACAGTTACAAATAACAGGGGGAAAGAACTTGGAGGCTAGAGAAGCCAGGAAATAAAGGACAAGAAAAACTGGAGAGTAAACATGGATGGAAATGCAATTACTGGGTTGGTCTTTTAGTCTATTGAGCTAATAGAAAGCTCAGTTAAGATGTTATGTTTCAGGGAAGGCTTGGACAAAAAGCCAAGTCTTGAGTTTTTTCCGGAAGGTAGTCAGGCAGGGTTCCAGTCGTAGATCCGTCGGCAGGTTATTATAAAAGGTGGAGCCGATAAAGAGGCTAATACAAGAGACTGACAACCAGATGTAGGAGCCAGGAGAATGAAGACTAATGACCAGATGAAGAAGACTTAACATTTACAAAATCTCTATTAATATATCTTTGGAAGAGCTGGGCCCAGGCTCAGCAAAAGAATTTATTATTATCACTATGAAATCCCTTATTGTCTGCTTGGTTTATTGTCCACTTATCCTTTCCTCTAACTGTTTTCCATTTTTGAATTTTTGATGAGTATGAAGGCTGATTTGGGGAATATGCTAATACTAGATAATTTCATTTACACGGTCGCATGCGTGCTCCCGCACCTCAAACCCAACTTCTTCTAGATGCCATGCACTATTCTAGGTTGGTCTCAAAATCTGTCTGAATGACATATACATTTGAGAACTCCCTGGATTTGATTTTTATCAATTCCACGCCATTGCCTACTTTCTCTTCCAAACCTGATTATTCCAACGGTCCCTTGGTCAGACCATGTTTTATAACAATTTGCATACCCTCTTTCTGAAGCCATTTCTGATATTGTTCCATTAGTGGAAACTATCAGAAAAAGGGTACACTTTGAGCTTGATTCTTTGCGAGATCAGTTGATCCCTGCCTTAGCCCATATTGAGGCCATTGATGTTAACAATGCTGTGGAGGGTTGGGAGTCTGCCTTTACCACCTCCTTAAACCTCATTGTGCCATTGATGAATGTACATATACATCGTGCCAAATATGCTAAGTGGTTCAATAAAGATCTACATAACAAGCAATGCCTCCTAAGGATATATAAAAGAGAATGGCAGCATTCCCAGGCCTCTGAGGCCCTGTACTTCTATAGATACTTTTTTGATTCCTATAGAATCCAATGCGATTCTGCCAAGAAAAACTTATTTTCTAGTCAATTATGTAGAGCAGGCAATAGACCAAAGGATCTTTTCCATTTGGTAAAAAAATATTTACACTGCACCCCGAAATTTTCTCACTGATAACTCAGGTCCAATTACATGTGAGTCTTTCATTAATCTTTTTTCTCAGAAAGTTGCTAAAATCTGCTCTACTTTCTCTATTGGGAAGAACTGGGCTTTAGACACCTTTGAACACGCTGAGATAAAATGGGACACTTTCAAGACAGTCTTGTGAGTAGAAATTGTACAACTTATTTCTATCTTAAGCTCCTTTTCATGTTTCCTGGATGTGTGTCATACATCTGTTTTAAAATCTCTGAAAGATGATATCTGTCAAACCTTGACTACCATCATGAACCTGTCCTTGTCCAAGGGCGAGTTGCCCAATTCATTGAAACAAGTCTCAATGCATCCACTATTCAAGAATTCAGTCTTGGATGTCACAGATCCATCCAACTGCCATCCAATCTCCTCCCTTTGTTTCCCGTCAAAAGATTTCTCCATAGCCTTTGACAGTCTAGACCATCACATTTTACTATATAGGCTGCATGCATGTGGGATTTCGGGCAATGTATTTTACTGGGTTAAATATTATCTTACAGACAGATCCTACAGAGTGTCCATTGTCTCTACACACTCACAATGACATCCGATAATAACAGGTGTCCCTCAGGGCTCAGCCTTGTTGATTATGTGCTTCAACATTTACTTAGCCTCCCCCCCCCCCCCCCAATTGCAAGATATTAGCTGGGCTCTATGTGGGATACCAGATCTATGTGGATAATATACAGTTTTCATCTTTATAGCTTCGTCCAGGTCCTCTACATTTGATTCACTATTTGCCTCTCTGCCATTAAACAATGGTTGGAATCTAATGGTCTTGCCTTATACCTTAGAAAACAGAGGTCAGGGTGATGTGGAGGAAGACTAAGGGCTGGATTCACTAATGCCGCAAGGCATAGTGAATCCCGCAGTAACAGGGGGCGGGAGGACGAAGCGGATGGCGGTCCTGCGCTAGCCGGCAGCGATAGCACCTCTGCGGTGCGATCACTGCTAGCATCGCATCAAATAACTACACCATAAAAGGTGTAGTTATTCGGCACGAAACTGACAGCGATAAAGGTGCTTACCTTTTGCTGTCGGCGCAGACTTCGCGGCATCAGCCCCGGTGCCGTCCCGACTCCTCCACTTCCGGGGATGACTCCGCCCCAAGCTAGCAATCACACGCATGCGATAAAATAAACCCCCTAAGTCTCAAAATAGAATTTCTGGTATTCCACCCGTTTTCAGGTTTGAAAATATTAACATCACAGTAGTTGCCCAAGTTAAAAGCCTTGGAATTATCTTAGACAGGGAACTGTCTATGTCAGTGCAGATCACTGAGTTTATCAAAAATGGATACTTTAAGTTTAACATCTTAAGATCTTTGAAGAAGATTTTCTCAAATGAGGACTTTAGATCGGTGGTACAATCAATGATTCTCCCTGCATTAGACTATTGTAATGCACTGTATATAGGTTTACCTGCATATGCATTACTCACCTTACAGTTGATCCAGAACTCTACTGCATGGCTTATCACTGGACTTAGTAAATGTACTCATATTTCACCTACTTTATGTGACTTAGACTGGCTACCCATTGAGATGAGAGTCAAGTATAAAGTAGTCTCTCTAGTATTCAAAATGACCAGCTCAGAGAATCTACTATGGCTTAATTCTATGCTTCATGTGTATAATCCTTCCAGTTTTATGAGATTGTCACAGAAAGGTCTCCTGGAGGTTCCTTCGCTGCGCAGAGCACATTTGGTAGAGACTCAAGGACGTTCTTTTTCTGTCACCGCTCCCGTCAACTGTTGTCAACTGTTAACAACCTGTGTAAAGTCATTCGAAAAACAGCTGAACATTTTTTTTGTTTCATTTGGCATTCTCTGACAGTAGGAATGCCACTTGAAATTTGGAAGACATGTAGTTTCCAACGAGTTAATTGATATCCTGGCCTTTATCGATGTACACCCTCTGATGCTTGAGTTCTGATGTTTGTTCAGTTTGTCCTGTTATTTTATTTTATGAATGTTACATTGTAAGACACTCTGAGCTTTTTGTGACTGGATGGCATATAAATATTTAAAATAAATAAAAAAATAAAAATAAGAAGTCAGAATAGTGAAGACTGGAGACCAGATGCAGGAGCCAGGAGAGTGAAGACTGAAGACTGATGACCAGATGTAGATGCCAGAAGAGAGAAGACTGGAGAATTGTAGGAGGCAGGAGATAAAAGACTAATTAGATGCATTCTTTACACAGAGCACGTTCATTATTACTATATCAATGGCAGTTTGCTTACTGTGAAGGAAGAGTTCTAGAGGCAGCTATTCTCCATCGCACACTCAGATATACTCTTCTTCAGCAGCAACCCTGTCAGCTTCTCACGCAGTTGTGCCACATTCAGAAGCATGACTGGCTCCATCTATGACCTCATGGCAGCATACTACGCCAATCTTTAATATGATGTAGGTATCACTTTAGGACATATATCCAATCATCCAGGTACAGAGAAACGTCAGCCAGGGTAGACCTAGCTGAATCATCTTCATAATATAGGAATTGGTTTAAACCTTTTTTAGAATCAAGATTTTGTTGTGTTGCCTGGAATTCTCTGAAGTCCGCTACTATTTCCCTTGTTTGTGACATCCCTCAAGGATCTGTTCTTTAATGTATACTTAGCACCTTTGGTGACGCTAATACAGAGTTTAATGTTCACCAGCTTCTTCTATGACATTCATATCATTGCTAGTTATGATTCAGGAAAATCACCGTCTTTGATAGAGTTCAATAAATGACTAAAGTTGAGGACTGGCTTAAGCTCTCAAAATGCAAGGTCGGTCCTAGTAAAGCTGAGACAATGTGGTTCACCAGGAAGTACTCATCTACTCTACTTCCAGTGCCAAGTACGACAGGTAAAACTATCCAGGTTAAAGATGTTATCACCACACTAAGTATTAGAACTGACCCTCTACTGACTTTTTCCAACCACATCTCACAACTACTGCAAACTTCATATTTCTTTCTGTGTTTTATTCACAGAATTTGATCATTTTTAGATCACTCAGATCCTAAATCACTGACTTATTCTTTAACCCTCTCATACCTTGATTACCATAATGTAATTTTTCTTGGCCTCACTTTTACTCAGGTATGCAGACTTCAAACAGTTCAAAACATGGTGGCCAAATTAATTTTCAGTCAAGGTAAATTTGGTCATGTTACTCGTCTCCTCCAAGATTTGCACTGGCTCCCTGTTTTATCATGTGTCTTTTTTAAGGTTATGTGGTCCTGTTTGTATTTGTTCTTTTTGTGTCTTGCTTGGCTCTGCATAGCCTTGACCAATAAAAAAAAATTATTTTGCAAAAAAAAAAAAAAAAAGATGATGTATCTGACTTGTAAAGCTTTACACTGGGGAACCCCAGCTTATTTAGCTAGTTGTATTGTCTTTCACTGTCAGGATGATTACTACATTCTCACTGTCAGGATGATTACTATGTTCATCTCAACAGGAATTACTGGTATTACCTTTCCTACGTGACATTAGTCTGGAAAGAACAGGGAAGTCTCTTTTTCTTTTTTAGCACTACTAGTTTTTGGAACTCACTGCCACTTGCATTGTGCTTAGAAGAAGACTATTCTAAGTTCAAGAAAGCTTTAAAATATTTTCTGTTTCTGAGAACCTATTCATCTGATTAGGCTTCTCCTTTTCATTAGTTGCTATATTTTACTGTTTTATTCATTTTAATAATTGACCTTGGTTGTTATTGCAGTTGATTATTGATTGTTATTGTTTTATTTTAGCTATTAATCATTTGTTTCCCTTGTTATTTATTGTTGTTTTACTGGATTTGAACTTGACTGTTTTCCCCCTGCTGGATTTTAATTTACTTTTCTTCTTTTTACTATCACAAGTTCATGTTTTTTTAATTTATGTTTGAGGTGTGTTTTTATTTGATTATTCTTATATATATATATTTTTTTTTTATTTTATCTGATTTTGATTTTGAGGTAAATATCCAAAAGCCTTTAATATGACTTAAAGTTATCCATTTAAATGGCAAGTTTTGGTATATTGACCCTCTTATCCAGCTAAAATCTGGCTGGATAAAAAAAAAGGTGTTATTGGGAGGAATTACTTATATGGCTAACTTAATCAAAATATTGCATGCAATAGGGGGGTGTTTTATGGTAATAGCCTTTTTATTTCAATGTGTGTTATCTTAGTACAGGAATTACTGCAAAGTGTGTTAATGTTTTGCACTAATACTATCATAATTGCATTTTCCTTCCTGCAAAGTACTCATTTCACAGAGAGAGAGAGAGAGAGAAATCCTATCTATAAGAACTGTCTAGTAGTTAGCTATTTATGCTACTATAGGGAGCCCACCTAGTAACTGAGTTTGTTTGAACGAACTGACACATGCAAAACTCCAAAAGGTGCAGAAATTATCAGAGAATCTGTTGTGGGGAAGGGGTAGATGGGTTGCAGATGTTATAACGTGAAGACTGCATAAAGAAAAAGTAAGCATGACATGCATCTCCCCGAATCGGGCAGACTTCCATAGAAATGAAGCTTATGCTGATTTGCCAAGCAGCCTTGGAGGACCCCCGCTTTGTGTTCCACTGGCGGACAATAGTGAAAAAGGATTTAGCAAAGCAAGGCTGGGTTAGGGGAGGAAGAGAGGGGAGCAAGTCTTCCATGCAAAGCACAAACCCTTGGATTCACAGGACTTTAATCTGTCACAGCAATTCAAACCTTCCTCCCTCTCCAGTTTAAATCCATTATTTTAAGAAGGGCGGGGATGGAGCCGTTAACCCAATTCATTTCACCTCAGGTCAATTAGTCACCTTTGTGAATGAAAGCTTTTCTCTTTCCCCTGGTAAGGAGAGAATGCCTGGGTTCCACCTTTCTTGTCACAGTGTTCTGCCTGTAATTCATTCTGCGACAGAGGCAGAAATGAATGGAAAACTTCCAACAAGCATTAAGATTTGCAAATAGATGTTTCCACTGATTCTGCTGCTGGCAGTTCTGTGCTGAGTTACCCAGGCCTCCGTGTCTTATTCAATAAAGATTCTGTCCCAAGGTCCTTTTTGGCATGAGGCCTATTATCTGCAACATGAAATAAAGGAATAGTGAAGAAGATATTCAATGAACAGGTAAGCGGGAAGGTTTCTTGGGTAACTTTACCTGGATATTCAGCGGCGCTGAGCCAGATAAGTCTGACGCTGAATATACCTGACTAAAGTAATCTGGGTAACCTTAGGACAGGTATTTTTCTGATCAGACTTACCCGGCTCACTGTACAAATAAATATGAACTGTGCAAATGAATATGAGTGCTCCCCAGCTAAAGTTTAGCCCTGCCAATGAAACCCCTCCTTCACTGCTTCTTTTTACCAGCTAAATTTTGTATGAGTAATGACTTACCAGGACAAAACATAGCCCGGGCCTAGGGAAGGGATAAAGCATCTGAATATTAACCTCATTGTTTCTACTTTTTTTTTTCAATTCTGTTTTATTGTCTTACTGCAGGTTTTAATTTTAAAGAAATAAAGAAAAAAAAATGCTTTAGTTTGTTCACTTGCTTTTTTCCAGTTTTCAACCATGTTTGCAAGTTTCAGCTCCTGCACTTTTCAGGCTGACTGATTTGGCCATTTCCAGCAAACACTTGGAAATGAGCAGGAACTGTACGATTGTACAAACTAAAAATGAATCAGCCTGGTATTGTTTTTGCTTTTGTTGCTGACACAAGTGTCTCTCACTGCATTGTGAGTCATTTCTGGGGGTGACAGATGAACCAATATTTTTTTCGTCTTTATTTTATGTAGGAAAACTTAACTAGCTTGCTTGTGAAGAGGAAAAATTTGTGAGATAATGGTGTATTTATGCATTCTAATCCCCAGAATCCCACATGTATTGTTGACACAATTGATCTAAATAAAATGAAGGTTATATATGTGTGTGTGTATTTGTGTGCTTCTGAATACACTACTATAGTTTTCAATTAAAGGAATGCATACAAATATAGAGATATATAGCCTGAATGTCTCGTTTAAGACCACAGATAAACCTTCACCAGTAAGCCTTATATCATCTGTAAATATGCAGGTTTTACTGTAATGTATATGCCTTCCTGGATTGCTTTTGGATGGGAGGGAATAAACCAATAAATCAATAGCTGTCTTTTATGTAGCAGGTCACCCTACCTTGGTTTCATTACCAGCCCCCATGCTGCCTACATATGAAGTCACTTAGGCATTTTAAAGGAAAAGACTCATAACCTATAAAAATTTTTACAAGCAAAACATATTGCACTATGAAGAGCAGCAAAGTAAGGTCAGAAGGACAGCTATCTTAGTTTCCGAGTTCCAAACATTCATGATTCAGAATAAGGGATGATGTTACTCTGCACAGAAATGGAGGTGGGATACGAATGTCAAACACTGAAAAAGATCACATTGAAAATACTACTTATTCGGGTTTAGTAATTTAAATAGAAAAAGTTGAATCCTTATAAGTGGATCTTGGCAGCTACCTGCTAAGAAAAAAAGTATTCTTCAAGAGCTGACAAATATTGTCATACTGTCAAAGACTCTTCTACACTAATGCAGTGCACCCGGAAACATGCAGTTTTTAGCTCTAATGTGGACAGTAATCATTAAGTTTACACCTGATGTCATAAACAAATGATATGGATTGTGCTCAAGTGCTTTGAAAAGCATACCAAGCATAGCAAACGTGTGTTATGCATTATGCTAAAATGAGTACAGTACATAGGCCTTTTTCATTGATTCAATAAAAAGTGAAGGCTACGGGGGTCACCTGATGTGGTGGGCTCGATAAGACACTCAGCACAGAGCTCCGGGTGCCGCCTCCCCTATTTTGTTTATTTTTAAAGAACTAGCCAGAAGTATTTTTTTTCATTACCCAATTTCATTGACACTACAGTGATATCAAAGCAGCGACTTTAGAGCTTACCACCAGGGCAGGAATGTTGATACAATCCATGAAAAGAGAAATAATACTCATGGATAAAAAACCCAATCCAACTCCGCCACCCCTGACAATACTTGACAAACAAATGATAACTATACTCCCTACCACCCACACCAGGAACCTCGGAGTTATCATTGATAAAGAACTTTCTTTCAAGAACCACATAGCAAATAAAACTAAAGAAGGATACCACAGACTCCTAACCCTAAGACACCTGAAACCATTTCTCAACTCCTACAATTTCAGAACTGTACTACAACTTCTTATCTTCTCCACCTTCAACTATTGCAACTCCTTACTAATTGGAATACCTTTTTCATCCCTCAAACCACTCCAAATACTGCAGAACTCAGCTGCCAGAGTCCTAACTGGAACAAAAAGAAGTGATCACATAACACCAATATTGACCTCACTTCACTGGCTCCCTATTACTGCACGTATTGCTTACAAATCAATGACCATAATCCACAAAATCCTAAACAATGATCATCAAGGTCTTCACACCCTAAACATAATCCCTCAAAATCCTCCAAGAAACCTACGCTCTAATAACTCAGGTTACCTAAACATTCCCCCTATCAAAGATGCTCATCTGGCAACCACAAGAGAAAGAGCCTTTTCAATTGCCTCACCTAAACTTTGGAATACCCTACCTAAATTCCTGAGAATCCAACATGACCTAAAAACATTCAAAAAAGACCTAAAAACACTAATGTTCCGCAAATTCTACATTGACCTTCAGACGTCTGATCATCCCAACTCTCAACTGAACTCTCAGTTGTAAACCTCTTAATACATTCTCTTCATCCTGAACCTGCATACCCTCCTCATCCAAATTAATAATGCTCTCTGGACTTGATATGCTTATTTCTGATATTGTTCAAATTGTTTTTACTTTGCACAACTGCTAAGAAAATGTATAACGTTCACATTGCTTTTCTGTTACACAACTGCTAAGAAAAATGTATACTTTTGTAAACCGTTGTGATGGCTCTACCGAATGACGGTATATAAAACTCAATAAATAAATAAATAAATAAGGATAAGTCCAAGCCAGCATCTCCCAAAATGGCCAAGGGGATGGGGATCTGCTACAGCGGAGGATTTTGACGCAGCCCTGGTAGCTAAGTTAAAGGATGCAGTCGTGATGACCTTGGATAATAGATTTTTCCACATTTCCATGCAAATTGAGGAATTAAAATCATCCTTCATGGAAATGGGACCACATCTCGATCAAGCTGAAGGGCGAATTTCCGGAGTTAAAGATGACGTGCTGCAACTAGAAAAGTGTGTGCATGTACTTGAAAAGGAAATGGTGGGAAAAGATGACAAAATTGACAAACTTGAAAATCATGCACAGAGGAAAAATCTGTGCTTTGTTGGCATTATGGAGAAAGACTCAGCTACTGACTTGTCTAATTTACTGGAGGACTGGCTACTGGTAGACTTGGGCCTGCAAGAACTACAAGGTAAACTGATTTTCGAGCAGGAGCCCAAGATGTCAGGGAGAACCAGGTCCAAAATTGTAATCACTAAATTCTCCAATTATATCTACAAAGACACAATCCTTCGAGCATTTTATCAAAAAAAGAATTTACTGCATAAAAATCAGAGTGCTTATCTTCTAAAGATTTTTCAAATCGGGTGATGTGAAAACTCAGGGAATACTCACCTATTTCTGTAATCTGGTCCAGAAAAAAACATTCATTTTGCACTACAATATCCCACGCAGTTATGAATTTGGCACCAGGGCAAAAGGCATGACTTTCAAGTGGCCGAGAAAGCAAAGCAATTTGTAACCCTGCTGCAGAAAATACCGGAATAGGATGTGGATGTTACTCCAATTTGGTTGCTGTGTTTGATGGCTATTGAGGAGCAATCTCTCTTATTTTTTTCAGCTCAGCACAATTCATGGCTACAATTCATGACTTTCAGAATTTTTTTTTTAATTGCTGATTATCTTTATAAGAGACTAATGCCTGCAATAAGTTGTTTGATGTTGGGGGTTTTTTTTTTACCTTGGTGGATCAATATTCTGTTCATGGAGTACTGGAGAATGACAGTGTTCTCAACTTTCTTATTGTCATGAACAGTTTTTGGGGTTTTTGGGTTTTTTGTTTTTATGGGGGGGGTTGTTTTTTGGGGGGTTTTCCTATTTTTCCTGTCATCTTTACTCTTATGACTCCCTTGGCAGTCATGGGAAAATGATAGAGGTGTCTTTCTTCAGCATGCTTTATTTCTTTTCTTCTCTTGCTTTAATGATTGGCTTTGATTCATGCCATATTAGGAGTTGACGTATTTTATGGCTCCTATCTAGCATAGGCCCACCTGCTACTCTGTTATTTGCCTGACCCCTGGCAATGTGCCCATTGGCTGTAGGTTTATTGTGTGTAAAAAAAAAAAAAAAAAATATATATATATATATATATATATATACATATACATTTTTTCTTTTTTTTAATACTACTGAGGGAATTGATGGTGGTGGGGAGGCGGCACCCTAGCACATTTGATTAACCTCTAGCCTCTTGTTAGGCAATTAATATTAAAATGTTTGTTATAGGGGGAAGGGATTTTGGTGGAGAAAGGGCTTGTGGGTACTTTTATCTACAAAACTGTATGTTAGGAGCTGGATATCTTGCATATTGGATTTATCTTGGGGCATGTAATCAGGGAACACAAGGTGTATATATATGCGCTCTTATCTCTTTTTGTATTATTTGGGATGTTGTCTCATTCATATTCCTGATCTTTCTAGCTAACAATGGGTGGGTCAAGGAATTTTATCACTTGGAATGTGGCAGGGTTGGGTACCCCTGTTAAACAAGAGAAGGTGCTCTTCCAGCTAAATCGATTGAAATGTCAGATTGCATTCTTACAGGAAATGCATATGACAGACCATGAACACTCTAAACTCAGACGGCGTTGGGTGTCACAGGTCTTTGCAGCAGAAGGGACTTCAAAGAAATATGGTGTGGCTATTTTAATTAATCACAGTGTTGTTTTTCAGCCCTCTCAGGCTTGTATCGATCCTCAGGGTAGATATATGTAATTATGTATTGCTATTAGTGGCTCCCTTTTTGAGAAACCCATTCAAATGACCTCAATATATTCCCCTAATAGATATGAACATAACATTTTTACCAAAATTGTAACTGTGCTTGAATCTCTGGGGAATTTCCCTCTAATGGTGGTGGAATACTTTAACTGCATAGTAAGAGGGAGAACTGGATAGACAATCAAAATCTCCATACTCATGTATGGGTAAACATAAAGGAATTCCTTTTCTTTGTGAGAACTTAAACTTCTTAGATTCTTGGAGAATTTTACACCTAGGTAAGGTGAGGTTTATTCATATAGCCAGGGCCCATGACATTAAAACTAGTATTGATTTCCTTCAAACCTCAACAACCTATTTCTCCATTTGAAATCATCGGACATAGGCCCACTTGTGATTTTGGATCACAGTCTGGTCTCTTGTGTCTTGGAAAATTTAACCTCTTGTTCAGGAAAGGCAGACTGGATAATATCTAGATGGTTAGTTAAGGATAAAGAATTTGAAAAGTTTCTAGCTATAAAATGGGAAAATTACATGAATAATAATGAGCAGCATATGGAAGATTCAATTCTATTTGGGTGGGACTGCCAAAGCAGTTCTGCGCGGAGCCATTATTAGCTATCGCCCGGATTTTAAAATGCCTACGCGTGCTGGGCCTATTTTAGAAAGGCCCTGCCATGTGCGTAAAGCCTCAGGACGTGCGTATGTTCCAGGGCTTCGAAAAAGAGGCAGGGAGAGGGCGGAGTCAGAGGCTCCGGGCACAGCGGCCATTTGCCGCTGTGCCGGGGGATCGCGTGCCAGCTGGTAAGATAAAGGTTGGGGGGGCTCTAGGTGAGGGCTAGGGGGTGGGAGGGTTAGGGGAAGGGAGGTTAGGTTAGGGGGGTGGGAAGTTCCCTCCCAGGCCACTCCAAAATCAGAGCAGCCTGGGAGGGAACGGGGAAGACTGCAAGCGTCGGTGCACAAGTTGCACAATTGTGCACCCCCTTGCGCACGCTGACCGCAGCGTGTGTAGGTATTAAAATCTACCCCTATACTATTAGGAAAAAGAGAGAGCTTGACTGTGACATTTTGTCTCTCACCAAACTGACTCAATCTCTCCAAGAACAGATGACTATTGATCACTCACAGCAAATTAAATAAGACTTTTGGACAGCCTCTAAGTTACTCAATGATAAGCTTTATCAGAGGGTGACCTCTTCCCTTTCCAACTTACAGCACACAGTTTTTCTTATACGGCAATAATCCAGTGAGGATGTTAGTGAA
The DNA here is from genome assembly GCF_901001135.1 of Rhinatrema bivittatum. Taxonomy (NCBI): domain Eukaryota; kingdom Metazoa; phylum Chordata; class Amphibia; order Gymnophiona; family Rhinatrematidae; genus Rhinatrema; species Rhinatrema bivittatum. Next base: position 470,872,286 of record NC_042615.1, on the reverse strand, counting down.
TCTAGTAAGGGCAAAACATCAGTCTTCTTTTGTGACCAGACTCCAAGATCCAGGGGGGCATTTCATTTACATCCTCATAGAGGATCAGCAAAGCCTTTAGGGAATTTTATTGGCCTTTGTATTCAGCTGAGGAAAGTAACATGGGAAGTATGGAGAAATGTATGAAGAAGGTAATATATCCTAAATAATCCCCTTCTCAATTTAGAGTCCTTAAATCGGCCAATACACATTCAGGAGGAACAGTCGGCAAACAATTTCAAAACTTTCTTTACTGAGAAGAAATCAGTCCAGATGGCCTCACAGCTCAATTCTATAAATCACTTAAAGAAAAGGTAGTGATGACCGTTAACATGCTATTTGAAACCATGATAAAGGTAGGGCAAATGCCTGACTCCTTCAAGAGTGCTAATATTATAGTATTGCCAAAGCCTGGGAAAGATCCTAAATTGATAATCTCCTATCGACCTATTTCCTTGTTAAATGTTGACATCAAACTATATGCTAAAATAATTGCTAATAGACTTAAAATGATTTTGCCTAGTCTTATTTCTGTAGGACAGGTGGGATTTGTGTATGGTCGAAGGGCAGTTCTGAATGTCGGAAGGGTTCTCACCTTACTGGAAAATTGGCAGAGAATGGGAATTATAGATCCTGTCTTAATAAGCTTTGAACCAAGAAAACAGCAAGGAAGGCCTTCTATGAACGCAGTGAGAGTAACAAAGTGGAATAGACGTCACATGTCCCATCAGAAAACGTGTATTCAATAGAGACATAGTTCTGTAGGGCTTTTTGTAGAACTACTTCACCATTGAATAAAAGTTTTCTGATGGGACATGTGGCGTCTATTCCACTTAATAAGCTTTGATGCAGAAAAAGCATATAACAAGGTCTCTTGGCCATCCCTGAAATTTCTGTTACTAATTTATGGGTTTCAGGGCCAAGTTTTTGATGCCATTCAGGTTCTTTATTCTAACCCCGACTGAAGCCAGGGTGTGGATCAATAAGTCCTTTTTCCAGTCTTTCCCATTAAAAGTCCTCTGTTGCCTCTGCATTTTATCTTAACACTTGAGCCTTTAGTATTAACACTGAATGCTATGATAATTGAGACAGAGGGTATAACTAATTCCCCTTTTCATAAAGTTTTACCTTTCGCAGATGACATCTTACTTTTTCTTTCTAGGGCCAGAATGGGCACACGCCGTGACCTCTGACGTCCAGCCGGGCGCTCAGGTCACGGCGTGTGTTCATGCACCCTCACCGGCGGGGGCTGCTGGAAGCCGCCTCGCGATCCGCCCTGGGCTGCTCTCGCTCTCGCCGCCAGCTGCCCCCGGGAGGATGGGAGAAAGGACTGGGACTGCCCCGGAGACCGGCACCCATGGATGCGGCCAGGGCAGGTGAGCGGGGGATGGGGGATGGGATTAGTTGCGATCTGAAGAGTTGCTTTCCCAGCGTGTTGGATTTTAAGTTGGGCAGGCAAGAGTTTAGGTTATGCTTGGAAACAACAGGTCCTTCCTTCCTGCTCCGGAGCTGTCAGCACGCCCGCACGGGAGACCGGTACCATGGACGCCACCAGGGCAGGTGAGCGGGGGCTGGGGGAAAGTTTGCCCGATCCTGGCTCTTGTCCCGGGGGGTGAGGGGGTCATTTGCCCGTGAAATTTCGTCTCTCTGACCTGACGCTCAACACTAACGCAGGGGTAAGGGTAGGGGGTAAGTTAGCAGGTTAATAACGTGGCAAAACTGCAGGTTAAAAAAGCGATAATCGGGGCGCACGTTACTGTATGGGAGGGAATAGCTAATCCAATCGTTTACATCTCATATACATGCCGTGGGCGGAAAGGGTTTCCCGTTGATTTAAAGAAGTGGTAAGGATGGATTAAAAGGGATAGTGAATCACGGATTGGACTAACGCGGCCAAATTGTGAGTAGAAAGCGGGTTAGAAGCAGGGTAACCGCGGCCACCTTTACTGTATCGGCCTTTCAATTTGCAAACTAGGAGTATTCATTCATTTGGTTACTGCATGTCTCGTGGAATTTCAGTCATACCATTATCTGGCTTACAAATTAGTAGTTTTATTACCGCATGTTTTCAATTACAATCTGTTCAATATACTTCAGGGGTTTTCAAAGGTTTACCTTTTAAGTTCTCAAAAGAAACATACTTTGTCGGGTTTGTTCAAATGTTTACACTCTATTCAATCCTATGGGATCCTGACTTCTCTAGAAAGGGTCTGGAGTGCAGATCTTTGGATGGTGACATTTTTGTCTGTGTTAACTCTTTATATCGAAATTCTGAATTTATAATGCTTAGAGAGTTACAATATAGAATTTTGAACAGAATAATGTATTCACTGTTTCATGCTTTCAAAGTTGGAATAACAGATCATGGTAACTATCTTAAATGTAGACACAAATATGTAACCTTAAGCCATGGGCTGTGGGAGTGTACTCAAATTCAGTTGTTTTGGGAGGGCATTTTTCAATCTGTTAGTCAGTGGTGGGGGACTTCTATAAAAAGCTCAACTGAAATTTGCCTGTTGGGTATGGAATTGGATAATGTGAAATTAGGTAAGGAAGGAAATATTGGGGTAGATTTTAAAACCTATGTGTGCGTATCCATGTGCACGCAGTTCCCAGAGCACGCACATGGACGTGCCGATTTTATAACATGTGTGTGCCAGTGCGCGCATACGTGCATGTCAGATTTTATAATCCACATGCACATATGCAGGTGGTGCGCGCAAGGGGGATGAATTTTTGCAAAGTCTGTGCGGTGACACAATTGGGCCTTCCCCAGTTCCCTCCCAGTATGCTCCAATTAAGGAGCGGACTGGGAGGGAACTTCCCTAACCCGCTGCCTAACCTTCCTTCCCCTTCCCCTCTCCTCCCCACCCCCTAAACCTAAATTACCTTGCCTCTATTTTTTATTTTATTACTTACTGCTCCTTGGGAGTAGAAGTAATTTACGTGCGCCGGCAGGCTGCCGGTGCGCGCTTCCCCGGGACAGCGGCTAATGGCACTGTCCCAGCCAGCCTCCACCCATCCTACCTTACCCCTCTCTACCCAGAACATACCCCCCGGCCCGCCCCTTTCTCAGGGCCCTGCATTTGTGCGCATATCGCCACTTACACGTGTGGCCGAGCCCTTTTGAAAATGCGCCCAGTGCGAGCAAGGCCCAGCCACGCACATAAAAATCACTGCGCGTGGCCAATTTTAAATTCAAAACTAAACAAATCAATGCCACTACTACAGCGATTAGAAATTACAATCAATCAATCAGGAGCGGCTGCTCAATCGCTGGGATATGAAGATATTGGGAGTTTAAATGCCTACTTGTGAATAATTTATTGAAACTAATATTTAATGACAATTTGTGGATTATTATCTTCATATCCCAGCAATTTTAAATTCAGCCAATATTTCTTTATAAATGTTGCCTAGTGGGAAAGCAATGTCTTTTCTTGAAATGGCTTGATCTGGTCTCTCTCACATGTGATCTTTGGTACAAAAAATTAGTTGACTTATTATACTTGGAAACCCGATTTATTCATACTTACACCGTTTTTCCACAATCTGGACCAATTACATGTCAGGACCTCTATGGACCTCCGCAGTATATTTGGGGAAATGATTGTGCTACTACACATTCCATTTTTAATAGTCTATTTTAATATGATAATGTTAATAACTGGCATATGCCGATGAACTCCTGCCTTTATTACACTGATTGTTATGTTTTTAATTGAACTATTAGGTCATTCTTACTCAATTCATGTTATTAATTTTATTTCATCAACTGATTTTCTGTACCTCTATATGGCTTTAACTAGTTTATCAGGCAGGTTATTTGATCTTCTGCTATTATGTTTTAATTGGTCTCTTGATTTGTCTATATCGTAAACATTAAATACACATGTAAAATTGTTAACATTGTAATGTATAAATTGTATTAACAAATGCAACAATGCACTCTATAAAAAAAAAAATTGACAATGACAATGACAAGCTGGTGCTCTTGGTTCCCTTTGCCCCTCTTTTGGTGCCTAGGGCTGTTCATGCCATGGTTCGTGCTGTTTTGCCTCCTCACGGTGAATTGAGGTAATTCATGCTACTCTTGTTAGTGTATTTTGCCCCTCTTTTGGTGCCTAGGGATGTTCTTTTTTTTTTATTTAGATTTATATTCCACTTTTTGCACTTTTCTCAATGCTTCAAAGTGGATTACATTCAGGTGCTGTGGGTATTTCTCTATCCCCAGAGGGCTTACAATCTAAGTTTTTGTACCTGAGGCAATGGAGAGTAAAGTGACTTGCCCAAGGTCACAGGAGCAACAGCAGGACTCGAACCCTGGTCTCCTGGTTCATAGCCCATGGTTCGTGCTGTTTTGCCCCTCAAGGTGAATTGAGGTAAATCATGCTACTCTTGTTAGTGTATTTTGCCCCTCTTTTGGTGCCTTGGAGTATTTGTGCCACTTTTGTTGGTGCTCTGTGCCTCTCTTCTGTCTTCATGGTACCGTTGGCGCTGCTTTTCCTTTCTCACAGTGCCTTGGGATATTTAGGCCACAGCTGTCTGAGCCTGCAAGGTCCCCGCATGATAAGCCACTCACAAAAGCGTTTAGCATGTTTTGATCTGCAGAGTCCTTTGCTAAATAGATCTGTATTTCACTTATCACAACAGGAGATGCAATAAGACAGCTCTATGACAGGACAATTGCACTAAATAACTCTCCAGCTTATTTTTGCTTGTCTAACTTAAAAGTTCTTTGTCAGTTTTTCTGACAGTCACCTTTTCAAATCTTCTTCATACCATGCCCAACTTAAGATTCTGTTCTGCATAATTCTGTTCTTCCACTGTCCTTCATTCTCCCTGCTTGGCTTGCTTCATTCTCTTCCCTAGTATTCTGCAGGACCTCTGGTAAGGGGTCTATTTTTAAAGCATGTTAGTGCAAATGCAAGCATAAATGCACATTGAATAGGCCTAAAGGAAGTTAAATAGGCTCAGCAGGGTTAGATCAGTTTAAACACCTGTGTTAATTTACAAGCAAACATTTGTGATAATGAAGTAGTGAGATGCAAAGCCTGCAAGTTATCTCATTATCTATTTACCACCCAAAAAAAACGACATAGGTTTAACAATTAAACAACTAGTCCTGCACAGGTGTAGTTAAATATTTTGCAATTCTGCATGATTTAATTAGTACATGCCTCCAGCTAGGGATTTGCTTTCATTTGAAATGAAACAGAAAATGTAAACAAAAATTTCCTATTTCATTTTGAAAACAAAATGAAAGAAATCAGAATTACACCGAAATTGTCCAGAAACTCTTGGAGAGCTTCAAAATGCTTCGTTGCAACATGAGCATCAAGGTGCATTTTCTGCATAGCCTTCTTGCTGACTTCCCGAAAAACCTTGGTGCAGTCAGTGATGAGCAAGGTGAATGATTCCACCAAGATTTGAAGATCATGGAGGCATGGTACCAGGGTAGATGGGATATACATATGATGGCTGACTATTGTTGGAGCATCAGGCAAGATTGTCCACAGATTGAACACTGCCGGAAAAGCTATAAGTGTAAATTTTTACCTTAATATGTATGTTTGGTAGCAGAACTTTACTACTTGTACACAATTTGGTTTACAGTAACAATATATAGCCTTTGTATGAATAAAATAACTCTAAATAAACAGTATATTGAGGTAATTTTTTTCTTTTATTTCCTTTGTATGTACATTTTGTATGATTTTTGGGACAAAGGGAGGGTATCCTGTACCTTAAAAAATTGACGTGATAGAGAAAAACTGGGGTCATTTTTGGATTCAGATGTCAAAAGTTAGTCAAAAACAAGAGTCAGATCTAGCTCAACAAAAATTGTGTTCCCCAGTGTAATTTCTGATGCAAGTCAATGAATTGGGTTCATCTTTAGTGAAGGTTTCCTACCTACTACCCTATCATATAACCTTCAAGGAAGAAATATCGGACATGTTAAAATGACTTTGATTCTTCTCAGTAAAGTCTATATTTTTGTTTGGCACACAACATTTTGAGTGCAGGCTGTTATTGTTGATCCTTTTTGGGCTCTACAGATATATCCTGTCCCTCTTTCACAGAATCTGTGTTTCCCCCACCCTGCACTGAGTGAGTTAGTGCTCAGCAGGGCTGGGACATGTGGCCCCCTTCCTAAGGGGAAATGATTGCTACATAATATATGGAAGCTTTACAAAATAAGAAGTTTAGCCCACTTTTGTGCACAAGAAAAAAAACAAAACACTTAGCTGAAACACATTCACTAACACAAAGCATTGACCTCCAACACATAAGATTAATATCAGGCTTGGTTTCATATCAACTAGTGCTGACTACAGCTGTTTGTTTGTTGAGATCCATGCTAAATTAGAGAAAGGTTTAATGTGTTAATCTAAACCCATTTCCAAGTTCCAGATTTCATTTATAGTTATAGCATGCTGAATCAATTATAAGATACACTGAACTATCAATAATTTAACATAATGAGCTACAATTCCATCTACTCATAATTCTTGTTTATGCAAAAACAAGCAAATTTACTGATGAAAGGATTACACTTTCCATCCGCTCACGCAGAGCACAGGAAATAAAAAGAAGTACTTCAGAAATTATGTATCCTATCAAATAATTCCTTTTTTTACATTGTTCTCTTTTAAGGCTTTCTGAGTCAAAACATAAAAGCAGGAGTACAACTGACGATAGCCTCTTTGCTGGTTTTAACCATTTTCTATAATAAATGAAACTCCCTACGGGGATGATGTACTGAACTGCATATTACAAAAGCGTGAAAGTGTGGGTGTTTTGCACAAACTTTTTCACACAAAAAAAACAAAAAACTTGAGATAAAATTTTGCAAATGTTTGCTTCGCAGTACTCAGCTTTTGCATGTGATCCACTATGTATGCAAGTTTACTCAAATTGCCCAGTAATAAGCTACTATGAAACAAAATTGTGCAAAAACCATGAGCATGTTTTGCAAAACAAACTAAAGGAAATCCTGAGACGTAAGACACAATTGGTGTCTTAAGTTGAAATATAAGTCAAAATTGTTGCGCTTGGAGGTGGACCCTTGTCCTGGAGCAGTGGAGAACGGCTCCCTGGTAGGGACCAGGAAGCACCTGCCCCCAGGGGGCGGAGCAAAGGAGGAGACAGAGGCTAGGATGAGCTTCACCACTGGAAGACCACGGTCCCCCCAGGTGGAGCCCGTAGGGACCCAGGCCGCTTGGACTTAGGTGGGCCTCGCAGGGTCTCCCGGAGAGGTAGTAGAGAGGCGTGCCCACGAGCAGCAAGGGAGTGCAGTCGGACTCTAGGCTGTAGGTCTGGAGGAACAAGGAAGGCCAGTACAGCGTAGGCAATGACAAGCAAGGGACAAAGCCAGAAATGGCAGCCGAGTTCAGAATCCGAGGATCAGTCCGAGGAGTAGTCAATGAAGCAGGGGTCAGGTTCCAGAGGTCAGACGAGGTCACAAGGCAGGCAAAGGTCAAGATCCAGGCAGTGAGGAGAATGGTCAAGGAACAGGCAGAGGTCAGTACCAGAGAGACAGTCCGGAGGTACTACCTGGGGAGACAGGACAGACAGACCCTGGAACAGAAGGACGCTGGAACAGAAGGACGCTGGACAAGGCTGGAACAGTAAGAAGCTGGAACAAGGTGGAATAAGACTGGAACAAGGCTGGAACAAGACTATGAACGCAGAGGCAAACTTGTACACTTACAGTGCCGACCCGATTGCCGAGGCAAGGAAGTGCAGGCAGGGACTTCCTTATATCGTTGGTTCAATCAGGGTGCGCCGCGGAGCTAGGACCTGCTCCTGGCCCTACAAGAAGCCGGGCGGACTGCGCGTGCACGCATAGGGGCGTAGACAATGCCACACGCCAAACTCCGGAGTGAGGCCTGGTGCACAGTGGAAGACCCGGTGACCGCATGGATCTCAACAAACAAACAGCTGTAGTCAGCACTAGTTGATATGAAACCAAGCCTGGAGGCCTGGAGGAGCTCATGGCTACCACTGGGGAGGCCGACCCGTGACCTGCAGAGGAGCTAACGAGGTGAGCAGGTCCATGCATGGGCCGGGCGCGAATGGGGCTCGCAACAGAAATCCTCTGTGAAAAGTAATCTTTCTTCGTTTCTACAATCTTTGCAAACCATTGCTTATTAGATTTGAAATAAGTATGAGTATAGAAACAATGCAAATGTTTATGTCCTATTGTGAAATTATTTGGGCAACCACCTGTATGGCAAGTTCTTTCAATTCCATTACCAATACAATAGTTGTTGTGTTGAAGAGCTGAAAGAAAAAGATCATCCTACAGACCAGACACCAAGGTTAACCTTCCCGGCTGTGTCACCTGACCATGTTCGGGGCCTTGCTAGTAAGTTGTATCTCTATCTTCCTCCCTGCTTATTGTGCTGGTCAAACTTGCACAATGGCCTGTATAGAACCAGGTAATGGTATATATAATGTTTACTCTCTTTCTGTCCCAGTTTACCAAGTAAAGAATCCTTGCATGCTGCCGCCGAAGAGTTACGAGTTATTTCTGCTTCACACTAAATGTTGTTCCCTTGAGGCCTGGGAGTCCCCACTGTATGCACCTGGTTGTAAACTTGAACCAGTAGATTGGGCCAGACTGGTACCAGAAAAGGAGAAAAATCCATTATGCTGGAGATCTATTCCTGGCCTACAGTTCATTAAAATACAAAAAAAAAAGCTGAGTGTAGCAAGCACAAACAGTCTGTACCTCTGCTGGAGGACAAAGTGGCCTGGACTCCAGCTGTTCCTTGTATAAACTTTATTATTTACAAGCAAACATAAGTAATAGAAGTTGCTTACCTCGGCAATACCTCTAAAAACGGAGCAGTACTTCATAGAATAGTAGGTCAGTGATTATTATTATCCGGAGCTGCCTTTTCCTCATTTTCAGGGCCCCTCTTCCTCCCCCTGGGGCTGAGCTCTTATTCTTGCTCTAATGGCCCTGCCCTTAGAGCTACCTGTTTGTCTGTGCTTTTTAAGGTGGATCGGGTTAGATGCCTGGTCCAGTGCTGGCTAAAAGCTGGGGATGCTCCTTTACTCTGAATTTAGAGTTTGTCCAATTAGCATTTAAGTTAGCCGGACAAACTCTGAGATGTGAAATTTCCTACTCCTCTCAACAGAAAATTTGTATCTGGGGCAAGTCATTACCCAACTGAAATTTAGCCAGATAAAAAGAGGCAGAGAAGGGGGTGTTTGAGGGACGTTGGTAAAGTTTATCCATCGAATGCCAAAAAATCAGCAGTAACAGGATAAACTGAGCTGGGCAAGTCCAGTTAGGGAAAATGCTGTCCGAAATACAGCTGGAGAGCGCTTGCCAAGTATTGTTACCTGAATACTTTGAGAGCCAGTATCCTGGATAAAGTTACCCGGATATCTTTACACAGCTGTATTTGTGCTTGCTGGATTATTAAGTAATTGACAAGTTCAAAGTCCCAGAGTAAAAATCCAAGCAGACAGTTCTTATGCTGCTTGAGCCCCTCCCCTTTATTACTCCTGAAAAAAAAAGGCCGCAGAATCTTCAGACTTCCCCCAAGAATATGAAAAGAATCCTCTCCTTGTACCAATTCCGAGGTGGAAGGCTCAGTCAGGAACAAATCCTCTTTTTTTCCCTCAGGGTTGGACCTTCCTGGGTTTGTGAACTCCTTGTTCTAGGACAGTCAGGCTAGTGATATGGGGAGGCCCCATTTGTTTAGAGCCTCTCCCTTTCAGGGCGCTGGGATGGCCATCCCCTTGCATGTATGAAAGAGAGCTTGGGGGCACCGCAGTTTGATTTTGAAAGTTAGAGGAGGCGCAGTGGCTTCGTACCTTGATTTGTATTTTGGGAGCCTACCTTGTGGCTCAGGCACTCCAGCCTGCTGCCCTTGGGAAAGGTCAGGAAGCTGCTCTCCCGGTCCGCTTACTGGCTGGTTTGGTTAGCCTTCTGGATTGTGTTGGGTGTTTTTCCACATGTAATTTGTAAAAAAAAAAAAAAGCCCGCTGAGATCCCTGGTTGTTGCTTGGTGGAGGATTACAGGGAAATCTCCCTCTTGGGGGGGGGGGGGGGCAGGATAGGGAAGACCTGCCCCATTGCACTCCCTATGGAGAACAGAGGAATAGTGATAACGCTGCAAGGAACCTCTGCTATTTTTGGACTCAGATTTGGGGGTTTTGGTTAGAAGCTCTGGGAGGAAGAGTTTTGCCACCCCCTTCCTTCCCTGAAGGAGCAGCATCGGTGAGCTGAATGCTCCTGGGCGAACTCCTTCCATCTAGGGATCCAGGAAGTGAGCAAGAATGAACTGGGAGAACTGTGAATAAGACTTTTTGAGGAGCTCCACTTGGCGTTGTCACCCTGGGGAAGAGGTATTGTGGGACTTTGTAAGACTGTTATACCAGTGGCTCTTGCCAGTTTGAAGGGTGTGGTTTTTTTTTCTGCCTAAACAAGACTAACCCTGCCCACCTGGGAACCTCATTCCTCCAAACCCTGGAGGGTGAGTCTGTCCCTTGCCCTTGTAGAAGCAGACCCTTGCACAGATAGCAGAAAGACTGAACAGTAGAGACCATCGGTGGTGAAAAGAACTGTCTGAACTGGGCCATTTATTTACCCAAGAACATCATCAGTAAAGTTGACCTTGGACTCGCCATCAGAAGCTCCTGCACTGTTATTAGCACATAGCAATACTGACATTGAAAGAGCGTTCTCCCTGATAAAAGAAAAATAAAACTGAATACAGAGCTGCTCTATCTTCTGAATCTACCTTGGGGTCTCTGATTAAATGCAAGGTAAGATTCAAAAGATAGAGCAGCTCTGTATTCAGTTTTATTTTTCTTTTATCAGGGAGAACTCTGTTTTAATGCTATCACTGCTATGTGGTAGCATTAAAAGATGCTTGACAACCTTCCATAACAGAGGGAAATGGCCAAACCCACAGAAAGCACATTTCCTTTAACAAATTTCAGACCAGAGCTTTTCAGGGGACAGGCTTTCAGTTTGGATTCCCTGCATTTCTGTGTCCTGCAATGATGAGGAATCACTGAACTCTTCCAGTGGCTGGTCTGCTTTTTCAGCAGCTATCACTGATGGGAAGGTTGCCATCATAGTTTCTAAGCACTTAAAGGTTATCTTCATTTTTTTTTGGACAGCGAGAATCTGAGCTTCTTCTTTCAAAACGGGATCATGGATTAGTATCTTCTTCTGAAAATAATAAGCAGCTACCACACAAATCTCTTCTCACCTCTGTGTAAAATGTGTTTACATCTCTAGTTGTCAGTGTAGCTGAATTAATGTACTGCTTGGTTATGAAACCAATGAGTAGGCTCTGGTTTTCCAAGTGATTGGAAGGATTCTCGATCTCAAACATTTCAGAAGCAGCAATAACGGTGGGGTTATTGCTGCAAGAATGGGATCGGCTGCACAAAGATAAGTAGCATGGAATGTACAAAGAATAAACACAACTCTGTCTTTGAAGTACAGAGATTCGTCCATCTTTCCTGCAACTGTGGGACTTCCCTTTTACCCTTGAGATAATGCATATGATCTGAGAGCCAGCAGCTAATCCAAACCCCTCCTTCCTTACTACCTTAACCGGGGATAGCAAACGAGTAACCATGCGTTTTAAACCTTTCTGTTTTCAATTTCACAAAAAAAAAATCCTTTGTCTGTGCCATCCTCTTTAAACTTTTGGAAAATTAATTAAAAAAGACAGACACAACATAGCCAGGATCCACCGACAAATAACGCTTTCTGGTGCACAAGTTAATCAAGTGACATAAGCGACCCTGTGCCCAATATTCAGACCTCAACGTTTATGTAAGTTAGCTTGCTAAGACTTATCCGATTACCTTACATGGGATATTCAGAAGCACAGCTATGCTGCTGAACATCCGTGAATGAATTGCCACTTAGCCGGATAAGTTATATCTGCTCTATGGCAGGTCTAACTTATCCAATTAACTTAACTGGATAAGTCCAAATATTGGTACTTTTCTAGCTAAGGAAAAGTACCAATTACGCCCATTAGGCCGGATTTTAAATACTCCTGGCGCGTAAAAAAATGGGGGTTACGCATGCGGCTAGGCCTTGCGCTAGCTGCGCGCATTTTAGAAGAGACCTGGCCATGCACGTAATCCCCGTTACGCACACAAGAGCCAGGCCTCTGTGAAGGAGCAGGCCTGGGGGGCGGAGCGGACTGGGAGGGAACGGGGGAAGGCCCCGATACGTTGTCGCATGAATGTTGCCAAAATCGACCCCCCCCCCCCCCCCTTGCACGTGCCGTCCCCAATTTTATATATAGAAATAACCTCTAATATTGAGAAAGACAAAGCAAAATAGCGAAAATATGTACTGATTTCTCACAGTGCAAGGACTTAAAGAATGCGATCACTGTGTCAGTTTACCGGCGACAGTAATCCCTGCATACACAGGAACATTTTCTCAAACGCAGCGCTGATTGCAAACACCTTATTGTATATCCATAGAATTGTTCGCAATTCACTAGCTTCCTGCACCCCTGAAGAAGGAAGAGATTCCAAAACCCTGCAGAGTCAGGCGATCTGACAGCGAGCAGCGATGAGAGCCTGAAAGGAAACCTATTGACAGGACGCTTAACTTCACAGCCCCGGCCGGGGAACACAATAGCGAACCTGAGAAGGACCACGACTTCAGACTCACAGTTCACCGCGGCATTCGACAACAATTTCCAAGTTAAGTACCTCACTGACTTTAACTTGACTAAGCTATTGCGAGTCTGATGAAACATTTCAAGCAACCTATGATGATAAACACTGCACACAGAAGCAATTCCAGCTCTGTTTAGGTTACCTGGTACATTATCCAGGAACCTAGTGCTATATGAAGGTTGCTAAACTGACACAGTGATCGCACTCGTTAAGTCCTTGCACGGTGAGAAATCAGTACATATGTCCCCAATTTTATAACATGTGCGCCCCAGCACGCGCATGTTATAAAATCGCGCTTCCATGTGTGTGCGCCGGGTAGCGCGCACATGGACGCGTGCGCGTATTCTTTTAAAATCTAGCCCATTGTGCACACCTGACTTATCTGGCTATCTGCTTAGCTGAATAAGTCACTTATCCAGCTAAGTGGCAACTGCTCACCATAGCCAGATTTTCAGTGGCTGCCACGTAGCCAAATGAGTCCCTATTCATCCTGCTAAGTAGCACTGAATATTGGCCTCCCAGTGCATACATAAGTCTGAGTTTAATCAGAAATCAGTTTCTTCAGACCATCTGATCCTTCTCATGTTCATACTAGCATTATCCATGGATAAGCCAACACAATTTTCCAAGATGATTCCTCTCTTCAAGAAGAATTCTTTCAGCAGATTAAATATCCATTTGCGGTAGAATTGTCATTGGGAACCAGCATCTCCAGCATGGCCAGTCTAATTTGTCCTGATGATGGATCAAAAAATCGAACTAATAAATGAGATAATTTATCTCCATATGGCTCATTGCTTCCATCAGGACACAATGTAAAAGCTTCTGTCTTTATAAGGTCAAGAGAAGCTCTGGTGCAGTGTAGTGCAAGAGAGTTGTTAATTACAGCTATAGTTTTGCGATATCCATACGTATATTGCTTGGGAAAGCTAGAATCACTGAACATCCTTTTAAACAATGGGCCTGTGTGATCTGCTGCTGCTAATGACAGGCTGCGCTCAAACAGAAACCCAATAAAAATTGCCTCTGCTTAAATTGTTTTCTGAGAAAAATCACTTTTCAAATTTGCAAAATGTAATCGGGTATGTGCCATATCCTCCAGCACAGTCACTCTCTGCTTATGTGATGCACTTTTTGTGTGACCTTTACAGTCACAAAGACCCTTGTGCCTAATGGAAAGATCTGTGCAGCAAATTGAACACAATATAAAGTCACTTCCCTTGCGTGATTTTTTGAGAAAAGGATATTCAGCAGAATAGTTATCCTTGTGGGAACAGCTGTAGTTCTTTTTGACATCTTGTCTGGATTGTAATCAATCAGGTCACTCAAAGCATGAACTGCAAGTTCCACAGAATTCCTCGCTGGAATAGTTTTGCTGTAAAAAATCAGAGGGCTCTGTATTGGACAGTGCGAGAAAACTAACCACTGCTCTACAAAATCCTGTTCTAACCAGGCCCTGGAAATGGACAGTGCATGCAATTCAGACATGGTTGCATGGATTTGCCATCTCCTGTCCTTCCTCCTATCACCACAGACGCCTTCTCTTATCCCTCCCGCTGCAAACCTTCTCTCGTCTCTTCATCCCCCTCTCACCACAGACCTTCTCTCTCCTCTCCTTCCTCTTACTACAGTTCCTCTCTTCTCCCTGCCACTGCAGACTTTGTCCTTGTTTCTCCCTCCCACTGCAGACAGTCTCTCTTTTTCTTCTTCCTCCTACCACTGCAGACAATCTTTCCTTCCTTCTCCATTACAGATCCTTGTCCTCCTCTCTTCCTCCCACATGACATTCTCTCTTGTTTTCTTCCTCCTGCCACAGAAGACCATCTGTCCTTCCTCCACCATCACAGATCTTTGTTTTTTCTCTCTTTTTCCCCACTACCGACCTTCTCTTTTTTCTTTTTCATCTTGCCACTGCGGACAATCTCTCTTACCTTCACTGTTACAGACCTTGTCCTTCTCACTTCTCACTTCCTCCTACTGCAGACATTTTCTTTTCACTTCCTGCCCCTCTTATCACAAACCTTCTCCCTTCTCTTTGTTCCTTAATGCTTTCCCCTGCCACTGATGCAAACTTTGTCTTTTATTCCTTCTTCCTTCTGTCATTGCCGACCTTGCCATTCTCTTCTCCTGCAGTTCTCTCTTCTCATCCTTCTTGCTGCAAACATTCTCTCTAATTTAATTCTCAGTCCTCTTCATCTTCTTCCCTGATCCAAGCATCTCCAGTCTTGCTCCTTTCCCCCACTTCCCAATCCATGGATCCCCAGGCCTGTTTCTCTCCCCCCCCCCTTATTTGAACCATAATCCTCTCCCTCCCACCATGAGCTCTGCTCTTACTCCCTCCACCATGCTTGTTTCCTGGACCGATCTCATTCCTCTGCCTGTCTCCCCTCTATTCTGCCACCCATCTGCTGATACTGATGCCTCAATGTCAACAAGAAGCAAGGGTCTTTATTCAGCATACCTCCATCATCCATCATCTTCTTATCTACTGCTGCACTTTCACCTACCCTCACAGACTCCTAGGCAGCAAAGATCTTTATCCGCCCTCTCCAGTCGCACTCCACCCTCACCCCTAATTATCAAAAGTGTCTGACTCCTGCAGTCCTTTTCACTGGGGCTCTTCAGATGTTGGTGTTCAGGCACAGCACCACAGGCCCCTTGCAGCCCCTTGTCTTCATAGTTCACTCAGGCTGTACGAACATCATTTGAAGCTGTTGAGGGCAGAAGCACTGCGCATGTGCAGACACAGTGACTCCAGCACGGCCAACATGCATGCGGCTGAAGAGAGGTAGAGAAATCACAGCAACAGCCTGGAGATCTGTCTGACTGACTACAGAATAATGATGATAGCATCATGCATGTGCTTTCCATCTTCAGCCATGGCAGCTGTAGATTTTGGCATTGGATCTAGAGCCCTGGAATTTGGCTTCAAATTCAGAGTCTTCAGTCTAGATCTGGAGACTTCCCAGATATGCTGATGAGGGACCTGGTCTTTTTCTCCTCTCAGGTGGTACCTACTGGGCACTCATTTCTCCAAAAGATTTCTGCCCTGTTGGCACTGAGTAGGAATATGTAGAGGCAAAAACTCACAGTAAAAACTTTTTTAAATATATCCGAAGCAGAAAGCCTGTGAGGGAGTCAGTTGGACCGTTAGATGATCGAGGGGTTAAAGGGGCACTTAGAGAAGATAAGGCCATCATGGAAAGATTAAATGATTTCTTTGCTTCGGTGTTTACTGAAGAGGATGTTGGGGAGGTACCCATAATGGAGAAGGTTTACATGGGTAATGATTCAGATGGACTGAATCAAATCACAGTGAACCCAGAAGATGTGGTAAGCCTGATTGACAAACTGAAGAGAAGTAAATCACCTGGACCGGATGGTATACACCCCAGAGTTCTGAAGGAACTAAAAAATGAAATTTCAGACCTATTAGAAAAAATTTGTAACCGATCATTAAAATCATCCATTGTACCTGAAGACTGGAGGATAGCAAATGTAACCCCAATATTTAAAAAGGGCTCCAGGGGCGATCCGGGAAACTACAGACCGGTTAGCCTGACTTCAGTGCCAGGAAAAATAGTGGAAAGTGTTCTAAACATCAAAATCACAGAACATATGGCATATCTTCTCATTTCCCTTTCCATGAACAGGTAATACTTCCAAAAAGGCAATAGTTTTTGCAGTGTGTCTTATCATCTTGCCTAGCTTTTGGAAATCTTTTTGTACTTCATGGATACCATTTCTATTGAGGTCGTTGGACCCCAGATGGATGATAACACTGATACCAAAGTTCCTACTTTCATCTTCAATGACTTGGACTATCTGGTCTGAATTTCTACCAGCTGAAGATCCTGGAATGCATTTAACTATTGTGCCGCCATCAAAAAGTGCTCCCAAATTGGTTCCTGTGATGACTGAGTCTCCCAGCAGAAGCAGCTTTCTTTTATGACATTTTATTCTGTGGAAGGGCTTCTGGGTGCATTGGGTGACTTCACTTTCAGAGATCACTTCAATATCTATTGCTGAGGTTTCTTCATTCTCCAATGTAGAAAAAGCATTATGTAGGGGTAACATTGGGGAGACTGGGAGTCTTTTCAACATAGGCCTTATTGTGCTGGAGCCCACTGTTATCCAGTTGTTCCCGGGTTTTTGAATTCTGGATGTCTGATATCTGTGAGGGCGTGGGGGTTGATGCATGGGGTGCTGTAAAGTTGGGGAAGGTGGGTGTCAGTTTGTCACATATCTTGTTCTACCAGAGCTCACTGTAAACCATTTTTTCCTGGGTTTCTGTGGGAGATGGGTGTGAGATACGGAGTGGTTCAAGGAAGAAAAGTTTAATTGAGACCTAGACAATTCCTCCCTTAGATGAATGAGTTGCATTTTAATTGCAGACAGCAGAAGGCAAAAGGGACAACCTTTGATTCTACAAATGATAGGCCTTGGGACATAGGCTCCTCAATTGTTGCACTGAATGAAAGACATTTTATTAATTTATCACTGGTTCCTTAAATCATATAAATCAGATAAGGTAAAATTTAGGCTCTAGCAAAGAATTTTGCTTTTTAGGTATTTTAAGTAAAACTAAGAGTATTAGCGTTAGCTTGTAAAAATAACTAGGTAGAATTTGAAAACCTATTTTACAATCACTGTGACAGTTTAAGATTTATCTGAGCAGTAAGGAACTACTATATAATGGCAGAAGAAGTATTTAAACTAATTAACTAGGAATGTAGGGAAGACTATATAAGAAAGTAAATTCAGGAGTGGGTGGGTAGAAGTGTAGGGAGTGAGGGAATTAAACAGTTGAGTTTACTAAACAGAAAATGCAACACTGATGTATAACCTGTTCACTGATCAGCCAGGTAAGATATGTGCCTGGAGATACTCGCTCAATCTAACTGATGCTGTGCAGGAGCTTCAAAATAGTTTCAAATCACTCCTAAATCTCTAGGAGAAACTATTACTCTCAGTTCCCCACTTAAATATCCAGCTTGGAAATTAGAATAATATCTAGCAATAATTATTCCACCTAGAATGCAAATGTAAGAATTTCAGTAACCCCAAACCAAAAGAACAGCAGAAAACAGAATTTGGGGTTTTTTTTCCCCTTATAGCTCACAGCCACACACCAGGCAGTTAGTAAGAGAGCAGAATTCTACTATTTCTACTGAAAACTCTACTAATTAGCCACACACGAGACAGATTTAGAAGAGAGAAAAGAATTCCTGGGGCAGGCGGGAGGCAGTCTGGGGATCAGCAATGGACCTGTCCTAAAGATAGCTGGATAAACTTATCTGGCGATCTAAGATATTCTAAGATATATTCAGCAGCACCTCTGAATGTACCCTGCTGTTAGCCAGATGAAGTTATCCAGTTAACGAGCCAAGCCGCAGAGTGACTGAAAATAGACCCTGTACTATTTAAAACCTGGACCAGAAAATTGACTTGTAGGTTTTTTGCACTTTTATTTTTTTTTTTTTTTGCTTGCCCTTTAAATTTGGTCCTGAGATGCTTCAGCAGCTGTGCAATTTGAAGAGCTTTCACTGATTCAGCACAGATGCCAGTGCAGATTGTGGAGGAGGTTTAAATCATTAGATTATCATATTCTCAATGGGGTTGGCTGACAGGATGTTAATAGAAACCGCCTGGTTGGGAAAATACACTCAGTCCCTGTCTTTGTTGAATGATGGGGCAATGGGGTTTTTGATGGTATTGGATGGGTGGGGGGGGGGCTGCTGCCTTTGTGGGGATGCTCATGAGGAAGGGCTTCCTATTGAATCCCTGCAATCACATCTTTCTACTACAGCTATAAAGGAAAACGGTTAAACCTACAAGAGCAATGGCTCTCCTAGCGTTTGATAAGAGAGACTGAGATGCAAATACATTTAGAACAACGTTATTCTTCTCCAGGTAGGTAGGAAGACTGGACAGTATGTTTGTGCCTGTCTCGAGAAACAAAGGTAATAATGAGCACAGAATCTGCAGATCAGAGGATGGCACTCAGGTAAAAGAAATCAGTTCTAATAAGATAACAGGTAAGTTAATTGATTACCCCCATTTTTTATTTTAATAGTTTTCCAATAATCGACAACTCTTCTTTTTTTGTTCCCACAGGTTTACCTATTACTCCTGGAAAAACATCTCTTGTTAAAGGTAAGTTCTTTCCTTCTTGTTACTCTAGTTACCACAGGATATAGTGACAGACGATAATGTCCTTTCTTTCTTTTCCATGTACTCAGATATCAAACAACTGCATCAGATAGGTTTTTTTGTTTCTCCAAAAAACAATATTCTAGGCCAAATATATATCTTCTCAAGAACACAGTTCTTTTCCTGAAATCTTGGTTGATGTTATGTCTTTCAGAATCCTTTGGAGTTTACAAAGTCAGGTAAAAGTACTTTAACTAATTGTCAGAAGATATCAGACTATAATCAGGCCAGTTTGGTCAGAGCTTATCTGAAACGAGCTAAAAATCCTGATCGAAATTTGATATTTTTGTGTGGAATACTTGAGCTCATGATTTTTCCCTGTTATTTTGTTGCAAACTGTCGTATGCTCTCTGGCATGGAAGCCCCTATTTGTGTGTATCACTTTTCCAGGAAAATCTATTAGAGATGTGAATCGGAACCAGAATCGGATCCGATATCAGTTCCGATTCACATCTCTATAGATGTGAATCGGAACCAGAATCGGATCCGATATCAGTTCCGATTCACATCTCTAAAATCTATGCCTATACTTTCAAAACTTCAAAAGGACATGTGTACGTGACAACCTTCCCCAGCCCTGCCCCCAGGGGTGCCTCCTCCACTTGCATGCAAACATATGTGGTGGTCACTGCACATGTAATTGGGCATATAAACAGAGGTATGCAATTTTTGATGACCACATTTCTGCACATAACGCACTGTTTTTATGCATAGAAATGACTTTGAAAACTGCCCTCTATGTTATTTTTATTCTAAACCACGTTTCTGCCACTAATTACACATGCAATTGTAAAACAGAATGTTAACTGTAACAATCCTATAATGAATTATATTTTAAATTATGCAAAATTCCTATGCGCACAAATAGATCCAGATTAAGTTTCACTCTTGCTCACCCTGAGTGATAGAGTGTAATTTCTTTTGCCCAATAGAGATTCTCCAATCAAAGAAAAGCCTTATAACTAAGTTCTACAGCATTTTCTATATTTATATGTGAGACCCCATTGGGAATCTTACTAAGGAATATGCCCCGTAGACAGATCATACTGTGCAGTGTAGGTCAGAGGAATGTACCATTGGTCTATTGTCACCATTGGAGGTTGCTGCAGTGGTCTAATCCTGTTTTCATGTTAGTGAGTGACACACAGTGGAGTTTGAGACTGAGAGAATAGGGATTTTTTAAAAAGTTATCCTCCTCTGTATTAGATCTGCAAGCTAAATACTTTGGTGTTTGATCCTTCTTATTCTTCTAGATAATAGCTTCTAGCACATGGCTTAGGAGTTGGTGAGCTAATTTTTTTATTTATTTTTTTATTTATTTTTTTGCATTTTTATTTTGGAAGGAATTTTGTTCCAGCACCCTTCCTAAAGAGAGAGGAAGGAGGTTGCTCCATTTCTGGATGAAAGTTTTAATTTCTCTAGGTTCGTTTCACTTATGGAAAGAAGCCTTGTGGTATTTCATGAATAAAGCCATTTTTTTTGTGGCTGGAGGTTGCCCTTGTAGCTTACCATCTTGGAAAAGGATCTCAGAGTCCTTGTGAACAATACCTTGAAATCTTCAGCTCAGTGTGCAGCTGCAGTCAAAAAGATGAATAGAATGTTAAAAATTATTAGGAAAGGAATAGAGAACAAAAATGAGAATACCATAATATCTTTGTATGTATCCATGACACGACCACACTTTGAATATTGTGTGCAGTTCTGGTTCTCCCATCTCAAAAATACATAGCAGACATAGAATAGGTATAGAGAAAGGTGACAAAAATGAAAAGGTGGATGGGAAAGCTCCCTTATGGAGAAAGGTTAAACAGATTATGGTTCCTTAGCTTGGAAAAGAGTTAACTGAGAAGGGATATGATTGAAATTTATAAAATCATGAGTGGGGTAGAATGAATAAATAGAGAATAGTTATTTACTCTTTCAAACAACACTAGGATTAGGAGACACTGCATAAAACTAGCAACTGGAAGATTTACAACAAATAGTAGGAAGGATTTTTTCATTTAGCACATATTCAAACTAAGAAATCTGTTGCCAGAGGATGAGGTCAAGGCAAGTAACATAGTGACGTTCAAAAGAGTCCATAAACAGCTATTATCCAGTTTAATACCCTTTGCTCATCCTTTGATTTATAGGCAGGAGACACTTTCACATTAAAAATCAGTCTTTTATCTAAAACACAGGATTGCCCATGGCCTTATCGAGAATTTAATTATCCTGTTGCAGATCACTACCAGATTAATAGTGAATATATCAATAAATTTAAAGGACTCTTATTTACACATCCAAACTTCCTTAGCAACCTAAACTTAACTAAGAACTCAACAAAATTAAGATGAAGGCAGAAATCCAGCAGCAAGAAGGGGGCCTTCCAGTCTTCTGCTTCAAATATCATATGAGTGATTTTTTAACCTGCCAATGAGAGGTTGTAAATGTGCGCCCAGTGCAAAGAGCTCCTGGCTCTCAGAGAACAAGTCCAATCTCTGGAGGCTAGAGTGTCAGACCTGGAGGAGCTGAAGCAGAGAGGTTTCTGGATGAGACCTTTAGGGACATAGTAGCCAAGTCCCAACTCCAGTCTGACAGCCCTGATGCTGCCTTGGAGGAGAAGTTCTTCTGATCGGAGAGCATCAACTTGGTGCAGCAGGAAGTGATCCTGTAGCAAGGACCTGTTCTCCATGTGATGCATTGTCCTCTCACACTGAGGATGTATCTCCCAGGGCTACTGCCCAGGAGAGAAAGATTAGGTCAACCATCATAATTGGTGATTCAATTATGAGGAATGTTAAATAACTGGGTGGCTGGTGGGAGCGAGGATCACCTGGTAACATGTCTGCCTGGTGCGAAGGTGGCAGACCTCATGTTTCACCTAGATAAGATTTTAGACAGTGTTGGGAAGGAGACGGCTGTCATAGTAAATGTAGTCACCAACAGCATAGGAAAATGAGGAAGGGATATTCTTGAAGCCAAATTTAGGCTCCTAGGTAGAAAGCTGAAATCCAGAACCTCCAGGGTAGCATTCTTTGAAATGCTCACTGTTCCATGCATAAGTCCCCAGAGACAGGCAGATCTCCGAAGTCTCAATGTGTGGATGAGACAATGGTGCAGGGAAGAGGGATTCAATTTTGTAAGGAACTGAGGAACCTTTTGGAGAAGGGGACGTTTTTTCCTAAGGGATCAGCTCCACCTTAACTGTGGTGGAACCAGGCTGCTGGTGCTAACCTTTAAAAAGGAGATAGAGCAGCTTTTAAACTAGAACAAAGGGGAAAACCAACAGTCGCTCAGCAGTGCATGGTTCAGATGGAGGTAACTTCAAAGGATTCTAATGAAACAGGAGTGTTAGGACATCCCAACAGAGAGGTTTCAATAAAAGCAAAAGTAGTCCATGTGCCTATAAGTAAAGAGTAACCTGAGCTAAAAGATTCCAAATTATGCCTGTCAACTGAAAAGCAGGCTGTTAGTACAAATAAAAAACACACTTTGAAATGTCTGTAGGGCCAAACAGTGAGAAATGGGGATGTCTCTCATCTCTCCATCAGTGCTAACCCTTCAGGAGGCTCCTTTGTCTTGGGCATTACCATGGGTTCCTCCGATCTGGTTGTTGTTTCAATCCCAATAATCTGTGGTGCCACATCAAGCCTTAATTCCACCATATTTCTCTGTACGTGCTCTCTCATTCCTTCACCATGCACACACTGTGCCAGAACGCACACCTCCGCCACGTTTATATATGCCACTGCTGCCACTCTACTCCGCCGGGTCTGCTCCTGGATGATGCCGCACATCAATCTGGTATCCATCCTAAAAGACGTTTCAAAGGTAGGCAAATTTGGCGGGTTGAATCCTTGGCGCAAAAATGGTGGTGGCCATCTTGAATTTCCCGATATTCATAACACTTCACCTGATTTGGCTGAAATCTTCAGAGTGCCTTCTCCAGGTAGGGGACCCATCTTTAGGCACCCTAAAAGCAGCCAAACTGTACAGGGCCCATATTTGGCACCATGTTTGTTTAGCTCCTACCCCTGTTCTGGTGCAGGGACGCACTGAGTGGCGAAAAACATTCTTCAAGGCCCTTAAGGGTTTATTTCTCTTGAGTAGCTTTCCTGCTCACCAGTTCAATTACAAAGAATCACTTCATTCACAGCCAGCTGTTCAAAATAAAATCTTTACTCAAATAAACCAGTGGCAAAAAAATACAAAGTCCAAAATAGTGCACCAATACTGCAACAGAATCTTCATTACAAAAATCATAGCCTCTTTCCAAGTCTCCCTCAAACAAGTCAGCTCTTTGAATTAGTACTTTCTTCCTCCCTAGGCTCTCCCAGTACCTGTTTGGTAGCTGTAATCCTTTTTCCAAACTCCTTTATTTATTTATTTATTTATTTATTATTTTTGTTATACCGAGTTTCGTGACTAGCATCACATCAACCCGGTTTACAATTAACAATGTGTGTAAGGCAGAGAGTAACAATGTAAACAATATTCCCAATTCAAACTTCAAATACAGTAAAACAATAATAAGGATGTGAGAAAGTTACAATAAAACAGGGAAAATTAACTAGGATCTGGAAAGGGGGAGAAATAGAACAAAGAAATATTTACATATCAGCCAAATGCTCCTTTGTTTTTTTTTCTTTCAGCTTGAGAGTCTTAGATTGATGAAAGTTAATCTAAGATCCTTGGTGAACTTTTCCTAAGCAAGATGCTTTCCCCTTTTTACACCTCCCAATACACTGGTCCACCAAACTCCCCTCTGTCCTCTAGAACCTCCAGGCACTTCCACCCTAGAGTTCTTCTCCTTTGATTCACACTTCTCAGTGTAAGACAGCCCTAAGGAGCCCCTCTGAGGGAGATGAAACAGACCACATGCAGGATTCTAGAGTTCACAATCCTTTCCTTACTCTCTCTCAATTCACTGCTTCATGTGGAAGTAGGGATTTTTATAACATTAGTTTGCATCTCCCAGTAGAGGAGTGATGTTCCTCCTCAACACACTGAATCTCTTCTGAGATTACCAACAGGCCAAGTCTGGTGAGACCTCTGTCATTCTGAGGTTATGAAGCCACATCTTGCATGCTTTTAAGGGACAGGGACATTTATATTTATTTATTTAAAATTAGATACCACAGATCTGAATTTCTGTGCAGTTTCCACATGAACAATCATAAAATCATAAATAGTCAAAAACATAAACCATATAATTGAAAACAAAACATAACAATAAAACAAAATAAAACAAATCATAAAACCACTAACATGCCCTGTACCATTTTACTCCTGATATATTATTAGCTGCCAATGCTCTTCAGCTATAATCCTGGTAAGCCTTTTCGAAAAGAAAACCTTTTACCATCTTTTGGAACTTCCTTCAATGGGTGAGATAAGGAGTTCCACAACTCTGGGCTTTGAATGTAAAATAATTGCTCCTGAGATGCATCCAAATTCACTTGTCGAAAAGATGGGACTTCCAACAAATATTGGGGTCGATTTTAAAACCTGCACGCGAGCGTGCAAATGGGCGCACCAATTATATAACATGCGTGCGTCGCCGTGCGCATGTTATAAAATACGATTCCAATGCATACATATGCGGACAATTTTAATATCGGCGCGCACATGTGTGGGTGGGTAGCGTCACACGTGTGCAGTGAGGGGGAATTTTACAAAAATTCTCACAGCAAAGAAAATAGGGTTTTCCCAGTTCCCTTCCCACCTTCCTTCTCTGCCTTCTGTTTCCTCTCTCCTCCCCGACCCCTAACCCCTACCTAGCTAGCGTAAATTTTTTTGTTTTCTTACTTACTGCTCCTTCGGAGCAGAAGCAACTTCTGCGCACTGGCCTGTTGCCGGTGTGTGCTTTCCCGGGACAGCGTCTGATGGCACTGTCCCAGCTGGCCCCTGTCCTGCTCTGCCCCTCCCCTCCCCACCCACACCCTGCCCCCTGCCCTACCCCTTTTCAATGGCCCGGCATGTCTGCACGTACCAGGAGCTATGCGTGTGGCCGGGCTGTTTCTAAAATGTGCTCAGCACATACATGGCCCGGCCACACACACATCTCCCGGATTTTACATGCACCGGGCTTCGAAAATTTGGGCATTTGTGTGGCAGTTCTCAAATATCTTGCAGGCTGATAAAGTTTTAGAGAAGCATTAAAGCTTGCAGGTAATAACCCATCGATATCCTTGAACACCAACATTAAAAGTTTACATTTGAATCTCCAGCTAATTGGCAGCCAATGATATTTCATCAATATGAGTGAAATGTGTTCTTGACTGATGTTCCAGCCACAATTCTAGCAGTAGAATTTTCTCACATTGCAAAGCCTTTATACAAGGCTGTGGGAGTCCTAAATACAAAGAATTGCAGGTCCTCACATCCACCAGTCACCCAGCTATCTACATTTCTAATGTAGATAGCTTGGAAAGTTTCTATGTTGCTTTCCCCTCCTTGGCAGTGGGTGAAGGCTCACAAATTCCCTTCCTTTGGGTCTGCAGATGCTCTAAACTCTCCAGAAATCTTAGGGCTCTACCTATCCCATTACAGGAACAGTCCATGATGATACACATATTAAGTGCTTATCCATATGGAATATAACTTTAGGCTCCTTTCTCCAAAACATGTCCTTGCAAATGGACACATTTACTACTAGGAATCAAACAGTCCCTTCATATAGTTAGATTTATATAAAGTAAAAAGGCTAAAAGTATATGAAGTGATTCTGAAAGGTGATTGATTCTGTTGTATTGCACTGGAAACAATGCCTTATTTAGCTAGGCCCTTTTTTTAAAGTGCAGAGGGCTATTTCTAATATTCAGTAGCAAAAGAAAAAGAATACAGTAAGGTCATTGCTACATACCTACAGTACCTGAATGTAATCCACTTTGAAAAGCTGAAAAAAGTGCAAAAAGCGGAATATAAATCTAAATAAATAAATAAATATCTGTATTATTTACACAGGTCAAAAAATCAGTGTAGCTATATAAAACTGAGTAATAGAGAACATGCAAACAGAGGAGTTTGCCATAAAGAAAAACTCGCAAAGAAACTGTGGCACTCATTCTAATACAAGGCAAATTATCAATCAAACAAGTGAAGGCAGATTAGTTTAAAAAAACACACAAATTTTGCTGCAGAATATTCATAATGACAGATGCACAAATCTAAAGAAATGTAACTCCAAAGTGCTTTCAGGGAACCATCTGCATTTTCTGTTCCTTTTGTTGAAATACAGGCTCTGGCGTCTTACCGCATGCTGCAATAATTCAGCATGTGATGCACTTCGCTGTAATACGCATGACCCTCTGCAAGCAGTCAACTTCCTTTCCAGGATCTAAATGTCACCAACCCTTGCACACATGATAGCTCCACATCCAGGTGTATCTCTGCAATCTGTATTCAAGACAATTCTTCTTACATCCAGTCATTCATCCTGCTTTCATCAGTATTCATATCCAGTACTGTTTACAAATGCACCTGTGTATAAAGCTGAAATTGAAAGAGAAGTAATAGCATAAAGTGTTTCAGAAAAAAAAAACCCAAGAAATCTTGAAAAAAGAACCCATCAAAGTCAAGGATGCCAACAGACCTGCTTGCTATATCCAATTCCTGTGGATGTCTTGTAAACAGTATTCAAAATCAGCTCATAAGGTAGAGAAATGATCAGCAGTCCTGATCACAGGTTTGTGGAATTTTTTTTTGCTTGAGGTATCTGTAATCCATCTCACCAACGATTTGCAAGCACTCTGACTACTGCTGCATTTGGTATTACATCCTATTTTCCCATCAATCAATCATTATAATGTAATACAGGAAAATGCATTGGATACAATAGATGCTACAGCAAAGATATCCTATAATATTTTAAGACAGCCTACGATGGTAGGAAAAATAATGGCCCACCACATTGGTCCAAATGCTGTGGGAAGGTAGAACTGGTAAATAGTTAAGAACATAAGAACATAAGAAATTGCCTTGCTGGGATGCCCAGCATCCTGTTTCCAACAGAGGCCAAACCAGGCCACAAGAACCTGGCAATTACCCAAACACTAAGAAGATCCCATGCTACTGATGCAATTAATAGCAGTGGCTATTCCCTAAGTAAACTTGATTAATAGTCGTTAATGGACTTCTCCTCCAAGAACTTATCCAAACCTTTTTTGAACCCAGCTACACTAACTGCACTAACCACATCCTCTGGCAACAAATTCCAGAGCTTTATTGTGCATTGAGTGAAAAAGAATTTTCTCCAATTAATCTTAAATGTGCTACTTGCTAACTTCATGGAATGCCCCCTAGTCCTTCTATTATTCAAAAGTGTAAATAACTGAGTCACATCTACTCGTTCAAGACCTCTCATGATCTTAAAGACCTCTATCATATCCCCCATCAGCCGTCTCTTCTCCAAGCTGAACATCCCTAACCTCTTCAGCCTTTCCTCATAGGGGAGCTGTTCCATCCCCTTTATCACTTTGGTTGCCCTTCTCTTGACCTTCTCCATCGCAACTATATCTTTTTTGAGATGCGGCGACCAGAATTGTACACAATATTCAAGGTGCACTCTTACCATGGAGCGATATAGAGGCATTATAACATTTTCCGTTCTATTAATCATTCCCTTCCTAATAATTCCTAACATTGTGTTTGCTTTTTTGACTGCTGCAGCACACTGAGCCGACAATTTTAAAGTATTATCCTCTATGATGCCTAGATATTTTTCCTGGGTGGTAGCTCCTAATCTGGAACCTAACATCGTGTAACTACAGCAAGGGTTATTTTTACCTATATGCAACACATTGCACTTGTCCACATTAAATTTCATCTGCCATTTGGATGTCCAATCTTCCAGACTTGCAAGGTCCTCCTGTATGTATCACAGTCTGCTTGTGATTTAACAACTCTGAATAATTTTGTATCATCTGCAAATTTGATAACCTCACACGTCGTATTCCTTTCCAGATCATTTATATATATATATTAAAAAGCACAGGTCCAAGTACAGATCCCTGAGGCACTCCACTGTTTACCCTTTTCCACTGAGAAAATTGACCATTTAATCCTACTCTCTGTTTCCTGTCTTTTAACCAGTTTGTAATCCACGAAAGGACATCGCATCCTATCCCATGACTTTTTAGTTTTCGTAGAAGCCTCTCATGAGGGACTTTGTCAAACACCTTCTGAAAATCCAAATACACTACATCTACCGGTTCACCTTTATCCACATGTTTATTAATCCCTTCAAAAAAATGAAGCAGATTTGTTAGGCAAGACTTCCGTTGGGTAAATCCATGTTGACTGTGTTCCATTAAATCATGTCTTTCTATATGCTCTACGATATTGATCTTGAAAATAGTTTCCACTATTTTTCCCGGCACTGAAGTCAGGCTCACTGGTCTAAGATTACCTGGATCACCCCTGGAGCCTTTTTTAAATATTGGGGTTACATTGGCTACCCTCCAGTCTTCAGGTACAATGGATGATTTTAATGATAGGTTACAAATTTTAATTAATAGATCAGAAATTTCATTTTTTAGTTCCTTCAGTACCCTAGGATGCATACTATCCGGGTCAGGTGATTTGTTACTCTTTAGTTTGTCAATCTGGCCTACTACATCTTCCAGGTTCACAATGATTTCGTTCAGTTTGTCTGACTCATCACCGCTGAAAACCATCTCCAGAACTGGTATCTCCCCAACATCCTCATTAGTAAACACGGAAGCAAAGAATTCATTTAGTCTTTCTGCAATGGCCTTATCTTCCCTAAGAGCCCCTTTCACCCCTCGGTCATCTAATGGTCCAACCGACTCCCTCACAGGTTTCTTGCTTTGGATATATTTAAAAAAAGGTTTTTGTTATGAGTTTTTGCTTCTATGGCCAACTTCATTTCAAATTCTCTCTTCGCCTGTCTTATCAATGTTTTACACTTGAAAATGCTTATGTTGTATCCTATTTTCTTCAGATGGATCTTTCTTCCAATTTTTGAAGGATTTTTTTTGGCTAAAATAGCCATGACGGTAATCGTTTTGCCTTCCTTCCAATGGACTGTGCCTCTAGGATTGTATTTTTAAACAATGTCCAAGCCTATTGAACACTATTAACCTTTGCAGCTGCACCTTTCAGTTTTTTTCTAACTATTTTCCTCATTTTATCAAAGTTTCCCTTTTGAAAGTTTAGTGTTAGAGCTGCAGATTTACTTATTGTCCCCCTTCCAGTTATTAGTTTAAATTTGATCATGTTATGATCACTGTTGCCAAGTGGCTCCACCACCATTACCTCTCTCACCAAATCCTTCATTCCACTAAGAATTAAATCTAAAATAGCTCCCTCTCTTGTTGGTTCCTGAACCAATTGCTCCATGAAGCAATCATTTATTACATCTAGGACTTTATGTCTCTAGCAAGTCCTGATGTTACATTTACCCAGTCAATATTAGGGTAATTGAAATCTCCCATTATTATTGCACTGCCAAATTGGTTTGCTTTCCTGATTTCTCTTAGCATTTCATCATCTGTCTGACCATTTTGTCCAGGTGGATGGTAGTATACTCCTATCACTATACTCTTACACAACACACATGGGATTTCTACCCTTATAGATTCTACTGAGCATTTAGTCTCTTGTATGATCTTTATCTTGTTGGACTCTATACCCTCCTGGACATAAAGTTGGGAGCCTTGCCTCCCAACATTCCGAAAAAGACTTAAAATGTGGCTATTTAAACAAACATTTCCAGACCCCTCCTAAGTCTCACTTCATCAACTCAAAGAATGTAGCCACACTACTTCTGTAAATAATTATTTATGATGTTAATTTACTACTGTTTTTCTCTCGTCTCCCAGTTCCATCACCCTTGTTCATTGTCTTCTCCCAGTTCCATCACCCTTGTTCATTGTAACTGCAATTCTTTTGCACTAGTTCCAGTTTTAATGTAATTTGCACACCTTGTTCAAATGTAAACCGGCATGATGTGATCTTATCATGAATGCCAGTATATAAAACACCTAAATAAATAAATAAAATAAATAACAATAAAAACATAAAGTACCACACCCCCACCAAGTTGATCCTCCCTATCATTGCGATATAATTTGTACCCTGATATAGCACTGTCCCAATGGTTATCCTCCTTCCACCAAGTCTCTGTGATGCCAGTTATGTCAATCTTATCATTTGCTGCTATACACTCTAACTCTCCCATCTTACGTCTTAGACTTCTAGCATTGGCCTACAGACATTTCAAAGTGTATTTTTTGTTTGTTTTAACAACCTGCTTTTCAGTTGTTTGGGATAATTCGGAAATCATTAGCTTTGGTAATTTTTTACATATAGGCATATGAACTATGTTTGCATTTAATGGAACCTCTCTGTTGGGATGCCCTAACTCTCCTGTTTCATTAGTATCCTTCAAGGATACATTTCTCTGAACCATGCACTGCTGCGTGACTGTCGGCTTTCCCCCTTGTTCTAGTTTAAAAGCTGCTCTATCTCCTTTTTGAAAGTTAATGCCAGCAGCTTGGCTCCACTCTGGTTAAGGTGGAGCCCATCCTTTCAGAAAAGTCTCCCCTTCCCCAAAAGTTTTCCCAGTTCCTTACAAAGCTGAATCCCTCTTCCCTGCACCATTGTCTCATCCACACATTGAAACTCTGGAGCTCTGCCTGCCTCTGGGGACCTGCGCGTGGAACAGGAAGCATTTCAGAGAATGCCACCCTGGAGGTTCTGGATTTCAGCTTCCTACCTAAAATCCTAAATTTGGCTTCCAGAACCTCTCTTCCACATTTTCCTATGTCGTTGGTACCCACAAGTACCACGACAGCCGGGTCCTCCCCAGCACTGTCTATAATCCTATCTAGGTGACGCGTGAGGTCCGCCACCTTTGCACCAGGCAGGCAAGTTATCAGGCGATCCTCACATCCACCAGCCACCCTGCTATCTACATTTCTAATAATCGAACCCCAACTATGATGGCCGGCCTAACCCTTGCCTCCTGAGCAGTAGCCCTGGGAGACTTGTCCTCAGTGCGAGAGGACAATACATCACCTGGAGAGCAGGTCCTTGCTACAGGATCACTTCCTGCTACACCAGGGTGATGTTCTCCTACTGGGAGACCTTTCTGATCCAAGGCAGCACTGGGGCTGCCAGACTGAATTTGGGACTTGGCTACTATGTCCCTGAAGATCTCATCAATGTACTTCTCTGTCTCCCTCAGCTCCTCCAAGTCTGCTTCTCTACTTAGTGAAGAAGATCTTCCATAGGACCTTAGGCCTGGGAAGTGAGGCAAGGACTATTTATTTATTTATTTATTTATTTAAAATTTTTATATACCGACGTTCATCAGGGATATCACATCAGTTTACAGTGTAACTGAAACGGGCGCCTGGGATGGCGATTTACATCGAACAGATATAACGAATTAACAGATATAACGAATTAACATATGAACAAATGAGGAGGGGAGATAAAGGCGGGAGATAAAGGCGGGAACTAATCAAACTAACTTTTGTCAGAACTTTTATAATGCCATGGGTTCCCACAACACTGCCTCCCCCCCCACACATGCACACAACACACACACAAGAACTCAGCCTCTGTGCTGGGCAGATGTTATGGTGGTCATGGCAGCAGCCTCACACAGAATTCAGCGCAACAAGACTGCAACAATTCCAGGCTGATGGAACATGCCACCTTTCTAGCAGGCCTCTGCAGACAGCTCAGTCTGCTGCTGAATTCAGGAATATCCCTGGGGAAAGCACTGCCTACTGACTTTGGTGTTCTTCCCTATCCATCATACTCATTTGTCACCTCCTTCCCCATCCCACAACACATTGCACAGGTTGAGAGAACTGAATTACCAAGAATCTGTGATACTGTCCAGTGAGTTTAAGGAGATCAAAATCATTTTTGGTAATGATGTTGTGTCACTAATAGCACATGCAAAAGCACAGGGTCCCAGCTTCCTTCTGCACATGCACTATAGAAGCAGACCTGGGACTGCCAATAGGCTCAGGCGCTCAGCTACTCCCACCACAGCCATTTCCATCATCCAGGCTTCTGCTGCTTCGAAATTTGACTAGAAGCAATCATCTCGGACATTTAGAGATGACGAGCCACATTACCACTGCTGGTGAGATATTGTGTGAAACTTGCATAAATATTGTCCTTTTGGCTATTGGTTCAGAAATGTTAAAATGTCCTATTTATAACTCCTATTTATAACACAAGCATAATATTTAATAATGTTATTAACACATTTCAAGAGAAAAAGTACAAGCATAATTAAAGGTCAGTGGCCATTTATTAAGGTGGAAAAATAACTATTTAATTTCCCTCTACTGTTTTTGTGGACAGAACTGTCCCTATAATCCTCTCAACAACTGCCAATGTGTGAGGAAAAGAAGGAAGACATACTTTATAAAGCATAATTAGCTACTCCCCAAACAGTCCCAACATCAAGAAAAAAATTTAGGGTATACGTTCTAGATCTTTAAATATGTCTCCATATACTTTACAACAAAGACCACTGACTAATTTATTAGCTACTCTCTGGACTGACGTCATCCTGTTTATATCCTTCTGAAGGTGCGGTCTCCAGAATTGTGCACAGTATTCCAAGTGAGGTCTCACCAGAGACGTATGCAGGGCAATGCCACCTCCTTTTTTCTGCTGATGATTCTTCTCCCTATGCACTCACACATCTTTCTGGCTTTTCTGGGTGTCATCTTCACCTTTTTGGGCACCTTGAGATAATCACTCTCTATGCTGTACTGCTCCCTGGGGTTTTTGCAGCCCAAATGCATTAAACTGCATGTTTTAGCATGAAATCTTAACTGGCAGACTCTAGACCATTCCTTAGGTTTTGCCAGATCCTCCCTCATGTTTTTACACCTTCCTGAGTGTATCTACCCTGTTTCAGATTTTGGCATCATCTGCAAAAAGACAAATCTTTCCTTCTGCAATATCATTGAGGAAAATGTTGAAAAGAACGGGTCCAAAGGCAAATTCCTGTAACACCCCTCATTAATCAAAAGTGATTTAAATATTCTAAAGTACTAAGGCAAGACAAATGCTCCAAGTAATTAACCAAAAGCAGGAAGGGCTGTTCTCTGAAGGGCACCAGAACAGCACCAGAGCCTTGTAATTGTCCATGCAATAAACTAGTCTGTACCCTGTCATTTTAATTACTGTTATTACTAGCACTATTATGTATTTTTCTTTTTTTTTTCTTCCTTTTAACCACTTCATTTATTACTTTTGGCAATACATGAATATATATTTTGTCATGACGGTTTCCTGAGTCTACATCCAAGAAAAGCACCAGTGTTGCCTCTCTCTCTCTTTTAACCTCCTTCTCTCACTGTTGCTTTTCCCATGCCATGACAATAGCAAAGGAGGAACAGCAGATAAACGCCTTGCTCTTTTATACCTCCTACCATCGAGAGGAAGGATGGGAACGAGGGAGGATCATGTTGTGAAGGAATCCTGCAGCCAGCTGCAGGGAGTGAGGCTAAACCTGGGGTGGGAGGGGTGCTGGACGGTTGCCCCAATTTCTCTCATTCCCCCCCCCCCCCCCACCATTCTAGAAAAAAATCACTAAATGAAAGCATGCCATAACCATAATGCTCCTGGGCACCTATTTGCATATATTAGCATAGGTCAATGTGAGAGGGTGGAAAGTTGACACCCTATGAAGTATTGAATACTTAGAAGCCTCTTTCATCCACTATTTTTCCAAACACCAATATTTATGCTGCTCAGTAGGAATTATCATTTAACTGCATATGTTCACCCACCTCAAAATGCTTTCCTGATTAATTTTAATTGAATAATTCACAAGGTAATGTGCCTCATAATCGCATGTTGACAGTTCATCAATGACTTGTTTTCTCAAATGTAGCAATCATGTATAACACTGTAAGTAATCCATAACAGACACAAGCTGGAGTTAAGTTAAACATGAGAGGAAAACACAATGCAGTATAAAGGCATTTTCGTTTTCCTGTACCACAGCCTTACCAGTGTTACCAAGCAGAAGAACTTCAAAGGACAGTGTGTAAATTATTTCTGCCCAGGGCAGACAGTGAAAAAAATAGGTGTTCAGCTACTTCTTTAGAGAGAAGCAACGGCAGCATTTGGAGTTGGTGCCAAAACTTCCTTACTCCAGCTTTCCATACTATAATCTGCAATCAAAAGTTCCTTGGAAAAGGAACTACTGAGGGGAAATGGGCTTACCAGATATAGAATTTTCTCTCCTTTTATGCCTATGCAGTATCCCTGGAAAAAGACTCTGCAGTGGCATTCCAACTTTGAGATTCTGATGTAGCCACAATGGCCAGCTATCTAGCAGAGTGGTTAGAGCACAACTCTGTGAACCTGACGTGAGGGAGACTTTTACTTTAATCTAAAAATGAGCCATGTTTTCCCAGCTTCAGAAGCTAGAAAACTAACCTAAATGAACTACAAACAGAAACATAAAACATGGTGATGTTTGTTTTGGCGCTTGATAGGAACTGCCCCAGGGGCTTTTTTTTTTTTTTTTATAATAAGGACATGCTGTTCTGGCTTGCCTGAAGGAAAAATTAAAAAGGACAGACAAGGTATGACCATGAAAAACAGGGACAAGTTGAAGTGTCTTTATACCAATGGGAGAAGCTTGAATAACAAATTTGGTGAATTGGAGTGTAAGGTGATGAGTGAGAATATAGACATAATATTCATCACAGACCCTTGGTACAAATATGACAACCAGAAGGATACATCAATATCAGAGTACAAGAGATAAAGATGTAACAGGAGGGATCAACCTGGAGGTGGGGTAGTCATCTAAGTCAGGAGTGGCATACAGTTAAATAAGATTAAACTTCAAACAGATAAAGACCAAATTCTTGAATCCCTATAGATGGAAATTCCAAGAGAGAATAGGAGACATTTAGCACTGGGGTATATTTCCATCCTCTGGACCAGATAGTAGAAAAAGATGAAGCAATGTATGTTGAAATTAAGTAAGCCAGCAAACTGAGGGACACAATAATAATAGGTGACTTTAATAACCCCACCATCAATTAGTTGAATGTCTTCTCTGGACATACAAGAGAGGTGAAATTTTTAGAGACTATAAATAACTGCTTCTTGGTGCAATTGGTCCAAGAGCCCACAATACAAGATGCTATTCTAGACCTGGTCCTCAGTAGATGCAGGACCTTATGCAGGCAGCAACGGTGAGGGAACTGCTGGGCAAAAGTGACCACGTAATTGAATATGATATACATATTGGTATAAAAGTCCAAGATAAAAATGCAGTGCTTTGACTGAACTACAGAAAGCAGGATTATGAAAGAATGAGAAAGCTGGTTAGATAGAAACTAAAGGAGCCCATCAGAAGGGTCCAAGGGTTAATTTAAAAAATACCATATTAGAAGCCCAGTTGAAGTGCATCTCACTCATCAAAAAAGAAAGGAAAAAGAACAAGAGGTTACCAGCAAGGCTAAATAGTGAGGTGAACAAAGCTATTAAAGCCAAGAAAGATTCCTTGAAAAGGGACCGGAGCGAAGAAAATAGACGTAAAACATTGAAAAAAGCAGGCCAAAGGGATTTTGAGAAGAAGTTTATCAAGTAGGCAGGAAATAAAAAAAATCATTTTTCTAGTATATCAAAAGTATGAGACCAGCGAGGAAGGCGCATGGCTCTCTAGATGACCAGTGGATTAAGATGATAAGGCCAGGGCAGATAAGCTAAATGATGTCTTTGCATCAGTCTTCACCATAGGAGATGTTGGGGTGATTCCCAAACCAGAGGCCTTCCATAGGGGTGATGCCTCTGAAGTGCTAAAAGATATCATTATGAAGCAGGAAGAAGTGATTAAAAATTACAGACAGTCTAGTAAACAGTAGCAAGTACCCAGGGTCAGATGGATACCACCCCAGAATTCTAAAAGAACTAAAACTAAAAATTGCAGACACACTTACACTGATTTGCAGTTTGTCACTCACAATGGCTGCTGTGCCAGAGGACTGGAAGATAGCCAATGTGACAAACGTTTATAAGAAGAGTAACAAATCATAGTCCTATAAAATTGACATCAATGCCAGGTGAGATAGTGGAGACAATTATCAAGAACCTAGAAGGAAATGTTATAATTAAGAATAGCCAGCATGGATTTCTGGAAAGCCAGTCATATCTCAGAAATCTCTTAAAATTCTTTGAAATTGTATCTAGACACATGGATGCTGATGAACTGGTTGACACAGTGTACCTGAAATTTAAAAAAAGGCTCTTGACAAAGTATCACATGAGATATTATTCTGGAAATTGATAAGCTATGGGATAGGGGGCAACATACATTCATGGATCAGTAACTGGTTAAAGGAAGGAGACAGTGAGTGGGAATGAATGGCCAGTTCTCAAACTGAAGGGGGGTACATAGTGGAGTGCCCTAAGGGTCAGTACTAGGCCCAGTACTATTCAATTTGTCTATAAATGATTTAGAATATGGAGTAACAAGTGTGGCCGTGAAATTTGCAGATGATACCAAACTATATAGGGTGGTTACAACACAAGCAGATTATGTAAAATTACAAGGCTCCTATAGACTGAACCCAGAGTCACTTAGACAGAGAGTTGGACCTTATCTGCAACCAGTTTCCACAGGTAACTTTTCACTTCTGAGGCCCAGGGTTCCCTGTGGAGGGACACATAGCTTCAAGGCCCTTTGACCTTACCAAAGTACACAGCCCTTTTCCAGTCCTTGTCAACAGCACTAATAATCTCCACAGTCTAAAGTATCAAAAATCACACTGAGAAGCAATGTGGTTTCCATCTTCTTTATTGATAGTTGATCAAATGACTGAAGATTCTTTACAGTACTCAGATCAGATTTTAAATAAAGTCACTGAACAATAAAGCAGAAGACAGATTAATACATTTGTGACCTCATGTCTCTTTGGAAGCCAATTCTGTAACACTTGATTTCCTTCTCTTTCCAGTCACTTAGATTGAAGATAGTTAAATCTACTTCCCACTAGCAAATGTATCATATCTTCACCCCACTGTAGAATGGTTAGAATAAAGTCCCATTTACTTATCAAAACTTAAGTCACAATGCTTATACCTTTCCTGAAGTCTTCTCAAGTCAGCAGCAAACACATAGGGTAATCCATCAAAGTGCGTTAGGGCCCGAACAAGCATTACATGGGGGTCTAACGTGCGATGCAAGTGCGATAAATAGCACAATTTAAGCTAGCATGCAAATTTTAAATGTATTATGCATGTGGGAGGAGTTAATGCAAATTAAGTTATCCTACTACATTCCACAATAGCTTAATGCACAATAACACAGGATTTAACATCAGAAATAACTACACCTTTTTTTTTTTTTTTGCGGTACAAGGGAAAAAAGGTTTTAGCACGCATCAGCAGCCATTATCGCGAGCTATAAAAAGAGGTCTTCTATCAGACACACCTACCACGCCCTCCTGGGCCAATAAAAACACCTGTTCTTACCTGACCTGTCTTCCTAAACCCATAATTTTTGTGGCAAGTTAACTTATTGGGAGATACTGGATGCTTCAGGAAGCTCACCGCAGACAACAGCAAAAACAACAATAACAACCACAAGAACAGGTAAGGGAAGTGCCAAACACCAAGTCCTGCAGTGGAGCCCAAGCCACTGGTCGCGCAGGGAGAGGGTCATGACACAAGGCAGCGCTTGGCACACAGGCGGGCATGGAAGAGGAGATACAGGGAGTGCATCTTTCCTCCACAAACCTCATTGCTAGGCATGCCAGAGGATTATGCGGTTAGGAAGTATCGCCTCAGCTCTCAAGTTAACCTGCAATTATATGAAGAAATCTGAGGGGATCTGGATCTGGCCACAGAAAGGTCCCATGCTGTGCCAAGCCTCACCAAACTATTGGCCACCCTGCATTTCATGGCAACCGGCTCCTTCCAAATGACAGTAGGGGTCGTGGGGGGAATGTCCCAAACCACTTTTTACCATATCTGAAACAAGTCATAACAGCTGTATCTGACTGCATGAATCGCTACATAGCATTTCCTCGGGACAGGCAGGACTTGATGGATTTGAAGAGAGGCTTCTATGCTATCGCTAACTTTTCCAATGTTCTGGGAGCTATCGACTGCACTCATGTAGCCATCATCCTGTTACATCTCTGGCTATGTGTTAGCAGGAAATGGCACAGACATGAGGGAGGCTGGGGGGCCTGTAACATTATCGCTGATGTGACAAGTGGCTTGTACAGTTAGGAATGAACACCATTGCGCCAGGGCCTGGCTTTCTCTCCCCATTCTCCAGAGGCCTTCTAATCTTGTGAGACCAAACAATGCACTTGCCATAAAGCTTGGTGTATGAGCAGGCACTACACTCTTTCTATGGGTTCACTTTAAACAGTGACCTTTTCCATTTCTCCCATTTAGAGCAGTTGAAATCTCACTGATTAATCACAACCTTTAAATGTCCACACTGCTGGTTCTTGCAGATTAGGTGTGCCCTCTTAATGATGGGTCAGCCAGGATGTCAGGCACAGTTTGTCTTGCTCATCAAACAGGTAAACCAGAAGCAGTGGCCTGTGCATTTATGGGCCAAGCATATTCCCTGTGTCAGGGCTCACAAATTGGTATCTCTGGAAGAAATACTGCAGAGCAGCCAGGGACCTTCATGTTTAGACCATGAGGTTGAAGGTTTTCTGCTAGGACAGGTGTGGCAGCTCTGATGTACTGCTTCGGGGTTTGATGACTGCTACAAATGAGTACCCTTAGCTTGGTTGTGAGTGGCGGCCACACATTTGGTGGAATCCTCAGATACAGTTTACTAGTCGGGAAGATTTGACCTAGATTCAGTTACTGCTGTACAGAAACAACTAGCTGAACACCTAGACAATAATAACATACTATATCCATCACAACATGGATTTCGCAAACACTACAGCACTGAGACACTACTCCTCTCACTAACAGATCACGCAGTAGATCACAACACCCCCGGTATCAGGGTTAGGGCACTGTGTGCAGGAAGATCACAACACTCCAGTATCAGGGATATGGCACTGAGTGCAGGAAGATCACAACACCCCTGGTATCAGGGATAGGGCACTGCGTGCAGGAAGATCACAACACTCCTGGTATCAGGGTTAGGGCACTATGTGCAGGAAGATCACAACACTCCCGGTATCAGGGATAGGGCACTGTGTGCAGGAAGATCACAACACTTCCAGTATCAGAGATATGGCACTGAGTGCAGGAAGATCACAACACCCCTGGTATTAGGGATAGGGCACTGCGTGCAGGAAGATCACAACACTCCCGGTATCAGGGTTAGGGCACTGTGTGCAGGAAGATCACAACACTCCCAGTATCAGGGATATGGCACTGCGTGCAGGAAGATCACAACACCCCTGGTATCAGGGATAGGGCACTACGTGCAGGAAGATCACAACACTCCCGGTATCAGGGATAGGGCACAAGTTCTAGTCACATTGACTGATCACATTACTTTTTTTGTCAAGCTACCAACCGTTTCCATTTCCCATCCCCCCAACCATCGTCTCAGTGGGAGCCTTGGTAACGTCAATAAATAAGAGGGCAGCCAGCCAATAGGAATACATATTCATTCCTGACTGACCTGGAAAGTGTCAATTTGTATCATTTTCTGTTAGTGCGCACTAACTCCCCGTTAGTGCGCACTAACCCGATTAACGATTTTTTAACGATAAATCGTTAGAATTCCTATTGTATCGCGTTCTTTAACGATTTATGATGATTTTAAAATTATCGGACGACAATTTTATCATTGAAAAACGATTCACATCCCTATAAAATACTACTAAAAAGACTAGAAGAAATTGGATTACACAACAAAACAATAAATTGGTTCAATTCATATCTAAACAATAGGTTCTTTCAAGTTCAGATCAACAACGCACTATCAGATAAATTCAGTCTTCAAACAGGAGTACCGCAGGGATCAGCCTTGTCCGCAACTCTCTTTAACATATACATGCTGCCATTATGCCATCTACTAGCAGGACTAAGAATCATACATTACATTTATGCAGACGATATTCAACTAATTCTAACAATCGATGACACAATAGAGAAAACATTAAACCTAGCTAACATGTACCTAGACATTATAAAACAACTGTTAAACTGAATGGGACTTGTGATTAACATTGAAAAAACGGAATTTCTACACTTAGAAAGAAAAATTATCGACATCATTCAAACTCCAATAATACTCAAAAGCAACCAGAAAATAGAACTAGCTGAAAAGTATGGAACCGTGGAATAATAATGGACCCTGAAATCATTCTAAAACAGCACATATTGCTAAAAGTAAAAGAAGGCTATGAGAAACTCATGATCCTCAGAAAACTAAAACCACTATTAATACTTGAAGATTTCAGAACAGTGCTTCAGGCACTCGTTTTCTCCAGCACCGACTACTGTAATGCACTTTTACTAGGACTCCCAATTACAACATTAAGACCACTTCAAATACTACAAAACACAGCAGCTAGAATACTAACTGGAAAAAGAAGGAGGGACCATAAAACTGAAACTCTAGCAGAAGTACACTGGCTATCCATAGAACAAAGAATAAAATACAAACCCTATGTATGAAAAAGCGGACTGGCTAAACACAGCACTACGGGTACACGTCCCACACAGAAACTTTTGTTCAGCAAACAAAGCACTCTTAACCATTCCCTCAGTCAAGACAGCAAGGCTAACCCAGGTAAGAGAAAGGGTCTTAACTTTAGCAGGCCCCACGCTAAGGAAC
Organism: Rhinatrema bivittatum; assembly: GCF_901001135.1. NCBI lineage: Eukaryota > Metazoa > Chordata > Amphibia > Gymnophiona > Rhinatrematidae > Rhinatrema > Rhinatrema bivittatum. The sequence goes on along the minus strand of NC_042615.1, from coordinate 470,831,590 downwards.
ACAATGCCTCTAGAGATCAGATTACAAAGAGACCTCAAAACCTTTAAGAAAAGTTTTAAAGACATGGCTTTTTAAAAAAGCCTTTTATAAAAAGACCAGAGAATAGAAAATATACAGGAATAGGCAGAAGAGCACCAGCACACTGCACTATTCTCAAAATGTGCATTATAATATTTTAACAAGTTTATTACACAACTAACGTAATAGTAAAACACAGAGAATGTGATTTTTACCTGTGAATAATACCTTACAGGAACACTTGGTCAGGACCTACATCACTAAACAACTGAGAGTCTTTTTATGATTTAATGTAACTGAACCTTTTTGGCACCCATTAGAATGTACTATATTACGCTTTCTCCTACCTTATTTTATGTACCTACATGTAAACTGTTGCGATGGTATATAACTTAGCGATGGTATAGAAAAGACTTTAAATAAATAAATAAATAAATAAATAAATATAGTGTCACAAAAAAAGGTGACACGCACCTAGGGTAGGGAAATTCACTTTTAAGGCTTATGCTAAGCTAGAAGTTAGTTTTGAATGGTTGATAGTAGGGATGGGCTTCATTTTTATCTGCCGAGTTAGGCTTAGGATCAGGCGACCCATGGCCGTCCATTGCTCCTACCATGTGACAGGGGCCAACCAATGGCACCGGTAGCCCCTGTCACATGGTAAGGGCAAAGGGCCACCGGCGCCATTTTGTTTAGTGGCAGCCGACGGCCCGAGAGAGGGAGATCACTCCCGGGACCCCCGCTGGACCACCAGGGACTTTAGGCAAGTTTTTTGGGGGGCTCAGGAAGGTGGGAGGGTTGTAATTAACTAAATTTGAAGGGTTGGGGTGGGTTTGTTTTTTGGTTTTTTTTAAATAAATGTGTCCCTCCCCCCCGCGCTAACCCGAACAACGAATTTTCCCCAAAGTTCGGGGAAAATCCGTCTCGGGATTCGGGTCCTCTGACCCATGCCGAATTAGACTATTTTTTGAAATTTTCCAATTCTGCAAAAACGATTGCACAGCCCTAGTCTATAGCAGGCAGCCAGATCCCAAAGTGATCTTGGTGTGAATTATACCCCCATCCTGTCTTTGCCACAGGAGATTCAAGATAAGATTGCAGGACCTAGCTTCTAACCCCCATTGCTATAATACACTGGTGGAAATGAGGTACAACGAGGCCTTATGTTCTACGTGCCTTGTCATAGAACACTCCTTCATATTTCTCAAAAGTAGATTTCGCTGTTTAGACAAAATGGATGGAGTTTTAATGTATGCCACACCCAAAGTAGGAGATATAGTGCTGCTCTGCTGTGTATTCTATAATCTCACTCTACGCCATGGCATATCAATGGAAATACTTCCGGATCTATGCCCTAGATTCCCCATGTCCACTCACACAAGCCAAGGACACTACACTGAGTGGCATCCAGCTTTGGCAAAGCCTCATAGAATGCTACTTTAAATGTTAGGCCTCAATTACCCCTTCTCCTTCCATGAAGGGAGAACATTAAAGTACTTGCAGCTGCTCTCATCTCTACCATCTTTCTTTCACTCTTTTTTCCTCTGTCTGGGTCAGTGTGTAAGAGAAACCATGTATATCTACTTAGGCTTCATCTTGACAATGGAGCAGTAGACTATATTTTAAATATTGTAGGCAAAGTAAAGATAACACCAAATACATGTGGCTGGCCTAATGTTTTCTGAATGACATTGAGTCTAAAAGAGGAATGTGTCACCAGAGAGTTTGTGTAGGACTGCCATCGCAGAAGCTTGGCCTAGCTTTCAGCATTTTGCTTGGTGGGCCTACTCCTAGGACCCTGCCCTAGTCCTCACATGTGGGTGAGATAGTGCCATAGGTATGATGGGACTCCAGCTGGGCCTAGAACATGGAGAGTAACAGCTCTAGAAATCCTATAAATCACAAGTAGCTCTGAAGCTTAAAGGCTCAAGCTAAAGCTACAGTATGAAAGTTTAAGGTATCAATCACAGAGTTGCCATTTTACAGCCTCATCTCATAGTTGACAACCATGTGCATGTAAAGTTATGCATCTGTACTCAGGATGCTTTGTGTCATGTGGGCCTGCAAAGACACTGCTGACAGCACTGCCTCAGTGATTTCAGAGCTAGTGCTGACATCAGAATGCTCACCAATCAGGCCTTCAGATCCAGCCTTCAGTAAAGCACGTGTTCAAAATTGTGGCATTCCCACAATGCTCACAGGTCATTCCAAGCTAGTATACCTCTTTCTGGTTGCATGTGCCCATACACAGATGCACCTGCTACACCTACCTAGGCAAAATGTCAACTATCATGTACAGATGGTGAGGGCCTTGGCCATTGGGATTTCACATTGGTTGGCTTAGCTTTTTGGGAAGGTTTGGGAAGGCTTGTGTGGGTCAGACTGTGACAAGGCAGGATTGGGAATCAAATATTGTCATGCCTTCACTTGTATTTGCAAGTCATCTTAGAAATGTCAACATCACAGTATAGATACTAATGACTCTAAGAGCACCCACATGTCTCCTAAGAAAAGGTTCACGCAAAGGTGTGTTAGAAGCTATTTATCACAGTTAGCCTTTGTCAAATATGGAGATGCCATGATGCTGCAAGGCCTATGTAGCTCAGGGCTAGACATTTGGTGCTGGTGTATGTATGTATGTAGGTGGAAAGTGTACACTACAGGCACATCCAGAAATGTGACACACCATATCTGAGGTCTAATGCTGTCAAGTTTCACATCCCCCCCCCCTCCCCTAACACAAGGCATAAATAGTGTGAGCCATAGGTGGAATGTTCTTTGAATAAGAGTGAGGCCATTTTATCCCAATACAATACAGACATATCTCCCTGTAAACAGTGGAAGCCTAGGATCTCTTATGTCAAAAGACAGTCTGCCTGCTCTGGGGTACACATAGGTGTGGTAATAGAGGAAACCACGAGGCCAACATCAACCCCATTCACAGATGTACACCATGGCTAAAACAGCACATCACTCACCTAGACGTATACAGTCACACATTTGTTTTGGCCCTTTTTTGGGGACAGACCACCTCCAACATTATGTGCACTACACATGAGCAACGAGTAGGTTCCTGGCATGTACATAATCCTCCATCATTGATATCTGTGGCTGCTTGGTCCCTAACTGATGAGGGAGTCAGAGTCTGAACTATACACAGAAGATTTGGTACACCTGCCAACATGACAGACATCTGTGAGAATCAGATATGATAAGAACTTTTTCAGAGGTACTGACATGGGCCCCTCAAGCCGTCAGATGGCAAGAAATGCTTGTCTTGTAAGATACCAACACAGAAAGTGCATAAGCCATCATGCTAACCACATGACACTTCTGGGAGCACTTGCCTCATACATTCAGCACAGTGACATGTTTGTGAATGAGATAGGTTGTAGGCTCCTGAGGTCATCAGCCTCCAACAGCTTCTCTAGCCTGTGTGCTATTCACAGAGCTGATGACTGAGAGTCTATCAGCACACCTGCCCTGCTCATCACTAACTGTAAAAGTGACAAACACCACATGAGATACAGCTTATAGAACAGTAACTTTTCCAGCTTGGCCACAAGACCTGCCAGCCCTGTGGATCAGCAAGGGCCTCCAACCATAAAACCCCTGAAAAGTGGTGGCTGACCTCGGAAATAGGCCATTCTGCAAGCTGTTCACCCCGGGAGTCCTCAGTCTATGTGCTTTAAGGGTGGCCACAGATAACATAAGGACTGTAACTGATACTAGCTATTGCAACAAGCAACAAGCAAACTACTTGCTGTTTATCTCTGTAATACCTGTTCGCTAACTATCAGTCTTAGAGAACAGATATTATACAGATCCACATGCTACGCCAGTACAGGGGAGGCAGCCAGTCTGTGAAGGTCTGCCTGCTCCTAAGCAACAGCAGGCTTCCTAGCTGTCTGCTCATGGGCTGTCGAATTTCTCTAACCTAAACAAAACCCTAACTCCCCCTCAGTTGTCACACAGCTGCTGACACGGTGTTAGAGCAGCCAGCAAGTAGAAATATCGTTTATTGTGGAACCTTAAAAGGGTTTTTTCCAGATTGCCTTTTGGGTGAAGTGAGGACCCAAGTAAGGAGCCCAATGTTAAGCCTTGTGGGGTGATTAGTGTAACTTGCCCTTAACACCACACAGACTTTACATGTACTACTTGCAGCTGCGCATTTATACTCCCTAGAGATAAAACACATCTAGGGCTTTTTGTCATTTTCAAGTAGCCCTCTGACTAAAGACTTGTGCCATTATAGCATTTAGTGCCAGAGCCAGATAGAAGGGCCATTGTTTGATTATGTAGGGAGATATCCCATGCTTTACCATTGAAAGCAGAAATATGAATCATAATAGCCAGGAAACATGTAGACCATATACTGACAGGCCGAGCCTCTGTCTCAGTGGAAAAAGAAGAGAGACCTTGCCCAAATGAGAATTTACACTGAAGGATACTTTATCTAGATCTCCCTGTTTGTAAATGCCTGTGTAAATGAAAACCAAGGCAGAGAGACAGTGCTGTGACTTAAGCTCCTAAGCAGGAGTCATGAACTGGCCAAGCAAGTCCAGAGGTCAGAAGGACCTCTGCCCTTGGAAGAAAGGGGGGCAGTCTCAGACAAAGAAAAACGCTGACTCTGGCACACAGCTTGGCATATGGATGTGACAGTACCCCAAAGAAATGGGGGGGGGGGGGGGGAGACCTGTATTAATAAATTAGCCATAAGTATTACCATATTAAGCAGTCTAAGGTTTGTGGCATGTTGTTAACCACCCATGATACAGAACTTTCTTTAGGGATAACTGGCGCTTAGTGGCCAGGATGTTAGAGACAGGAATTGTTCTTATTTTTCTAAATGCTAAATCCTGCCAAATCTGATAAATAGTCTATTTCTGAGGAGAACAATTTGTCTTTTTCCTGAACTTAGGATTGTGAAGTGAAGTTGGAGGTGAACTAGAAGTGTCTTGTAGCAGATACGTCCCTGCACCTCTAAACTAGCTTACAGTCTGGAGCTTCTCTGAGATAGGATAGACCATGCACATGCACAGAAATGACATCATATGCATAGTTAGATTTAGTAGAACTAGAAATTGAAGCATTAGTGAAGATTACACAGGTTTTCACTAAGAAAGAAGATGTGCAATTCCAGATCTCTAGAGTACGTGAGAATTTAAAAGAAATAGACCTACAGTTAGGAAATGTTACTAATTATTACCTGATCATGTTGAAATTTTTAGATAATAGAAGGACTAGGGGGCATTCCATGAAGTTAGCACATTTAAGACTAATCGGAGAAAATTCTTTTTCACTCAACACACAATAAAGCTCTGGAATTTGTTGCCAGAGGATGTGGTTAATGCAGTTAGTGTAGCTGGGTTCAAAAAAGGTTTGGATAAGTTCTTGGAGGAGAAGTCCATTAACTGCTATTAATCAAGTTTACTTAGGGAATAGCCACTGCTATTAATTGCATCAGTAGCATGGGATCTTCTTAGTGTTTGGGTAATTGCCAGGTTCTTGTGGCCTGGATTGGCCACTGTTGGAAACAGGATGCTGGGCTTGATGGACCCTTGGTCTGACCCAGCATGGCAATTTCTAATGTTCTTATGTAAGAATTTTCCTGATAGCTCCAGAGTTACCCAGGAAAGAAGGAGGGATTTCCTGGTTTTGAGGAAGGATACTTTAGATTTGGGAGCAAGATTTATTCTTCGATATCCATATAAATGTTTTATAAAATATCGTTCTGATTTTTTTATCTTTTTTTCCCCCTGAGAAGCTTAAATCTTCTCTGAATGCTAGGAAACTTAACTTCTGTTTTTCCCACAGCGATTTAGATCTCTTGATTAATATTAATTTAAAGGCCTATAAGTGTCCTCTCGTGAAAGAAATTACTTAAAGAAATAACATTATTATCTCTTATTAGTTCTCTCTGACCCCCTCATTGTAGTTTCCTTACTTTTTAGAGTGAGGACAGTTATATTATGGAATGTATTGTATTCTTAACAGATGGATAGAAAGCGTGTTTCTTTTTGTCCTTCTTGTTTTTCCTTACAAAGTATTTTATACTTTTTTTAAATTAAAAAATCTATGAATATAATGTTTAAAAAAGGAAGTGATATTGTGTCTTCCTGAGGAAGGAGAAGCAGAATATTCACTGAAGCAAAATTAGGCTGTTTTGGACCATTATTATGTATGTAGGATCGTTACCTGTCCAAAACAGGTGATGGTGCGGAGTGTATTTAAAATAAATAAAACAAATAAGACATACAGAACAAAGAATATTTTCAGTCATGAAAACAATGGTAATTTTCAAAGTGCAAGTTTTCCCTCTTTAACACTCAGATAGTGCCCTGCCATGGCACTATCTATTCTTTCCTATCTCTTCCCTCCATCACCTATTCAGTTTTCTACCCCTCCCATTTCTCTTTTCTCCATTCATCAACTTCACCTCCCTCTTTTATCTCCAAATTTCCCTTCTACCTTCTTGCTACCCTCCAGATGGTTAAACACAAAACTTAAACACTTACGACCTTTCAGTTAAAGAGCAAAATATATTCTTCTGATAGCCAACTAGCTTTCAAACAATCAATGAGATAGTTATTATACATTTGCCAACAACATTTTCATAATTGCTTGTTCTAGATAGCAAAAAAGGTCCATAGAGAGTCTACTTATGTACTTTTCATGGTATTTAAATCAATGTATTTTAAGGAGCTTAACTTCTTTATCAGGCAACCATTAAATTGAATAAAATGTATTTTGTCCTTATGTAGTGAGTTGTTTACTGCATTTTTTCCTAACTTGTCTTGTCTTGAAAAGTATTTAAACTAAACATCTGCTCATTTTATAATAAGAATGACAGCCATCAAGGTCTTCAGTCACACAACGAGCCCCTCAAGGCTTGAAGACATTCACTTTCACCTTGCACCTTACAAACCCCCTATTCTCCTGAAATGGTAGTTATAGTTTTTATAATTAGGCATCATGCTGGGTGCTATTGCTTTCAAATTGACTCACACTACCTGGGGATTTAGAGTTACTTCCGCTGTTATGTTTATTTTTGTGCCACTCAATTATATCAAAGGTAGCACACATGAGCACTTCACACCAGAATGCTTCCACATCAAAGAGAGAACTAGGGTTACTTTAATATTGAAATTATGCTCCATTAGAAATTGCCATCGACAATTTGTAGTCCACATCACCTTACTCAGATATCATCAGGACAGGAAGTGATATATCTAGTGACAACTGAAGGCCAACTTGTGAAGAGCAATTTCAAATATAACATATCAAGTAATAATAAAAATAAAATATAAACCTCTCCAAGAAAAAACAATAAGCACAGCTTGTTTTGCATCTTAGACCATAACTTGCAGCAGATAAGCTCACTACTGCTTTGATCCAAACATACCATAGCCCCACAGGAAGATGTACATGGAAAACATTTATTACATCAGTGAATACATTTTTTTTAATGCAGTCAATGTTTGTCATGCATACCTTCTGCTTGGATTAATGCAAAGCAGCAATGAGCATATTTATTGTATGTCAAGCTGGAGGTATTTTATTTTTCTGTTATTATTCATTAACCCACATGATGTTTTCCTACCCACAAAATGACTTGAAAACAGCTATCTCTGAGGCAGGAAATAAAACTCTGGTACGGTATCTGGTACTCTAAATGGGGAGCTCACTCAGATACTTCAAAACCATTAGAGCCTAGTAGTACTCTTTCTGTCTTCCTGTTTGCAGGGAAACCCATTTACAGTTGTCACAATGCTACAGTGCCCAAGCAGCAAAATGAGCTGCTTTAGTAGAAAGATCCCTGTAGCTCTGTCAGGCTTTCTTGATGTGCATATGACCTGCTCCTGCAACATATACTAAATGTATAAGGCAAGAGTAGAAATGAGCTGAGAGGCTAAAGATGAAAGCATATATTGACTTGGAGCCCCCCGCCTCTTCAGCAGCTTTTTGTTCTGTCTGTTCTAAGAAATGATGGAGTATAACTCATCACTGAAAATACCCCAGGAAAGTACAGGAATACTGTGCTGAAATGGATTTGAGAGGTGTTGATGGACTGAGAGAAGCAGCAGGAAAAAAAAATGGATTGAGGGGAGGGGAGAAATGTAATCCTCTGTATCATTTGACGTCTGTTGCTATGGGAAACTGCTAATGCCAATACTCACACCATTGATGAGACGTGGCCTCTTGTTAACAGGACCCTGAAATGAAGAGGTTGAAACTGGAAATTTATACAGCAGGGGAAACAGAAGAGCCCATTCTACACGAGAGATCTCCCGTCATAATCTATTGACTGAATTAGAAACAGACTATTAATTTTTTGAGCACTAGGTCCCAGAATAGCACCATGAGTAGAGTCAAGGATTCTCGCTTACAGCATTTCCTTCAAGGTATTTTATCCCATCAAATCATTCCCATTTCTAGATTCTGTAATATTTTTATTGGCCATGAATTTTGTCTATTTATTTGTAGGCCTGTTTCGGAGAGAAAGACAGTCTGATCCCTGACCACTTACTTTGTGCCCATTTCCAGTTATTCCCCTTTTCAATCTAAACTCAAACTTTCGTCTGTACCTTCTGACTTGTGGTATGGCATTCTGTCATTTGAGCTGACGGAGCCTGAAAATGCCCAATACATGTTTGTATTGATTTAATTCAAAACTGGATATAGAAAAGAGAAAAATAATGCAAAATCACTTGTACCTTCTAATGTTATAATTTATCCCAGGGATGCTGGAGATATTCACAGGAAATATAAGTAATGCAAAGTATATTTGACAGTAAGTGCCCTCAGATATAGGATAGCCATCATTCAGCTTTGAACACACTAATTAGAAACCGTTTTGAAACTGAAAAATGAATTTGCTTTAATAAAGTTAAGAATATGCAACCCAGTGTTTAGGTAGTAGTGTGCTCCAAAATCAGTTCTGGAGTGAAACCCCAGGGTATAGATTGGGCAAGCAGAGGAAAAGTTCAGCTTCTTCTCTGAAAGAGAGGAGAATCAGTAATAGAAGAAACCTGCTGAAGGAGAAGGAGAGAAAAGTCAGCAAGGAGCAGGTTGCTGCTGACAGCTCACTGACACATCCCCACGGCAGGATCATGATGCCTTTGGAAAATAATTCTTGCTTTTGAAGGCATTTCACATATCTAGAGCCAGGAGAACATGCATAAGAACTTTTTGACTAAGAGGTAGCCCAACACCTGAGAAACCTGTCTGGGTGGGCGGACCTACAGTCCCTTAAAAGGCAAGAGAGATGACACTTAGGGGAAGACAGAGGCGTGAACCAAACGCTCAACCAGAACCCTGGGCATCTCCTCTAGTGTTTGTGGTATGACGTACAGAAAGGGTGACATTGGGAAACTCTAATATGATGGGATAGCTTTTCTTCCCTAGGAAGGTTCACAATACTTCTTTTATTACCTTATGAAGTCCACAACATCTGTTTGACCTCATTCAGAACTCACACCCCCAAGTAAGCATTCATTCATTGAAAATATCAATCAATACATGTAAAACTGGTTTGAAAAAGCTGGCTTCAAATGCATTTAAGAAGTGAGTTAAATGAGGACTGGTGTACATGATCATAGTTTGTAGGTAGAATTTGTTACAGCAAGCAAATTACACTACAGAAAATGTTCCTTCAACAAATTTGTTTTTTCTCAGCCTGTTTTTGAACATGGAAAAACTGTAAAATAATGTTTTTCTTAGTGCTGGTTGATGACAAGATTTGATGGAACAATCACAACACCCAAAATCAATGTTTTTCTAATTAATAAATTGCTATCTGCCAAAGGTCCCACTTTCTCTGTCAGTATGACACTGCTGAGTACTTCCTATGCTTCTCAATATATAAAGGTGGGGGTGCGGGGTGAGGGTCATGCAGATGATAGTGTTCAAAAATGTCAGTGGCAGGGACTTGGTGTCATGAGCAGGAGGGGTGAAACCCTAGGATCACTACTGGGGTGACACTACCTGGGTGATGCAGGCACAGCCCAGGTACCAGAAGACCAAAGCTGAGACAAGGCGAGGGTGAGAGCAAAGTCCAGGTACAGTCTGAGGTCAGGGCAGGTGGCTAGCAGAGAGGTCAAGATCTGGACCAAAATGGAGGCAGGCGGCATACAAGTGGGATCTGAGAACAAGCAAAGGTCCGGGCAGCCAGCAATCAACGAGGTCAAGGTCTGTTTCAAGTCAGCACTGAGAAGACATCTGAAAAGCTGATGGGAAGCAGGAGCAGACAGGGCAGGAAGGCCAAGGCAGAGACAGGCTAGAACAAGGCAAGAAACTGGAGGTGAAGGCAGGAGCTGGGCACAAGGACCGGAACATGGCAATACACCACACTCTGTAGACAAGAGCATGCCAAGAGACTGTGCTGAGGCACTGGCAGTGGCAGAAGACTTCCTTTTATACTAGGACAGGATGTGATGTCATCAGCCAGCACCCCAGGAAGACCCAGTATCAGGGCCATAAGAAGATGTCCTGGTGAGAGGAAGTGCTAATCGCAGGCCCTTGGAAACTGCTATGCCAGAGAGCTTGAAGGTAAGGGGCGTTACACCTTTGTAATCTAACCAGTTCTGTTCACCTAAGGCCCCAATATTTTCATAGGAGATGAAGCACAGAAGTGAGAAAAACCCCTCCCATTAGAGGAGGCGGCCCCCAAAGAAAGCTGAGATAACCACCACTCAGGAGAGAAAGAATGCTCAGCTGGAACAAATCAAGCCCAAGGTGGCTACATCCATCTGAGGCCTATCAGAGACAGCTGGAGGAAGCCAAAATGAAGTGGTACTATCACAAAAAGAAAAGTTCTTTCAAGTTGCTGTCACAATGATAGAGAATCTAGAGGATGCAGACTTGTGCTGCTGCTATAGTGGGTTCAGGGTCAGCTGAGAAAGAGCATGAAGGACAGCTGATGACGAATGAGGCCGGAGGAGCAATTGAGTCAGATATCAGAGCTGCATATGGAGGAGAAAGACAGTTTAAGTCTCCCAGATCTTGTTAGTGGTGTGCCTCACTTATTGATCCCCTGCTGGGTCTTCTAGCCCATACCCTCACAACAGCAGCGTTGCAGCAACATTGTCTTTTTAGGAATACTGAGTAAGTGCTCTGTTCTCAGTTCCCATGTTATCCCTGTTCTTTATCCTTCCCCTTTAGTGCACACTTCCATTCAAAAAGGGAACAAAAGCCATGAGAATAAAGAGACCATAAAGTATAGATAGAAATGTACAGACAAAAAGTGAACTAGAAACTGCAACAAGCCAAATTCTGTATGCACTGCAATAATGAAAAAAGAAACATTACCATCTCTCTTAAAACAATGAAGTTGGTAAAACTATACCAAAATAAAAGAATAATGCAAAACAACTAGGAGTCATTTTAGAAAAATACTACATATGAAGGCTCATATAGCTCATGTAGTTAAGTCTGGGTATTTTAAGTTGAGATTTCTAAAAAGATTAAAACACTTGCTCAAATTTGATCATTTTAGAACCATTTTACAGGGCAAAGAAGTCGCAGGAATGGATTTCTGTAATTCTCTCTTTCTTGGACTTCCTGCAAATTCCCTGAGGGTTTTACAACTCCTCCAAAATTCTGCAGCTAGGGTTTTAGCAAGCTCTTCTAGGTATGAACACATAACACCAATATTATCAGCACATTACTAGTTAACTATCAAATATACAATCAATAATAAAATCTTGAGCTTAATTCATAAAATAATAAATAGGCAAGTTGAGAGATTGTGCAATATCAGTTGCAGGTCCAATTTTGTGGAACAAATTGCCAGAATACATATGTACTGTAACAGATAAAGATTTTTAAAAGATGTTAAAAACATGGTTATTTCAATAAGCATTTGATGAAAGCAGCAGCTAAAGCATATCAACAGGACTCATATGTATGTAGTTTGTCAGTTTTAATTATTTATCTATCATTATGTTTATAAATTATCCTAGATTTTATTTTATGAGATAATAATATAGTATTGTATTTTAAATTACTCTTATCATTATGTAATTTACTCTATGTTATTTTGAACCATTGCATTATTATGTTATTTTGTTTTATGTTTTTCTATTATCTATAAATCATCATGACCTTCAGAATGGCAATCGACAAATATTTTCTAAATATATGTTTTTATTTATTTTAACAGCATTTATGCATCACCTAAAGGAGATTATCTTCCTAAGCAGTTTACAGCATCAAATTACACAATTTCTACAATCAAATACAAATGAAAATAAAAATAAAATATCATGAAATAAAATAAAAATAAAAATCAGCGCTATTACATACATTCTTTCATCAAACAAGTTTTTAAATCTTTTCTAAATATAAGCAAAATAAATAAATAATGGAAATAATAACATTCATTAATTTAAATCATAAAAATGTTCCAAACATCAATAAAATATAAAAAAAAAGGCACATCAAATAACTCCCAATAATTAAAACTAATAAGGATTAAAAAAAAAAAACAAAAAAAAACCATTATCCATACTTGGGAACTTTTGATTTTCAGATGCCCTGAAATTGTCATGGATTAGCAAGCAGATAGGAGATAGGGTTCTTGTGTATACACTTGCTCACTCTCATACACACACATTCTTGTTCTCTCTCTCACACTCACACACACACACACATACATATGCATATACACATGTATTCTCACACATATACACACATGCTCGCTCTCTCCCACTCACATACATATATGCTCTGTCTCCCATATACATACATGTTCTCATCTCACTCTCCTATACACATACACACATGATCTGTCTCCTACACACTATACATGTGCCCTTTCTCTCCCACACACATATATACATGTTCTCTCTCTCCATGTATACACACATGCTCTCTCTCATTCTCCCACACATACACACATGCTCTCTCACTCTCCTACAAACATACATGCATGCTGCTTCTCACCATACAACACACATGTGCACATGATCTCTCACTCTCCCACACACACATACACACACACACACACACACACACATGCTCTCTCTCACTATCCCATGAACATACACACCCTTTTTCTCACCCTCCCTCACACATAAATACATGCTCTTACTCTCCAACATGCATACACACATGCTCTCTCTCACTCTCCTCTCCCCTCGTGAAACAGCAGGCAGCAGAAATCTCTTTCTTCAGCCCCTGTGGCCTAGAGAATGACTTTGGGCCATGGGGGCTGGCTCAGCTTTGGTCTTGAACTCCTTTTGGCAGGGCAAGGCTCACTGCTCCTCCTCTTCCTCTTCCTAAAGCCCAACAGCTATACTGCTGATTCTGGCAGGGCTACGCTGCTTTTCATTCCTCTTACTAAAGCTCAGTCAGCCACATTGTTGATTTGTGCGGACCGCAATTCTTTTTGCCTTACTAAAGCACCCTCTGGCTATGCTGCCTATTCCGGCCCTACCAGCCATGCTTCCATTTCTGGCAGGGCCACACAACTCTCAATGGCACTGGCAGAACTATGGCACTCTTTGGTAGCAGCGCCTATGGCCACTACCATATTAGCTATAGGTACACTACGGCTCTGACATCTTCCTTGGGGGGAAAAATATGAAAAGAAGCAAAATAAACACTTTTACTAATTAGTGCAGAATCCAGTAATCCTCTCCCTGAACATAGGAAGGGCAGGTAACAAATGTTTAAAAATAAAATAATCTTAGTCCACTTTTAACTGGCTATAGCATGAGACCACTGAAAAAATCCAAGCCCTTCTAGGGAGGGAGTAACTGGCCATCCTATCTGGTCAAGAAAACAAAAATCCCAAAACCTGTCAAAGGTCTTCAGAAATCTTCCATTGGTAAGCTGAAAGTTCACCAAAACCACTTCTCCAATTTGATAAACCATGAGGCCACCATCCACTCAACACCACTTAAAACTCTTCAACAGATAGTATTTCTTAGAGAGCTTCTCTTCCCCAACTTGTCTACAAAAGCTTGCTATTGAGCATGCTCACCCACCTTACATAGGGTCAAGACAGCCCAAAAAAGAGGAAGGTCAAAAAGGGGGGAGGATCCCCCAAAATGCAAAACTTCTATTAAAAGGTACAAAAAAACACAATATCTTGTATAGGTTGCAAAGCACCTGTCACACAAGATTCTTTTTTCTGGTACTGGGGATATGAGACCCAGCTGACCAGCAGAATGGCTTCAGTTCATTGCTGTAATTGTACATAAGAACATAAGAACATAAGAAATTGCCATGCTGGGTCAGACCAAGGGTCCATCAAGCCCAGCATCCTGTTTCCAACAGAGGCCAAACCAGGCCACAAGAATCTGGAAATTAACCAAACACCAAGAAGATCCATGCTACTGATGCAATTAATAATAGCAATGGCTATTCCCTAAGGGGTAGATTTTCAGAGCCCTGCTCGCCTAAATCCGCCCAAAACCAGGCGGATTTAGGCGAGCAGGGCCCTGCGCGCCGGGAAGCCTATTTTACATAGGCCTCCCGGCGCGCGCAGAGCCCCGGGACTCACGTAAGTCCCGGGGTTCTCGGAGGGGGGGCGTGTCGGGGGCGTGTCGGGGGGCGGGCCCGGTCGTCGCGGCGTTCCGGGGGCGTGTCGGCAGCGTTTTTGGGGGCGGGTACGGGGCGTGGCTACGGCCCGGGGGCGTGGCCGCGCCCTCCGTACCCGCCCCCAGGTCGCGGCCCGGCGCGCAGCAGGCCCGCTGGCGCGCGGGGATTTACGTCTCCCTCCGGGAGGCGTAAATCCCCCGACAAAGGTAAGGGGGGGGGTGTAGATAGGGCCGGGTGGGTGGGTTAGGTAGGGGAAGGGAGGGGAAGGTGAGGGGAGGGCAAAGGAAAGTTCCCTCCGAGGCCGCTCCGATTTCGGCGCGGCCCTTGGAGGGAACGGGGGAGGCAGCGCGGCTCGGCGCGCGCAGGCTATACAAAATCGATAGCCTTGCGCGCGCCGATCCAGGATTTTAGTGGATACGCGCGGCTCCGCGCGTATCTACTAAAATCCAGCGTACTTTTGCTTGAGTCTGATGCGCAGCAAAAGTAGGCTGATCGCGCTTCTTTTAAAATCTACCCCTAAGTAAACTTGATTAATAGCAGTTAATGGACTTCTCTTCCAAAAACTTATCCAACCTTTTTTTGAACCCAGCTACACTAACCACATCCTCTGGCAACAAATGCCAGATCTTAATTGTGCATTGAGTGAAAAAGAATTTTCTCCGATTAGTCTTAAATGTGCTACTTACTAACTTCATGGAGTGCCCCCTAGTTCTTCTATTATCTGAAAGTGTAAATAATCGATTCACATCTACTCATTCAAGTCCTCTCATGATCTTAAAGACCTCTATCATATCCCCCCTCAGCCGTCTCTTCTCCAAGCTGAACAGCCCTAACCTCTTCAGCCTTTCCTCATAGGGGAGCTGTTCCATCCCCTTTATCATTTTGGTTGCCCTTCTCTGTACCTTCTCCATCGCAACTATATCTTTTTAGAGATGCGGCGACCAGAATTGTACACAGGCGTAACTTGCGCGCACCGGGCCAGCTGCCGGCGTGCCATGCTCTGGTCTGGGGGCTTGTCCGAAGGCTGCAGCCACACCCCCGGGCCGGAACCACGCCTGTGACCCCGCCCCTGTAACACCCCGATGCTGCGCTGGCCACGACACGCCCCCCAGACACGCCCCCGATGATGTGCCGGCCACAACACGCCCCCCCAGGAAAGCCCAGGGACTTACGCGCGTCCCGGGGCTTTACGCGCGCTGGCAGCCTATGCAAGATAGGCTCGGCGCACGCAGGGGGGTTTGGGGTAGGTTTTCGGGGGTTACGCACGTGACCTACGTGTGTAACCCTTTGAAAACCCACCCCTATATTTACATGCACTGCTGTGATGCTAAGCAAAAATCCTGCAAAAAAAAAAAAAAAGACTTGGAACTCGTAGGGTATTAGTCCTGTTGTAATGTGTTATGTATTAACTTGACCTCTGAAAGCCCTAAAACACTTCCTATTAGGGGAATACCTCACCTCAGTTATACATGCAGAACATAAACAAACCCTCACTAAATACAGAATAGAGCAACCATAAAGTAGAAATACCACCGTCACAAAACCTAACTGAAAACCAGAAGAAGCCAGACCCTTTCAGTGCAACAATAAAAAACCAGAACCATCACCATTCCTCAAACATCAAACAATAAAATCAAGAAATATAATAAATACATAATCATAACAGTAAAAACATACTAATAATAATATTTCAAAAACAGATGACAAATAAAAGATTGAATAATGAAAAACTCACATATAATTATTTTTAAAGTGTCCCAAACACCAATAAAATATTTCAAAACAGCAGACACATTAACTAACACCGGGAAAATAAAAATAAATAGGATTTTAAAATTCACGCTCTTCATTCCTGGAAAATTTTGATTTCCAGTCACCCTTTGATTGTCATGGATTAGTGGGAATGGGGTGCACAAATGTTCTCCTCTTTTTCATATACACACACTCACACTCTCTCACGCTCTCTCAAACAAACCCCTAGGTGTCTCCAGCTCTTCTTTGGTTGGGATCTGTCAGCAGCCCAAGGTCCTCCTCTTCATTTCAGCTGCTGGCAGGTTGGGATCCACTTGCAGTCCCATTCTCTCTCTCTCTCTGTCTCTCTCTCACACAACCATATACACACAAAACCCAGGCAACTCTTATTCTCTCTCTCTGTCTCTTTCTCTCTCTCTCTCACACACACACACACACACAACCCAGACAAGCTCCCATTCACACCCACACAACCCAGACAAGCTCCCATTCACACAAAAGTACGCGCATGCGATGTTTTATAAAATCTGCCCCATGATGTAAGGGCTCGTCATCCCCCACACCCCTCGAGGTACTCGATGCCTTTTCCTCTCTGCTGAGCCCCTCGCCTGGGAACGATGCCGACATCCAGCCAAGGCGCAGAGCAGTAAGTTGTAGCTGGGAACGGGCGGGCTGACTGCAGTCAGGCTTACGGCGTCTGTTTCCCTTACTGCTGTAAGGAGGTCATGAAAACTGACACCGTTAAACTTGGCGTCGGTTCTTGTGATGGGCCCGATCGTTAAAATGTTTTTTTCTTTTATTTCTTTAATTTTTATTCTTTTTTTGATGCACGCATCTATTAACGCCTGCTCCTGGCAGGCGTTAATAGATGACAGTTAAATATGCGTTGGAGACGCACATTTATCTTTTTGCATTGGGAGTGAATGCTTGCCTAATAGCCTCATTCACATGCATTTGCATGTGAAGAGCGCTATTGCATTCCCTCCGCATTAGACGCACGTTGAATAGGCGCTAATCCCCTTATTGCATTAGGGGATTGATTAGCGCCTATTTTACCCACGTCTAACTACACGTTAACAGTGCGCTGGACTCAGCGCACCAGATTGCATGGGCCCCAGTAATTGTTCGCATTGGGAAGCTAAAAGGCTAGTACCAGTCTTGCTCCCTGCCCCAGGAGCATTCCCCTTCCTCTCTCTCCCAGCCCCAGGAGCATTTCTTTTTATCTCACCCACACCCACACCCAGTCCCAGGAGCGTTCTTCTTCCTCTCTTCCCCCTACCCCCAAATCCACAGGACATTCTTCTTCCTTTCTTTCCGATAGCACCAGGATCTGGCGTGTGCTGAGAAAGCAGCCGGAAGCATTTTCACGAGCTCCCCCCCCCCCCACGGGTGAGGTCCTGGGAGCACAGCCAGCAGTTTCAGTGTTGGCAGGAACCCTGAAATGAAGCGGTGTCACGGCTCTGCTGAAAGCCACCGCTGCAGGAGGGAGCTAACAGACAGGCTGATGCAATATAGTGCGCTCGGCCGAGCACATGGCTTTACACGTGCTTGGACATCCAAAACCCCTCATGCAGTAGAGGGATTAGCACATCCAAAATGTGTGTCCAAAGCAACACATAGCTAATAGCACTCATTACTTGTAAATCCATGTTGATGAGACTATTAGCTATTTCCCTCAATGCAAAAAAAAAACCACGCATATTTTTACCCTCAAAAATTAACGCCTGCCCCGAAGAAGGAGTTAATTCTTGAGGAGCCCAAAAAGATTACAGAAAAGGAGAAAATACTGCTTTTCCTCAGACTTACTATCAGTTCCTCTGACTTACTATCATGGCAATATTAAGTCGGAAGAACCAAAAAACAACAACAAACAAAAAAAAACCCTAAAAAAATGTAAAAAAAATAAAAGTGTGCCAGCAGTCCGGTTAGGAAAAGAGACGCTCAGTTAATGAGCGTCCATTTTCCAAACCCGTGGTTGTGCACAGCTTAGCAAAACGGGTGCTTTTTAAATTGAGCGTCCATTTTCCTAACCGGCTGACAGCCACCTCTCCTGGGTGCCCGCTGCCGAGGAGGCGCTAGGGACGCACAATTTCCCTTAGCGCCTCCTTTTCACCGCGGCAGCCCATTTAAATATAACATCGGGCGCCTGGAGAGGCGCAGCAGCGTGGGTTAGGAGAGCAGGTGCTCAATCATGAGCGCCCATTTTCCGCGCACCGATATTGCATCGGCCTGTGAGTAAGGTAAGATGGAGGAAAGGTCAGGGAGGGAGCACATTAGCAGGCTTCCAGCACTATGACAAGGCTTGGGATTAAATCAAAGCCAGGCCAGTCCGGTCCTGCTACTTCCACCCCCCCAAAACTGTGGCACTCTAAGCTCTGCGTGGGAGTACTTTTTTTTGTTGGGGAAAGGGTTATTTTTACATCCTGCACTACTAAGCTAGTGTTCATTTTGCTTTCTCTCATATTTCTTTCTCCCAGGGAAGATGTTATGTGTGGTGTCACCTTCGCCTCCCGGTCACCAGCCCCTGTCTCCCTGTACTTGTGCTGTATGTAGATGCTTTCTGCTATGTATTTCTCTTTAACTATAATGTGAAAGACACAAGAAAGAAAGCTGAGAAACCGTGTGTGCATGTATGTGGTGTGGGGGAGGGGGGGGGGGTCTGAGAATCCACTGCAGGCCAGAACTAGAATCTTTTCTGTAATTTAAAATACCGGTGACTGTGAAAAGCATCATCACTCTCAGGCATGTGGTCCAAACGGAATTTTTCCATTTGCAAGCGTAGCTGGAATAACAGGAAAATAAGCTTGAACTGATGCCCCCTCTGAAACAGATTCTAGCCTGGGACCATCGAATCAATGAACACATTAAGAGCTTCCCTAAGTCTAGGATTAGTGTCATCCATAACTGTTGCCGATGCCCAGTAAAAAAAATAGCTTTTGGGATTGCTGTTTTAAATACCAAGTTATTTCACTGGACTAAAACATAGTCTTTGGACATTTCATTGTCCTGTGTCTGAAAGCGAGTGCTAGGGCTCTTATATCTACAGATCTTATGAAACCTCTTCCCTAAAATACAAGTGGGTAAATGTGCTCATTTGAGCTTGAGAAATGCTTCAGGAAATGAACCATCCTGTAAAGATTGCTTTGTTATTCCTGGATGGAAACCTTTCAGTAAGTTCATTATTGCAATCTTGATAGCACTTAGGTCTAGGCAAACATATCTGGCTGGTGATTGTATTTTGCACTCCTCGCTAACTGGAGGTTACTACACCCACATATATTGGGCCGTAAAGAGAGACACAATTAAGCAGGCAATTAAGTAAAATGAATGATTGTGAGCATATTAATTGCTAAAGGAAAAAAAAAAAGAAAAATTAAACCCATTTTGCATTATGTAAACTTTGTGCAGGCACATATGGACGCAGGCAGTTCCCACTAAAGCCTGTTTAAGATGTCTCCCATACCCACTGATTCAAATAGAAAACTTTTCACTGGAGTCAACGGAAAGCTTCTGAGTGGATAAAATGAACTGAAGTTGACATGCAATCTTTCTAATGGGATTTACTTCAGCATTTATCTTAATTATTGATGCAAAGAATGCATCTTTTATGAAGAATTCCCAGGAGAAATCTAAGAGCTCTTTCTACAATCCAACGTTCAGATTATAACAGAAGTAAATGAGCTGGATAACAGTTTATGTCTAAATCTGTTCATCAAAGTCGATACACACTCCAGTGTGGCTGCACCAGTTACCCAGCCTACACCTGTGCCTCATCTGCCACAAAGGGGGCGGTTTTGAAAAAGGCCACATGATAATGGCAAGCATGCCGATCTGTTAACCATGGGTCCTTGCAGCTGCCAGGTACTCGCAGATGTTAAGCACACCGAGGCGTGCTCGCACACGCTATTTGTGGATGAGCAAGGGGGATGAAATAGCATGTGCGCTTTTTGAAAATCACAAAGAGTGTGCGTTCTTTTCTTCTCCCAGCCTAAATGCCCCTCCCCCACCCCCTAGGAATACCTCTTCTGAACATGGCTAAAAGGATGAGCGCAGAAGGCTCCGAAACAAATCTTTACATAGGTAAATGGCTTTGAGAATTGCAGCACACACACGCACACCCAGCTTATTTAAATATATTCATTTACAAAAAATGGCTGAATTTTAAAAGCATTGCTTACGCTAAAAGACCCATAGCCACGAGTATTTGCGACACGCATGAGCGACTCGGGTCACAAAAAAGGGAGCGGAAAAGAGGCAGGGCATGGACGTTCTGGGGCAGGACCAACAGTTGTACGCATAAATCCGTATTTTAAAACCAGATGTTGCAGGGTGTGGCAGCTTGTTAGCTGCATATATTTACTGCTGCTCCTGATGAGGTGCAAGTCTTTAGAAATAGCATTTTAGGCCTAACATAACAGAGTGAGGGGTATGAGTCAATTGAGAGGGGGTACAGGCTGAAGAGCCGGAGGAATCTGGATAACCTCGAGATAGACTGGGCGAGCCAGTGGACTACTTGGTAAAACTGGGAACGTTGTGTTCATACGAGCTTGTTTTAGAATCCGCTTACCTGCTGACAAAGTCCTAAGGAAGATACGCAAAGAAAGTTTTCTTGAGTAACGGCTTAAAATTAGGAACACACTTACGCACGATAGGAGTATTTTAAACCATACGTGCGCAGCTACGCTCATGATTTAAAATTCCAGCATATGTCCATTTGCGTGCCCATAAGTGCATGTATGGACGCCCATGTGCTTGTTTTAAAGTTACAGTCCCTGTGTGGGAGTGATTTATTGGTTCTAGCATAAATAAAGGTTGGGGTATCTCCAAAGTGTCTCTTACTAAGGCGTCAAGGTCTTCAATGACCCTGAATGCGAGAGATCAGAGAAAGTAAGCATGTGTAGTGTTCCCTGGGAGGTGTCTTCAGAAAAATGGTATTTCAAAAAACTCCTAAGCCACTTTTGGCTTGTGTTCTGTTCCTCCAGTCTTCTATCCTGGGAGGGTGACTGGAGGCTCCAGGCCAGGGCTCTCAGGCTTTTCTAGGAACAGTTCTTTTTCTTCTATCTCCTGTGCTGAAATGTTGGTTAACATAAGAACTTGCCATACTGGGTCAGACCAAGGGTCCATCAAGCCCAGCATCCTGTTTCCAACAGTGGCCAATCCAGGCCATAAGAATCTGGCAAGTACCCAAAAATGAAGTCTATTCCATGTTACCGTTGCTAGTAATAGCAGCAGCTATTTTCTAAGTCAGCTTAATTAATAGTAGGTAATGGACTTCTCCTCCAAGAACTTATCCAATCCTTTTTTAAACACAACTACACTAACTGCACTAACCACATCCTCTGGCAACAAATTCCAGAGTTTAATTGTGCGTTGAGTGAAAAAGAACTTTCTCCAATTAGTTTTAAATGTGGCACATGCTAACTTCATGGAGTGCCCCCTAGTCTTTCCATTATCCGAAAGAGTAAATAATTGAGTCACATTAACCCGTTCTAGACCTCTCATGATTTTAAACATCTGTATCATATCCCCCTTCAGCCATCTCTTCTCCAAGCTGAAAAGTCCTAACCTCTTTAGTCTTTCCTCATAGGAGAGCTGTTCCATTCCCTTTATCATTTTGGTCGTCCTTCTCTGTACCTTCTCCATCGCAATTATATCTTTTTTAAGATGCGGCGACCAGAACTGTACACTATTCAAGGTGCAGTTTCACCACGGAGCGAGACAGAGGCATTATGACATTTTCCATTTTATTCACCATTCCCTTTCTAATAATTCCCAACATTCTATTTGCTTTTTTTGACTGCCGCAGCACACTGAACTGATGATTTCAAAGTATTATCCACTATGACGCCTAGATCTCTTTCTTGGGTGAAAGCTCCTAATATGGAACCTAACATTGTGTAACTATAGCATGGGTTATTTTTCCCTATATGCATCACCTTGCACTTATCCATATTAAATTTCATCTGCCATTTGGATGCCCAATTTTCCAGTCTCAGAAGGTCTTCCTGCAATTTATCACAATCTGCTTGTGATTTAACTACTCTGAACAATTGTGTATCTGCAAATTTGATTACCTCATTTGTCGTATTTCTTTCCAGATCATTTATAAATATATTGAACAGTTCGGGTCCCAATACAAATCCCTGAGGCACTCCACTGCCTACTCCCTTCCACTGAGAAAATTGTTCATTTAAGCCTATTCTGTTTCCTGTCTTTTAGCCAGTTTATAATCCATGAAAGGGCATCACCATCTATCCCATGACTTTTGACTTTTCCTAGAAGCCTCTCATGAGAAACTTTGTCAAATGCCTTCTGAAAATCCAAATATACTACATCCACTGGTTCACCTTTATCTACATGTTTATTAACTCCTTCAAAAAAGTGAAGCAGATTTGTGAGGCAAGACTTGCCTTGGGTAAAGCCATGTTAGGACCCAAGAGTGGGGTTCCTAAGCCTTGGGAGATATCTTGGGATTGAATGAGGATCTCAAGAGGAATGAGATCCAAGGAGATCCAGGGGGAAGAGTTTACCTCATTACTTGAATTCTAAGAAGTGGAGTTCTTACCGGAGTCAAAAGTGAGGACTGTCAGCACTGAAACCTTTCTATAGTGCTTCTGTGGGAGAGAAATCTGTAAGAGTTCATCCTTACCAGTGCCACCAAAAACGTGTCCAAACCTTTTTTAAATGCAGCTACACTAATAGTTTTCACCAGATCCTCTGGTAATGAATTCCAGAGCTTAATTATGCATTGAGTTAAAAAAATATTTTCTTTATTGCATCAGCCCCTGTGTAAGGAGCTAAGGAGTGTGAACCAATGTTAACCTGATAAGTATGGTTAGATAAATAACTTTTAAACCATTCAAGCACTGTTGAGTTTATTCCTATGGAAAGAAGACTGGACAAGAGAATTTGGTGATCTAAAGTGTCAAAAGCAGCCGAGATGTCTAGGAAAACCAGTATGAAGTCTGTATTTGAAGCAAAAGCACGTAGATAAGTGTCAAAGGAAGACAGAAGTAGCATCTCAGTTGAACGTCCTTTTCGAAAGCTATGTTGACAGGGATGTAAAGTGTCATGTTCTGAGAGAAATTCATTCAACTGATATAAAACAATTGATTCAATGAATGTAGCTAGAGAGATGATAGAGGCTACTGGCCGAAGATTACTGAAGTCCATGAAATTTTGAGATTTATTTTTAATATAGGAAGAACAGATGTTTGTTTTAAGGTGTCAGGAAAGATTCCAGATTGTAATGATTGATTAATTAACTTGCAGAGGTGATCACAGGCTACTTCACCTAGAGATTTGAATAAAGATCCTGGGCATGGGTTTAGAGGAGAATTTGAAATTTTTTGTTTATGGAGAACTTGCAACAACGTTACATTAGTTATAAGTGAGAAGGAGGACCAGTTACAGCTGGGTACGCAACTAGAACATTTTGGGACTGGAAGGTTAGTGAATTCTTCGGAAATTATGAGTATTTTATTAAAATGGTCAGCTATCTGATTACAGATAGAATGATTAATGGTTAGATCAAGATTCTGACGAGATGAGGTTAATGATTTTACTGTTGTAATGAGAATTGTTTGTATTTTCATGTGCATGGTGAGTGAGCATTTATTAAAGGAGGAGGAATGTACAATCAGCAATTGCAATCTGCTCGTCTGCGAGACGAGCAGATCGCAATCGCGCAATCTCAGTTATGAAGAAGCACTTCGACCACAAAAGTCAACGCTCCACCTATAGTGCATGCACAGCATTTTAATGAAGGAGCGCAGTTACCATCATTTACTGAGTACGTTATTACAGCCGAGATATACAAGCATATTCCATGCTTAGAAGTGATTCCCTGATGAAGAAATTCCTTTCGAAACATTGCAGTGTCGGGATCGTTATACTTATTGCATGAAGATTTTCACGGAGAGCCTTGGCGTCATTACAGTGAGTTTATTTGGTATAACAATTTTCTTGTATACCATTACTCACTCCTACAGCAGTGGACTTATACTGGACTGATAAGATAGCTTAATGGAATAATATATTAAGCATCTTCTCATCAGGGGTTACCAATGATTATACATTCATTCTGACATCCACATCGTTGGAGTTGGAGCTTCAGAATAAGTAGCCATATAGGCATCCGATTTAGCCTAGTATTGGCACTTTATGAGGTTTCCCCAGTTTGATTACATACAATTCCTCCGAATTTGAGCTAGACTTTTTCATGTTTCTTTGCCCCTATATTTTTGCCACCTTAGGCACAGGCCTAGAGTGCCTATTGCTAAATCCAGGCCTGTGCATGCTGGCTTTGAAATGGGGGTAACTTTTATTTTTGCCAACTTTCTTATGTAGGCTATTTGAAAATTACCCCCCCCCCCATGTATAACTTTGAAGCAGAAACACTGACTAACAAGGCAGCTGGTGCAGTTCATGGAGGAAAGGCACAGGAGGTTTTTCTAGTGCCAGTCTTGATAATGATTCTGGCTTCTGTGTTGTGCAAAAGCCGTAGTCTTCAAATGATCCTACAAGAACAACATAAATAGAGACCATTACAGTAATCCAGCCTGCAAGCCACAAATTGAAGATATAAATGCATGAATTATGTCTTAGGGTCTGTGTCAGAAAGAAATGTCTGCAATTTCTGGCTTTTCTCTCAGGCTTAATACTTTTTTTTTTTTTTTGTATAGCTCTGTCTCACAGTTTCCGGGATTTTCAATTTATTTGTGTGGCCTCATTCCTCCTTGTGAGGTTTCCTCCTAAGTTAGGTTTTGGGGTGAACATATTATGCTAATATTTCAATTTCAACTTGCAATGGGGACTAGTTATGTTAAATCATCCTCGTGATTTTACATAAGCACTCCTTCGCAGAGACAGTCCAGTAAGGATTATTCGAGTGGTCCCTGGCCCCATTATGAATGACGTTCCCCTACCATCACTAACTGGCAAAACTCATAGGTTTCTTGCTCAATCAGAACCTGCTCCAGGCCCTCTTATTGCCATAGTGATAGGAAGTTCCTGGATCTGAGGTACCAGGCATCATTGATGACTTGGTTGGTTAACAGGAAAGGGAAAACCCTATTTCTACTTTTTATGTCTCCCTGCTAAAGCTGGAATGCTCAGTAGGGAAACAGATGGAGAGACGTTGTATCACTGGAAGAGCCCACTTAGAGAACCAGGAACTAGGGATGTGAATCGTGTCCTCGATCGTCTTAACGATCGATTTCGGCTGGGAGGGGGAGGGAATCGTATTGTTGCCGTTGGGGGGGGTAAAATATCGTGAAAAATCGTTAAAAATCGTGAAAAATCGAAAAATCGAAAAATCGAAAAACCGGCACATTAAAACCCCCTAAAACCCACCCCCGACCCTTTTAAATTAAATCCCCCACCCTCCCGAACCCCCCCCCCCAAATAACTTAAATAACCTGCAGGTCGTTAAAAATCGAAAAATCGAAAAATCGAAAAACCGGCACATTAAAACCCCCTAAAACCCACCCCCGACCCTTTAAATTAAATCCCCCACCCTCCCGAACCCCCCCCCAAATAACTTAAATAACCTGCGGGTCCAGCGGCGGTCCGGAACGGCAGTGGTCCGGAACGGGCTCCTGCTCCTGAATCTTGTCGTCTTCAGCCGGCGCCATTTTCCAAAATGGCGCCGAAAAATGGCGGCGGCCATAGACAAAAAAGATTGGACGGCAGGAGGTCCTTCCGGACCCCCGCTGGACTTTTGGCAAGTCTCGTGGGGGTCAGGAGGCCCCCCACAAGCTGGCCAAAAGTTCCTGGAGGTCCAGCGGGGGTCAGGGAGCGATTTCCCGCCGCGAATCGTTTTCGTACGGAAAATGGCGCCGGCAGGAGATCGACTGCAGGAGGTCGTTCAGCGAGGCGCCAGAACCCTCGCTGAACGACCTCCTGCAGTCGATCTCCTGCCGGCGCCATTTTCCGTACGAAAACGATTCGCGGCGGGAAATCGCTCCCTGACCCCCGCTGGACCTCCAGGAACTTTTGGCCAGCTTGTGGGGGGCCTCCTGACCCCTACGAGACTTGCCAAAAGTCCAGCGGGGGTCCGGAAGGACCTCCTGCCGTCCAATCTTTTTCGTCTATGGCCGCCGCCATACGCCGCCATTTTCGTACGGAAAATGGCGCCGGCAGGAGATCGACTGCAGGAGGTCATTCAGCGAGGCGCCGGAACCCTCGCTGAACGACCTCCTGCAGTCGATCTCCTGCCGGCGCCATTTTCCGTACGAAAACGATTCGCGGCGGGAAATCGCTCCCTGACCCCCGCTGGACCTCCAAGAACTTTTGGCCAGCTTGTGGGGGGCCTCCTGACCCCCACGAGACTTGCCAAAAGTCCAGCGGGGGTCCGGAAGGACCTCCTGCCGTCCAATTCTTTTTCGTCTATGGCCGCCGCCATTTTTCGGCGCCATTTTGGAAAATGGCGCCGGCTGAAGACGACAAGATTCAGGAGCAGGAGCCCGTTCCGGACCGCTGCCGTTCCGGACCGCCGCTGGACCCGCAGGTTATTTAAGTTATTGGGGAGGGGTTCGGGAGGGTGGGGGATTTAATTTAAAGGGTCGGGGGTGGGTTTTAGGGGGTTTTAGTGTGCCGGCTCACGATTCTAACGATTTATAACGATAAATCGTTAGAATCTGTATTGTATTGTGTTCCATAACGGTTTAAGACGATATTAAAATTATCGGACGATAATTTTAATCGTCCTAAAACGATTCACATCCCTACCAGGAACACCATCCTTCTGCAGACAGGCAGGGGCGCGTGGTGGGGAGGGAGTTGCAGTTGCTGCATTCCCTAATTAAAGCACTAATTATGCTACCTGGGGGAGTTTTCAGGCAGAACAGGTTGTGCCGGCACAGGTTATGGGAAGCAGAAGGCTGCCGAGGGAGGAAAAGCTAACTCCCCACAGGTCAAAATGATTGATTAGCAAGCTGTGAAGGCAGGCCAGTGGAAGCAGAAACTAGCTTCCACCCAATTCTGAATTTCCTGGAAATACTCTCTAAAGATAAAAACTGAGAAATTGCAATGGTGTCAGTTTGTTTTACAGTAACAGAGTTTAAAAAAAATTTTTGTTTGCCTGGGCCTCTGTAGAATGGCCCTGGGGGAGATGAAGAGAATCAGAGCTGCATTAGCTCTAACAGAGAGATCCGGTGTTTTTTAATTAATTGCTTGCTGACCTGTACAGCCTTCTACAGGAAGGAGAGGAAAACACAAAGAGCACTTGGATAGTGACGGATTTAAGTTTCTGATGCCCCTAGGCACTGTTAGTACTGCAGTCTCTCTCTACCCATCTCCCCCCCCCCCCCCCCCAAAAGAAGGTCAGACAACAGGGAGTAGATGATATAAGGCACAGCCTCACAATTTCCTGCAGCAGAAATTAGGAAATTCTGAAGCACGCTGGCAAATATCTCCATATTTTATATTACATTATAAAAATATTTTTACAAACTTGCTTGTGCCTGTAGAATTAATTTGGCTTTTATTGCATAAGAAAATTGGATCTCAAGTATTAGCACAGGGGGGAGATCTTGAAGAGAAGAAGGAGAGGGTGAGAGGACAAGGGATGGGGAACCAAGAGAGAGGACTGGGAAATGGGGAGAGGACAATGAGAAGAGGGGACTGGAGAGAAAGAACAGAAAAAGAGAAGAAATGCTATGCAGGTCAGATCAAGATCCATTGATCCTACTGTCTCTGGCAGTGGCCAGTGTGGGTTGCATGTACCCAGCAGATCCATTTCCTGGTACTCACACCCTGGGATAACATATTTGGCTAATAATGTTTTATGGACTTTTCTTCCAAGAACTTGTCGAAACCACTTTTAAACCCTGTTATACTAGTCAAGTCGTCTGGCAACAGATTCCACAGTTTGAATGTGCGCTGCGTGAAAAAAAGAGAGAGAAAGGATCGGGGATGGGGAAAAATGGGAATTATGGATGGGGGAAGAGTAGAGACAAAGTGGTAGGAGAGGGATCAGAGGATAGAGGATCTGGGATTAGGGATTGGAGGGGATGATTCCAATGTCTAGGAGAAGAGAGATTCCATGATCTGGGAGATGGGAGAAACAAGAAGCGTCCTTACTGTGCTCCAGTTCTGTTCTCCCTTGCATCCTCTTTTTAACCTCCCACCCAATCTGGTACATACAGTACATGCATACACTCAGCACCAATCCCTTCTTTCTCATACACACAAGCATTGCCCCCTTTCCTTTATTCTTCTCTTTCTCACACACAGACACATGCACCCCAAATCAATCTTCTCTCATCTCCCAAGACTTTCCCTCACTCTCCATTGTTCTCCCACTCAACCTCTCCTAACCTCCCCAAAATGATCTCCCTTTCTTTTCTGCTCCAGGCACCTCCTCCCCCACCCCAAACCCTTCCAGGTCCCTGTAGCTAGATAAGGATGCAGAGAACAGGAAGGCAGCTAATCTTCAGCCAAATGGAAAAGGAACAATTTGGAGCCAGATTGCAGAGACAATTGGAAAAGACCAGAAGCATGCCTGTGTAGTTACTACTAGTGAGAAAAAAAAAAGTAGTATTTTTGGTCAGAGAGCAAAAAAAAAATTGTTTGGCAAAGAAAACAAATCTTTTACCCTGGCAGATGTGAGAGCATTTTAACCCAGTGGTACAACTGTACTAAAAAAAGAGATCTACTGAGTCAGAACAACAGTGGATTTTTTTCTTGGAAACAGTCCACCCCTTAAGACTGAACAAAGAAATTGATTGGTCAGTATTTATGTGAAAGCTTCTAACTGGTTGAAAGTGAGATATCTGGTCCATTTAAATTCTAGGGCATCATGGACGTTGTTTTGCTACATCCGCCAATTCTGAGCAGTCTAAGTCTACTGTGGCTGAGTGAAAACCACTGGTTAATTTTTTTAACCTTTATTATATAGTGTTTTTGGTGAGTGATTTTGTTAGTTGATGTTTTGTCTTGTGCTCTTTTCTAGATTATTGCAACTTCCCTGAGGCAGGCACAGCAAGTGCCGAAACATTGTCAATGTCGGGAAATTTGGGTTGTATTTGAGCACTTCAGTAGCATGGAGAGTTAAGAGAGTGACTTTTATGAGTGTAAGCAAATGAATGAGAAGAGCTAAAAGACTGGACTCATTGTAAAAAATAAATAGGTGTTTTTTCTCAACATAAAGTTTTTTAAGAGTTAGTATAAAGTGGAAAAGTACATGAGGTAAATCTTGTGCTCAGATATATGATTCTGGTTGCAGCCCATTGTGGGCAAGAGCCTGTAGATTATAGTTTTTGAGCATTGTCAGTTCTGATACTTTTCCTCTTTTAAGTTATTTGTATAGCGAATTATAGTCCCTTTGATGCATTATTTATTATTTTATTTATTATTTAAAATCTTTTATATACCGTCGTTAAGATCGATACCATCACAATGGTTTACAGTAAGGCACAAAATGTTGCTAAATGTCTTAAATTATATCAATTAAACAGGTGCCATAATGGTTCGGTAACATAGTTTTATAATAAATATTTGGTAAATGTGATAAATCATGTCCAATTCTATCTGTATCAGTTTTTAATACAAGAATAGCTTTATAATTGTAACTTATCCTTTAGTGGTGAATGAAAAATAAAAATAACATATACACATAT
Organism: Rhinatrema bivittatum; assembly: GCF_901001135.1. NCBI lineage: Eukaryota > Metazoa > Chordata > Amphibia > Gymnophiona > Rhinatrematidae > Rhinatrema > Rhinatrema bivittatum. The sequence goes on along the minus strand of NC_042615.1, from coordinate 470,801,651 downwards.
TGAATATGGTGAGGTGTGTGGATGTTCTACTGTCTGCACCCTACACTTCCCTGTGTTCTATTCGCCATTCTCTTTGTGATAAGCTTGTTTAAAGAGCCATGTTTTTAAACTTTTTCTAAAGGTTTTGATGTCTCTTTGTAATCTTATCTCTAAAGGCATGGTGTTCCATAGTATAGGTCCTGCTAAGGATAGTGCCCTTTCTCTTACTTGGGTTAGTCTTGCTGTTTTGACTGAAGGAATAGTTAGGAGTGCTTTGTTGGATGATCTTAGGTTTCTGTGAGGGACATGTACGCGAAGGGCTGTGTTTAGCCATTCTGCTTTTTTGTTATGTATTAATTTATGTATGGTGCATAGTGTTTTGTACTGTATTCTTTGCTCAATGGGCAACCAATGTAATTTAGCTAGGGTTTCAGTGATGTGGTCTCTTTTACTTTTACAGGTCAGAATTCTTGCAGCAGTGTTTTGTAGTATTTGGAGTGGTCTTAGTGTGGTATATGGTAAACCTAGTAGTAGGGCGTTATAATAATCAGTGCTTGCAAAAATTAAAGTTTGTAACACTGATTTAAGATTTTCTTTGAGAATATTAAATCTAACATCTTTCACCACCCTTTTTGATTATTATTAATTAAACTCAATCATGATAACCTAAATTAAGAACATAAGAATTGCTATACTAGGTCAGACTGAGAGTCCATCAAGCCCAGTATACTGTTTCCAACATCCTGCTAGTCATTTGCGGCAGGTTTCTTATCAAGTAGCTCTCACTAGTTCTGTTCCACTTGGGGAGGCATTTCATGTTTTCACAAAATTATTTAGCCTTGCACCACCTTTCTCCATAGAACAAAAAATAAATTTTATAACAATCACACAATAAGTTAATACTGAAAGTTATTTTACAATCATGGGATTCTAGACAGATTCTGACATCTTTTACTGGATCACCATAAGAATTATTAAAAAATATTGTACATAAGCTTTTGAAACCAGACAGGTCCATTTGTCAGATATCATATCAGAGTTATTCATATCTGAAGCATGGGAACCAACATTTCAAAACGATTGGGGATGCTCAATATTGGGGGTGCTCAAGCACCCACAGAGCTGGCCACTTTGATCTAAAGAAGGGACCTATGTGGCTTTGATAGGTCATGTACAATCTTTATGGATAACACTTACAATGATCCAATAAAATCCATCACAAATCTGTCATATCAAAATAATACTAACCCTGAGGATTCAAACTACAACCCTACCTAAGAAAAGGTAGGACTGCAAGACCTGGGAACACCAATACATGTCCTGATGGGAAACAAGCCGGACTACTAGTGATCCCTAGGCAGAAGACATACTAGGGATGTGAATCGTTTTTTGACGATTTAAAATATCGTCCGATATATTTTAAATCATCAAAAATCGTTAGGGCCATGATACAATACCAATTCCCCCGATTTATTGTTAAAAAATCGTAAATCGGGGGAAGGGGGAGGGCAGGAACTTACTTACTTGCCCTAAACCAATGGCAGGAAAACCGGCACACTAAAATCCCATAAAACCAGCGGGGGTTCTGGACCGCCGCTGAACGACCTCCTGCAGTCGATCTCCTGCCGGCGCCATTTTCCGTACGGAAAATGATTCGCGGCAGGAGATCGCTCCCGGACCCCCGCTGGACCCCCAGGGACTTTTGGCCAGCTTGGGGGCGCCTCCTGACCCCCACAAGACTTGCCAAAAGTCCAGCGGGGGTCCAGAATGACCTCCTGCAGTCGAATCGTGTTGGTCTATGGCCGCCGCCATTTTGCAGCCGCCATTTTGCAAAATGGCGCCGGCTGAAGACAACACAATTCAATTGCAGGAGCCCGTTCCGGACCGCCGCTGGACCCCCAGGTAATTTAAGGCATTTGGGGGGGGGGGGGGGTTCGGGAGGGTGGGGGATTTAATTTAAAGGGTCGGGGTGGGTTTTAGGGGGTTTTAGTGTGCCGGTTTTCCTGCCATTGGTTTAGGGCAAGTAAGTACTTCCCTCCCAAAGTTGATGAAGTATTAAGGCATTTGGGGTGGGGGATTTAATTTAAAGGGTCGGGGGTGGGTTTTAGGGGGTTTTAGTGTGCCGGCTCACGATTTTAACGATTTTCACGATATTTTAAACACCCAAACGGCAACAATACGATTCCCTCCCCCTCCCAGCCAAAATCGATCGTTAAGACGATCGAGGACACGATTCACATCTCTAATACATACAGAACACAGCAGACTCTCAGCAAACAGAGAATAAGAGCTAAACAATCTGAGAGATTTCTAAAATTTTGCAATCATAGGTTTAAAAATCCCCTTCTATTAAGCCTTTTACATTTTAAATGCAACAATGTAAAACTTTATAGCAATGCATGAGAACATAAGAAGGGCCATACTGGATCAGCATCAGATCCAGCATCCTGCCTTTGGCAGTGAACAATCATAAACACTTCATGACCACCCTGTGTACAATTCTGGTCGCCGCATCTCAAAAAAGATATAATTGCGATGGAGAAGGTACAGAGAAGGGCGACCAAAATGATAAGGGGAATGGAACAGCTCCCCTATGAGGAAAGACTAAAGAGGTTAGGACTTTTCAGCTTGGAGAAGAGACGGCTGAGGGGTGATATGATAGAGGTGTTTAAAATCATGAAAGGTCTCGAATGGGTAGATGTGAATCGGTTTTTTACTCTTTCGGATAATAGAAAGACTAGGGGGCACACCATGAAGTTAACATATGGCACATACAAAACTAATTGGAGAAAGTTCTTTTTCACTCAATGCACAAACTCTGGAATTTGTTGCCAGAGAATGTGGTTAGTGCAGTTAGTATAGCTGTGTTTAAAAAAGGATTGGATAAGTTCTTGGAGGAGAAGTCCATTACCTGCTATTAATTAAGTTGACTTAGATAATAACCACCGCTATTACTAGCAACGATAAACATGGAATAGACTTAGTTTTTGGGTACTTGCCAGGTTCTTATGGCCTGGATTGGCCACTGTTGGAAACAGGATGCTGAGCTTGATGGACCCTTGGTCTGACCCAGTATGGCAAGTTCTTATGTTCTTATGTCCTGAAGAAGTTGTAAATGCTTTCAGAGACTCTCATGATATTTGCAGAATAAGATTTTTGTAACTTCAGGAAGGGGCAGATTTGTGAGCATATATATAGTAGCCATGATGTCACTCTGCCACCACCCCCTGTTAGAATGTAGGAGTAAATAGCCACCCATGAGCCAGGACAATATTTTTTCAGGATTAAAGAAAATGATGTGTGTTTAATATTATGAGATATTTGGCTCGTTATGTTGCTTGGGAGTTTTACAGAAGAGAGAACAAGATCAAAAGGACAAATGGAAAATGTAAGGTAGCATGGCAAGACACCACTTTCCTCACTCCAAATAACGTCAAATCTTCGGTGTACTATGCTGTTCATACGTCTCACTCTACATGAGAAACTGGCCCGTAAACCCTTAACCACCATCAACACCTCACCTTGACCTATTAGATGGCCCTCCTATAGAGATAGAAATAGTTGCACACTGTGCGGGTTTCCCCAGAGTCTCTCTCTCTCTCTCACAGGAATAGCCAACATGCAATTCTAAAAATTTATTGTGACTTGTGTTATGGGAATATCGCACAGCTTAACCCCAGGAAAAAAGATGTAGTTTAAACCATGCAATAGTGGCCCCTCATTTTCATAAATTCTGCCCAAACTTCTCCCTTCCAAAAATTTGCATTCACGCCATACGCTAGTGTTATTATAACATGTGTTAAATGCCATAACGCATTTTGATGACTGACCCAGTCTGTGCCAAACTAGCTGACAATGAATATACTTGAGTTTGGTATTATTCATGCAGAAAACAAAGTCTAGAGATTCAAAAACACAATCATAAATACAGTCAAAGGTAAAAGCCACAGAAATCCTTTGCGCTTGAGGACCTATCCATTAAATTCCTTACAGGCTAATTTTCTAGGCTGTCCCCTCTCTGGGCTCTCCTTGTAGAAGTTCCTATTTCTTTGATGCAGACTCCTGTAGTCCAGCAATAGTATACTGGAAATCTCTCCTTGCACTGGCAGACTTTTCTCACACAGCAGCTCTGAAGCAAGGTTTCAGTACTGGCCCTCCTTCCTTTGATTCCAGTAAGAAATCCACTTCCTAGAATTCAAACACTGAGGAAATCTCTCACAGTAGATGAGGAGTATAGGGTTAACTCCATTCTTCCTTTGGCTTTTCTTGGGTCTCTTCTTTCTTAAGATCTTTTTTGGATTTCAAAAAATCTCCCAAATCCCTTCTGCCCAGGAACCTGACCCTTGAGTCCTAGTCACTCTCTCAGGACAGAAGATGGAGAAAAAGAACTCATCTACTTTCTTCTGGAGGGTCTGAGGGCTCCAACTTTGAGCTTCATTCACACTCCCAGGATGCAAGACTGAAGGACTAGAACCTGAACCAAAGTGGGATTATAAGTTTTGTTAAATACAGTCCTTTACAAGACTCTATTAGGGAGTGTCAGGGAATACTACACACTCCTACTCTGTCTGTGTCACAACTGGGGAGTCCAGCTGGGACTGGGGAACTTCCACAGGAGCAGCACGGGAAGTCTAGGCAGGGCAGAGCAAATTCTTCCACCTGAACCAGCCACCACTCCTGCAGGTTGAGCCCTTGGGTTCTGGTGACCAGCAGCACTTAGGCTGTACTGGAAATATGCTGGGTCTGGAAGCCAGGGCTGGAACTGGAGGCACAGGCTGATACTGGAGGCAAGGGCCAGGCCTGGGGCTGGAGATAAGGGCGAGACAAGACAAGGACTAGACTGGACTGGACTGTACAAGGCAAGGACAGGACAAGGGCTGATCAGACAAGGACAAGACAGGATAGAGAAAACAGATGGCCCGAAGGCCACAAGGCAGAAGGTCCGAAGGCCACAGGGTAAGGCAAACCAGGAGCTAGAAGGCCCGAGAACCACAGGGCAAGGCAAGACAGAGCTAGAAGGCCCAAAGGCCACAGGGCTAGGCAAGGCAGAGCTAGAAGGCCCAAAGGTCACAGGGCTAGGTAAGGCAGAACTAGAAGGCCCGAAGGCCACAGGGTTAGGCAAGACAGAGCTAGAAGGCCCGAAGGCCACAGGGCAAGGCAAGACAAAGCTAGAAGGCCCAAAGGTCACAGGGCAAGGCAAGGCAGAGCTAGAAGGCCCAAAGGTCACAGGGCTAGCAAGGCAGAGCTAGAAAGCCCGAAGGCCCCAGGGCTAGGTAAGGCAGAACTAGAAGACCCAAAGGTTACAAGGCTAGGCATGGCAGATCAGGACCATGCAAGGAGCCAAATAGACTCAATGACAAGACGCTGTGCTGTAAGAGAGGAGGGCTAAATAGGGATGGACCTACTGAGTCATGGTGGCTAGAACAAAAGGAAGGGTAGCTACATGAGGACCTCTGCTGATAGAAAGGCTGCATAGCAGGCTGATTTGTTACAATCTGACCTCCTAATTTCAGTGTTTGTGAAGACTTTGATGCATATACTAAGGGACAGTATGATGCAAGGGGGTTTGCTACAGGTTAAAAAGTGTCCCCCATAAAAAATGATTTACCCTCCCCACTTTCCCATCCAAATTTAGGCCAGCATCTCTAATCCCTTCATCTGCTGCTCTTGCTACTGGCACTAATGCTTCATCCCTCCTCCCTCCTGTGGCCAGTACAGTACAAATATCCACTACCCATATAGTTCACAGCTAATGTTTGAACAATACGAAGCCCCATATATACAGAGCACCCTACAGTTCAAACTGCAGATGTTTCTATCATTTTACCCACAGGAAGGAGGAGGTAGGAAGCATTCATTCCAGCAGCAGATGGAGGGATTAGGGGTCCGGGCGTGAGAAAAGAACAGTAAAGGAATTAGAAGCTCCATGGAGAGTGGAAAAGAGAGCTAGGCTTTAGAGATTCAGGAAGAATGGGGATTATGGAGATAAGTGACTTAGAGAATCATTGGAAATGGTGAGCAGGAGAAGAATGAAACTCATGGATTTGAAGGGGAGAACAGAAAAATGGGGATTCAGGGACTGGGAGAATAGGGAAGAGTAGGGACTCAGAGGTTGGGGAGAGCAGGGACTGGGAATTTAGGAATGAGTAGTGACTCAGAAGATATGGGACCCTAAGTTTTGGGAGTACAGGTAGAGGAAGAGAACGGACTCTGTGACTGGGTGGAAGAGTAGTGAAACAGAGCAGAGGTAGGGGGATAGGGGAGAACATGGACTCAGAAACTGAACAGAGATGTTGGGGAACAGTGGGTACTTGGCACTTGAATGGGTATGAAAGAAGAGCTGTTAGTAGATGGGCTGGGGAGTATGAGTTAGGGTGTGAGATGGGAATAAAAGAAGGTAGATGAAGTTGAGGAAAGGTTAAGAGGCAGTGAGAAGTGTCTAGAAGACTGGAAGAGGATGAAAGACAGTGTAAAGGGATGGAGGTGCTGTGAATAGGTGAGAGAAAGAAAAAGATTGGCTCTGTGAAGGGGTGAGAGAAAGTGGGAATGGGGTTGGGAAGGTGGTGAAAGAAGAATAATATGAGCCTGGGTAAGGGAAGTGGACAGAATAAAGAGTCAGGAGGCCAGGGAGTAAAGTGACAGGGAAGTAACTGGGGATGAGAGGCAACGGTAGATAAAGGCTGGGTAGGGTGTGAGCACAGAGGATGGAAATGGGAGACTAAGGCAGGGATGGGCAAACGTTTTTGTGCTGGGGCCACTTTACAAGCCATCGAGTGCAACAAGGGCCACAGGGTGGAGCGCAGTGCAGCAGCGTGTGAGGCGCGGCAGTTCCCCGACACAGCAATCAAATTTACACCACTTGCTATGGGCATTTCAGTATCCAGCAGGCTTAAGTGCCACCATTTTTAGCACCCAAGGAGCCTCTTCAATCATGGATCCCAGTCACTACCAAAATCAGAAAAACCTTCATCCCAACAGGTACAAGGCATTTTCCCAGCTAGCAGACCACCTAACCTCAGTCACAAATAGAGGCCATAAAATATAAATAGAAAGGTGCAGACAAAAAACTGGACTGGAAATCACTAAAAGCCAGACTCACATGCAGCACAATAATATCAAAAACAGAAATATCACCATTCCTCATAAAACAAAGTCAAGAATTGGGAGGAAACCATACTTATAAAAAGCATTTGTCAAAACTGATGACAAATAGAACACCACCTAATAATTAAGAAGAACAAGGATAAAAAAAAACAACTTTAAACATTTCTGCAAAATCAATCAAATATTTCAAAACAGCAGACATATCGAACACCCAATCATTAAAATGAATAAGGATAACACCCCCACCCCCATACCGGGAAATGTTCCATTTCCAGTCACCCTGAGTTTGTAGACTCTCTCTCTCACAGGCACACACACACAAGCTCTCACACAAGCAGGCTCCCAATCTTGTTCTCTCTCTCTCACACAGGCACACTCACAAGCACGCTCCCAAACACACAATTGTACCTCTCCTAATTCTTCAGTACCACTGGCCTGGGTTGAAGCGGCAACCCACCACCCGGTCTCTCTTCTTCTCTGGCGGGTGCTGCTGCCATGTCTCTCCCTTCTCCTCTTTTGGCTCCATTGACCTGGGCTCTGGCGGGCGCCGCTGCCAGACGTGTCTTCATTTTTCAGCCCCGCCAGCCTGGGCTCTGGCAGGTACCCCTGCTGCATCTTTTTTCTTCTTTTATGGTGCCGCTGTCATGTCTTTTTTTTTCATTTTTGGCCCCGCCGCTGCCTCATTTCTGTCTCTCCTCGCTGGCGGGGGCTGGGAACCCCATCAGCAGACCAACAAACTGGGCCTCTCCTTGCCACGCACCGATGTTCTGACCTCCCTGCTCAAGCGTCATCAAGGGCAATAACTTGGCCTTTGATGATGACGTTGGGCAGGCAGATGTGAGCATCGATGGGCCGCACATAATGGAGAGTGTCCAAATGATAGGCAGGCCAAATTAAAAAACTTTAAGGGCCAGATTTGGCCCACAGGCTGTAGTTTGCCCACCACTGGCCTAGGGAGTGAAAGAAAAGGATGCTTGGGAAGGATTAACAGACAGTGAGGGGAATGAGCAGGATAGAGGAGAAGAGTGGGAAATGGAAAGCTGAAAAGAGAGAAAGTGAGAACTGAAGGGATAGAGAGAAGGCTATGAGTGGATAAAGAGGCAGAGAAAAGAAAAATGGAGAAAAAAAATGAATGTGAAAGATCAATGTCATACACAGATTCAAGGAAGAAGACAGGAAACTTCTACTATTCCCATTACTATATGTCATTTCTAAAACATTACATATGAAGGACTGTACAGATACATAGAAGAGAGAGCCCCTGATGCATGGAGCTTACAATCTAGTCAAGACAAACATACATGACAGACAAGAGTCTACGGGAAGTGTATTATTATCGTGAGCTGCTTAGGATTTAAAAGCAGCTTCAACATGATGAATTTTTAAACTGGATTTAAACAGGGCCAGAGAAGGAGGAGGATGCCCATTCGGAAAGTTTATTTCAGGCGTAGGGTGCTGGCACAGGAAGATGGAAAGTATGGAGGCAAGAGTAGGCAATGGAGGAGATGGGTACAGATAAGAGTGACTTGCTCGATGAATGTAGTTCACGAGGAAGGTTGTTGGAAGAGAGAAGTGAAGATAGGTAATGAGGAGCTGCAGAGCAAATGCATTTATGGGTGAGTAAGAGAAGCTTGAGCTGTCTGTGGAAACAGACAGAGCACCAATGTAGTGAGAAGAGTGGTTACATGGTCATAATAACATTGAGGATGATATGTCATGCAGCTGAATTTTGAATAGACTGCAGTGGAGAAAGACAGTTCAGTGGGAGACCTAAAGAGAGAAAATTATATTAGTATAAGAAGGAGGTGATAAGAGAGAGGATGAATGTTTTGGTAGTATGCTTAGAAAAGAAGGGATGGATTTTAGCAATGTTATTAAAGAAGAAATCACATGCTTTAGTAGTGTTTTTAGATATGAGTAGATAGGAAAGAGAGGCATCAAACATGATCCCCAAGGTTACTGGCCAATGGATTTCGGAGTTTGAGAGTACCATCCAAAGAGAGTAAAAAAGGGAAGAGATGAAGAGGGTTTATGGGGGAAGGAGGGGCAAAGAACAAAAAGTTCTGATTTGGCCATGTTAAGTTTAAGGTGAAGATATCAAACAAGAAGGGTGACAATCTGGACTGGATTCATGGTGCATTTCTAGTGTAGAGATGAAGATCTGGGAATCATCAGCATAACACATGTAGGACCTATGTAGGATCTATAACAGTCTGGCTTGTTCTGTTTTTCCAATATTTATTTAATTTATTTATTTATTGGATTTTATATACCGTCATTCGAATTCATCATTATAAATCCATCATAATGGTTTACAAATATGAAGATTCCATGTTAAGGGATAAACAGAGTTTCAAAAAGGTTTAAACTGTTGTTAAACATAGGGGTATCAAATGCTAGTTATTTACTGTTCTGTTTTACCTTTAACTTCATATAGTCCATAGTTGGGATAAGTTTATATATTCATTTAATCTTAAGGTTGAAGTGGAGGGTGAAGTTGTTGTGTTGTTCACTGAGTTGGTATGCTTTGTTGAACAACCATGTTTTTAGCTCTTTTTTGAATGTTTTTAGGTTTTCTTGAGTTCTGAGTTCAGTTGGTAGGGAGTTCCAGAGTTTTGGGCGACCTAGAGATATTGCTCTCTTTTGGGTTGAGGTGAGCTGCTTGGAATGCGTAGGTGGTATTTTTAGAAGTCCCTTGTTTCTGATCTGAGGTTTCTATTTGGGGTATGTAGTTTTATAGATGAACTTAGCCAATTTTCTTGTTTTTCATATATAATTTTATGGAGGATGGATGGATAGTACTTTGTATTCAATTCTGAATCTTATTAATATGAAGTGTATTGGTGTTTTAGGGCCTGGTGTACATAAGAACATAAGAACATAAGAACATAAGAAAATGCCATACTGGGTCAGACCAAGGGTCCATCAAGCCCAGCATCCTGTTTCCAACAGTGGCCAATCCAGGCCATAAGAACCTGGCAAGTACCCAAAAACTAAGTCTATTCCATGTAACCATTGCTAATGGCAGTGGCTATTCTCTAAGTGAACTTAATAGCAAGTAATGGACTTCTCCTCCAAGAACTTATCCAATCCTTTTTCAAACACAGCTATACTAACTGCACGAACCACATTCTCTGGCAACAAATTCCAGAGTTTAATTGTGCGTTGAGTAAAAAAGAACTTTCTCCGATTAGTTTTAAATGTGCCCCATGCTAACTTCATGGAGTGTCCCCTAGTCTTTCTACTATCCGAAAGAGTAAATAACCGATTCACATCTACCCGTTCTAGACCTCTCATGATTTTAAACACCTCTATCATATCCCCCCTCAGTCGTCTCTTCTCCAAGCTGAAAAGTCCTAACCTCTTTAGTCTTTCCTCATAGGGGAGTTGTTCCATTCCCCTTATCATTTTGGTAGCCCTTCTCTGTACCTTCTATTTGCAGTGCTGTTTCATATTAGGATTGTTGCTGTATGAGTTTGATAGGTAGTACTGTTTTGCTACATAGTCTCTGACTGCCCTTTTTTGTACTTCACAAAGTGTCTAGCAGTGGAAAGTGTTTGTGTTGCTGTTACTGAGGTGACACTGGGATTTAAGGGGCCAATATTCAGCCACAGAGATGCTAGTTAACCAGATATACCTATCCAGCTAGCTTAACCAAGATATTCAGCAGTGTGGCAAGTGCTGCTGAATATACCCGGCTATATTAAACTTAATCGGATATGTACATCCAGTTAACATTAGACCAGTCCAATGACGCGGCCAGAGTTAGCCGAATAGGTTAACCAGCTAACTCTGAATATCAGAGTTTATTTATTTATTTATTTATTTATCTTATTTAAAAACTTTTATATACCATTCCCCAGAATGGCCTACCTCCTGCCCTAGGAATGCCCCCAAACCATCCAGCTAAATTGCAGCCAGAGAACTCATTATCTGGCTACATTTTAGCTGGATAAGCCATTTAATATCACAGCTAAGCCATTTAGATGGATAACTTTTCAGTTATCCTTCTAAATGGCTTTTGAATATCAGCCTCCCTAAATATATATTTTTGTATTGTAGCTGGTCCCCCATTTGTGCTGTGAACATCATCTAGGGGTGCTACTATTCCCAGGGTTCTAATCTGGTCTGAGAAAAGTTATCTTCCTGGGCTCCTGGCAAGGTCAATATGGTATAAGTCCAAAGGTCCACCCTCCAGCTGGAAGGTGGACCAAAGAAAGGAAGTGATTATCAGTAACAGGGTCAAATTACAGTCTAGCCAATCTCCGTCCATTTAACTGGGGAAAAAAACAGGAAAAATAAACAACAGAGTCCTTGGTGGTGTTCAAAATAGCAGTTTACTTTAACTTGAAGATAAGTATCCAGGCCAAAATAGAAAAAATTAAAAACCCCAAAACTATTATAGTGAGAATAAACATAGTTTCCTTGCCCATTCTAATTCTCCTTGTTAGTCTCCTTTCTCCTGTACCACCATCCATAATTAAAGATATCCTCCCCTTGTAAAGTGGGATAAATGGAGAGTACTGTAGTTCCAACATACACTAGACCCAGATGGAAAAATATCCCCAAGCTCAAAAATCCTAACCAAGTCCAACAAGTCCAAAAAACTCTCAAATTGTAATCCAGCTCTCAAAAATGTCCAGGTCTCTTGAGCTCTCCGGTCAGGAATCCCCAATTCTCACCCTCACTTTTCCCTGTTCGCTCAGGCATAAAGATCTTTGATGCAGCCTTTGAGGATCCTAGGGAGACGCTCTTTCCTCTAGAATGATCAATTTTCTCCAACACAGTCTCTTCAGCAAAACAAAAATCCAATTCCCCGTACTCCTTCTAGTCAGAGACCCCCAGGGATGAGGCAATGACCATCCAGAAACTCCTCCTCCTCCTTCTCTCTCCCCCCCTCCCACTACCCACTGAATCTGAGCACTCCAGGGAGATTTATACCCCACTGAAGACTTCCCCAAAAAAAGGTGGAGATAGAGCCAGGGGAGAGTTCCAAAATTACAAAAACTTCCCTCCTACTACCGAGACAAAAAATACTGGGGAACAATGGTAGTGACTGGCAAAGCCCTGTCAGTATTATGAGTTGTGAGAGGAAAGGTTCTAGGTCTGTTGTTGGGGAAATTCCTGGGGATGTGAAGTGAGAGTTGCAGAACAAGTCCAACAACTTATGAGTTATCCGTCTAAATGGATGAATATTCCCTTTTCTTACCAGGCTAAAAGTTAACCAGATAAGTCTTTATCCGGCTAAGATTTATCTGAATAAGAAAGGAGAGCATTTAGGGTTTTCCAGAGCGGAGCAGAGTTAGCAATAGGGATGTGAATCGTGTCCTCGATCGTCTTAACGATCGATTTCGGCTGGGAGGGGGAGGGAATCGTATTGTTGCCGTTTGGGGGGGTAAAATATCGTGAAAAATCGTGAAAAATCTAAAAATCTAAAAATCGCAAAACCGGCACATTAAAACCCCCTAAAACCCACCCCCGACCCTTTAAATTAAATCCCCCACCCTCCCGAACCCCCCTCAAATGACTTAAATAACCTGCGGGTCCAGCGGCGGTCCGGAACGGCAGCGGTCCGGAACGGGCTCCTGCTCCTCAATCTTGTTGTCTTCAGCCGGCGCCATTTTCCAAAATGGCGGCGAAAAATGGCGGCGGCCATAGACGAACACGATTGGACGGCAGGAGGTCCTTCCGGACCCCCGCTGGACTTTTGGCAAGTCTCGTGGGGGTCAGGAGGCCCCCCACAAGCTGGCCAAAAGTTCCTGAAGGTCCAGCGGGGGTCAGGGAGCGATTTCCCGCCGCGAATCGTTTTCGTACGGAAAATGGCACCGGCAGGAGATCGACTGCAGGAGGTCGTTCAGCGAGGGTTCCGGCGCCTCGCTGAACAACCTCCTGCAGTCGATCTCCTGCCGGCGCCATTTTCCGTACGGAAACGATTCGCGGCGGGAAATCGCTCCCTGACCCCCGCTGGACCTCCAGGAACTTTTGGCCAGCTTGTGGGGGGCCTCCTGACCCCCACGAGACTTGCCAAAAGTCCAGCGGGGGTCCGGCAGGACCTCCTGCCGTCCAATCGTGTTCGTCTATGGCCGCCGCCATTTTTCGCCGCCATTTTGGAAAATGGCGCCGGCTGAAGACAACAAGATTGAGGAGCAGGAGCCCGTTCCGGACCGCTGCCGTTCCGGACCGCCGCTGGACCCGCAGGTTATTTAACTCATTTGGGGGGGGTTCGGGAGGGTGGGGGATTTAATTTAAAGGGTCGGGGGTGGGTTTTAGGGGGTTTTAGTGTGCCGGCTCACGATTCTAACGATTTATAACGATAAATCGTTAGAATCTCTATTGTATTGTGTTCCATAACGGTTTAAGACGATATTAAAATTATCGGACGATAATTTTAATCGTCCTAAAACGATTCACATCCCTAGTTAGCAAATCGTTTATCTACCTCCAATATTAGGAGTTAGCCAGGTAAGTTTTTTTCCTTACTTTGAACATTCCTGAGAGCAGATCTAACGTTATCTGGGAACTTTAGACATAACTAGCTATATTCAAAAGAATACAGCCAGTTAAGTGTCAAATTAAGACTTAAAAAAATGTCATGGGCCTTCCTGCCACCAAAGGTCCAATTGCTTGCATCCTCTGGGCCCAGGCTTCAGCCTCCCCAAATCCCCTCCATATATTTCAAAATCTAAGCGCCGTGGCTGTCTCGATTTCTCCCCGTCGCAGTTCTTGTAGAAATCTTTATAAATTTATAAGCTCCAGGTTTCCCCTACTTAAACCCCTCCCCTCCTATCCTCCCAGCACCTTAATGCCCTTTAATCTTCAGCCCGGATCAAGGTAGCGGATTATCAGGACTCAGGCCTGGTGCTTCTGTCATCTTAAGCGGTTATGCCAGAAGTGTGGGCTTCTAGCATAACCGCTTCTATAGAGCCGCACACCTGCTTAGCGATGGCAGAGGTCCCGGGCCTAGGTCATAGCAGGCCGCTTCCATGATCCAGGCTGAAGATTAATTGACATTAAGGTATCAGGAGATGGAGGGTATGGGTTTGCGTGAGGGTGAGGTGGGGGGGACCCTGGAGCTAATACATTTTTTAAAATTAAGGTGGGATCTGGAAGAGGGGGAAAAGAATGGGACCAGCCTTGGTGATGGCACTTGGGTGGGAGGGAGAAGGGAGGACAAGTTAAGACCAGTGGGCCTTCCATGTTTTTTTTTTTTGTTAAGCCTCTGTTCACCACTTAACTGGCTATGTTCTTTTCAGTAAAGCTGGTTAAGACTAAAGTTATCCATTTAACTATAGCCAGGTATTTTTATGAATATCTCCAGTTAGGTATAAAGTTATATGGTTAGGTTTAAAATTATCTAGCTGCAATTAGCCAAATAACTGCAATTATTCAGTGGGATGCTTATCCCACTGAATATCCAGGACAAGTTATCCGACTAACTGGATCAGATAACTTGCTGAATATTACCTCCATTGCATCTTTTATAACCACTTTAAAGGCAGAGGGCCAGACTGCAAAGGTGGGCAAGATGTGTGGAAATGTCACTTTGCTCCCCTGTCACCCTTCCCCCTCCCAAATACTGTCTAGTTCTGCCACTAATTTGGTGACACCCTTACACTAAAGGTGCATTATAATCATGTCTCCTACTCCTTGTGGGTCATGATTCATAATAGGTACAGCATCTGTTTAGATCTACAAGAAATACTTCTCCAGGCGATCTTTTGTTAATGTGTGAATTTCTAACACTAGTGCTACATTTTTATGCTTCTGTAACAGAGGTGGCCAAGTCCAGTCCTCAAGAGCCACAAATAGGCCTGATTTTCATGATATCCCCATTGAATATGCATGAGATAGATCTGTATACATTACAATAGAGGCAGTGCATGCAAATCTACCTTATCCATATTCATTGTGGAAATCTTGAAAACCTTGCCTGTTTGTTGCCCTTGAGGACGGACCTTGGCCACCCCTGCTCAAGAATGTCACGACTGCGAAAGCAGAAGGAACGGCCAATAAAGCAAGAGAAACTGAACATACATTTTGTTCATAGCAGCATGATGAAAATATCAATGGCATAGGATTAGAAAGAAATCTCTAGTTCATTTCTATGCACGCATTTGAAAGATAGTAATATTGGACTATGGGGAATTATATAACCC
Organism: Rhinatrema bivittatum; assembly: GCF_901001135.1. Classification (NCBI taxonomy): domain Eukaryota; kingdom Metazoa; phylum Chordata; class Amphibia; order Gymnophiona; family Rhinatrematidae; genus Rhinatrema; species Rhinatrema bivittatum. The sequence continues at coordinate 470,786,412 of NC_042615.1, read as the reverse complement.
TGATTTGAGTTCAACCTTCAGTCATCTTGTGCTATCGCATTCATCTGATTGTTTATAGTCTCTTTAAGATGAGCATGTGTTCTTTCCTTCAGGAGAAAGCAGCACATGGTCTCCCCTTCTGTCAGGCTGGGATTCACAATGCCGTTGGGACTCAGACTGTATCGCTGTTGCTTTTTCCCTCACTCTGCTACGTTTCTCCCTTCCTTTTGTGTCCGCTGGCAAACCGCATCGTCACGCTGCCTCAAGAGGGATCTCATTTTCTTTCCTAGCTATTCGCCTAATGGGATAAACATCATTGCTGTGGGACCTTTTATTTAGCTGAAAACAACATACATCCTTAGGTGTGACTGAAAAAAAAACAAACCCATAACACATTGAATTATTGTGAGCATGATTAGTTCACAGAGAATGCATCCCCAGTTAAAATATTTTGCTTCCATGTAGATTGTTCAACATATTGCTCCATAGTATTCACTTCAGTATAAACATACAGAATGGTTTCACTGCAAAAAGGAGGCTAGAGTGATTTTTGTAGGTGGTTTTTATTTTTTTAAGAAACATTTGTCAGCTACCCTGATATTTTTCCCCTAGGGAGGTAGTTTTTGACTGATACACACATCTTGACGCAAGTATTCAAAATTGGCTTTATTACTCATGTAAAAAGCAACTTATTATCTATGCAGTGTAAAGAACTGGTGTGTAGTGGGTGGGGGGAGGGAAGGAGGACAGTGGAGCAATAGTGCCATCTGCAGGCCGTTTCTTGTGTGACTTTGCCATTCAGCTACAGTCATACATCAGCTCCATCTCTTTCACAGTGTCAAGTCTATTTTTATTTGTTTGTTCACTTGTTTCATGCTAGATGAATTTGTATACCAGCTATGTGATAGACCTAGGTCTCTAATTAGCTTTGAATTATAGCATTAAAAGGAATGATTAATTTGAGATGCCCCTGAAAATAAAGGACTTCCTTGCCATATGAGAAGTCAAAGCATAGGCAAAAATCACATTTATCAAAGTGTGCTGCTTTTAGTTTAGCAGTTCCTCATTCTTCCTCCACCCCCTTCCACAGGCACTCACATCATTTCTGATATTTTGGGTAGTACATGGCTCATTGACATGCTGAGGGATGGTCCTTGATATTTAAGCATTCAGTCCAGCTTCTGTCACGCCAACCAAAAATGGTACTCACAAAATGTCAAGTTTTGCCTCATGCCGAGAAGCATTTCACTCATGCAAAATAGTTGAAAAAAAAAAAAAACCCAGCTAATGGGCACCTGCTACCTTGAAAAGAAAGAGCAAAAGGAAACAACTACTGGAGCTGCTCTTGCCTGCCTAGCATTATTTCTTTTAGTCTTTGTTCAGGAAAGCAATTAAAACTGCTGGGGAGAGTCAGCACCTTGAGGATCTTCTCTGCTTGACCCAAATCTCATGTCAGCCCAAAGGGTACTTATAAGGGATCAGAGGGAAGTCTACCTCTTCTTCCTTACAGCACAAATCTCTGGGATTTTTTTTTTTTTTTTTTGCCTGGCTAAATACTGTAACCACAGTGCAGTGATAAATTCCTCTTGATCAGTAAGACAGATGTTTCATGCCCTAGCATGGATTGAAGACAACTTACAAACCTTGCAAAGGGACTATGTAATTAGCTCTGCCTCTGATCTCTTTCTGTAAGATCTCTTCAAGGACATGAATCCTGATCATTTGAAACCAAAGGAAATCATTCACCACAAATTGTTCAGATTTTTTTTTTTTACATTCTTATTTGAAAGGCTTTATTTGCAAGACTCGTCTCAAAGAGTAAAAAAATAGTGGTTGTGTCTGAACTAAATTGCTCGTGGGAAGATACCTTTCTGGTATGAACAATGGTAGAGTTTCACTTGTTGCTAACCAAGCTATTAAAAATCCCCTTTTGGATTTCAGATTCGTTAATAATCGGCATGGTCATGCTCTCAAGTTGCACTTATGGTTTTGAAATTTTGGATGGAAACATGGACACTGCATTAATTATTGCCAGTGATCTACGTTAGTAATCTTGAACTAGTAGCTCTTTGCAGGCTGCCATTTGCTTTACTTCTCTTAGATGCAGTCCCAAAAGACTGAATAAATAATCACTCTCTTAGCATGAATATCTCTATCAAAAGTATGGAAATGGAGGAAAAAATAGAAAAATGAAAGAAGAAAGACAGAGAGAAAGATTTACCATCCATTGTTCTTATAAACAGTGAAATGTCTACAGGCCTTTACTGCATAAATATAGTGCTGCAGAAGATATTATATTGTGGGTTTCAAAGATGTTAAACTAATGTTCCAAAATATAGCATGTAGAAACTACTTATCAATTTCTTAGCAAAAAAGGATAGTTTCATAACGAATTAAAGACTCAGTCTTTAGGTTGAACAAGATTATTATCAAGGTAGAAGTTAAATCACAGATCAATTGTCTGACATATTCTTAGATAAAAGACTCTGATGCCCATGGTAGTGTTGAATTTAACATCTTTTGGATCATTATCTACAGTGGGAAATCATGGTATGTTTAAAGGAGTACAATAACCAAGAAGGTCCTTGCAATGTTTTTTTTAATTAGAAATCACTTGAAATAATTCAAAACACTGCAAAATTTACAGTGAATGAGGATATAATAACTGAGGATGTTCAAAACCTCACAATTGTTTCCTCTGGCTTGATCTACTTTAACTAAACACATAAGATCCAGACCTCTTCCAAAGCTGAACACAAAAAAAAAAAAAAAAGAATGATGATGTTATTGTTATTGAATCTGTATTACTTGATCAGAAATTAGTTTTAGCCTCTAAGAAGAATAGCTTCATTTAAATATCTGTGAGCTCTAACATAACAATAAAGGCTGTGAGACAAAATATTGGCAGGCTAGGGTTCCCCTATTGGTTAAGTGCCAGAGATTATATTGGTCAAGACTCCAGACTCCAGACTCCCCACTCCATGCCTCTGGAGAACATTCTTGCATATACCTTGATCAGTATATAAAACTGGCCCTGAAAAGCAAAAAGCTATATTGGTTCAAAGAAGCTCACTTTAGGATCCTAGTTACATTTTGTCCAGTCTAATTAAAATCTGAGTTGAATCACAGTCTATAGAGAAACACAGGAAGACACCTAGTGATATTATGATCGTTCTCTGGTCAGGCGCCCAGCACCTGCGCAGTTTTGTTCATGATTCATTTTAAAGAATGCCATCTGCAAGCTGTGAGGACCAGGCTGTGTCAGACATGTCAGGGACAGCCATGAGTAACCAAGTCATTATATCAGGCTAAGCTAGGTGGATTTGCATATGTACATTTTTATTATATGCTATAAAACAGGGAAGTTGACATAGCATCTTTAGATTTCCCCACACTGCAATGCTGCAGCCCATACTTTTATTTATTTATTTATTTATTTATTTATTTATTTTGAAGGTTTTGTATACCGATATTCGTTAGGAAAACATCACATCGGTTTCCATAGAACTATAAAATAGCCAACAGGGCTTTACAATGAACCTGATACAATAAACAATGAACAGGGGAGGGGGGTGAGGGAGGGGGCGGGGAGAAAGGGGAGGTGGATTAGAGGGTGTGGGAAACCAGGGTTATACTGTACATATGGGTTAACATAAAACATATTTAAATACAATTATAATTAGCATACATTATAGTTAGTATAAATATGGATAATGTACTTTGAAAATTAGGAGGATGGAGTTAAAGACTGGGTATTCGAAGGGGCCTAGGGGGTAAGGGTAGGGGTAGGGGGTGGAGGTGGGGTAAGGATAGATGGAGTGGAAAGAATAGGGTGCTCATGAGTAGGCTCGGGCAAACAACCAGGTCTTGAGGTTCTGCCTGAATTTCTTAGAGCAGGTTTCAAGGCAAAGGTGGGTGGGCATAGAATTCCATAGGGAGGGTCCAGCTAGGGATAGCGCACGTTGCTTGGTGGTTTTTAGACGGAAGAGTTTGGGAGAGGGTGTGATAATGCTTGCAGTGTAGGGTGCTCTGGTGGGTCTGGAAGAGGAACGTATGTGTAAAGATTCTGAGAACCAGAGCATGTCTGGATTGTGGATGGCTTTGTGGATAAGAGTGAGGGTTTTAAATTGAATTCTGGCTGTGATGGGGAGCCAGTGAAGTTGTTTGAGGATGGGCGTGATGTGTTCTTTTCTGCAGGTGCCAGTTAATATCCTTGCAGCTGCATTTTGAAGTAATTGCAGGGGGGCAAGGTTGTTCTTTGGGAGACCTAAAAGCATGGCATTTGCATAGTCTATTTTAGATAAAATAAGGGCTTGTAGGGCTGTTCTGAAGTCATTGAGGTGCAGAATAGGTTTGAGTTTTTTGAGGGTGTATAATTTGAAGTAACAGTCTTTGATGGTGGAGGAGACCTCTAAGTTCACTTTCTGCTTTTTCCATGCCTTATTTATCTAAAAGAATGTACAGTTGAATTCTGATACTGCTTTTGACCCTCACCCCTTGCACAGAGTTTGTTCCATGCATCGCCACTCTATGTTACTCCTGAATTTACCCTTCCATTCTCATATCATGACCTCTTCTTTTTGAACTTGTGGTCTTTGTTGTATGTGTAGTCTTGTTTTATGTTTGACAAATGTAAACCACCTTGTACTGCATTCCTGATTTTTAAAAAAGCGGATTAGAATTATTTAAATAAATAGATATAAACTTCCTGTTCACCTAAGCATGCTTGCTTCTTGTGCATTTATATCCCTGAAGTATTTGAATGTCTCTCTCTTGACCTTCCCTCACCCATAGGGTACATACAGTTCCTTAAGTATGACCACTGAGGGATTGTAGTACAGACTCTGTTATTTTGATAGTTCTCTAGTCTGCCTCTTCTCTGCCTCCACCACCTCTGGAGATGTTGCCTCTAGAATTGGACAATGCTTGAAAAAATGGTATCACTTTCTTTTTTCGCCATCAGAAAAACATAAAATCCATGATGCTGAATGGTTAAATGAAGGCAAAAAGTTAATATTAATAACATACAGAACAAAGCACTCTATTTTCAAAATAGTTATAAACCCAAGGGTTTTTTTTAAATTTTCTTTGTAATCCACCTTTCCAAGAACATGACTCTATAAACATAATAAATACCACAACAATGCAGTGTTTAATTAGAAACTAGAGAAAAAGACAGTCACACTATTTGCACTGGTGGTTGTACTCTGCAGCTGTTACTTATTCCTGCCCCTTTCCTCTGTTCTGACACAACAAAAGAGAGGGAAATTTGGGGAGGATACACATTTCAGTTTTTTTCCGGCTTGATATGCCTGCCTCTCCTGCTGACATTTTGGATTTGAAAAAACCCTCTTATTTTGGTTGGGGGACTCACTGTTGTCTTGCTAACAAATCCCCTACCAACAGCTGTGGGCTTCCTACATTCTCTAGTACCTTTGTCTGATATAATGGGATTTTATCTGCTGCAGTGCTGGATAAAAGATGTTTTTATCTTTATTTTTTTAAATGAAGGTGAATGTGTGTTTGACACACTGAAACTAGAGTGACTGCAGTGATCCCTCTGTGTGTAATGTTGAACAACACACAGAGAATGCAGTACAATAGAACTATTTTAGTATTTTGCCTTGCTGACTAGTGCACTTGATGTGCATACACACAAATACACACATACACAGAAGGAAAAAGCAAAAAATGGTGTAATGGTCTAATATGTGCATGAGTACATGGCTGTACACTAGTAAAAAATGCAGTAACAAATTAAATTAATCCACAAAAGGGTTGACTGTATCTGTGGTGGTGACTGGTACAGACCGCTCTCTTTGTGGACGTGCTGACTCTTGTACACACACAGACCCAGACAGAGAGAGATAAAACAACATATTTATCTTGGGTACTGTGGCACAGCTAGTAGTGCTGGTAATTCACTGTGTCACACAACAATAAGTTAAAATTTAGTAAATCACTGCAAACACAGCCACTGCCAGGCAGCAGCCTGCATTCCCCCAGGAGGGGAAAAGGGAAAGATGGAAAAGATTAACCTTCCTCTAGTTCAGTGGCAGTGATAGTGTCAGTGAGATGTTAAAAAAAAATTTAAAAACCTATGCAAATTTTCACAGTGTGACAGCAGCTAAAAGGATTAGAAAAGATAGAATGTTTCTAATGTTGAATAAAAGCACTGTTGATACAAAAGACTGTAGTAAAATATAGAAATCACATACAACAGCAAAGCATTATGAGAACCATGAGAGAGAGATTCAAATGAAAATTGTAACAGTCTGAGAATACTGTAAGAAGAATAGACAGAGCAAGGATTCACTGATTTAGTCTGGTTTCCTTGACAACAGATCCCAATTCTCCTCTGACATCACAAATAAGTTAAAGGCATCAGGGTTGATTGCTATGGAAACTCCCATATGACCTGCCCAGCCCCAGCCTCTAATTTTCCAATGCAGCCAATGCTTTTCAATGGGAAACATAAGCGAATGAAATGAATGACATATGTTTCATTCATGGGACTTGTCATTCATTTTCAGAGGCAAACGAATAAAATACAACATATTTGTTTAGGGTTGGCCATTTGTGTTAAATGAATGCACATCCATACCTGGCAACAGTGAGAGGAGAGGAAACTAGAGCTGATGGTGGGGCGAGTGGGTGCAGACCTGAGCTGAGTGGGAGAAGCATCAGCATCAGAAGGAAAAGCAGGAGTAGAACCACCTCTCCTAACCCAGCCACAAGGTGCTGACCTGCAAAAATGGGAAGAAAAATGAGAGAGATGAGAGTCAGAGTACTGGCATCCCGTGATGCTCACAGAACTTGCAAAACCAAAATAAAGATAATTTGATACTAGCAAGCTGGCAGTATCAAGACCCAAAGGAACAGTTGTACAGCAGGAGTAGAAGATGTATCTACTGCAGTGGAAGGAAAAGCAAGGGTGAACCATTACCTTAGTCAGAACAACAGCAATCCAGGAACCTGCAGTAAAAAATAGAGTTGGCAGTGTGAGTAGCATGCCCCAGTGGAACACAGATGGGCCAGCAAGACATATGCAAGTACTACTTATCAAGCTCAGTTTTGGCAAGCAAAGGAATGGATGCAATATTTATGGCAGTGGGCAGGAGGAACCTGAAGAGAAATGTTGCGATGCTGCTTGCGGGCCTAGCCGCAAGCAGCCTCTTACCTGCAGCGCGGCCCAGAGGCCGCTGCTGCTGCAGTTGTCTGCCCCTCTCTCCACGGCCTGAAGGCTGCTGCTGAAGTCTTTCCTCTGCGGCCTGGAGGCCACTGCTATCACTGCTGCCACTGCCATCCACAGCGGGCCAGCCGCCACTGACACCACCACCCTCTAAGTGGCATGAGCCACCGCTGACTAGGTCTCCATGCGGCCTGGAGGCCACCGCTGATGCTGTCCCTTATGGCTAGGCCGCTGCTGACCACCTTCCTCCTTCCCGGCTCAGAGGCTGCCACTGAGGTCCTCTTCCCGCAGTGGGAGCCACCGCTGCCTTGCTCTCTCTTTGCGGCAGGGAGCCACCATTAACTTCTTTTCTTTGCGGCAGGGAGCCACCGACATCTGGGCCTTGCTTCATGGCATGGACCCCGCCATTGCTGTTCCTGGTCCTGCCTCCCTCTAGGTACGCGGTCGTACCTCTTCTGAACATTTAAGGGGCCCTTGGTGGGCAGAGCCTCACGGCTCCACCTGATGACGTTTCCAAGGCGTCTCCTCTTCAGCCCTATAAGAACGGCTTCTCTTCAGTCTCTCGTCGCCTTCTCAAGGAGCTGTCTGCGCCTGGATTCTCCGCTGTTCCAGCGCTTTGTTCCAGGGGGCTCCAAAGTCCATCTCTGCTTCTTCAAGGTACTCTGTTCTTTGTGGGAATTCCCTTGTCTTCGTCCTTGGTTCCTGGTCTCTTTGGATCCTGTGTCCTTGTCTTCAGATGTTCCAGACGTTCCCGTCTTCAGATGTTCCCATCTTCAAATGTTCCTCATCTCCAGAGGTCCCTGATGTCCAGATGTCCCAGTGTCCTGATGTCCTGGTGTCCTGATGTTCCTGATGTCCAATGTTCCAGTCCTAATCCTGATGTCCTCTTTGCCAGCTCTTCATCCAGCTTCCAGGTTCCTCTTGTCCTTCCTTCCTGGCATGACTCTGTCATGGTCCATGACCAGCCCATGGGGGGGTTGTGTAGGGCGTTTCATGGCACAAGGCCTACCTTCACATCTGCAGTGCAAGCCTCCGGAAGACCCTTGTTTTTAATGTTCCTGAATCCGAGTTCCAAGTTCCGAGTCTTGAATCTTGAGTCTTGTATCCTGTTCCCAGTCTTTGGAGTACCTCGTGCTTGCTTCTGTCCATGACCTAGCCTCTACTGTGTAAGTGGGGGAATTTAATAGATACGTGCACCAATACAATTACCAGTTTCTTCAGTTTGTTCCCAGTTCGCCCAGGTAATGGATAAGACTTCCAAAGCCCCCCCCCCCAGTTAATTAGTTTACCTTTTATCCTGTTAGCCACAATCTTTAAAACCCTGCTAACCTTTTCAGATTTTTTTGTTACAGGACTTACTCACTATCCATAGCAGAAGTAAAGTTAGGTGGTAGGGGACCCTGAAGCACGCATGTCCTCGTAAATTCTTACGCGCATTTTTCATTGAGAAATTTTTGAAGCACATTATGCTTTGGATATAGGCTAAAAACATTTTGAAGCATATCTTATTGGGTGATAGATTACCTACAAGTGTTTTTTGTCTATGCTTATTAGAACTACAGTATATATCCTTAATATTCTATATATCATCTTTAATATTGGGTGACCTATGAATACACTTCTTCACGTGAATGTTGTATACAAGTATAATAAAAAGTTTTGAAGACACAGGGACTTAAATTTATTGTTGTGCACCTTTCCCCATATAGAATATAAAATCATTACATCTGTGGACTCTTGTGTTTAATGACATTACCAAAATTTAAAGCAATCATGGTTCATCTTGAGAGTGTTGACTTGACCAATCCAGTTAGGGAAAAAACAACACTGATTTTATTACATTTTGCCAACCATGGGGTAGGCCCGCAAGCAACCACTTTCTCCGATTCACCCCCGTGCCTTCTGCACCCTCCCTTTCAGAGGGCCTCAGCGTCCGATGTGGCTGCAATGCCATGATATAGTAGGCCCTAGCATCACATGTGGCTATGACGCTGCCTGCATGCCACCATTATCTTACTCCTCCCTGGGGTCTCCATAGGCGTGCTCGCATGCCACACATCTGTATTTAAAGAGCCAGTAGTGGGAAAAGCCCCACAGCCCGTAGTGATGACAACCCCAAGCCCTCACTATTTAAGCATGGCTGGGACTTCCTAATGTCACCTCAGCAACCAGTCTCCTGCTTTGTGCACAGCGTGTTGCTCTTGCATTCCTGAGTTCCTGTGTTCTTCAGTTTCTGCATTCCTATGTTCTCTCATCTAACTTGGCTTGCCCAGTCTTTCTCTTCCAGCCTTTCCTTACCCAGCCTCATCCTCCTAGTCTCGTCCGGTGCTTCCCTGTCAGTCTTTGTCCTCCCTTGGCCTATTCTCTTGGTACTGACCATAGCCTCGGACCTGACCAGGTTTGCCTGCCACCTGGACTTGTATCTGACTATGCTAGCTTGCTGCCCATCTCGACTCCTGGCCTGCCCCCGGTATCACCATAAGTTGGCTGTCCAGATCCCAGCATGTCCTTAGATTTGGTTCTCTTTCCATCACCCTAAGGACCCACGTATGTCCTGCCAACTGCCAGAACCCAAAGGCTCAACCTTCAGTGAGTGGATGGTATAAGTGAAGCTTCAGTCTGTTCTGCTTCAGGGTGTTTGTATGCAGTCAGTATAAGCCTTGAATGTTCTCCTACGAGGCTGCATCAATTACACCACAGCACCAAGGGCTCACTTCCATGCCATTTATCACAGATTTGGATTCTTGTCTGACATCCATCTGCTATAAGAATGCTGCTAAAAAGCTTGGATTCTCGGGGTCAATAATTGAGATGAAGTGAAATATTCCCACACATCATCTAACTGGCATGCTTGGCGATTTTGGCTCAGTTCATTACATTACATTACATTACATTAGACTTTGCATTTATTTACTGCCCTCTTCCAAACTGAACCCATATCAGATTTCGCAATTTCCAAATTTTACATCATTCGTGATTACTTAAAAGACAAAATGTAAGCAAAAGATCAATGATTTCCAATATGTTAAAATCTTATCCATACTCAATTTAAGGTAACATATCACCTATTAAATAATGACAGATAAATCAAGTCTTTTTAGGGTAATAATAACTGCAACTCTGTGCAGGTTACCCCCAAGCTTTCTGTTAAGAGTAGTGATTCATGCTCCATGCAGGTAACCCCTATAAATTAATCTTGACTCAGAACTGTATCAGATTCAACACTGGGATATATTCACTGTTCATGGAAACTGCTATGGGCACCAGGATGGTGCCATAGTATGCCAACTTTTTTGTAATTACAGCTATGGAAGATTTTTCTAGAATACACACCACATTTAAGATTCTTAAAGCTATTAGTACATTGGTTATGCTGTTTTGATTATGGACCGAAAGGGAAAAGGATCTTCAGCAGTTTTAACATGTTCCACCAATTAATCAAATTCAGAATAGACTATTCCATAGGGAAAGTTTAACTTCTTCGGTATTATGGTCTCACTGATAAATGGAAATATAGAAACATCTGTGTACTTAAAACTTACTGACAGATATAGCTACCTCAATAGTTCCAATTTTCATCCTTCACGTACAAGAAATTCCATTATACAGTCAAGACATATGGTATAACCACATATGCTCTTATCCAAAAGACAGAGACAAACACTTCAAAGTACTAACTGAATCATTCAGATAAATATGATAGAACCATAAAATCATCTCCAGGAAAATTATATTGTCACGCCAAATGACTTGCTACAGTACAAATGAAAGAAACCGCTGAGCATATAACTTTTATAGTAATATAAAACCCAGAAATAGAAAATCTATTAAAAAAAAACTCATAAAAGATCTACAGTTATTGCTACTCAAGGATGAATTATTTAAGCAAATATTCCCTGCTCCTCCAGATCTCACTTTCTGGTGATCACCTAAACCAGAAACAGAGGTGCGAAGCAAACTTGCAGCAGAAGTGCTACAAGACACTAAATCCTACAAGAAATCATGGCATAAATACTCTGCTATGGGATTTCATTTCATCAATTCATTTTTATACCATCTAATCAATTCATAGAAGCACCCAAAGTGGAGTAAAACAATTACATATTTGCATAGCATCAAAATGTACAATAGAAACAGCAATAAATAAACAAATACATGATCAGCGATCAATATTAAAAGGGTTCTTCAGGCAACTTTTGGCATTACTTAGACAAAGCCAAGATTTAAATATGTCCCTCCCACTTCCTAGCTACATTTTGTCTGGGTAATGAGCTACGCAGGCAAAATTTAGCTGGGTAAGAAGGTAATAATATATGGATATATTTTTTTACAGAAAGGTTGGTGGACACATAGAACAGCCTCACCGTGGAGATTGTAGAGACAAGGGCATTATCAGAATTTGAAAGCGCATGGGGCAAGCATGGGCGTGTTCCGGGGTCAGGGCTAAACTTGAACTCTGATACTCAACACTAACCAACTAAAGTTGGTAAAGCAGTTTCCCTAAATTTACCTGGATAACTTTACTAGGGTAACTTTAGCCATGTACTGTATATTCAGCAATGCATTTATCCACCCATGCTATGTATTTATTTTATTTATTTATTTCTTTTTTACTATACCGACGTTCAGGACAAAACGTCTTATCACACCAGTTTACATCAAACCAAACCTGGGAAAGTTACATATAACAAGGGAGTAATCAAGATAAATTCAGGATAACCTAGTATAAAGATAACTTAGAACTTAACTCAGAACTTAACTGAATATCCTTGTAAACAGAATATCCTTGTAAAATTACCTGGACAACTTTCATGCTCACTGGTCTGGTGAATATCAGCCTCATAGATTATATACCCCTAGAAAACATCCAACCGCACAAACACACAACCACACAGTCCACTCACTTACATTTCGAGACCCTGCTATGCTCTAAAACAGGGGTCCCCAACCACCGGTCCGCGGACCGGGCCTGGGCCGTTGGGGGGTTTTTGCCGGTCTGCGGCGCTGCTCTCCCCGGCTACTGTTCATTGGCTGCCGCTGCTGCGGGGAGGCGGGGCGAAGCTGGAGACCCGCCTCCTCCAACTCCAAAAGGGAGGAGGCACGACCCGAAAAGCAAGAAGATCAGCAGGGCCGTGGTGGAGCTCACGTCACCACGGCCCGAAGAAAACAGTCGCGTCTAAACATGCAGGTGCGCCTCCTCCTTTCTGCCCACGCGGCCCCGGAAGAAAAATGTTGCTGGAGCCGCACGGGCAGGAAGGAGGAGGAGCATCAGCCGCGTGCAGAAGAGGAGCAGTGCGGCCCGAGAAGACCAGGGCCATTGCAGAGCCCATCCTGCAGCGTCCCTTGAAGAGAAGGCCCAGAGGTGAGAGAGAGGCTGAGGGTTTGTAGAGTATGTATGTGTGCGTGTCTGAGATGAGTTGATAGACTGTGTGTGGTAGTGAAGACCTGAATGTTTGCAGAGACAGCATGTGAGAGCCTCTGTGTGTGTGAGAGAGACAGCATGTGACAGTGAGAGCCTGTGTGTGTGTGTATGAATGATTGTATGAGAGAGAGCATGTGACAGTGAGAGCCTGTGCTTGAGCAAGACAGCATATGGGAGTGAGAGAGAGCCTGTGTGTGAGACTCAGCAGCATGTGCCAGCGAGAGACTGTGTGTATGACTGATTGTATGAGAGAGAGCATGTGACAATGAGAGCCTGTGCTTGAGCAAGACAGCATGTGGGAGTGAGAGAGAGCCTGTGTGTGTGAGACTCAGACAGCATGTGCCAGTGAGAGACTGTGTGTATGAATGATTGTATGAGAGAGAGCATGTGAGAGTGAGAGCCTGTGTGTGTGTGTGTGTGTGTGTGGGGGGGGGGGGGGGGAGAGAGAGAGAGATAGAGAGAAGGCATGTGAGAATGAGAACCTGACTGTGTGTTTGAGGGAAGAAGACAGATGGAGAAAAAAGAAATAGAAAAAAAGGCAATATAAAAGGAATTGGCAAAAAAATAAGAAAGGGAAGGTGGGAAAAAAAAGCCTGTGACCAACTGATTAGAAAACTAAGATAAGACAGCAGATGTAAAAAAAAAATAAAAAATTACTTTTTACTAATTGGCACATGTAATCTTTGGGAATGTGCAAGAGTAGCACTTTCTCTATGCGGATCTCACAATGTATGAGATCAGCATGGAGAAACTGGAAGCCCATGGGGCCTGCACAGAGGAGGCAGCAGAATGGGCTTCAGTGCCAGTAGTAGCAATCAGCACCTCCCCAATAGCCACGCGGCAGCAGTGACAGTGGCAGCAGAGGAATGAGAGAGGCTCTGAGGTTTTGAGGGAGCCAATGAGAGTGAGAGCATGAGTGTGTATGAGAAAATCCAGGGGAGTAAGTGTGTGTGTGTGGGAGGGGTGTGTGTGGAGGGGGAGAGAGTATCTTACAGCCTGAGTGTGTCAGTATCTGTGAGAGCGAGAGGTTATGGTTGGGTATAAGAGCATGAATGTGTATGTATGTGACTGTGTATGTGTGAGAGAGAATGGACATGTGAGTATGTGTGAGAGAGAGAGGATAACCTCCTAATCCTCGACAATATCAGGGTGACTGGAAATCAAGAGCTCCCATGTATGGACAGCAGGGGCTTTTTAAAATCCTTATTAGTTTTAATTATTGTGTTATTTGATATTTGTGCTGTTTTGAAATATTTTATTGGTGTTTGGGAAATTGTAAAATATGTATATGATTTTAATTTATAGAAATTCTATTTATCAGTAGTTTTAAAATATTCTTTTATTAGTATGGTTTTACTATTATACCTGATGCTTTATGTTTCTTGATTTTATTTGTTTTATGAGGAATGGTGGTTCTGTTTTTCCATTGTTAATACACAGAGTCTGGCTTCTTGGGGTTTCTATTTCAGTTTTTTCTAATTTGTGCTCCTTTATTTTGTATTCTGTATTTGGTGCGGGTCTGTCTCTGTTCTGTGTGTGTGACCATGATGAGAAATTCTGCTAGCATGTAGTGTCTGTATAGGGATCTATAGCAATCGGGTTTGGTTTGTTTCCTCAGTAGGTGGTGTATTGGTATTCTAGGACCCAGTGTAATATTTATCCTTGCTTTTTCACAGTTAGGGTTATTGTTGTTTGAGTCCTTGGTGTTATTACTGTTATGTTACGATGGGATTGCAGTATAGATTTTGAGTGTCTTTTTTGCGAGGTTTTGTGTTAGTTCACAATGTGCCTGGCAGTGGAAGGTGTTTGTGCTGCTATTACTGTGAGGTGACACCAGAATTTGAAAATATCTTTTAGTATGATGAGCTGTAAGGGAAACATCCAAGCTCCATTGTTTGGGGGAATTTCAGAGGATGCACAGAGTTAGAGAACTGGAGGTGCAGGATTTATAAATGTCATAATTAAATAAGTATGCACTAAAATCCAACCCCCATCCATAATCCCGCCCCCATATGACCAAAGCCCCACCCCACCCCACCCTGCCGGACCATGGAAAAATGGTCTTGCTTGAAGCCAGTCCCTGGTGCAAAAAAGGGGACCACTGCTCTAAAAGGAACAAGATTAACTGTCCCCTATAACAACAATGCACCCTTCCAAAACAAAAGCCTTATGGTAATTCACATTAGGAAGGCACTCAGCCAAAAAAATGTCATATTTCCTAGCCTGTAAGATGGATTCAGGACCAGTGAGTTATGCTCCCCTACCAGCAGATAGAGACAGAGCAAGCTGATGTCACAGTATATATACTCCTGCAGTGACCCCAGCCCACCAGTATTCTCCGACTCCAGCAAATGATGGACGTGCATTCCCTATGGGGATTGCTATAAAATTTGGAAGGAGAATTGTAAATTGAAGAAACAAAAGCCCCTCTCCCCTGTGGTGATACCTAAAGGCCCCCTCCCCCAGTTGAGAATTCCTGAGTTGATTTCCATGATCCTCAGATGTGTCCCTTGGTCTTAGCTGCTTGTGCAGCTGAAAGGCAACAGGTACAGGAGGACGAGCACGGTGGTGATGACAGTTGCCCTCTCCCCCCTTCCCCCCCCCCCCCCATAGCCGGAGACCATCTCTGTACTCAACTGAGCTTGGATAAGTTTAAAAAAAAAAAAAAGGAAGTTTTACCTTCAGCGACAAAGGGGTTTTAGGACTTCCTCAGGTCTCTGTGCTCAGCGCACTGTCCCGACATTCGTTCCCACTCTTGTTGGGGTTAGGAGAACTGGGCAGCCTGGTGGGTAGAGTGAACCCAGTGGTCTAGACCCTGCAGTTAGGCTTCTTGCCTGAGTGTCACGTTGTAGGTGCAGTGGTGTTTTCATGTGCTTCTGTACGTGCTCTTCTGCCCTCTACAGGACATCAGTGTACTCAGTGCGTCGGCTCAGCATTAGGCAGACCTTTTGTGCACATAACTTTTTTAAGTATGATGATACTCTCCAGCTGGGTGTGCAAGTTGTGAGAGTAACTTTTTTAAGCAGGAGCTGTTTGGACATACAGCTACTGCCTCTAATGGCGCTGGTAAACAAGAAGCCTAAGCGCCTTTCTCCTTGTGTCGCCTGTCATATTAGGGCTTCTCAGTCTGACCTGTCTTCTAACATGTGTCAGCTCTGTTCGGTTGCTCAGGGAGAATTGTCTTCCTCTTGATTTTGCTAAGCCTGGATCCTCCCATTCTGATGATGGTCTGGTTATGGCTTTGGCTGGAAGTATGCCAGATCTTGGTACTCTCTTGACTGGCTCCTCTGCAAGGGATGGCAGTTCAGTCAGACCTGTTCCAGTATCTTCTGGGCTTGGCCTGGATCTGACTGCTTTTCCTTGGGTGGAGTTTTTTCAGGGTCTGCTGGCCTTTGTTTAGGCATAGTCCTCCGCTTCATCCACTCCTATCAGGTTGGACCCTCAGCTGGTGGCCCTTCCCTCTTCTGCTCCTACAGTTAAGTGCAGAGGCACACCTCGGTTCACCACGGGTATTCCTGGTAGGGACCCGGATGATGAGGCGGATCCTGATTCCTTGGAAGATGAGGAAATTCCTCCTGGTTTGGAGCCGTATCGGACCATGTTACGTTTTTTTCATAGAGATGAACTGCCAGCTCTGATTTCTAAGACCTTGAAGATTCTGGGAGTGCCTGGGGCAGATTCCATGTCAGAGCCGAAGAAGAATCCCATTTTGATTTTGTTGTGGAAAGCCTCTTGCTTTTTTCCTGTTATGGACGCCATTCAGAAGTTGATTGATCTTGTACGCCTCAGAGGCAAATTTGAAAGGGGGTCAGGAACTGGAAGGCCTATACCCTCTGGATTCAGCTGTGAGAGAGCATTTGCGTTTTACCAAAGTGGATGCACTGGTCTGCGCTGTCTCTAAGCAGATGACTATCCCCATGGAGGGGGGAGCATCCTTTATGGATGTGCATGATAGACAGTTTGAGTCTATCCTTTGACACAATGGCAATGACCTTACAGGTTGCTTCCTGTTGCACTCTGATGGCACGTTCTTGTCTGCTTCTCTCTCAGGAGGTGGATGATTCTGGAATGAATTCCAGAGTAGTTATGGAACCCACTGCCACCTTTGTAGCAGACACAGGCTGTGATTTGGTAAAAACCTCAGCCAGAGGAGTGGTTTCGGTGGTGGCGGCCAGACGTCAGCTATGGTTGCAGAATTGGACTGCGGACGCAGCTTCCAAAGCTAATCTAATGAAAATGCCCTTTAAAGGTTCACTCTTGTTTGGGAGTTAGTTGGAAAAACTGGTCAGTAAGTGGGGCGAATCTCCAGTTCCCCAGTTACCAGAGGATAAGAAGCAATTACAGCACCTCTTTTCTATGTGGGGTCGTCTCAGGAGTTCCAAGCGTTTTCGTCCCTATGGAAAGTCAGCATTTCAAAGGCCTTGGCCTTTTGGTAGGTCTCAGTCCTTTCGTCCTTGACAGTCCAAAAGAGGAGTGAGCTCAGGTGATGGATCATCCCGAGCTTCCCAATGAAGGTTTGCTGACCCACCTTCAGGAAGTGGATATAGTAGGATGCCTATCTTTCTTTTTTCAGAGGTGGGTCAAGATCACATTGGATCAATGGGTTCTGGAAGTGATACGGGAAGGATATGTGCTGGAGTTTCCAGCATTCCTTGGAATGTGTTCATGGTGTCTCCTTGCCACTCCCCTCAGAAGAAACAGGCTGTGGTGTCTACACTTCTAAGGCTCCTCCAGCTGAGGACTGTAGTTCCCATGCCTACATTTCAGGAAAATATATGTTGCTATTCCATTTATTTTATTGTGCCCAAGAAGGAATGTTCTTTTCGTCCCATCCTGGATCTCAAAAGTGTCAACTGGCATCTGTGGGTGACTCATTTTCGATGGAAACCTTATGCTCTGTGATAATAGCCATACAATCGGTAGAGTTTCTGACCACCCTGGATCTGTCCAAGGCCTATCTTTATATTCCCATCCATTTGGAGCACCAACGTTTTCTGACTTTGTGGTGCTAGGTCACCATTATCAATTTCGGGTGTCTTTTGGTCTAGCCAACACCCCCAGAACATTTTCCAAGATTATGGTGGTTGTGGCGGTGGTGCTGAGAAGAGATGGGATCCTGATGCACCCATACTTTGACAAAGGGCTGATTCGAGTCAAGTCTTTGGAAGAGAGCCACCTGGGGAACAACAAGGTGATTTTCTTATTGCGGAAGTTCAGTTGGGTGGTGAACCTGGCCAAGATCAGTCTCCAGCCTTCTCAGTCATTGAAGTATCTGGGAGTTTGATTCGACACAAGGCAGGGCAAGGTTTTTCTCCTGGATGCACGGTTCTAGAAATTGATATCCCAGGTGCATCAGTTGGTAAACACTATATGCCCAGGTGCATCAGTTGGTAAACACTATATGCCCAACAGTGTTGTGCTCTCTACAGGTGCTCGGTTTGATGGCTGCAACCCTGGAAGTGGTACCTTAGGCGAGGGCGCATATGCATCCTCTTCAGCACTCACTACTGTCTTGTTGGAACCCACAGTCTCAGGACTATTCAGTTCACCTCCAATTGCCGATGGAAATCTGTTGTCACCTCCAGTAGTGGTTGCAGGAGGCTCATCTGAGCAGGGGAATGTCCTTGTCCTTCCCAAATTAGTTGGTTCTCATGACAGATGTGAGTCTCCAAGGTTGAGAAGCTCACTGTCAGGAACTTGTGGCCCAGGAACATTGGATGGCCGAAGAGGCCCTCTGGAACATCAATCACCTGGAAGCACAGGTTGTCCAGTTGGGTGCTTGCAGTTCAGCCACAGTCTACAGGGTCTAGCGGTCTGCATGATGTTGGAAAATGTGACAACAGTAGCCTACATCAATCACCAGGGAGGAACCAAGAGCCAACAAGTGTCGCTGGAAAAAGACCAACTTATGGAATGGGCGTAAAGACATGTACAAATGCTCTTGGCTTCCCACATTGCAGGAAAGGACAACATGTGAGCAGACTTTCTCAACAGGGAGAGTCTGGACCCTGGAGAGTGGGTGTTATCTGCCAAGGTGTTTCAGCTGCTAGTGGTTCATTGGGGCCTTCCATCTCCACACCTGCTGGTGACTTCTTGCAATACGAAGGTTCCTCACTTCTTCAATCACAGGAGAGATTGGTGGTCCCTGGGCGTCGATACTCTTTTACAAGCCTGGCCAGAAAATGAGTTGCTGTATGCCTTTCCTCTGTGGCTGTTGATGGGCAGGATCATTCGCAAAATCGAAGACCACAGGGAGCTCATACTCCTGGTGACTCTTGATTGGCCCAGGCATCTGTGGTATGCGGATCTTTTGAGACTCCTGGTAGAGAAACTCCTTCGTCTTCTGCTGCACAGGGATCTGTTGCAGCAGGGGCTAGTTCTTCATGAGAATCTGACTCGTTCTGTCTTACAGTTGAGTCCTTGAGAGGACTCGCCTGTTGAATTGAGGATATTCTTCTGCAGTGATTGCTACCTTGCTCTGCACTCAGAATGTCTCCACTTCTCTGGCATATGTGCGGATTCAGAGAGTGTTTGAGGCCTAGTGTGAGGAGTGCAATGTTCCTCCTCATTCAGTTCAGATCTCGCTTGTTCTGGATTTTTCGTAGGATGGGTTGAATAAAGGATTGGCCCTTAAATTTATTTTATTTATTTATTTATTTTATAACTTTTATATACCGGCATTCGTAAAAAAGAACATCATGTCGGTTTACATGTAACTGAGAAAGGAAATTACAATGATAGGTGGAGGAAAGATAGACAGTTAAAAGGGAAGTTAACTTTACTGTGGTGCCAACATGCGTCACAGTTAAAAACGCGATTATATATGATAAACCATGTTAGACAAAAATTAGATAATATTATACAAAGTTAGACAAAATTAATTAAGTACAAGGGGAGGTGGTGCGAGGGGTGGGGGTGGAGGGTGAAGCGCAGGGGGGAGGGGGAGGAGGAGGGGCTGAGGGAGGCGATGGGTGGCAGGGGGAAGCAGGGGCAATAATAGGGAGGGGGGAAGAGGGTAGGGTGGTGGAGGGAGGGAGGGGTGCTGTACACGGAATATGGGGAATATTATGAGTAAATCCTTGAAGGTTCAGGTTGCAGCTCTTGCATGTTTCAGGGGCACAATGAATGGTGTCTCCTTATCGTCCCATCCTGAAGTGGCCCATTTCTTGAAGGGTGTGAAGCACCTTCGGCCTCCTTGAGGTTGCCGTTTCCCTTTTGGAGTCTTAAACTGGTGCTTGACTTTTTGGTGGGTCCTATGTTTCAACCACTGCACAGCCTTTCCTTGCTGTTATTGATGTTGAAGACAGTGTTTCTGGTGGCTATATGTTCTGCCCATCACATTTCCGAGCTGCAGGCCTTGTCTTGTCTGGTGCTGTTCCTTCAAGTGACTCCAGGGGAATTACAGCTGTGTACTGTTCCATCCTTCTTGCCTAAGGTGGTTTTGGAATTTCATTTGAATCAGTCCATTTCCTTGCCATCCCTAGATAAGGTCAGGGACACGGAGGCGTATCACCTCCTGCATTCCTTGGATGTCAAGGAGCTTGTTGTGCAGTATCTGGAGGTTTCTGAACCTTTCTGAAAGATGGATCTCCTGTTTGTCCTTCATGGTGGTAGGAAGCAGGGTGATCCAGCTTTGCGGGCTACATTAGCTCGCTGAATTAAGGAGATGGTCATGGCTGTGCATGTGGATGCTGAAAAGCCATTGACTACTCAAGTTAGGGCTCATTCTTCTAGAGCTCAGGCAGTGTCATGTGCAGAGGTTAGTTTGTTGTCGCCCGTCAATATCTGCTAAACTACGACTTGGCTCTCCTTACATACTTTTTCCAGGTTTAATCATCTGGATGTGCAGGCCCAGGCAGATGCAACCTTTGTACGTGCGTTGTTGACTGGACTACGAGCAGCCTCCCACCCTGTATGGAAGTAGCTTTGGTACATCCCACTGGTCCTGAGTCTATCTGTCTACAGGCTAGGAAATGGAGAAATTACTTGCCTGATAATTTCGTTTTCCTTAGTGAAGACATATGGACTCAGCTTCCTGTCCTCGGCTGCTGAATGATTGTGTCAAAAGTCCTCCTGTGGGGCTAAGGATCCCAAGGAATTACTGGTAAGTATTCTTCCAGTCCCTAGATTGGGGTACCTCTCATCTTACTTGAGTTCAGTGTTTATTGATAGTTGAGTACAGTTGTGGTTGGCTGTTGTTAATCAAGTTTTTTTCTAGTCTGTCTACAGTTGCTTTTGAAGAGAATACTGGTGGGCTGGGGTCACTACAGGATTATATATACTGTGATGTCAGCTTGCTCCCTCTCCATGTGCTGGCAGGGGAGCATAACCCACTGGTCCTGAGTCCATCTGTCTACACAAAGGAAAATGAACATATCAGGTAAGTAATTTCTCCATTTGTGTACCTCTCGCAATATATGTATACATCATCCAGTGCAGGATATGTAAAGAATGGTGCTACTTTAATAAAATAGGTGAGAAACTGAAGACAAATTAGACCTCTGGAGATATGAAACAATATATCAGAGAAGGAGACATGATGGAAAGGAAAAATTGTTTCTAGTCAGACCATTCTACAATATTGATTATAAAAAGCAACTGAAAAAATATCCAATGGTATATCATTTTAAATTAAAAATAATGAGACATACACTTCCCTCCGTATTCACCCTTTTACAAAGAACCAAACAATAAACAGTAAACACACAGACAACAGACTGGAATCAATAAGCCACAGCTTTATTACATGAACAACCAAGGTGCTCAAACCCACTTGAACCAAACTTATGGAACTCCCAGTGTACATCGCCAACAGCCAGCAAGATGATCACCACCAGACCACCCGGCTTCCACATAGCATAAACTCCCATGACCCCCGCCACCGCCCAGCAAGGAGCCATATGGGGACAACTGCACCCTGTTGTTCCCCAAAGAGCTCAGACCTGACCACCATCAAGTCAGCAGACAATTCAGCATAACATTGAAACCCCTCAAACCTGCTCGGGCAACCCGTGCCCCACTCCCACCAACCACAACAAAAGCAGAAACACCCCAGGGGCTAAATTTGGTGCAACATAAGTATAAGGAAGATGCGGCTCATCCAAGCTGAAATGAGACACATTTCATAGGGTGAACACAAAGAAATACAGAAAAAAAAAAAACAGTAACCACTAAGTAACAAGTAATTTGGAAGATAGGGAAATCAATTTCTTGAAAATATCAAAAGTAAATTCTAATACATAGGCCACAAAAGGGGCATGGACAAATGTTGGCACAGAGGAAGTGAAAAACGTTACCTTCTTTGCTAAGACTACCATGGCAGAGAGCGCTGATCACTGTGAAAGTTGTTGGTGGAATTGCAGCAGATGTTGGAGACATTAAACAAGATCTTTAGGATGAAAATGCTGCCTGTCCAGTTTTGAGTACACTTCAAAGTACTATTTATAACTCACAAACTACTCAGTACCAGTTTTTTCCCATGGATACATTTTTTGCTATGAATTTACCAACCAACACGAACCCTTTGATCTCAGCAAAGAGGATTCCTTAATGTGCCCTTAGCAAAAGCAGCATGATTGTCCATGACAAGAGACTGCTTTCTCTGTGGCTGTGCCCTCCATCTGGAATTTCAGACTTATGGAATGCACAAAAACCTTTAAAGCATTCCGGAAATCTTTTTTGCTGGGACTAGCTTTTGCTTGATTTTGTGTGTTTAGAACACTTTCAAACTTGCAGATCATTTGATTGCGATCTTGGCGATGGCTGCTTTCATCTTAAATTGTAACTTTTCTTATTTTTGTTCAGTCTGTCTTTCTTAAATTTGAATCTTTTGTAGTACGGTAATTATGTATGCTATTATGTATATCGCTTAGGGCCCAGAATAAGCAGATATAGCATGAGTTTTTAAACTGGATAAAATGGCATGAAATATAAAGTTACTGCAGGAACAAGTTTGAGACATAAATTCAGTAACTAGATAGGCTAATATACATGTAATAGGAGCTCCATAAGAAATGGAGGATGGTGACTTTAAAACATTGATTGAGGAAATATAAGAGGAGACATTGGATATTAAAGATAAACTCCTGTTCAAAGAGGAAAGAGTGCATCTGATGTTAGGACTGAAACCATCGGTAGAGAAAAAGCCATGGCAAATAGTCAAATTTTTAAATCCAGAGGAAACTTTGAAAGCTGCCTGCAATCAAGAGCACTGTTTGCAGCAGGAGAACCCAGGAACTGCACAGAGACTTGAAACTATTCAGTTAAAGTATGAAAATGAGTGCAGAGAATACAAAGAATTAAAACTGGAAATGGAGACTTTAAAATAAGTAGAATTTGTGATGTGGCTGATGAAGCATGTGAGAAGTGATGATGCGATAAGCAGTTTTTAGAAGTTACTTGCTCAGGTATATACTGATTTAGCCAGGTAAATTGGCTCTTTGAAAATTGCCCATGCCTTATCTGTGTAAAATTATGCGTGGGATCAACGACACACATACTTTTTGCCTGGACACAAAGTGGGTGATTTTGGAGGGCATGTTTAAGTCAAGGAAGGGAACCAATGCATGTAGATGAGATTTTCAATTTGAGGCACATTTCTTTGAAGGTAAAAAGTACTCGCAGAAAAAGCAGGTGCAACTCTCTGCGTGTACGTTCCCTTGAAGCAATTTTCCAAGGCAATGTTTGCCCGTATGTTTTTGAAAACAGGTGTAAAGTCCATGCATAGAAGGTCATGGGGACTTTGCATCATGTGGGGACTTCTGAAAATGGCCTCAAATGTGAACAAAACTGGGAGAAAAAAGAGGGAAAAAAATTTAATGGCTGGTACAATGCGGTAATAATAAGGTATGGAAGAGTGAATATGATAACTAAGATACCTTTAACCTTAGGGATAATTTAGAATAAAGGGTATTGTGTCGGCGGGGTAGAGGATATCCTTCTTCCTGGTGACTAAATGGTACAGAGGGGAAGTGGAAACAAATGAAGGAAATGAGTCTGTGAAATAGGGATGGTGAGGGTAGAAAGGAGGGAAGGAGGGTTCAAAGAGAAATTGCTGAAGGAGAAACAGGAAAATGCAAAATATTTGGTACAATGAATGTTTTAATTCAGTCATGTGAGGATAGAGGAGAGTGAGATGTCTAATAAAGGTTATAGAAGAGCGTTCAGAATTAGACAATGTGGGGGATCACGTGATGTGCCGAAGGGTAAAGAAATGTGCTGCTGGTGCTCCCAGCACAAAATCCTATACTATCCTAAGCACTCCTGGAAAGTATCGAGCCTGAATAATGTCCCCTCAAAATCCCTGCCTGCTATGTGGGCTAAAAAGCCAGGTAAATCAGTAAAATCTAGTAGTAAAACATCAGCTGGAAATAGGGAGCAGGCTGAGGAGCAGACCTCAGATGATGAATGGCCTGTTCTGAGAACGTCAGCAGAAAATTCGAAACAACTTCAAGCCCTATTTGAAGCCATCTCTACTAAACTTACCGCTACGATAAACCGGGAACTGGCAGTGGTTGTTGAGAACGTGGCTGAGCTGGTGGCCTCAGTACAATAAAACTCAATGCAAATCAAAGTGGTGGAGGAGGAGATAGAGGAACTCGGGATGTCGATGATGGAGGCCAGCTGCAAGATGGATGATATGGAGAGGCTGTTCACCGAAATGGCAGAGAATATCGACAATTTTGAAAATCTGGGCCACCGGTGGAATATTCGATTAGTGGGCCTACCAGAGGGACGAGGAAGGATTAGAGCCACTTGTCTTTTTTGAACACTGGCTTCCGGAGGTGTTGGGTATCTCTACAAAGGGCAGGCACATTAGGTTGGGAAAAGTACACTTTAGTGCTCGCGCCGGCACCAGGCCCGTGTGGCTGGCACGGATGATAATCATGCAAACCCACACCTTCCCAGATAAGATGCGGATCTTCAATGCAGCTAGAAAGAAAAACAAGATCCTGTATAAAAATTGATGAGTAATGTTTTTTCAGGACTTTTCAGTAGCCATAAAAAAGAAACATGTGGGCTATGCTATGATAAAAAAAAAACGCTGCATCAAAAAGGCCTCCTGTACACTTTGCTATACCTGCCCATCTGAAAGTGGTCACAAATAACAGCGCAAAGATAAAGGGACAATGCTGCTTCTCCAGAGGCCTAACCAGGTGGATATCACCGAGTTAGCATGCTGCATCACCGGAGCTGGTAACAGTTTATCTATGAGGAAGCAGCTGACATGCTTAGAGATTGCAATTATGATCCCAAGGCATTTTTTCTTTCTTTTTTGAGGGTTTGGTTTTTTTTTTTGAGACGGGCAGATTACTGAATGTTGGGTATGGGGAGGGGATGAGGGTTCAGGTTGGGGTGAAATAGAAGGGGGAAGTAGCAGGAGGGACAATGACAATGCTTGGTCTGTGTGTTTCAGTTGTATATACTATTTTATCTATGGGAAATTCTGTGAGGCCAACACAATGGCTCCAAAATGCATATTTCCTGTGTCAGCAATATGTGGCGACTGGCGACTCTGAAGATCCTGGGTACAGCTGGAGGAGGAGAGACGTGCAGCAAGTAAACCGCCTGTGTGCTGTGCCGATGCAGTAACAAGGACATAAGGTTCTCCCTGCTCTAGTATTGGAGATTGTGATGGATGTGAACACTGTGCTTTTACCACATTTGCAGAAGTTCCCACTGGAGGTCACATATTTGCTACAATCCTGGCTTTTCGCTTTTGCATAGGAGGTGATCATACATGCTAAAATGTCACGGTGTGTATAATCTTTATAGTATGTTTATTGTCTCTTGGTTTTTTTTTTGTCAGGGTAGAGCTACAATCTGAGGGAGTGGTACGATATGGACTGAGAGGTGAGGAGGGGTGGGAGGGACAGGACAAGTTGAATGATAGAGGAAGTAGGGAAGGGAGAGGAGGGAAAGGAAGGGGAATTTTATTAAGGAGCAGGTTGGTGCAGGGCTGGGAGTTGGATGCAGGGTGATGGGGAGAGAGGGGTAGTGTTGGTGTGAGGGTTGACTGCCATCTCAGGCAGTGATCATGTAAATGACGTCAGTAACATCATATCTCTCTCTCTCTCTCCACTGACCCACTCGCCTGTCTTCAACATTCACGCGCTTGCTGCCAACATCTGCTACATCTACACTGAAATGCGCAACAAAAACCCTATCACCCTCCAGTATGATTCCACCAGCACACCTACTTCTGCCCCCTAGGCAGCCACCTACTCCACCTAATGCTCCCGCTGGCCCTGAAGGGGGGAAGGCGGAGAAGGAGGTGTGTTTGAAATAAGGTGGCACAGCTTTGGCCCCGAGGATGCTCCCGCCAAATAGTGATGTCGCTCTATAAGGATGGGGGAAGGAAGGGTAGTGAGAGTGTGGAAGGGCTAGATGGTAAAGGTATTGGAAATGGAGCGAGATCTAGCCCCTTCTAAGCTGTGGAAAGTTGATGGTAGGGAGGGGAAAGGTTTGGGGGGGATTGTTTATGGGTTATGGAGGATTGGTTGAAGATGAAGAATAAAACTGACAGACACTATGTTCTTTTTCTATTCAGTTTTATGTACAATGTACCACAATGTTTTAGGGTTTGGAAGCTCTAGATCCTGAATATCATCTCTTTTTTGCTGGTGGCTGACTCTAAAATCAATTTAGTATCCTGGAACGTTATGGGGTATTATTTATCCTATGAAGGGGAAACCCATTTTTCAATTTCTGAAGAAATGTTCAGCCCAGATTGTGCTGCTGCAGGAGACTCACTTGACTGATAAAGAGCATGAAAATCTTATGAGAGAATGGGTTGGACAGGTCTATTATGCATCTTATAAATTCCTCGAGCAGAGGGTTGTGCATCATCATAAACAAAGATTTGCCTCTAAAGGTTCACAAAATACAGAAAGACTCTGAGGGCAGATTTTTTCATCGATGGAACTCTAAATGAACAGCTGGTGGTGGTGGTGAACATTTATGGACCTAATAAAAACCAGAATGTTTTCTCTTCACGAATGAGGGCCACAGTGGTGAGGTTTTCATCTCATTCTACCCTTGCCTTAGGAGACTGGAATGTTTGTCTGAACCCAGTTATGGATAGGTCCCGTTGGGGGGATCAGAATACAATAAGGGGCTCAGACTTCTGATATAAGGGGTGGATCTCATGGATGTATGGAGGACCAGTTTTTCTAGCGGTAGGGTCGATACTCATTACTCAGTGGTCCACAACACATATAGCAGCCTAGATTTTTTTCTTTGCTCTAAAAGTCTTATGAACAGAGTGATTGAGTCAGATATTTTGCCCTATTGCTGTCAGACCATCACCCTGCTGAGCTTGCCATAAACATCTCACAGATTTTATCAAGGGAACCCTTGTGGTGACTCAATCTGTCTGCATATGGTCAGGAAGATTTCTTGGACATGATCACGAAAGAGATTAAAGCTTTCAAGTAAATTCCTTCCATGAAGGAATGTAGACCAGTTCTTCTTTGGGAAATGTTGAAAGCAAAATAATAGGTTACACAAATTATCATAAGCAGGTTAGAGAGATGAAAGGAAAATCATTGGAAAGAGATATTGCACGACTGGAGCTGCTTCCCAAAAGGGGATGCTCCAAAAAGATTTGGAGACAATTGTTCTCACAGAGGCACGAGTTAGAACTATTACAAACAGACCTAACTGAGAGATCTATGTGCTTCATGTGACAAAACTTCTATGAACATGGTAACAAAGTGAGTAAAGTGCTCTCTAGTTTGCTTGAAAAAGAGCCAGAGATTCAGTGATTACAGCTATACAAGTTGCAGATGGGAGGCTGTCGGATAATCTCAAGGTTATAAATGATACCTTGTGTGCTTGCTGCTACCAATGTTCCCTCTAAGGACTGGGTTGCTGTGAGCATAAAATTGATAGGCTTTTTACATCAAAGAAAGAAGTGCACAGGTTAACTGATACCATTATTGTGCTTATAAGAAAGGTCAAGAAGAAGTAGACACAAGTTGTTATTGGCCCATCTCCATATTGAATGCAGGCATTAAAGTACTGGCAAAGGTGCAACAGCCGAGGCTGGAAAATATCATCCCCTAGCTGGTTCAGAATGATCAAATTAGGTTTGTCAAGGAGCACCTATCCTCAGCCGACACCAGAAGGGCATTTCATATTATTTGTCTGGCCCATTGGCAGAAAACTCAGGGCTTGTTCATGGCATTAGATGCCTAAAAGGCCTTTGATAGATTGCACTGTTCTTTTCTTTTTGTGGTGCTAATGTTCCGTCTAAGGATTGGGTTGCTGTGTGCAAAAGGTTTTGCTCGTAAGCAAAGATTTTTGTTTTTTTTACCGTGTGAGCACTACTTTCTTTGATGTAAAAAGCCTATCAATTTTATGCTCACAGCCACCTAGTCCTTAGAGAGAAATTTGGTATCAGCAAACATACAAACTTTCTCACATACACACACATACTAACACACTTGCATATTCACTCTCATACTCTTTCTCATATATATATGTTCATTCTCACAAACACACATACACACTCACTCTTATTCCTCTCATTCACTCCCCAGACTCTCACTTACATGCACATTCACTCAGTTCTCCTCCTTTTACACACACACACACACACACACACACACACACACTCATCTCAGTAACTGTAAACCCTTCACTGTCAAACACTTTGAAAAGTAACACAAACCCCTGCAAAAAAAAAAAAAGACACCTAGAACCTTGCCATACCTTACCAGCACTATTTCAGGACTCAAACAGCAGCAGCCTTAACTATGACACAGCAGCAATGCAAATATTATACCATGCCCTAGAACACTAATAAGCCCTCTTCGCTTATGTCTCCAGCCTCACTCAAACCATTCCGCGAGAAATCCCAGGCAACATGGCACAACCCAAAGCAGAAGAACTCGCTCAGTTTTTCCAAAATAAAATCACCAATCTCTTAACACAACTGCCTTCCAATACAGCCGACCTCCAGACATATCAACAACCTGCCCACAAAAACGTCAGCTTAAACACCTTTGAACCCGTCTCTTCCACGGAGATACAAACCATCCTGAGAAGAATGAAACCTTCGTCTCATCCTGCAGACCACATCCCCTCCAAACTTCTTCTAGCTATTCCAGACACAATAGCCACTTCATTGAAAAATATCATCAACTGCTCTCTAGCCCAAGGAACCTTCCCAGATGATCTTAAAATGGCCTCAATCTCACCGCTCCTAAAGAAACCCAACCTAGACCCGAAGGACCCTAACAACTTCCGCCCCATAGCTAACCTCCCATTCATCGCAAAGATCATGGAAAAACTAGTGAACTCTCAGATTTCATCGAAGACAACAATCTTCTCTTCATCCCACAACACGGCTTCCGTAAAAATCGAGGCACAGAATCCCTCCTCACTTCGTTGACAGACCATATCTTACTGGGCCTCGACAAAGGAAACTCTTTTCTATTGATCTTGTTAGACCTATCAGCAGCATTCGACACGGTCAACCACACCATCCTCTTAAACCAGTTATCGTCCATAGGAATCTGCGGCACCGTCCTATCTTGGTTCAAAACCTTTCTCAACAACAGAGGTTACAAAGTTAAACTCCAAAACAAGGAATCCTCAAGATTTGACTCTGCCATAGGAGTCCCACAAGGTTCTTCATTATCTCCGACTCTATTCAATATTTACCTGCTTCCTCTTTGCCAACTTCTCACTGACCTCAATCTAAAGTACTTCCTATACGCAGATGATATTCAAATCATCATCCCCGTCAAAGACACATACTCTAAAACTCTTGACTACTGGGAATCATGCCACCAAAAAATCAAACAACTTCTCAACAGCCTTCACCTCATCTTAAATTCCTCCAAGACAGAAATCCTACTCATCTCTCCCGAGAACAATACACCTAACATTACTCTTCCCACCAACCTACCTACTGCACAAGTTAGAGACTTAGGAGTGTTATTGGACAACCGGCTAAACTTCAAGGCACACATCAACAAAACAACCAAAGACTGCTTCTATAAACTCCAGGTTTTGAAAAGGATAAGACCTCTCTTCCATGCTCAAGACTTCAGAACGATCATCCAGGCAGTCATTTTTTCAAAATTAGACTATTGCAACTCCCTATTGCTAGGTCTGCCTTCTTCCTATTCCAAACCATTACAGATGGTGCAAAATTCAGCAGCCCGACTACTAACAGGCACAAGAAAAAGAGACCACATATCTCCCATCCTGAAAGAGCTACATTGGCTACCCGTATACTTCCGTATCATGTACAAAACCATATGTATCATTTTCAAAACTATACATCAATGCACTTCCCTCGATCTTCAATTTCCTCTCCAAGTATACAACTCGACAAGACCTACCAGAGATGTTTATAGAGGCACACTCCAAGTTCCCCCTGCAAAAACGACTAGACACATTACCCTAAGAGATCGCGCCACCTCCACAGCTGGCCCCCTTCTGTGGAATTCATTGCCCACAGATCTCAGACTGGAACCTTGCCTCCCAACTTTTAGGAAAAGACTTAAGACTTGGTTATTCAAGCAAGCTTTCCAAGACACAATTTAATGACACAATCCAAGGACACAACCCAAGGACTCCTCAAAACATTCAGCCATTAATCATGCCATTTGTACATAACTTGTAATGTGACTTGTATATCGTTTAACCATTTATTCTTTCCTTTTTCTTCCTCTTCACCAAGTTCTGCCACCCTTGTTAATTGTAACTGTACTTTCGGTCACCTGAGTTCTAGTTTGATGAATTTAATGCACTCCCGTTTCATGTAAACCAGCAAGATATGTTCTCATGATTGCCGGTATATAAAAACCTTAAATAAATAAATAAAATAAATAATGCACAACCTCCTGGGATTAACAGCAGTACCTCTACAAACCCCTATAGAAAAGCTACATGCCAGCAGAAATACTGCACCTCAATTACACATGCAGAACACAGACAAAACCTTATCTAACACAGAAAATAGCAAGCTACTATAAACCAGGTTCCTGTCCCACAAGCTTATCATGTGTTGTAGCCTTAGAATATGGACTGAGCTGCATCTGGATCTGAGTGATGTGTTTCGGACCTATCAAAAAAGGGTTTTGAAACCTGCAGAGACTGAAAGCCACCACAGCCAAAGTGAACAAAAATTAAAATACTTCAAAAATCCTTTTGTGCTGTCCTGTGAATGATAAATGTTCTGCAAGAACCAGCATCCAGCACTCATAGTGCTAACAAATTGAGAAGAAAGCTGTACTGTTTAACCTGCCCAGAGAACAGTACTACATAGCCAGCAGATAAGGAAGCCAAAGGAATGCTGGGAGACCATTTAAGGTAGAAAAGGCACAATTTGGCTGGTTTGTCTGTATGTGCAGGGCAAGGACAGCCAGGAGCTGGAGCCAGGAGCTGGAGCCAGGAAGAGAGGAGTGCATTTGGTAGCCCTGCAATCAGTTCTCCTGAAGAGCAAATTATTATGAGGGAGAGTCAGAAGACTGAGCTCTAAGGAAATAGAGAGACAGACAACTGTTCTTGCTTCATAGCCGAGCTACATGTAAAATCCCAACAAAGGACAGAGGAGCTGAGAGACTGAGAGACTTCCTCTCCAGAGATATCCTGGCCCAGCAGCACATGGTTGGCTCACCCTCCTAAGAGACCGAGTTAAATAATCTAACCTTTGCACAGAGAGTATCTTATCAGAGAAAGGAGAAGTTTATTTCTTTTCCTTATGTCACAAATTCAGTGTCTAGTCTTAACTGCTTCAGCCTTTCAGCCAAAGTCAAACATAAACTCTTGCTGGCAGGTACTGGGAAAGAGATGCTGGTGGACTGTGGTCCTTCTGCAAGAGACTGAAACCAGACCCGCTTCCTGTTTAGTACCAAGTAAACAATTTGGGGAAGCTCCCCAGGAGAGAGAGACAGAGAGACCTTTCACACACTGCAGTGCTCATCTATTTGATTTGTCATCTAGCCAGCTCCACCATCAAGAGAAACTTCTTTATTTTCTTGATTGTTTTTTTTTTCATGAGTATGTTGCTTGCCCTGGCTAACAGGCCATACCCTATGTTTTATTTTTGTATCACTTGATTTAAAATAAGAAAACTGCAAGTTTATATTATACTTCACTACTGTACTTTTCCCATTTAATGTTCTGGTTAGATTTACTGTCTACTTACACAATACTGTTTTATTCTGGTGTGATGATTTTATCTGGTCTGTCGTGTCACAAGTGAGAGGTTGTTTGGGAAGGGCATGAAATTGAGGTATAGAGTTGACTGGGTCCCTGTCTCATCCCCCACTCAGGTTACAAACTCGAAGATAAATCATATAAGTGAATATAATTTCTCATGTGGTACTCCCCACCCCAAGCATAGGGGTAATTCATAGTCCAGATCAAGGGGGAGCCACAAGAATAAGGGACTGCAAATTAGAAATAGAAACATGCAGACAAAAATAAAATGTAAAGCCCAAGAAACCAGACTCTGAACAGTAAAATGCTGAAGAACAAAATATAAATATGTAAGGCACATTCACAAAGATAACATATGCCAATCACAATCTGATTCTATTTTTCTAGGCTCTCATTCTCACACACTGTCACTCTTTCACGCACACACACACTCTCACATGCTCTCTCACATACAGGCTCCCACTCTAACATGCTGTCTCATAGGCATTCACACACACACACACACACTCACATGCTCTCTCACATATAGGCTCCCACTCTAACATGCTGTCTCATAGGCATTCACACACAGGCTTTTGCATGCTCGCTTTCTGCATGAGGCCCCTAAAAGTAAAGGAAAGACCCTGGTGGAGCTAAAATGTATGGGTGTGGCAGGGTTTCTACACGCCCTCACCCCAAACTCTGCCCCCTTGTTCCCTTCTGTAATGGGATTATTTAGCCTGATTCTGACTATTAATGAACTCAGAGAGCCACACATAGACAGAATATATAGAGGGATTTAGAGGCTTAACCCTGCAGTCATAAAACCTGTTTGCTAATTTTAGAGAAATAATAAAATGGTCACTGACCCTGTCCCTGCATAAAAATGTTAAATAAATAAATAGATACATAAATAAATAGATGAGAAACCTTTGCTACTATTTACAGAAATAATAAAAAGGTTAATGACTTTGTGAACTCTGAAAGTTGTGATCAGGCTACGGGAGGGGGATGCCTCTCCCATGGGTATATCACAGGACTATGTAAAAATGGTCAGAACTGTCAGAAATCAGGTCTCTTCAAGCAACAGATTTCTGGAAATGGCAAAGCTGATTAATTCCCTGGGCCCTAACTGAACATACACATTTGTATTATTGTGATTGCAATAATTAGATAATGAGAACAATCAACCATTCTGTGTAATTGGCAACAACTTCCATTTTCTAATTTTCCTATAAGCTCATAATAAACCTCTCCATCTTTCACTGAGGTGTTTCAATCTGTGTGTTTAAGAACATAAGAAGTTGCCATAAGGGTCAGACCGAGGGTCCATCAAGGCCAGCATTCTGTTTTCAACAAAGGCCAATCCAGTTTACAATCAGCTGGCAAATACCTAAACATTAACTAGATCCCATGCTATAGTTGCTAGTAATAGCAGTGGCTATTCCCTAAGTCAACTTGTTAATATCAGTTTATGGACTTCTCCTCCAGGAACTTATCCAATCCTTTCTTAAACCCAGCTACACTAACTGCACTAACCACATCCTCTGGCAATGAATGCCAGAGCTTGAGAGAGAGAAATTAGTACTGAGCCCAGTCAGCTATTGGAAAGTAGTACCAAACCCAAACAGTCACAGGAAAATAGTACCAAGCCCAATTAGTAGTCACAGGTGACTCCAGTCTCTTGGTCTAAACTTGAAAAACTTTCAACACATGAAGAAAAATCTAATTTGTTCTTCCCTCTCCCCCACCCTATTAGCCCTCCCATGAAACCCTAATAACTGATAGGGAGGGTGTCTTCCAGAACCAGCAGCAATAACCACTCACACCTGCCCAACCTGTTGCCATTATACAAAATGGCACCAGTTAACGTGTTCACTTCATTCACTCCCTTTGCACCAAGGAATGAATGGGGTGAGCCTGTCAGTTGGCACCATTTTGGGCCTTATTCCTGCCCCTGGAAGTCTCCCCAACTATTGGTTCATCTTGGGGAGTCCAGAAGATGAGGGAGATAGTGGTCCACAGTTGGATTTTTTCATATACTAAGGGGACATTTTTTGTCTGATGAAAGGCAAGAGAGCCACTGGCCTATAAGGGTCTTCCATTTACTTTTGAGGGTCCTGCATGGGTCACATTTCCCCTTTACAACATGGTGGCCCTGTCTGTGGCTACCAGCCAGCAAATTGTTTTCTATGTTTCCACAGCTAAGAATGCACAAAGTTCTTGGCCATAGCAACAATGCTGCACATTTCATTTGCATTTGCATTTGTATTTTTTGCTAAAATATGCAAACTTTCACACAATGGCTGTAAACTCACAATAAATACATCAGACACTTGGTAAAAGTACAGAATAGGGAAATAATGGTTCCAATTGTTAGAAATAATTCAAAGTAAGTGATATCAGATCTGGAATATATTTGTGAGATATTTGCTATTATATTTTTTTAATTCAATATGCAGCAAAGGTGAGAGATGGGGATGCAATTTTGAGAGGTGTTGTAGAGGATTAAGTTTTCCAGAGATTTCTGCTGAGCAGAATACTCAATGATTAGTCAGTCATACTATTAGAATTTATTTATTTATTTATTTATTTGGAGATTTTTATATACCGTGGTACGTAAAGGTCTACATCACCTCGGTTTACAGAAAACAATAACATAGCACAATGCTTTACAAGAAGAATGTAAGACTATTAAAAAATATGCTAAATTGTAAATCATTAGGTTTAGACAGGTTTGCAGTGGAATTTTATAAGAAATTCTTGGACATTTTTTCACCAGAGCTGACTAAATTATTTTATATATGTTTAGAAGAACAGGAGTTACCCAAAGCAATATACCAAGCTATCAGACAGTATCTATTATACCAGAACAAGCAAAATATTTTTCAGTATAGTTATAGAGCTTAATATTATAGAAGAAATAATAGTGGAAAGACTTCAGAGTCTGATCAATAATATCAAGTGGACTTTGTTGCTGGGAGATCCTCTGTGGATCACATCCATAGAGTGGCATGTATTTGATATGGGAGACTAAAACTAAATAAGGGAAGAATGCTCTTTTGTGAATGTATGCTAAAAAATATTTTCACAAATTAGAGTGGAAATGTCTATTTCTTCTTATGAAAATGTTTGGATTTACTAAATTTATTGATTGGATTAAAACAATTTATAAAGAACCCATGGCAAGTGAATTATCCCTACTGATCAAACTGGAAAGAGGTATTGTGGGCTATCAAAATAAACATTTAATATGAGCAGCTAAAAAGATAGATCTTTATTTAGATAAAGTATAGAGTATTCCAAGAGAGTGCAAGATTACCAGCAAGGCAATTCCAAAGCAGTCATCGAGAGCATTGTTGACACAATA
The DNA here is from genome assembly GCF_901001135.1 of Rhinatrema bivittatum. NCBI lineage: Eukaryota > Metazoa > Chordata > Amphibia > Gymnophiona > Rhinatrematidae > Rhinatrema > Rhinatrema bivittatum. Next base: position 470,751,291 of record NC_042615.1, on the reverse strand, counting down.
GTTTAAATATATTACCACATCCAAATTAAATACCTATGAGTTAGTATATTTGTTTTTATAACATTTTCCTAATTGGTTGACATTTAAATTTTATTGCATATATATTAATGGGGCTGGGATTCTTGTAAGTCATGTGACTTCTTATAAATTGAGCTCAGAAGGCAAGAACAAAATTAAGGCTGACTCTGACATACTTTTTTACTTTAATATACATTCTAGCATTTTAGCATGTTCTGCATGTTTGCAACCCTGAATATCTTTTTCAAGTCTGATCTATGCAATTTCAAAGTGCAGTGATGATTTTCTACCTAATAGTCTGGCTTTATAGGAAAAGAACCTTTCAAAGCACCCCTACAGAGGTACCAGTTAGGATTGCCCATTATCCCCCTTATTTGCAATAGCTATTGAATCATTCAAAATTAAATTCAGACATACTGACCAAATCAAAGGATTTCAATAGGAGAAATAGATAATAAACTCCTACTTTATGCAGATAATTTATTATTAATGTTAGGTGACTTGAATTCCTCTTTTGGGAAAATGTATTTGGAAAAATAACAGGGTATTCAATCAATTGAGCTAAATTAGAATTACTGGGGGTGGGGAAGCAGGGAAACTAGTGGGCATACCAAATGTATCCAGGGTCAAAGTAATAGATAAGTGAAAATAATTAGGAATTTTCCCAAATTCAAAATTGGAGAATATGATTGAAGTTAATATTATTCATAAGAACATAAGAAAATGCCATACTGGGTCAGACCAAGGGTCCATCAAGCCCAGCATCCTGTTTCCAACAGTGGCCAATCCAGGCTACAAGTACCTGACAAGTACCCCAAAACTAAGTATATCCCATGCTACTGATGCTAGTAATAGCAGTGGCTATTTTCTAAGTCAACTTGATTAATAGCAGGTAATGGACTTCTTCTCCAAGAACTTACCCAAACCTTTTTTAAACCCAACTACACTAACTGCATTAACCATAAATTAATGCTAATCTGGAAAGATGGATGGATTTACCTATTTCTTTGTTAGGAAGAATATGTTTGATTAAATGATTTCTCAGGTACAACTGAATTATGTATGCTTTCAATCCCTTTCATATATTCAGAGAAATATTTTAGGCAAATATAAGGTCTGTACTGTAAATTTATATGGAAAGGGAAGCATCATCTTAGAAGGTCAATACTAGCTAACAGTTAAGAAGAAGCAGGCCTATATATTCCCTGTCCAAAATTTTATTACTGGGCTTTTCATCTCTCTCATGTTATAATAAAAAGAGAAAGGCCTCATTATTATGTCAACTTGGAGGAAAACATTGCTGGACTTATTTATGATGTTGTATAATATTGCACAACTGGATAGCCTAAATAAAACTAATAATCCACTTATATGGGCAACTAAAAGAATTTGGTACCAAGTGCATACAGTTCCTCAGGAAAAATAATTAAAAGCACCAATTTGGAAAAATCATAATATAAAAATCAATGGTAATGGTATATATATATATATATATATATATATATATATATATATATTGCTGGGATACAATATATCTGTCTATGTTACATAAACACATTTTTTGAAATACTACAATTAGCTATTGTTTTGGGAAAACAAGATATTTAGCAGAAGAGGCATGGACAGTAATTAGCTGTCATAAATGTGTGGCTTTTGAGAAACCATCATTAACTGCAGCCTCAAAGGTATTTTGAAGGATAGCATATCCTTAAAGCAGGACTCACTAAAAGGAAAGTAGGAAGAGGGTTTAGGGATTAACATTTCAGATGAAATATGGGAAAAGGTTATTATTATGAGTTTAAAAAATGTGGATACAATTTCTGAATCCACAGCGATAATATAAAAATTCTTGGTGTCAGGACTAACACAGAAGTAATTCTTGGTTATGGTGGAAAGATTGCTCATAGCAATTTTTATATGATTTTAATAAAACTTTTGACAAAAGCTTTAGATATTATGGACAGGGTGGGTACTGTATTGGAAATTCAGCCCCCCAGACACCCTGGCTGGGTTCTGTTGATGTCGATGGATTTATCACAGAATCCTGGTCAAATACATGGAATAAAATAGCACGAGTTCTATCAATAAGAATAAATCTGAGAAACTAAACAATTGTACATAAAGATGTGTTTAAAGAATGGTTGGATTTGTGTATGCTACTGATAGTTATGAGAAGCCAGTTGCTGAGCTTAAAGATAAGTTAGCAATTTTTCTGATGATTTGGGAAAATGTCTTAAAAATCAAAAGACATGAAGTAGATGTGTACCTGTAGTTGTGAAAGGTCTGACAGGTATGAAGTTTTGTGTTGGATTTCTTGCTGTCCTCTGAGAAGTTGGAGAATGGGAGAGGGGAGGGAAGTGTGGAGAAAAGGGAATTTAGAGAAAGGATGGGGGGAGGAGAAAAGAAGAGCAATTGTATTTGTTAAATGGAAAATTTTGTCTCATATTTTATGCAAGTGATGTGCTTCTCTTAATGAAAACAATGTTACATGGGCATACACTGCTCCAGGAGAACTTCCTTGGCCATCTCTACACCATCCTTTCCTTCCAACTGCCATCATTTCTAGGCAATGCTTCAGCCTGCAGAAATACTCCCACAGACATTTGTCTTGCCAGAGGCTGAGGCAGTCCTCTCAAAACAGCTAGAAGAATGTTTCAATGGTTTAGTTCACAGGTTTCAAAATGTCTTTCTTAACTTCCTAAAACTAACTGCCTGGTATTCCCTGGACAAGGATGTTTCTGAGGTATATTGCTCTTGTTTTCTCTGGCCAGCCTGCCTTACCGGCAGTTATTTCAAGATGCATTGAGCCTGTCTGGGTCTTCTTCTAGAAATGATCTTCAACGAGAATGAGCGTTTGGTCGGAACGGAGTGCACTGCCTGTGCACTTTGAGCAAAAGAATCTTGCTGTTGCTCCACCGTTATATCTTTAGGGCTTGTTAATGGGCCTAGGGACTTGAACTACTGACTAGACCTGCTGTTGGCCTTCAGTTAATGCCTGCCACAGTTTTCCCATGGCCTTCTGGTTATAGGTTAGTACCTCCAGGTAAATTATGTGAGGAATGCCACTGGGCTGTTTATCACTTTTCCCTAGACTAGGAAGCAATCCTACCATTAAACAAATTGAGGGTTGGTTCCAGCATGCAAATCTATCACATGGATATTCATTGTGGATTCCTGAAAACCAAACTGGATAGAGTTATTCCAAGATTGGTTGGAGATACATTGGTTTAGACTACAGACCAAGTAAGATTCAGGTGAAAGATCCAGTTGACAAAAGTGCTGAACACAGGAACAGAACTTCAGGCAAGAGGTCCCAGGATTCTTTGGTACCAGCAATGTATCTCCATTAGCTCTGCGTTTAAATATGGTGGCTTATCAAGGGCAGTCTCTTCTCAGAAGCAATGAGCACTCACCATGCAGGCCTAACATGTTCTGAGTCACTCTGAGATTAAATTAAGTCTAGCTTCATTCTGCTTTTACTGTTCCTGCAGCTCTTCCTGCTAGAATCCTGGCCTGCTGTCTCTGAGGCTGCTGTGAGTAGATTTAAGAAACTATAAAACCCATTTACCCACAGATGGCTGATATTTTTACCCATAACAGGTGACTTATTGGGCCTATGTACTAAGCACTTTTCCCATAGATACAAAATAAGAAAACCCATAGATCCTAAGGAACTGATTTTCAAAAGTATTTACCCGCATAAAACTGGGTTTTACACATCTAAATGCACTTCATGCATATAAGTGGGTTTTTGAAGATTACTACAATATATGCCATTGAAGCCATAGGTTTTACCCTATTAAGTGCACTTAGTGTGGGTAAATAACTTTTGAAAATTTCTTTGATAATATGTTACATTTGTATGTGTAACTATATACAAAATTCACCTGTAAGTCTTTCAAAATTTAACTCTAAGTGCATCTATACTAACAATATTGAGAAACAATACTATCTTTTGTTCAGCATTTTTTTTTCTATTATTCTACTGCCCTTTTTCCTAAAAAAAAAAAAAAAAAAGGGCCTCAAATGAGTTATTAGAAAAAGGTATACCTCAGTACAATATAACCCATATAGTAATAATATTAAAAGGCTCTGATGCAGTGCTGCCCCCCTTCTCCTACTCTCACAAGGGAAAGTCAGTAGGCTGCATCACACCATTAAAAATAACACTCCTTCTTGATTATGTTACATGAAATCCAAACATTTATTACAGTTCCGGCCACCATGTGGCCTCCCCTCCACTAGAAGTCTCTGAAGAGCCCTGTTCTGAACTGTACTCTTCAGCACATCCCTGGTTTCTTTCCTCAGCCAGTCCTACAGCCTCCCCAGGGGGTCTCGAGCACACTCCCCTGGTTGTCTAAGCTACTCTTCCCTGCCTGTATCATGCCCTATGTAACCTTGCCTGTCTCTTGCCTCAATGATTTGGTATCAAGTTCTAATTGACTCCTTGCTATAGTCACATCAGCCTTGTGGCCTTCTCAGACCTATCCTATGTTTCATGGCCTCTGGGCCTTCTGACTACAGCCTTGCCTTGTCTTTCCTCGTGGCCTCTGTTTCTAGTCCCTGGCTGGTGGCCTTCCAGCCTTCCACTCTTGTCTCTGTCTTGTGGCCTCCCAGCCTTCAGCTCTATCTGGGCCTAACCTTTAGGTGCTTTGGCCGCTTCCTGACTCTAGACCTCTTTCTGTATTGCCCTTCAGGAACTTTTTGTCTACACTGCCTTCAGGCTTTGTTTTATGTTCTGTGTTGTCCTTGTCTTCTCCTGTCCCAGTCAGTTCCAGTCCCAGTCTGTATTCCAATTCCACACTTACCTGCACTCTGTTCCAGTTGTTCCAGTTCCATGCTTACCTGCATTTTCTTCCAGTTGTTCCAGTTCCACACTTATCTGCACTCTGTTCCAGTTGTTCCAGTTCCACGCTTACTTGCACTCTTTTCCAGTAGTTTCCAGTTCCACGCTTACCACACTTTGTTCCAGTTCCACGCTTACCTGCACTTTGTTATATTTGTTCCAGTTTCACACTAACTTACACTGTTTTCCAGTTGTTCCAGTTTCACGCTTACTTGCACTCTTTTCCAGTAGTTTCCAGTTCCACGCTTACCGCACTTTGTTCCTGTTGTTTCCAGTTTCATGCTTACCTGCACTCTGTTCCAGTTGTTCCAGTTTCACGCTTACTTGCACTCTTTTCAGTAGTTTCCAGTTCCAGGCTTACCTGCACTTTGTTCCAGTTTCACGCTTACTTGCACTCTTTTCCAGTAGGTTCCAGTTACACGCTTACCTGCACTTTGTTCCAGTTTCACGCTTACTTGCACTCTTTTCCAGTAGTTTCCAGTTCCACGCTTACCTGTACTTTGTTCCAGTTTCACGCTTACTTGCACTCTTTTCCAGTAGTTTACAGTTCCACGCTTACCTGCACTCTGTTCCAGTTGTTCCAGTTTCACGCTTACTTGCACTCTTTTCAGTAGTTTCCAGTTCCAGGCTTACCTGCACTCTGCTCCAGTTGTTCCAGTTTCACGCTTACTTGCACTCTTTTCCAGTTGTTCCAGTTCCACGCTTACCTGCACTCTTTTCCAGTAGTTTCCAGTTCCACGCTTACCTGCACTCTGTTCCAGTTGTTCCAGTTTCAGGTTTACTTGCACTCGTTTCCAATACTTTCCAGTTCCACGCTTACTTGCACTCTGTTCCAGTTGTTCCAGTTCCACGCTTACTTGCACTCTTTTCAGTAGTTTCCATTTCCAGGCTTACCTGCACTCTGTTCCAGTTGTTCCAGTTTCATGCTTACTTGCACTCTTTTCCAGTTGTTCCAGTTTCACGCTTACTTGCACTCTGTTCCAGTTGTTCCAGTTTCACGCTTACTTTGTACTCTTTTACAGTAGTTTCCAGTTCCACGCTTACCTGCACTGTGTTCCAGTTGTTGCAGTTTCACGCTTACTTGAACTATTTTCTAGTTGTTGCAGTTCAAAGCTTACCTGCACTCTGTTCCAGTTGTTCCAGTTTCACGCTTACGTGCACTCTTTTCCAGTAGTTTCCAGTTCAACGCTTACCTGCACTCTGTTCCAGTTGTTCCAGTTTCATGTTTACTTGCACTTGTTTCCAATACTTTCGAGTTCCACGCTTACTTGCACTCTTTTTCAGTAGTTTCCAGTTGAACGCTTACCTGCACTCTTTTCCAGTTGTTCCAGTTTCACACTTGCACTCTTTTCCAGTTGTTCCAGTTCCACGCTTACCTGCACTCTGTTCCAGTTGTTCCAGTTTCATGCTTATTTGCACTCTTTTCCAGTAGTTTCCAGTTCAACGCTTACCTGCACTCTGTTCCAGTTGTTCCAGTTTCATGCTTACTTGCACTGTTTTCCAGTAGTTTCCAGTTCCACACTTACCTGCGCTCTGTTCCAGTTGTTCCAGTTTCATGCTTACTTTGCACTCTTTTCCAGTAGTTTCCAGTTCAACGCTTACCTGCACTCTATTCCAGTTGTTCCAGTTCCACGCTTACTTGCACTCTTTTCTAGTAGTTTCCAGTTCCACGCTTACCTGCACTCTGTTCCAGTTGTTCCGGTTTCACGTTTACTTCCACTTGTTTCCAATACTTTCCAGTTCCATGCTTACTTGCACTCTTTTTCAGTAGTTTCCAGTTCAACACTTACCTGCACTCTTTTCCAGTTGTTCCAGTTCCACGTTTACCTGCACTCTTTTCTAGTAGTTTCCAGTTCCACGCTTACCTGCACTCTTTTCCAGTAGTTTCCAGTTCACTGCTTACCTGCACTCTGTTCCAGTTGTTCCAGTTCCACGCTTACTTGCACTCTTTTCTAGTAGTTTTCAGTTCCACGCTTACCAGCTCTTTGTTCCAGTTTCACGCTTACTTGCACTGTTTTCCAGTAGTTTCCAGTTCCACACTTACCTGCACTCTGTTCCAGTTGTTCCAGTTTCACGCTTACTTTGCACTCTTTTCCAGTAGTTTCCAGTTCAACGCTTACCTGCACTCTGTTCCATTTGTTCCAGTTTCACACTTACTTGCACTCTTTTCCAGTTGTTCCAGTTCCACGCTTACCTGGACTCTGTTCCAGTTGTTCCAGTTCCATGCTTACTTGCACTCTTTTCTAGTAATTTCCAGTTCCACGCTTACCTGCACTCTGTTCCAGTTGTTCCAGTTTCATGTTTACTTGCACTTGTTTCCAATACTTTCCAGTTCCACGCTTACTTGCACTCTTTTTCAGTAGTTTCCAGTTCAACGCTTACCTGCACTCTATTCCAGTTGTTCCAGTTCCACGCTTACTTGCACTCTTTTCTAGTAGTTTCCAGTTCCAAGCTTACCTGTACTCTGTTCCAGTTGTTCCAGTTTCACGTTTACTTGCACTTGTTTCCAATACTTTCCAGTTCCACGCTTACTTGCACCCTTTTTCAGTAGTTTCCAGTTCAACACTTACCTGCACTCTTTTCTAGTAGTTTCCAGTTCCACGCTTACCTGCACTCTTTTCCAGTAGTTTCCAGTTCAACGCTTACCTGCACTCTGTTCCAGTTGTTCCAGTTCCACGCTTACTTGCACTCTTTTCTAGTAGTTTTCAGTTCCACGCTTACCAGCACTTTGTTCCAGTTTCACGCTTACTTGCACTGTTTTCCAGTAGTTTCCAGTTCCACACTTACCTGCACTCTGTTCCAGTTGTTCCAGTTTCACGCTTACTTTGCACTCTTTTCCAGTAGTTTCCAGTTCAATGCTTACCTGCACTCTGTTCCATTTGTTGCAGTTTCACACTTACTTGCACTCTTTTCCAGTTGTTCGAGTTCCACGCTTACCTGCACTCTGTTCCAGTTGTTCCAGTTCCACGCTTACTTGCACTCTTTTCTAGTAGTTTCCAGTTCCACGCTTACATGCACTCTGTTCCAGTTGTTTCAGTTTCATGTTTACTTGCACTTGTTTCCAATACTTTCCAATTCCACGCTTACTTGCACTCTTTTTCAGTAGTTTCCAGTTCAACGCTTACCTGCACTTTTTTACAGTTGTTCCAGTTCAACGCTTACCTGCACTCTTTTCTAGTAGTTTCCAGTTCCACGCTTACTTGCACTCTGTTCCAGTAGTTTCCAGTTCAACACTTACCTGCACTCTGTTCCAGTTGTTCCAGTTTCACGTTTACTTGCACTTGTTTCCAATACTTTCCAGTTCCACGCTTACTTGCACTCTTTTTCAGTAGTTTCCAGTTCAACGCTTACCTGCACTCTTTTCCAGTAGTTTCCAGTTCAACGATTACCTGCACTCTTTTCCATTTGTTCCAGTTCCATGCTTACCTGCACTCTGTTCCAGTTGTTCCAGTTCCACGCTTACTTGCACTCTTTTCCAGTAGTTTCCAGTTCCACGCTTACCTGCACTCTGTTCCAGTTGTTCCAGTTTCACGTTTACTTGCACTTGTTTCCAATACTTTCCAGTTCCACGCTTACCTGCACTCTTTTCTAGTAGTTTTCAGTTCCACGCTTACCAGCACTTTATTCCAGTTTCATGCTTACTTGCACTGTTTTCCAGTAGTTTCCAGTTCCACACTTACTTGCACTCTGTTCCATTTGTTCCAGTTCCACGCTTACTTGCACTCTGTTCCAGTTGTTCCAGTTCCACGCTTACCTGCACTCTGTTCCATTTGTTCCAGTTTCACGTTTACTTGCACTCTTTTCCAGTTGTTCCAGTTCCACGCTTACCTGCACTCTGTTCCATTTGTTCCAGTTTCACGTTTACTTGCATTCTTTTCCAGTTGTTGCAGTTCCACGCTTACTTGCACACTTTTCCAGTTGTTCCAGTTCCACGCTTAGCTGCACTCTGTTCCAGTTGTTCCAGTTCCACGCTTACTTGCACTCTGTTTCATTTGTTCCAGTTTCATGCTAACTTTGTACTCTTTTCCAGTAGTTTCCAGTTCCACGCTTACCTGCACTCTGTTCCATTTGTTCCAGTTTCACGTTTACTTGCACTCTTTTCCAGTTGTTGCAGTTCCACGCTTACCTGCACTCTGTTCCATTTGTTCCAGTTTCACGTTTACTTGCACTCTTTTCCAGTTGTTGCAGTTCCACGCTTACTTGCACTCTGTTCCAGTTGTTCCAGTTCCACGCTTACCTGCACTCTGTTCCAGTTGTTCCAGTTCCATGCTTACTTGCACTCTGTTTCATTTGTTCCAGTTTCACGCTTACTTTGTACCCTTTTCCAGTAGTTTCCAGTTCAACGCTTACCTGCACTCTGTTCCAGTTGTTCCAGTTTCACACGTACTTGCACTCTTTTCCAGTAGTTTCAAGTTCAACACTTACCTGCACTCTGTTCCAGTTGTTCCAGTTCCACGCTTACCTGCACTTTGTTCCAGTTTCATGCTTACTTGCACTGTTTTCCAGTAGTTTCCAGTTCCACACTTACCTGCACTCTGTTCCAGTTGTTCCAGGTTCATGCTTACTTGCACTCTTTTCCAGTAGTTTCCAGTTCCACGCTTACCTGCACTCTGTTCCAGTTGATCCAGTTCCACGCTTACTTGCTCTCTTTTCCAGTAGTTTCCAGTTCCACGCTTACCTGCAATTTGTTCCACTTTCATGCCTATTTGCACACTTTTCCAGTAGTTTTCAGTTCCATGCTTACCTGCACTCTGTTCCAGTTGTTCCAGTTTCACGCTTACTTGCACTCTGTTCCAGTTGTTCCAGTTTCACACTTACTTTGTACTCTTTTGCAGTAGTTTCCAGTTCCACGCTTACCTGCACTCTGTTCCAGTTGTTCCAGTTGTTCCAGTTCACTATTACTCCACACGGGCTCCAGTCTGTTCCTGAGCTCCAGTCCAGCCTGCCCAGCCGGCCTTGTTCCAGCCTCACCGGACTGCCCAAGGCCAAGCTCCAGCAGACTTGCCATCCTGCGCCACTCTGGAGGTGGTGTCCTCCAAGCTCTGCCAGCACCAGAGCCACAATAACATTGAAATATGGAGCATATTAAAAAATGTAGACTAAAAGGTATTACAAACACATAGTAACATGCAATTAATCATAAAAATTTAAATATAATATAAAGCCAAACAAAATATATACATTACAAAAATAATACTTACACTGCCTTCCACATAATAAACTTTTATTAACTTATTCCCACTCCCAATCAAAGCAACTTGGCCAGATAACAGAGTCCATAGATTCCATAACCTAGCCCAGTCCTTCCCAATCTGTTAAGGAGCACTTGTGGTGTTTCCATGCAATGTCTATGTATAATTGTCTGAATCTTTTCTTGGATGGCACTGAATTTCAGTTCTGTGGGAGCTTTTACTGCCCCACTCTATTGCCATTTCCTTTATCTTGCTAGCTTTCTTTCCTTTACTTCTTGCATCACATTGTGCACAGGTCGTGCCTGGTCTCATCTGTTGTTTGATTTAGCAGAGACACATTCAGCAAAACTGTTAGGTACCACATGATTTTATTTCGAGAACTACTAGCAGCAAGCACCACAGTTTCTTTCTGCTAGCCAATAGGAACAGAAACTGAATCACGCTCTGACCTGAAAGGGTCCAGAACACTCAGGATTCTCGTGAACAGTAAATTTCTCAAAGAAAATGTATTCAGTACAGCACATGCACTATATGTCACTTCTGTTTTGTTGTCAGTTCACATCTCAAGGGATTCTAGTTCTTGGCATTTCAATTTTTATACTGTAGAAAAACAAGCCAGATGCGTAAAATGTAAATAAAGGCAGGTTACTGCTGGGTTTAACTTCAGATCATCTGTAATGCTGCTTTTACTCTGTTAGTGCACTTTGAACATGAAATACATCTAAGGGACATCCTTGGGGAAACAGTGGGCAAATCTGGGCCCTGCTCATCTGAGAGCCCTGCACTGCTGCGACAACCCCATATCTGACAGACTAAACGGGCCTTATGTTTCTTACCTTCCATTATATTCTATGTCTCTGTCTTTCTGGTTTCATAAATAGGAATGGCAGGGCAGGTTTTCAAGCAGTATTATTATGTTATATAGGGCCAGATATACCAAAGGGTTTCTCCCATTGTGTGTCCATGGAAGAAATGTTTAGTACATATGGCTCATAGTTCTACTAAGATGCACAGCAGAGGTATGAAGGAAGAGGTAAATTTGGAAACTGCCACATAAGTACAGAATGAAGGATTAACACAAGTCAAAGGAACAGAAATGTAACCCAGACAGTTCTGCACGAGGAGAGAATATGAAACTTAACCGACTCTTTCTGCAGCAACAGAGTCCATGGCAGGGATGAATTAAGGGTGCCTTGTGCCCCAAGCGACATCCCAGTCATGGGTCCCGTTCTCCCATTCCCTTTGTCCGTAATCTGACTCTACATGGCGTGGGACCCAGACAAATGCCCCCTCTGCCCTCCTATCCCTTGATCTGGCACTGGTCCAAGGTACACCCTATACTTCCAGAAGACATTTATTCACACATACACACACACAGTTTTCTTACAGTTCCCCTTCCCCACCTCCCATGCCAGCAGGATAAGGTTACTTTCAACTGCCCCCCGAGATTGGGAGGCAGAAGAAGGAGGCTGTGTGTACTTTGAGGGATGTGCACCAAAGAGAAGATTACAGGTATGTTAATGAAGAAAACAGAGATTTACAATGAGAAGGATGCTAGATGATTATTTCTTCCATGATTACATTTTCTTATAGCCTAAGGAGAAGAAAAGCAGCCCAGCTACAAATGTTCTATGCATTCCCTTCCCAGGGGGCATTTAACCTAAGTACTAAGAACAGTGCAGGCTCAGAGTCCTGTCAGAGGTGTAGATAACAAACGGGCCGATACAGTAAGGAGCGGTAGGAAGAGCTGCGTTAGTGCCGGGCGAACCCGCGTTTGCCGCACACACAGTCCGGCTCACCTACCGCTCGATACTGTATTAAAATGGCATGCAAATGCAAGCCGCGTCCAAGAAGCGTCCGTGAAGCGTTAGGCCCACGCAATCTATTTTACTGTATTCTATTTGAGCGCCGGCGAAGGTGAATGAATGCAATTTGGGCACTCAAGGCAGTGCATTAGCGAACGCCGACGTCACACACCGTGATGCCAAACGTAGAGACGTCACGCCTTGAGCGGCCATATTGCACGCACAGGCGCACATTCATTCACCTTGGCTGGCGGCTCCCTCCGCCTGGCTGAATGCACGCAGGAGAAATGGCCGCAGCTCAGTAAAGGATTCTCCCGGGAGCGATCGTGTCAGAGGGCCCGTGCAGGCATCCATCTTCACCGGCGGGGCCGCTTTCACCACCGGCTGCCCCCGGGAGGCAGGGGGCAGCCCCCGGGAGGCAGGGGAGCCGCGATGCGTCTCCGGAGGAGGGCTGCAAGAAAAGTAAGTTACACTTCACATGTCGTTTTGCTTTTCTCCTTTTTCGCTTTTCATTGCTTCGGGAGGAGGGTAGAGAGAACTGGGCTGCCCCGGAGACCGGCACCCATGGACGCGGCCAGGGCAGGTGAGCAAGGGCTGGGGGATAGTTTGCCGCCTACCCTTACCCCTGCCTCTAACGCAGGGGTAGGGGTAGGCGGTAAGTTAGCAGGTTAAACGCGCGGCAAAACTGCAGGTTTAAAAAGCGATAATCGGGGCGTGCATTACTGTATGGGAGGGAATAGCTAATCCGATCGTTTACATCTCATATACATGCCGCAGGCGGAATGGGTTACCCGTTGATTTAAAGAGGCGGTAAGGATGGGTTAAAAGGGTTAGTGAATCGTGGGTTGGACTAACGCGGCCAAATTGTGAATAGAAAGCGGGTTAGAAGCAGGGTAACCGCGGCCGCACTTTACTGTATTGACCTGAAAGTCAGTCAAGGGCTGCTTATTTGTTCACATTGTAGATGCAAAGTGATTGAAAGGCAAATGGTGGTGGTGGTGGTGCTGTGCTTTTTGTTTGTGTGTCAGTCAAGATCTGACACGCTTTTAAAGTTGTTTGGGGGTTACTGGTTACTGGGAGAGTGGAAGGGAGAGACAGCATAAGCCTGGGCAGGGCCAGTAGAAGCACTAGGTGGACCAGGTGGTTACCTAGAGCACCACAGGTGTGTGGTGTGGCAGCAACAAGGCCTCTGCTTCTTTCCACCCCAACAGCCCAGAAGAGAGAGCTCTGTGGCCTGGGCAGCGGGGACAGGAAGAAGGAATGGGGCCCAGAATGAAAAGGAGGAGCAACATCAGCCCCAGGTCCTCATGGTGCAGAGAAGCAGGAGCAATGTGGCCTGGGATGGAAGACGCAATAGGTAAGCAACATCCCAGGCTGCAGAAAGCAGCACCATTGGCAGCAGAAGCAACACAGCACTGAACCCTGGCACCCAGAAGAAGTAGGAGCAGCAGCAGCAATATCGGCCTAGGCCTGCGCAGCACTCAGGAGCAGGAGCAATGCAGCCCAGCACCAGAAGGAGCAGGAGGCAGAGCAGCAACAGTTCCCCTGTCAAAAGAAAGAAGAGTCCAATGGGCAGAAGGCCATGAAGGAGATTTTTGCTGTTGCATGCGTGCCCAGAGGGGGAAAAAGTGAGTGAATGAAAGAGCATGCTTGTGTGTGTGTGTGTGTGCGTGCATGTGTAAGAGGATGTTCCTGTGATCAAGCATGTCTGTGTATATACAGTATGTATATGAGAGCATGTTCTTGTGATTGAGCATGCGTGTGTGAAAGCATGTTCCTGCATTTCAGCAATGGCTGTGTGAATGTGTATGTATGGGAAAGCATGTTCTTGTAATTGAGCATGGGTGTGTGTATGAGAGCATATTCTTATGAGAGTGTGTGTGTGTGTGTGTGAATGAGAGAGAGAAAGAGAAAGGAGAAAGTTAGCGAATATCAACCCCACTCCTTTTCCCCTGCTAATCCACCACAATCTCAGGGCATCTGGAAATCTAAAGTTCCCAGGCATAGAGAGCTGGGGATTTTTTAATACTTACTAGATTTAATTATTGATTGCTTGATGTCTGAATCTTTGGATATTTGTATTTATATTTTAATTGTGTAAGTTTGTACCTCACCCCGAACATTGGAGGGCATGGGATATAAATAGTTTTTTTTTAATAACTAAAAAAGAAGTAAATGTTTCTGCTCTTTTGAAATATTTTATTGGTGTTTGGAAATTTGTTGTAAGATTTGTAGACCCTTGTTGCTGTGGTGAGGTTGGTTCAACCGACAGAGAAGGTCCTGTAGATACTCAATGAAAGTTGGTGGGACTAGGCTAGTTGGAGAGTTGTCAGAAGTTTCACCTATGCCAACCCCTTTCCCCTTGAGTTCAGCCCTCGAGTTCTGGGGGCCAGAAAGTCCTAAACATGAGTCTCTTAGGAGTTAGTAGCAGCATAGGTTCTGGTCAAAGCTAGGGTCAGAGGCAGTCAGTAGATGAGAATGACCAAGGTCCTGGCTAAGGTCAGTGGCAAGTGGCAAGCAAGAATGGTCAGAGTTTAGGCAAGGGTCAAATCCAGTAATCAGTCTGAGGGCAGGTGTGGGAGATACTGAGAAGGTCAGAGACAGCACGGCAGGTGGGGAGACGGTGACTAGAAAAGATAAGGGCTAGAGAGAAGAGGCAGGTTGGGCTAGAGAGATGAGGCAGGCAATGCCAGAGAAATGAGGCAGGCAAGGCTGGAGTCAGGAATATAGAAACAGAAACTCACTGTAAACGAATGCAGGTGACTTCTTGCTGAGGCAAGGAGGAACAATCTGAGAGGCCCTTTATAGGGCCAAGGAGAGTGATGTCATTGGCGGGTACTGCAGTCCTTTCCCGCAGTGGGCACTTATCTGGGGAGATCGGGCACATGCGCCTAATGGGGGAAGAAGAGCAGTGGCCATGACTGCGTCCTTCCGTGAAGATGATCCAGCATCGTCCTGAATCATGCTGAAAAGCCAGAGACATCGATGGTGAGCGTTGTGGCTCGAGGGGCATCCCACGAGTTGTGGAACATAATATTTTTATATGAGTTTTAAATTATTGAATATTCTATTTGTCAACTGTCTTGACTGGAAGGCTCATCTGCATAATTTACCCAGGAGCACCCAGGAGAGGTTTCCAGAGGTCACCACAAGCGATCTGGACTTCAGGCTCCTCAGCTCCAACTTCTAGAGGCCCTGCAGAAGAGAACCAGAAGCACGCACCTCATGGCATGTGTACCTAAAACATTCTTACTACAAATTTAATACAGATTTTATACAGAAGGAATTTAAATCAAAACTAAGTTGATTAATTGTAGAGTTTTGAGGATCATCAACAGTGTGCACTAGGTGCAAAGAGCTCCTAGTCATAGAGAACAACTATCCTTAGTATCCTAAACTTAACTAGGAACTCAATAAAACTAAGATGAAGGCAGCAGTCCAGCAGCAAGAGGGGGGCTTTCCAGTCTTTTGCATTGAGTGTCACATGTATGATTTTTTACCCGCCGGTGAGAGATTGTATGTGTGCACTCGGTGCAAAGAGCTCTTGGCTGTCAGGGAACGCGTCCGATCTCTGGAAGCTAGAGTAGCAGACTTGGAGGAGCTGAGGTGCACAGAGAGGTACATTGATGAGACCTTCAGGGACATAGTAGCTAAGTCCCAAATCCAGTCTGAAGGCCCAGGTCTGCCTTGGATCAGAAAGGTCTACCAGTAGGAGAACATCACCCTGGTGTAGCAGGAAGTGATTCTGTAGCAAGGACCTGCTCTCCAGGTGATGTATTGTCCTCTCGCACTAAGGACAAGTCTCCCAGGGCTACTGTCCTGGAAGGAAGGCTTAGGCCAGTCATCATAGTTGGTGATTCAATTATTAAAAATGTAGATAGCAGGGTGGCTGGTTGTCATGAGGACCGCCTGGTAACTTGCCTGCCTGGTGCAAAGGCGGCAGACCTCACCTGTCACCTAGATAGGATTATAGACAGTGCTGGGGAGGAGCCAGCAGTCATGGTACATGTGGGTACCAACGACATAGGAAAATGTGGGAGAGAGGTTCTGGAAGCCAAATTTGGGATTTTAGGTAGAAAGCTGAAATCTAGAACCTCCAGGGTGGCATTCTCTGAAATGCTTCCTGTTCCACATGCAGGTCCCCAGAGGCAGGCAGAGCTCCAGAGTTTCAATGTATGGATGAGACAATGGTGCAGGGAAGAGGGATTCAGTTTTGTAACGACCTGGGGAAACTTTTGGGGAAGGGGGAGACTTTTCCGAAAGGATGGACTCCACCTTAACCAGAATGGAACCAAGCATCTGGCACTAATTTTCAAAAAGAAGCTAGACCAGCTTTTAAACTAGAACATGGGGGAAAGCCGACAGTCACTCAGCAGTGCATGGTTCGTAGAAATGTATCCTTGAAGGATACTAATGAAACAGGAGAGTTAGGGCATCCCAACAAAGAGGTTCCAATAAAAGCAAATATAGTTCATGTGCCTATATGTAAAAAATCACAGAAGCTAATGATTTCCAAATTATCCCTAACAATGGAAAAGCAGGTTGTTAATACAAACAAAAAACACACTTTGAAATGTCTGTATGACAATGCCAGAAGTCTAAGAAGTAAGATGGGACAGTTAGTGTGTATAGCAGTAAATGATGAGATTGACATAATTGGCATCACAGAGACTTGGTGGAAGGAGGATAACCAATGGGACAGTGCTATATCAGGGTACAAATTATATCGCAGTGATAGGGAGGATCAACTTGGTGGAGGTGTGGCACTTTATGTCTAGGAGGGTATAGAGTTCAACAGGATAAAGATCATACAAGAGACTAAATGCTCAGTAGAATCTATATGGGTAGAAATCCCATGTGTGTTGGGTAAGAGTATAGGGATAGGAGTACACTACCAACCACCTGGACAAAATGATAAGATAGATGATGATATGCTAAGAGAAATCAGGGAAGCTAACCAATTTGGCAGTGCAATAATAATGGGAGATTTCAATTACCCCAATATTGACTGAGTAAATGTAACATCAGGACTTGCTAGAGACATAAAGGAGTAGATTTTAAAAAAGGGCACCTTCGCGTACTTTTGTAGGCGCATCAGGCGCAAACAAAAGTATGCTGAATTTTAGTAGATACGCGCGTAGCCGCGCGTATCCACTAAAATCCTGGATCGGCGCGCGCAAGGCTGCCTATTTCGTGTAGCCGGCGCGCGCCGAGCCGCGCAGCATGCCGCCGTTCCCTCCAAGGCCGCTCCGAAATCGGAGCGGCCTCGGAGGGAATTCGCTATCGCCCTCCCCTCACCTTCCCCTCCCTTCCTCTACCTAACCCACCCCCCCGGCTCTGTCTAAACCCCCCCCTACCTTTGTTGGGGGATTTACGCCTCCTGGAGGGAGAAGTAAATCCCCGCACGCCAGCGCGACCCGGGGGCGGTTCCGGAGGGCGCGGCCACGCCCCCGGACCGCCCCTGGCCAAAACCACGCCCCTGGGTCCGCCCCCAAAACGCCGCGTCCCGCCCCGAAAACGCCGCGCCGATCGGCCCCGCCCCCGACACGCCCCCCTCGGAAAACCCCGGGACTTACGCGAGTCCCGGGGCTCTGCACGCGCCGGTAAGCCTATGGAACATAGGCGCACCGGCGCGCAAGGCCCTGCTCGCGTAAATCCGGGTGGATTTACGCGAGCAGGGCTCTTAAAATCCGCCCCAAAGTTCCTGAATGTAATAAATGACTACTTCATGGAGCAATTGGCTCAGGAACTGACAAGAGAGGGAGCTATTTTAGAAGTAATTCTTAGTGGAATACAGGATTTGGTGAGAGAGGTAATGGTGGTGGGGCCACTTGGCAATAGTGATCATAACATGATCAAATTTAAACAATTAACTGGAAAGGGGACAATAAGTAAATCTACAGCTCTAACACTAAACTTTCAAAAGGGAAACTTTGATAAAATGAGGAAAATAGAAAAAAACTGAAAGGTGCTGCAGCATAGGTTAAAAGTGTTCAACATGCATGAAGATTGTTTAAAAATACAATGCTAGAGGCTTAGCTCAGATGTATTACATGCATTAAGAAAGGTGGAAGGAAGGCAAAATGATTACTGTCATGGTTAAAGGTGAGGCGAAAGAGGCTATTTTAGCTAAAAAAAAAATCCTTCAAAAATTGGAAGTAGGATCCGTCTGAAGAAAATAGGATAAAACATAAGCATTGTCAAGTTAAATGTAAAACATTGATAAGACAGGTGAAGAGAGAATTTGAAATGAAGTTGGCCGTAAAGGCAAAAACTCATAATTAACACTTTTTAAAATATATCCAAAGCAAGAAACCTGTGAGGGAGTTGGCTGGACCATTAGATGACCGAGGGGTTAAAGTGGCTCTTAGGGAAGATAAGGCCATTGCAGAAAGTCTAAATGAATTCTTTGCTTCTATATTTACTAATAATGAGGATGTTGGGGAGATACCAGTTCCGGAGATAGTTTTCAAGGGTGATGAGTCAGACGAACTGAACCAAATCACTGTGAACCTGGAAGATGCAGTAGGCCAGATTGACAAAGATTTACTACACCTGGACCGGATGGTGAGCATCCTAGGGTACTGAAGAACTCAAAAATGAAATTTCTGATCTATTAGTTAAAATTTGTATTCTATCATTAAAATCGTCCATTGTTCCTGAAGACTGGAGGGTGGCCAATGTAACCCCAATCTTTAAAAAGGGTTCCAGGGGCGATGTGGGTAACTATAGACCAGTGAGCCTGACTTCAGTGCTGGGAAAGATAGTCTGCCCCTATGTGTGATTTCAATTACTTCACTATTGACTGGATGAATGTTACATCAGGACATTCTAGAGAAGTAAAGTTCATAAATGAAATAAATGACTGCTTCATGGAGCTGCTGATACAAAAACCAACATGAGGGGAAACTATTTTAGACCTTGTCCTAAGTCAACACAGGATTTGGTATGAGAGAAAAAACAGTGTTGGAGCCACTTGGCAATAGCACTCACAACATTTATTTATTTATTTATTTATTTTATATCATTTTTATACATTGTTCTATGCGGTTTACACAACCACATATATCATCAAATTACAAAATATCACAACATTAATATGACAAATCAAATTCAGCAATATAAAACAACCAAAAAATAAAATCAACTAAAATACATTACAAATATCTTTATCAGCTCAATAAAATCAATGAATATATCAGATATTATCAAAGGCTTCAATAAATAAAAAATCTTTAAGCTGCTTGTGAAAAATAATAATATTAGCAATAAATTGCAGATCTTTAGTCAGAGAATTCCAAAGGCTCAGGCCAATAATGGAGAAGGCTCGCGAGCAATAATTTGTGCTCCTTTATAGCTAGAATATTCAATTAAAAAATATCTTGGGATCTTAAGGTCCTAGCTGGAACATACCAAGTGAATAACTCAGATAGATAAAATGACATTTTCCAGAAATATCAATAGTAAAACTTTAAATTTCATACTTTGTTGAATTGGTAACCAATGTAGTTTTACTAGAGATGGTTTGATATGCTCACCATGCCACACAGGTAAAATTAAATGAGCTGTGGTATTTTGTAATACTTGAATTGCTTTCAGATAGGACTTAGGTAAACCGATTAGCAAGGAGTTGTTATAAACTATTATTGTAAGCAAAAAATGCTTGAATACAATTTTTAAAATCAATCATTGATTAAACATAGCATAATGGCGTAGTAAATGCAATTTTAAAAAACCTGCATGGGTTAATTTACCAATATGTGATAAACTAGAAAGATTTGATTCAAAATGCAAACCTAAATTTCAAACAGAATCCACAAATGGCACATCAATACTAACAAAAGATAAAGACAACCCTGTTGCTGGTAAAGGGGTGTGAGAAAACCACCTAGCCTCTGTTTTAGAGAAATTTAAGACCAAATGATTGGATGATATCCATGTTTTAATACTTTGCAAACTTTTAGTAATTTGCTCAAGTAGACCATAGATCTTGTTGCATTGAGAAAAATAACTGGATGTCATCAGCGTATTTTCAAAAAGGAGCACATTTATCTAACATAACAATCAAATTTGACTTAATAACTGGCGGGAATACACTAAAGAAATCTACTGTGACAGCTTGTAACTTTGAAAAGGGTGACTATGATAAAATGAAGAAAATGGTAAAGGAGCAGTTGAAAAAGTTAAGGGGTAGATTTTCAAAGCAGTGCACGTGTGCAGATGGGCGTGACGATATTATAACATGCGCGTGCCAGCATGCGCATATTATAAAATTGGATTGCCGCACACACATGCGCACCAGATTTTAAAATCCACGCGTTCATGTGCGGGCAGCAAGCACAGGGGGGGCAAATTTCATAAAATATGCGCAGCGACACAATCAGGCCTTCCCAGTTCCCTCCCAGTCTGCGCCAATTAAGGAGTGAACTGGGAGGGAACTTCCCTGCCCCCCCTACCAATACTTCCTCCCTCTTCCCCTCTCCTCCCCACCTCCTAAACCTAACCTACCTTTCCCTAAATTTTTTATTTTATTACTTACTGCTCCTCCGGAGCAGAAGCAAGTTACACATGCTGGCCTGCTGCTGGCGCGCGCTTCCCTGGAACAGGAGCTAATGGTCACTGTCCCAGCCAGACTCTGTTCCACCCGGCCCCTCCCCACCCAGACATGCCACCTGGCCCTCCTCTTTTTCAGGGCCTGGCACTTGTGCACATACCGGGGTTTATGAGCGTGGCCGGGCCTGTTATAAAATATGCGCTGCGCACACAAGGCCAAACCACAAGCATAAACCCCGGGTTTTACGCCCATAGGCCTTTGAAATTTTGGACTTAAGAGTCTACATCAGGGATGGACATTGTTTAAAAATACCATCTTGGAAGCACATGAATTAGAACAGATGGAAAGAAGGCTAAAGAACTATTGGCTTAATTTAAAGGTGAGGTGAAACAGGCTAGAATAGCTAAAACAACATCTTTCAAGAAACGGAAAAGAGATCCGAATGAAGAAACAGGAAACATCATAAGCACTGGCAAGATAGATGCAAAGCATGGATAAGGAAGGCAAAAAGAAAATTTGGAAAAAAGCTTAGCCAAGGAAGATAAAACTCATAATAAAACCTTTTCCAGGTACATTGGAAGTAAAAAGCCTGCGTGGGAGTCAGTTGGACCATTATATTAAGACAACCAACAAAGACTAAATTGCAAAGGTTGGGTAAACAAATAAGCGTGGGAGTAGCTTGCTTATTGCGGTGGTTACTACCCCTAACCAATTAGGCTTGATACTTCACTTTTATGCAGCTCCAGCACTGCTCTCTACATCAATGGCAGGGGTGGAAGGAAAATTAGAACCAAAAAGTTACCAATAAGGGCCCTGACCTCAGCGGTCAGAGTAACAGATAAGTATGAGAAAAATAGCTGTGAAAGCTTGCTGGGCAGACTGGATGGGCCGTATGGTCTTCTTCTGCCGTCCCTTCTATGTTTCTATATAAGATACTGGGCTTGATGGAACTTTGGTCTGACCCAGAATGGCAAATCTTATGTACTTATGTAGTACAGGTTTACTATTAAATTTTCTAATTCTTGACTTTATTATTTGATGTTAAATAAGGAATGGTGATATTTCTGTTTTTTACTGTTGCCCTGCATAAAGAGTCTGGCTCATTGCAGTTTCCAGTTCACTTTTTGTCTGCATGTTTCTATTTATAACTTATGATCATTTTATTCTGCATTTGATGAGGGTTTGTCTATGTTCTGAGGTGAAACATTCTGCCAGAGTGTAATTTTTGTTTAGATAGTTAAGCATTTTGGCTTGTTCTATTTAGGAGGTGGATTGGTATTTTAGGGCCTGTCTAATATTTTCAGGGTTGCTTTTGTAACTGTTTGAGTGCTGGCAGTTAGTGCTCTTTTGGTATTAAAGGTTTACTGTATTATAATTGTAATGTAGTTTACTCATGTCTTTCTGAGGGCCAAGCCCTCACGCAACATGCATTAAAACAGGCCTAATATCATATGGGTTACAAATGTCTTTTATACTTTTTTTGCAGTTTTCTAGTTGGTACCTCAGCAGTGCATGTAAATATAATATTAATGTAGTAAGTTAAATTTTTAGCACAGACTACTTTGATTTCAATTTTTGTGAAAATCTTTTATTATACATGTATATTTTAAATTGTGTGAGGGGAGATCGTGACTAGGGGTGGGGGGCTGGGGTCAGTGATGCAAGGCTGTGAGGTTTGCCTAGGGTGAGTAATAGTTTTTTTCAGAAAAATAGTTTGCCTAGGTGCACTGGAAAAAGTGCACAGAAGGGCAACCAAAATGATAAGGGGCATGGAACAGCTTGGAGAAGAGACAACTGAGGGGGGATAAGATAGAGGTCGACAAAATCATGGAAGGACTTGAATAGATTCATGCAAATCTGTTATTTACTCTCTTAGATAATAGAAGGACTGGGGGGGCACTCCATGAAGTTAACAAGTAGCTCATTTAAAGCAAATCAAAGAAAATTATTTTTCACTCAGAGCTCTGGAATTCATTGCCAGAGGGGGTGTGTGTGTGTGTGTGTGTGTGTATAGGAGAGAGCTTTCACCTGGCTCATACCCCAGGTCACACCCAATCCCGGCCCCACTCCCTTCTATGCTGCTTCCCATCCCCACCCCACCCACTCCACAGTCCCACTATCTTTTTGTCTAAAAGGTAAGCCTTGGAGAGAGGACCAGTTCAGAGACATGGAAAGGAGAGAGAGAGATGGAGAGGGACAGGACTGGTACTACACTCAACACTTCCATAAAGTTCATGTTTCAGTCCGTTCTGCCCTGTCCTTTGGTAACTAGCACCATTTACTGAGAGGCAGTATTTTCTGAGTTTATTTTGCATACCATTGTATTTGTTTTTAAATGAGCAGAAGGCTGGTTAGCTATCCATTTGTTTCAGAGCTCTTAGACAATAAGGCTTTTGTTTTTTGTTTTCTCCTTTTATCATTCTGTTTGCTCATCACTGATGTTCACAGTTTCCACTTGAAAGAATTAGGCAAAAAAAGAAAGAACCCGACAAAACAAAACCTGGTTCAACTCCTTTGAGACACTTTCTGATGGTGCTTGAAGGATTATAGAGACTCACAAAACTGTTGACATGTGACCAGCTAAATGACTACAAATGAATAGAAAAGCATATGAGATATTACATTCCACTGAAATATACAATAAATCCTCTCTGAGGAGGCTGCTTTAAAGTTATAAAACTGCAATCATAAGGAAGCATGTGTGTTTTACAATACTATTCAAGTACTGTTATCTGGTCTAACCTTGGAGATGACCAACATGCCTTGTGAATGCACAGCATAGACAAAACCTTATTTTGAACAACATAGTGAATGCAAAATGCTGGGATAACTCCTTGCACTGTCCAAACATTCAGATAGGAGACTTTTAAAATAAATGGGGTAAGAAAAAAAATGAATGAGGGTTCCTGGTTTACAAACAAAAACTAAAATGTGCATTCATGAAGCCAGCTCTGAACAGATACTTATAGGTAATCTATGGTTCCAAAGCCCCAAGACGAATGGTGGGAGGAAAGGGAGAGTGACTCAGTGACTGTGAGAAGAGTCCCAAACAAACAGTTGCTGGGCCACCAAAAGGACGCAAAAAGATTTCCAGGCCCTTGTAACTTCTGAGCTTGGGAAAATTGATAAAGGAGAAAGAGAAATACAATACTGGTACCGAATATATAAAAGATTCCTCAGAATGTCTCGAAAGCAAAGGTGGATTGACATTAAGATTTGAGTATACGATACTTAGATTATTGATACAAAGTCAGGAGTGACTAACTAAACATATATATATACACACACACATAGTATCTTATAAAATCCTGCGTACTTTTGTTCGCGCTTGGTGCGCGAGCAGTTTTTTAAAAATGTACCCCTAACTGCACTAACCACATCCTCTGGCAACAAATTCCAGAGCTTAATTGTGAGTTGAGTGAAAAAGAATTTTCTCTGATTACAAACTGGTTAAAAGACAGGAAACAGAGAGTAGGATTAAATGGTCAATTTTCTCAGTGGAAAAGGGTAAACAGTGGAGTGCTTCAGGGATCAATACTTGGACCGGTGCTTTTCAAATGATTTGGAAAGGAAAACAGTGAATGACGTTATCAAATTTTCGGACGATACAAAACTATTCAGAGTAGTTAAATCACAAGCGAATTGTGATAAATTACAGGAGGACCTTGCAAGACTGGAAGATTGGGCATCCAAATGGCAGATGAAATTTAATGAGGACAAGTGCAAGGTGTTGCATATAGGGAAATGTCTTAAACGTGCTACTTGCTACCTTCATGGAATGCCCCGTAGTCCTTCTATTATTAGTATGTGTAAATAACCGATTCACATCTACTCGTTCAAGACCTCTCATGATCTTAAAGACCTCTATCATATCCCCCCTCAGCCATCTCTTCTCCAAGCTGAACAGTCCTAACCTCTTCAGCCTTTCCTCATAGGGGAGCTGTTCCATCCCCTTTATCATTTTGGTCGCCCTTCTCTGTACCTTCCCCATGGCAACTACCGGTATATCGTTTTTGAGAAGTGGCGACCAGAATTGTACACAGTATTCAGTATTCAAGGCGCGGTCTCACCATGGAGCGATATAGAGGCATTATAACATGTTCCGTTTTATTATCCATTCCCTTCCTAAATTTAATTCCTAACATTCTGTTTGCTTTTTTGACTGTAGCAGCACACTGAGCTGACAATTTTAAAGTATTATCCACTATGATGCCTAGATCTTTTTCCTGGGAGGTAGCTCCTAATATGGAACCTAACATCGTGTGACTTCTGCATGGGTTATTTTTCCCTCTAGACAACACTTTGCACTTGTCCACATTAAATGTCATCTGCCATTTGGATGCCCAATCTTTCAGTCTGACAAGGTCCTCCTGCAATTTATCACAATCCACTTGTGATTTAAGTATACTGAATAATTTTGTATCATCTGTAAATTTGATAACCTCACTCATCGTATTCGTTTCCAGATCATTTATAAATATATTGAAAAGTAAGGGTCCCAATACAGATCCCTGAGGCACTCCACTGTTTACTCTTTTCCACTGAGAACATTGACCTTTTAATCATACTCTCCGTTTCCTATCCTTTAACCAGTTTGTAATCCACGAAAGGACATTGCCTCCTATTCCATGACTTTTAGTTTCCTTAGAAGCCTCTCATGAGGGATTTTGTCAAACGCCTTCTGAAAATCTAAATATACTACATCTACTGGCTCACCTTTATCCACATGTTTATTAACCCCTTCAAAAAAATAAAGCAGATTTGTGAGGCATGACTTGCCCTGGGTAAAGCCATGCTGACTTTGTTCCATTAAATCATGTCTTTCTATATGCTCTGTGATTTTGATCTTTAGAATAGTTTCCACTATTTTTCCCGGCACTGAAGTCAGACTCACTGGTCTATAGTTTCCCGGATCACCCCTGGAGCCCTTTTTAAATATTGGGGTTATATCGTTACCATGTAGGTTACCTTGAATTTGGAGGTTAGTTACACTTTTGTCTTCCTCAGAGTAGAACCAATACCTTATGATTTATTATTGGAGAGCAAATAAATAATTAATGCAGAAAATGAGGAGGTATCAAAAAAATGTACACATAATTGTGTTTTCTCATTCCCAGTGACTGGTCAGAGTGGTGCTACAGTTTCAAAGAAAGTTGTCCTAGGATAGTGATGAGGGTATATGAATCTTGAATATAGGAAACAGAAATACTGTAGAACCTCAAAATATGTGCTAAGAAATATTTTATCACTTAGATGAAAGTACAAAATTAATTCTTGATTTCTGGTTTCAATTCTAATTCAACTCAACTTAATTTTCTCTATAGTCATATCACCTTGGGCTTTAATCTTGTAAGATGCCTCAGCATGGTATAAGGGGCAATGTGCTGCTGAGAATGCTGTCTTTCAGATGAGACATTAACCAATGTTTTGTCTATAGATGTCTTTAAATGTATTTAATTATTTATTTAAATGTTTTATATACCATCATTCCATGTGAGAATCAATTGTTCATAATGGTTTATAGGTAGAAACATTCATAATTATAATAAGTGTTACAAGGTGGACAAACATTCATATTAAACAAAAGTAATACAATGGTAGACATATAACATGAAAACACAGCTAGATTATAGGGGTTTGTGAGGCGGGGTTATTGTTCAAGATGTATTTTGGTTGTCTGAGTCATGGGAACTGGGTGTTTCTGTCAAGTAGAAGGCATTTTCGAAAAGCCAAGATTTTAAGATGCTCTTGAATTTTTTTTTGTTCGTTAATGTTCGAAGTTCCTCTGGCATGGAATTCCATAGTTTTGGGCCAGCAATTGATATCATTCTATCTCTAGTTTTCGTTAGTTGAGAAATTCTTAAGTTCAGGATTTCTAGGAGCCTTTGGTTCTGCGATCTGAGAGTTCATGGGGGATTGTGTGGTTTAAATGTTATTCCTAGCAGATCGTTGTGTTTGGGTTAATGTTATTGAATATTATTGTTAGAGCTTTATAATGTATTCTTGACAGTACAGGAAGCCAATGCAGAGCCATCAGTATGTGGGTGATGTGGTCAAATTTCCTTTCTCCAGACAATAGTCTAGCTGTGGCATTTTGCAGTAGTTGCAGAGGTTTTAAGTGATTAGCCAGAAGACCTAGAAGTAAGGAACTACAGTAATCCAGGTTTGAGAATATGAGAAATTATAAAACTGTTCTGAAATCTGTTGTGCTTAGTAGAGGTTTCAATCGGCTCAATATCTGCAGCTTGTGGAAACCAGATCTATTCAGTTTGCATATATGGTCTTTCATTGCTAAATTTTCATCGGTTTGGACCCTAAGTCTCTCACTTGGGTTGCTGGGGTTACTTGGCAACTTCTGATATCTATCCCAGTAGGTATAGATTTCCGTGGGTTGTGGCTCAACCAAATTATTTCAGTTTTTTGGGGATTCATGGAGAGTTACCATTGAGCTAGCTTTCCTTTTATTTTAGTCATATATTCAGAAATTAGTGATGTTTTTTTCAAATGATTTTGTTAGAGGGATATGGAATTGTAGATCATCCGCATATAGGAAGAAGTTTAATCCCAACTCTGTTAATAATTTGCATATGGGCAGCATGTAGATATTAAATAATGTTGCTGATAGTGCTGATCCTTGTGGTATGCATGTTGTGCTTTGGAAGGTGTTGGACAAGAGATTGTCAAGTTTTACTTGGAATGATCTATCTGCGAGGAAAGAGATGAACCATTTTAGCACATTTCCATCAATCCCAATGTTTTTCAACTGTTGGCATAACAAGTTATGGTCAACAGTGTCAAAGGCAGCTGTTAAATCAATCAGGACTCGGAAGTATGATTTGTTTCAGTCAAAACCCCATAAAATAGGATCAGTTATGGTTTGAAGAAGAGTTTCTGTTGAGTGGTTTTTCGGAATCTAAATTGCTTAGGATAAAGTGTCTTTTTTGTCTTCAAGATGATTTTTTAATTGGGTAAGGACTGTTTTTTCTAGTATTTTCACAATGAAGGTTAAATTGGAGATTGGTCAATAGTTATCCCAATCATCAAGTCTTCCAGATTTATTTTTTAAAATTGGTTTTATAACTGCCTGTTTTAGACCTTGGGTCATATAACCTTCCACAAGGGCGAGGTTGACTAGCATTGTGATTGTAGGGGTTCTTGTCTGGTTTACTTGTTTCAGCAAGGTGGCTAGTATCGGGTCAAGGGGATGTGTAGCATTTTTTAGTTTAGCTATAATTTTCCTTATCTCCAGTTTCAATACTCTGTCAAATGATGACCATTTATCTTGTACAGATAGGTCTTCTGTTGCTAACAGAGGGTAGGAATAAGTGATTTCTTGTTTCAGCATCTTGATTTTTTTCTGTTAGTGATGTGGTGTAATCATTACATGATGTTTTTGTAAAATGAATATTCATTGTATGATGTGAAGAAGGCATTTTCATTAGACTCTTAACTGTCTCAAACAAGAGTTTTGAGTTGAATATTACTCCATGTATCTGTTTTGCGTAATATTCTTTTTTTTATTTGTTCGTTAGTACTTGGCATTGGGATAGGTATGATTTGTATCTTCTTAGTGATTCATCTGTGGGGGGGGGGGGGGGTTGCCATCTTTTTTCTAGTTTTCTTAATAATTCTTTTGACTCTTTCAGTTTTTCAATATACCAGGCGTTTATTTTTCTCTGATTTTCTTTATTTTTGTTTGTAGTTTTTGTTTGGATTGGGCTATGTTCATCTCTAATTTCTTTGATCATATTTTCCCACAAATAAAATGCATCACAGCAACTGTTTAGATTGAAATCATTAATTTTGAACTCTAATGCATTTGTTAGTGTTTCCATTTTTATTTTCTTTCTGAAAGCTACATAGCACCTTTTTAAAGAGTATGGATACTGACTGATGTATCATAACAAAATGCAAACACACATTTCAAAAATCCTGAAATTCTCCCTGTTGTTAGAATCTAATGATTTTACCAAATCTCTGGCTTCATGGTTAGAGTAATGGGCTAAGGCCACTGACACTGTGATCTTGGGCAAGTTATTTTGAGTCCTGTTGCCACAGGTGCTCAAATACAAGCAATTTTCACAAAGTACGTGGGTACTTTTGTACTCAGGTACCTTCAGCAAATTCTCAAAGAAAACTACCCATTTGAGCTCGTTTTTGGCTATATGCCACAAGACCTTTTGAATGTAGTCAAAGAATGGTGGAGCAGAGAAGATTCCAAACTGACAACCTTTATAGACTATACATTGTAAACCAGATGCCAACTCTGGGTAGCCACACAGCACATTAGAGACAACTTACAGCAGGTACAGAACGAGTGGCTCATTATTCCTACAGGGAGACAGCCCTGAGAGAGTACCAGACAGGAGATAAAGTCCTGGTCTTGTTCCTGACCAACACTAATACGTTCTTGGCTAAGTGGCAGGGAACCTACAAAGTACATAAGAACATACCATACTGGGTCAGACCAAGGGTCCATCAAGCCCAGCATCCTATTTCCAACAGTGGCCAATCCAGGCCATAAGAACCTGGCAAGTACCCAAAAACTAAGTCTATCCCATGTTACTGTTGCTAGTAATAGCAGTGGCTATTTTCTAAGTCAACTTAATTAATAGCAGGTAATGGATTTTGTTATGAAACTGCTAGGGAGTTAGCAATTAGTTATGCTTTGACTTCTGAGAGGGGAGGAGTTAGCAATCTGTTATGTGCGAGCTTCTCTGGAGGGGAGGAGCTAGCAATCTGTTATGGTTAAACTCCTACGAAGGGGACGAGTTAGTAATCTTGTTAGGAAAGCTCTGTGTTAGAGCTAGGAGTAGCAATCTGTTGTGTACTAGCTCCTGAAGGAGGAGGAGGTAGCAAGCTGTATGAATCTCCATACGGAGTTAGCAATCTGTAGGAATCTGCTCCTGCGGAAGGAGAAGTAGTAGAGTGATATGCTCAGCTCCTGTAGAGGGAGTAGTAACAAAATGTTAATGAATCTGTTGCTGAAGACTCCTGGTAGGAAAGGAGTAGCCATCTGTTACCAGCAGTGTGCTTGGAGAGGACACTCAGCTGTAGAGGAATGTAGATAGGTGAATCCTTGGGCTGATGGCAGATGACTGTGCCCCCAGGAGGATATCCTGAAAGGGACCACCAGCTAGGCTTGAGTATGGAGACAGACACATGTAATTCTTTTATTAGACAGGTTAGTATAACCACAAGTGGTGGCTGTAGTGAGCTGCTATGCCCGGCAGGGCTGAAGTCCCTCAGGTACTGGAACCGCAATCCCAGGGTTGCTGAGCTGTAGAGAAACAATAGATAGTAAGTAGACAGGGTATACTGTGTTCATAACCAGAACTGGATGACAGATTTCACATAAGGTCTTTAGAAAGCTCAGTAGCTGGAAAGGGTTAGGCCCTCGAGGAGCGAATACCTGGTTCCAGGGAGAGCGCTGAGAGAGTGATGGTAACTCACAATTGTCTGTATCTGTGATAGCTTCCAGGCAGTAGAGAATCTTCAGAATGTTCAGGAACATGGGCCCTCGAGGAGCGAGTACCGTTCCCATTGGCAATCTGAAATAGAGAAAAGAGAGCGAGGCCCCCGAGGAGCGGGTACCCCTGTTAAGTCCGAGGAGGCAGAGTAGCCGAGATAGCAAAACCCTTTGCTAACTCGATACGTTAGCAATTTCTGAGACCTTTTATATTGGAAGCGGATGATGTCAGTTCAGGGGGACACCCCCGAGGTTCACGCCCTTGCTGGTACATCATTCGGAGCGCGCACGCACGCGTGCCCTACATCATCAGGAACATGGCGGATCCACAGCGTCGTGCCGCTCCGGGGACGCCGGAGGAAGACGGCAAGAAGACGCCGTGGCAGCAACCTTCCATCAGGCCCAGAGAGAGTCGCCACAGTGGTAAAGAGGGCGGAGTGAGGGCGTTGAGCAGCGACGGACACAACAGATTTCTCCTCCAAGAACTTATCTAATCCTTTTTTAAACCCAGCTACACTAACTGCACTAACCATATCCCCTGGCAAAAAAATCCAGAGTTTAATTGTGCATTGAGTGAAAAAGAACTTTCTTCGATTAGTTTTAAATGTGCCAAATGCTAACTTCATGGAGTGTACCCTAGACCTTCTATTATCCGAAAGTGAATAAATGATTGACATTTACCCATTCTAGACCTCTCATGATTTTAAACACCTCTATCATATCCCCCCCTCAGCTGTCTCTTCTCCAAGATGAACAGCCCTAACCTCTGTTAGGATTCGTGGGTTTTGTAGACCCTTGGCCCAAGGTGAGGGTTGATACCACCTGTGGTGAGGAGCCCCACAGGTCCTCAATGTCGGGAGGTGAGGCCAGCTGTAGCAGGAGGTCAGGTAGTCATGGCAGTGAGATAGGGCATCCTGCGTCACAGCCACGTCATCGCAGGAGCTTGTAGAGAGGATCCTGTGAGGTGTCCCAAGGAGTCGGTAAGAGACACAGTTCAGAGGGAACCCACTGTACTCAGATAGGACTGGAGAGCCTCCAACAGAGGAGTGCTAGGCAGGCCCTGAGGAGTGGAGAGCATGAGAAAGGAACTGCAGGAGGAATACTACAGAGACTGACCCGAGGGGCAGGACAGTGTAGTGAGGGAGGCTCTGGTGTGATGACGTAGGCTGGCCCGAGGAGCGGGGAAGCCCAAGTCGAATCTCCGAAGTAGAGACGTAAGCCGCACCAAGGAGCGGGGCTGTGCATGATGGAATCTCTGGTAGAGAATGAGGCACTATCCCGAGGAGCGGAGAAACACGGAGTACAATCACTATGTAGAACGTAGGCACTGCCTCGAGGAGTGGGGAAGCACAAAGTATAGTCCCAAGTGTAGAACGTAGGCACTGCCCTGAGGAGCGGGAAAGCTTGAAGTGCAGTCTCCAAAGTAGGAAAGTGGTCCGACTGGCAACCCTGAGAAGCAGGGAAGCTGGCAGGCAGGGTCTCTGGAAGGCGCAGGGTTAACCCAAGGAGCGGGGAAGCCTGGAGATAGGGTCTCTAACTGAAGCATAAGCAGGCTCCCGAGGAGCGGGTATCCAAGCTAGAGTCCAGAGCCGCAGGCAGATCCGATGCAGGAACCATGGGTCCGAGGAGAAAGGAGCAAGCACTAGGTAAAGGAACTCATTGCCAAGTCAGCTAGCAAGGGGCAAAGGAGGTCCTTAAGAATCCCAACCTTCGGAGATGCCCCTGAAGTTCCCACCATTGGGCCTTCAAAGGGAGGCCCTATGGTACACGCGCATGCCTAGGAAAGCCCAGAGTCGACGTGGGTGGCGGCGGCATCCTGGCCGCCATGAGGAGCCTTGGGAACCCAGAGATATGCAGTGGTAGCGGCTAGCCCCAGCCGCGAGCTGACCTGGACAGGCGAACAGACCAACACATGTCATGAGTTGAATCGGTCACAGCCATCTGCGACTGACGATCATAACAACCTCTTCAGCCTTTCCTCATAGGGGAGCTGTTCCATCCCCTTTATCATTTTGTTTGCCCTTCTCTGTACCTTCTCCATCACAACTATATCTTTTTTGAAATCGGGCGACCAGAATTGTACACAGTATTCAAGGTGTGGTCTCACCAAGGAGCGATATGGAGGCATTATGACATTTTCCATTTTATTCACCATTCCCTTCCTAATAATTCCTAACATTCTGTTTGCTTTTGCTTAGCAAAACAAGACTTTGCTGTGTTAAACCATGTGGCCTCTTTTCCATTAAACCATGTCTAGCTATGTAGTCAGTGATTTAGTACTTAAGAATGGCTTCTACCTTTTTGCCCAGCACTAACATCAGGCTCACCGACCTATAGTTTTCTATAATCACCCTGGAGACTTTTATAAAAATTGATGTCACTTCTAGTGTTCAGGTATCATGGCTTTTTTAAATGATAAGTTACAAATTACCAATAACAGGTTAGAAATTTCATGTTTCGGTTATTTTAGAATTCTGATATGGATGCCTTCCAGTCCTAGTTATTTGTTACTCTTTAGTTTATCTGATCTGTTACATCTATTATACTGGCACAGATATTTGTTGTTCAGAATCTGCACCATTAAATAATGTTTCAGGTGTGTTTCAGATGTTCCTAACACCCTCCTCAGTAAAGACAGAGTCAAATAATTCATTCAGTTTTTCTCCTATTTCCTTTTCCTCCCTGAAAACCCCTTTTTGGCCCTTGGGCCTCTAGCAGCCTAATTGATTCCCTCACGGGCTTTTTACTTCAAATGTACATCTGGCAAATTTCTTCTCAAAATCTCTTTTGACCTGTCTGCTGCTTTATATTTAACTTCCCAGTGCTTTTGTTCTTGCCTGTTTTCATTATTTGGGTCCGCTTTCCAATTTTTGAATGAAGCCCTTTTCGCTTTAGCTGCCTCCTTTACCTTGTCATTAAACCATGCTGGCAGTCATTTGGTCTTCCTTCAATGTTTTTTTAATGAATGGAATACATTTTATCTGGGATTCCTAAAATGGTATTTTAAACAATGTCCATGCCTCATGCAAACTTCAGCCTTTGCAACTGCTCCTTTTAGTTTTTTTTTCAAAGGCAAACCTCATAGTTGGGGGAGAATGGCTACAACAGACACAATGCTGTTCCTTTCACTTTAGGAACATATATTACAGTACAGCGCCTAAGGTTAAATCTCTTGCAGAACCTGCAAATGAAAATGTTATCTAGTTATTATATAAATGCATTAAAAAATTAGAAGGCAAACAACATAGAACAGGTTATTTGAAGTAAGGTATTACTAAACTATCTAGTGGCATCTCTTCAACTTTCTCTTTCTGATTTACAGAAGATGCAAAACAGTTGGGTATAATAAGTTTGCACTGTATGAACACAACTGTCAAAAAAGTAAGCCACAGATTCTGTTAGAGCAGTTACTATGTCCTACAATTCTTATTTGATATGTTGCCAAGGGTCAGCCTGAAATTAGAAATAGATTTTATTGTGCTGTGCATCATAAAACACTTCATGCAAATCATCAAAAATAGTTCTGACAGATCACAAATCATTTTTTCTCCTTTGACAATATCTACCAGTTGCTTTACAAAACCTCATCTCTCATTGGTCGAGTGAGTCCACAGACAATGCATCACACATTCAGAAGCATTAAGCCAATTCCACTTGACTAAGCCTAACCAGACATTTTATACACTAGATGACACTCAAATACATGACAAGGTTAAAGGAAACTAGCAAGGCAAGATCGGCTTTATAACTAAACAGCAAATGTCTCATGCATATTTTGCTAAAACAAGTAGAAAAGCTTGAAACAAAACTACTCTTGCCTATAGCAGCTTCAGAAGGATAGACTGTTCTATAGAAACAATAGAATATTATAGTTGTTTTCTGAGGATATTTCTTTCTTATGTCTAAATGAGCAGCAGGTACTGTGTAATGATAGACAAATATAATTTTGGGAAAATGTAATTTTAGCCAGATGTCATATGATCAAAGTTTTGCAAATGTGTGAGAAGGCCCAAAGCAATGAAACAAGTCACTAGAAAGTATAAGAAAAACCATATACGTTACAGGTATGAATGAAAGTTGTGTTGTCACTGATATTCCGAGGATAGCATGAATGAAAGTCTTAGATTACTTGAGCCTTCTGCTGGATATGAATGGATTGTACATTCCTCAAACTCCTACTTCACTCTATCCTTCTCAGAAGAAGCATGGAAAGATGGATGATGTCATCAGAAAAGAACCACTTGCTCCACCCTATCTGCCCATTTATGCCAGCCTCTTGTGCTGTTCCTCAATCAGAGGCTTCTCCTTCCCTCTGCCACTGAAGTCCTTTTCCATCTGTTCCATCAGTGCTTGAATACTGCCACTCTTTTGGGACCAGGGGTTTACCCCCCTTCCAATGAAAAAGTGTTTTCTCATATTTCTGTTTTCCTTCCCTCCCTTCCCCTTCATATAATGACTTCTTGCCCTTGAGCTCTTCAGTCTATGGCAAATTATCTTCTGCTACAAACTGGAATATTTGTATCATAAGCGACACATCAAAAGCAACATGGGAATAAGCACGGAGGTCTGCGGGAAAGAGAGTTTAAGGGTACACTGCATATACCTTTGCCTATATTTCTGAAAGGCTGAGTGATGAGTGCTCTATGCTACCTTTCTCTCTGGGAGTTTAGTCAAAGAGTTGTTTGAGCGTTGTGGGTTTCGTTAGACTGATGTGAGTGCTTTGTGTCAAGCTTTTTGCAGATCCTCACAGCTTCAGGACTTAATAGACTGTAATGAAGTGAGCAATGAGGCATTTTTCAGACAGTCCTTGTGCAACACAGGAGAAAGCACACAGGATTGCAGAAAGGGAATATTAAAGGGGAGGTTATTTTGTTGCTGTAGTTCCTAATTTATTGTCAGATGTAATCTTTAAAACAGCATTCCAGTAAGCAAAGTGACAATTACCAATTGCAATCAAAGAGAAAGTAAATGCCAGCACAAGTACCCATAATGGTTAGAAGAAGTCATATTGTCAAACTCTTCACCAAAGTTGACTCGTCCTCTGTCTGCACCTCTGGGATCCTTGTGGAAATTGATCATCTTACACAGGATGCTTCCTCCCAGATTCTTTTTTTTAAGTCAATTTTTTACAAACAATTGAACAAGAAAAACTGTTGCCATAGAAATTATGATAGGTGTATGACAGAAAAGAAATTTCAAGAACTAAGAAGAGAGGAAAATTACTAACTAACATAGTAACCTATGTATTCAGTCCACAATGTGGGGAGAAGTAGTAAAAAAAAACCCAATAATAAGAAAGAGCCTAATTCTTTAATAGTCCATTTTATCTGTGACCATAAGTAATCTCCCTATTCTCAATAAAATATTTCCAACTGAATAAGGTCAAAGATACATAATTGATTCCTTGTAATTTAACCAGACAGTTACATAGATATTTAAGCAGAAAGATAGCCCCAGAAGCCAACACTTTCTGCTTCTTTTCAATAAAAAATGTTCCTACGAATTTGGGTATCTCTAACAACATCTGGAAACATGCACATTTTTGTCCGAATTTTAAATCGGTCATGCACAAAAATATTGTCACTTGCGCGCGTGGCCAGGTCCTGTGCATGCCATGCGCATCTGCAGAAGGGCCCAGCCAAGCACGTAAGTGACAATACGTGCATAATTGCTGGGCCCTAAAAAGGGGCGAGCCAGGGGCATGTTCTGGGTGGTGAGGAGTGAGGTGCACGACTACCCAGTTTTATAACGCGCACATGTTATAAAATTGGTGCGTCCATGGAAAGTACATGCACTTTGATGCGCGTGCGCACCTTTTAAAATCTACCCCTTTGTGTCCCAAAAGTTTTTGTTGCCTACAGCGAGGAAAAAGATGTAAATTCCAGTGTTTGTCTGACTCTAAAGCATATTCAGCAAATAGGGTTGCACCATCTTGAATAGTTTATGTAGCTGATGATACCTCCAAAACCCAGTGAGATCAAAGGAGAAAGCCTGAGCTTCACCATCAACCGCTTCAGGACTAGAGGTATTATTTTTGGTCTGGAAGATAGAAAATCTTAGTAACTACTAGAATAGTTTCCTTAGATACTCCAAAGAAATCCAAATAGAAACATTGAAGCATTTCCAAGGGAACCACCATTAAGGAATCTTAAAGTAAACCTTTTGGCCTAGTTGCCAAAAATCTTAATTTTCCTTCTCAAACAAAAATTATCTTTAGCTAAGTTGACATTCATCTCAAGCTATTTTTCATGCAGCCTTTTATTTCAGGAATATCTTTAATATGATCTTTAATAGACTGAGCATGTTCATTGGTCTGAACAGTTAATGGCCCCAGAGTCAATTCTTGCTGATAGGGTCGACTCCATCCTAATCACAGCCAACCACAGCCAACTCCAATGTAATCACTGAAGGTCTCTCTACCTGGGAAGAGTTTGAAGACGTAGATATTAAAGCTTTGATAGTCTGGAAATCCCCACCAGGATTCTGAGAGGGAGGCACTGCTTCAGTAGACCCAATCATACGCCCTAACTCAGGCAGAAAAATACTGGGGACCTGAGGTAGTTGTGGACCTTCAGGATTGAGGGAGATGGGCAAAACCTCTAGGATCAAGCAAACTGCTCCCAGCATCCACTTGACCTGAACTTGGCTGGTTTATAAAATTAAAAGTATCCAAAGTCATTTGGGTAGAAAAGGGGGCAGTAGGAAGCTTAGTGAGGAAAGATCTGATATTGAATTTCCTTTTCTTCTCCATTAGTTTTAGTAGTTATATACCCAGCTGGACTTGACAATGAAAAAACACATATAGTGAGAATCTGATCTCACTTTGCTAGGAATGAGGCATGTTCATTCCAGCCAATTAGTTTTACCCTATGGACAATACTAATATGAGAGATGCTAGCTGGTAAAATATTTCTGTGAGCAGGTATGCAAAGCAAAGAAGGAGGTGATCATGATGAGAAGCATCAGGAAAAATGAAGAGTTTATTGACACCTCAGTGCCCATGATGAAAAAACAACTAGAGAAGGTAGTTAGTGCAGTTAGTGTAGCTGGGTTCAAAAAAGGTTTGGATAAGTTCTTGGAGGAGAAGTCCATTAATGGCTATTAATCAATTATACTTAGGGAATAGCCACTGCTATTAATTGCATCAGTAGCATGGGTTCTTCTTAGTGTTTGGGTAATTGCCAGGTTCTTGTGGCCTGGTTTTTGGCCTCTGTTGGAAACAGGATGCTGGACTTGATGGACCCTTGGTCTGTCCCAGCATGGCAATTTCTTATGTTCTTATGAGAATATGAAAGAGGAAGAAGAGGAGAAGGATAATAGTGCATCCCATTTAAAGGAAAACTGGAATACAGACACTTCTAGCCAGAGAGAACACACCTCCCTTGAATCTCCTTCAATTCAGTTACAGAATCGATAGGTAGTCCTAGAGTCACTGAAGGAGGAAGACACATGACACACAAAAGAGCAGAAGCAGAATATTCCAGAGGCCAAAATAGAGAGAAGGAAAAGGATTGGTGATAGTGGTGACTCTTTACTGAATGATATAAAGAGATAATTACCTGGACAAAAACCTGCAATTGAACACTCCTCCTCCCCCCCCCCCCCCCCCACACCACCATCTCTTGTTGGCTAAATATTACCTAGGTAGCTTTTTACCTGGGAAACATTTAATCAAAACAGGGCTTATGTTTTGCCAGGTAGCATTAATATTAAGCGCTACCCAGAGAAAATACATGGATAAGTTTGGTTAGACGAAACACTGCCCTAATGTTACTCGTGTAAAATTCAGCAGATGCTTAAAGCCAATATTTTACACTACTTGCAGGGGTTGGTTATCAAGGGCAATCAAGTTCCCAATGCTCCTCATTATTATTTTAAATGCTGCCTGCCTCTTAACATTAGACAGTGGCTACAGAACACCACCCCATTTCCTTTATGATGGATTGCTGCTTTGGGCACATGGCAGGGAACTGTTGGCCTGCCACCTAACTGGTAGAAGGGGCCAAGGGATCCGCTTGGGAAAAGTCTCCCCTTTTTCAACCCATTTCCTCTGGTGGCAGGAGTCCCCAGGCTAGTACTGACACCCTCCCATGATGCCAATTCTAGTGGGTTATGCGTCTACAGGTGATGCTGCATTCCAGTATTTGTGAGATACCCTTCTTGCTTCCTTCAAATAATATCCCTCATGCAGTGAATACACTGAGCAAAATGTGGGTCCTCCCTCACTTTAAAGTGCCTCCAGATCAGAGATTTCTTCCATGATTCATTCCCTATATCCTTGAGGTTTGATGCTGGCACTGGAGTTGAGGTAGAGGGCAAACCCTAAGGAAATTGCAAGGGGCATTGCTCTCATTCTCTGCCTGCACTACCACCTCTTGCTGGGGTTGCTCTCATCAACATCAGTATCATCATCTCTCTCTCTCTCTCTCCCATCTCTAAACTGGAGGCTAAGACACTACTAACTAATCATCCCAAATTTTCTTCAGCTACTAGCTCTTCAAGTTCTGATTCAAGGAAATCAAGATAAGATTCTTCCTCAGAATCAGTTGTTAAATATACTGTATCCTTTGCTTCAGAAGCAGTAATCAAAGTAAAGAAGCATGCAGCTGCTTTTGACTGTTACACTTTTCCTGCCTTAGTCCTATCCCCTGTTCTCATACTGTCTGCCTTAGATGACTCTCCTACCTTTTCCCTTTGCTTCATAACAGATAGCAGCTATACAAAAATAAGAATTACCATACTGATTCAGACCGAGGGTCCATCAAGCCCAGTATTCTGTTTCCAACAGTGGCCAATCTACGTCACAAGTACCTGGTAAGATCCCAAACACTAGATATATGCCATGCTGTAATGCCCAGTGATAAGTAGTGGCTTTTCTCAAGTCTATCTGGTTAATAATAGTTTAGGGACTTCGCCTCTAAGAACTTGTCCAACCCTTTTTTAAACCCATCTATTTTAGCTACTTTTATCATATCCCCAGGCAATGAATGCCAGAGTTTAATTGTACATTGAGTGAAAAAGAATTTTCTCTGATTTGTTTGAAATGTACTACTTACTATCTTCATGGAGTGCCCCCTAGTTTATGTATTATTTGAATGAGTAAATAACTCATTCACATTCACTCATTCTATTCCATTCAGGATTTTATAGATCTCTATCATATTCCTCTTCAGCCATTTCTTCTCCAAGCTGAACAGCTGTACGCTAGAATCACTAAATAAGAAAGATGTTTCACTGTCTTTTGGATGGCTTCCTTGCCAACATATCTTGCCATGTAGGGAGTCTACACAACTGCTGCATCACACCCCCACACACACACTCAAACACTCCCCACTTATACACTTTCACATCTCTTTGTGCCCATTCACACAAACTCACACCTATCCCCACCATTCCCATTAGGGATGTCCAGTTATTTGAAACACATGGGCAAAACAACAAATGAGCTCATGGGCCCATTTGTTATGTTTTGCTCATATGTTTGTGCGAGAGCCTGTGTGTGAGAGAGTTGTGTGGGTATGTGTATGTGTGCGTGAATGTTTATTTTACTTATTTCATTTATATTCCACCTTTCAGAGACTTCAAAGTGTATTACATTCAAGTACTGTGTGTTTGTGCATTGTCTGGTGGATTTCAGTGCATGGGAATATGTGTCTGGAGCTATGGATGGAGCACTGTTTCACTACTGGCTCAAAGGGAAGCCTTCTCTCCACTCAGCCATCAGCCCCACTCCTTGCTGAACCCAGCGTTACTTGCAGATCTCTCATTCAAGAACAGACCGAACCCAAACCTACCGAGTATGAGATCACACAGGATCAGAGCTCAGGTTGCAATCCTCTCTTCCAGTTCTTTCTTATCCATCCCAGTATAAGAACACTCAGTTTCTTTTCATGGTTTCTGCATTTTATTTGCAAGGGGAGAGGAAGTGGTCACACCAAAATGGGTGGACGGGAGGGCAGGAGGGGGAAGTGTTTCACTAAAAGCCGCAGAATGCTGCGGTGCTGGAAGACAAGCTGGTTTAATGTGTGCATCTGAGAAGAGGATATAAATTGCAGTTCTCTCTCCATCCCTGATCTGTTCTGTTACTGTGAAAGTGCAGCCTTAGTGAGAGAGAGAGAGTTCAAGAGGTTTGTAATTTACACAAATCTTCTCTTGCTGCTTGAATTAACTTGATTGTGACCCATTCTTTCTCCAGTGGAAATGGCTGCCCTGGGGTCTTCAATAATTTTCAGTATTGCTTCTAACTCAATCCGGAGCTGATAAAATGACTGGTAATCTGTGTTCCTGCAGTGTGCTTTTGAAAAAAAAAGTACTTTATCTTCACCATTATCATCACAGGTGATGTTACATATTGCCCTGTCGGGAATGCTGATTAATTTACACCAGAAACCAAAAGTCACTAGGAAGGCATCATCTGTACATTTACTAATTTACTATCCTTAAGGCCAAACTTAGGTGTGGAGCTGATGCGGACACCTGGAAACAAAAGAGCCAATAGCCATAGGTGCAAATGGATCAAGGTTAAATTCATTTTGCAGGCAGGAGAAAGACAAAGGATTTGCTGTCTTGGAGTTTAATTTGAAAAAGGCAATTAGATTTAGGTACTCACTGGTAGTAAAAAAAAAAATAGGATGAAGAGCTCCAGTACCAGTAGATGAGGGAGAGACTGTGAGTTGTGCAGTCGGGTGATGGATAAGTAATTTACAGCATATAATTTGGTTTATTTCAAAATTAAAGATTTATTGGATTAATGTCAATTAGTCAATAGACTAACACAGTAGTGTGAAATGTCTGAAGAAGTCCATTGCATAACAAACATTCCAAGGTATCCCCCACTGGAAAAAAAAAAGACTGACAATTGATGTCAGCCACAAAAAAAAAAAGAAATAGTTACTTAATGTTAACTTTAAACTCCAGTCTCCAGCGTTTGAATGGTGCTTGGAGAAAATGTTGAAACAGTAAGAAATATATCACCCTCAAGAATTTTGAATGCACAAAAGAATATCAAGTTAATTAGGCTTGTTTTGATTATTGGTTAATTATGCTTGTCTAAACTGTGTATAAAAAGAATCATAAAGTTTGCAAAAGGATGGAGAATGGAAAATTTCCCTTGTGTTGTTGCCTATGCTGCTATCTGTATGATGGTATTTAAAATTCCAATCAAGTCAATTATAAAATAAATTTCAAAGAAAATTGTATTTATGCAATCTATGTGATAAGGCTATAAATTAGTTTATTATTTGAATTAATTGAGGATAATTCATGAAAGATATTTAAAAATAAATGATATGCAGTATATTTAGCTGATATGCAGTATATTTAGCTGATAATAAAGGTAGAGAATGCATACAAAGACATATAGCCTACAAAATCAATAATGGGTATCTAGAACAGCTGAACGTATGGACTTGATTCCAGTTATCTGATTGACTGCTTAGGTTTTTTGCCCAGCACACTTTACCTCTTTATATGAAAAATTGCATCCCAGTACAATAGACTGAATCAGTTTCTATCTTACTTTGGAGGCAGAAACAGAGATATACAGAGGAGATCTTCAGGAACGTAGTGTAGCAGCCCCTGTGTTGCTTTGCAGGAGTAAAGAGACTATCTGCTTGGTGAGGCAGGAAGTGATCCTGTAGCTAGGACCTGCCCTCCAGGAGTTGCTTTATCCTCTCACACCGAGGATGTGTCTCCATGGGCATGTCTCCAGGAGGAAAGGGTTAGCCCTGCCATTGTAGTTGGTAATCTAATCATTAGAAATATACAGGGTCATTCATCAAATCGTGTTAGGGCCTCATCGCACGATAAAAGGGGTCTAACACGTGATAAAAACACAATCTTTATACGTCACGTATTTGTATGCAAATATTATAATGAGTATGCAAACGCTTTCTTTTCTTGCAAATGAGGGACTCCTACCACATGTCGCAAAAATTTAAAACACACTTACATGGGATTTAACATCGGAAATAAGAAGACCTATTTTTGGGGCACAAGAGGGGAAAAAAAGTTTTATCGCAGGATAGCCGCCATTATTACAGGTTGCAGCTATTATGGTGGCTATTATAAAGTACAATAAAATGAGGGCTTTTCTCACATACACCTATACAGCCCTGCTGGGCCAAAACAATAATCTTTTCTTACATGCCCTGTCTTCTTAAATCTTCTATGTTAAGGGGAAGTGTACAAGTTGTGGGATACTACTGTTTCACTAGCCCACTTATATGATGGAAGTAGGATTTGCACACACATGTGCATGTAAATTTCAAATAGGGCACACATGTACGCAATTTCAGCCTATCAGATACCATGTGCAAATATATCCAGCAATGTTATAGTTGTGGCTGCCATGTATTACATAGGCGCGTATATGTGCGCATGGTATCCGATAGGCTGAAAGTGCATACATATGAGTGTTAGTATATATGTGTACATATATTGGACTTCCCCCACACGCCTATGCCTTACCCCTTTTTCGATACTTTTCACATGTGTATATGTCATCACACAATTAAACAATGGAATTTGTTGCCCTTTTGTGCACCACTTGATGTGCAATTTCGGGAACAGCTTTTCTCCCAATTTCATTTATGTCTGGACGTAGACAGATATGACCTTCGAATGAGGTTTACCTTGCATCTTACTGCCACCTGAATGCTCTTCCCACATCTAGCAGATCCCTTCAACCTAAAA
Organism: Rhinatrema bivittatum; assembly: GCF_901001135.1. Lineage (NCBI taxonomy): Eukaryota > Metazoa > Chordata > Amphibia > Gymnophiona > Rhinatrematidae > Rhinatrema > Rhinatrema bivittatum. Next base: position 470,708,714 of record NC_042615.1, on the reverse strand, counting down.
CCTTCAGCTCCTCCTTTGGGTCTATTCTCTAACCAGACCTACTTCAACTTTACCCAGGTACCTTCACCTCTTGTCCCCTTTCCCTTGAGGATTCCCAAGGCCCTCCTAGCATTGTGGCCTTCCTTTCTTCCCCTTTCTACTAACTTTTTCCTATCCCATTTCCTCTTTGTCCTCACAACTTCACTACCTGGTTACTACTCAGTATTCCATTATGTGTCTAATCCCGTATTCCATCATGTGTCTAACCCCGTCTTCCATTCAACTACTGGCCAGTCTGCAGAACTGAGTGTTCTCCAGACTTTTAAAGAACTGAGTGTTTGTATTTAATACTAACTGAGTGCTTGTATTGAAAAAAAAAAAAAAAACCACAAAAAAAAAAAAAAAAACCAACCCAAAAAGTAGCCAGAAGCTAGAAATAAGCTAGGAGCAGTGTATACCTAAGTAAAAAAGTTGAATAGTTCAGCTCAGTTACTCACCTTGGAAAGGTGTTGAGGTAGTGTGATTGGGTTTGAATAGGGACCAACATTTGTTAATCAAGGGAGCAGTGAGTCACTCAGGCTGACTAACTGAGGTTAGACTATTTATATTTCCCAACCCTCCCACCCCTCGCACACCCACCCCTAGCTCATCCCTTAATTTATAGGCAGGTGCCACTTTCACAAAAAAAAAAAAACAAACATCAACAAAAACTTTATTGAGAATTCGATCAGACCCCAGTAGGCCACTACCAGACACATAGTGAATTCACTAATACATTTAAAGGACGTTAGACACATTCCTACTCCCATAGCATCCTAAAACTTAACTAGGAACTGATCAAAATTGAGATGAAGGCAGCAGTCCAGCAGCAAGAGGGGGGCTTCCCAGTCTTTTGCATCGAGTGTCACATGTATGATTTTTTACCCACCGGTGAGAAGTTGTACATGTGCATGCGATGCAAAGAGCTCCTGGCTCTCAGAGAACGAGTCTGATCTCTGGAGGCAAGAGTGGCAGACCTGGAGGAGCTGAGGCAGACAGAGAGGTATATAGATGAGACCTTCAGGGACATAGTAGTCAAGTCCCAACTTCAGACTGGCAGCCCTGGTGCTGCCTTGGAGGAAGTAGGTGTCATGATGGGAGAGCACCAACCAGGTGCAGCAGGAAAGGATCCTGTAGCAAGGACCTGCTCTCCAGGTGATGCATTGTCCTTTCGCACTGAGGATATCTCCCCAGGGCCTACTGCCCAGGAGGGAAGGGTTAGGTCGGCCATCATAGTTGGTGATTCGATTATTAGGAATGTAGATAGCTGGGTGGCTGGTGGGTGTGAGGATCGCCTGGTAACATGCCTACCTGGTGTGAAGGTGGCGGACCTCACGCGTCACCTAGATAGAATTTTAGACAGTGCTGGGGAGGAGCCGGCTGTTGTGGTACATGTGGGCACCAACGACATAGGAAAATGTAGGAGGGAGCTTCTGGAAGCCAAATTTAGGCTCTTAGATAGAAAGCTTAAATCCAGAACCTCCAGGGTAGCATTCTCTGAAATGCTCCCTGTTCCACGCGCAGGTCACCAGAGGCAGGCAGAGCTCCAGAGTCTCAATGCGTGGATGAGACGATGGTGCAAGGAAGAGGGATTCAGTTTTGTTAGGAACTGGGGAACCTTTTGGGGAAGGGGGAGTCTCTTCCGAAGGGATGGGCTCCACCTTAACCAGGGTGGAACCAGACTGCTGGCGCTAACCTTTAAAAAGGAGATAGAGAAGCTTTTAAACTAGAACAAAGGGGAAAGCCGACAGTCGCTCAGCAGCGCATGGTTCGGAGAGAGGTATCCTTAAAGGATACTAATGATGCATTAGAATTAGGGCATCCCGACAGTGAGGTTCCACTAATTAGAAAAGCAGTCCAAGTGCCTGTAACTAAAAACTCACCTGAGCTAAAAAATTCAAACTTATCCCTATCAATTAAAAAGCAGAATGAAAATACAAACAAAAAACAAAATTTGAAATGTTTGTATGCTAATGCCAGAAGTCTAAGAAGTAAGATGGGAGAATTAGAATGTATAGCAGTGAATGATAACCAAAACAAGAGAGGGAAAAGGATCAATTGTCCAATTCACAACTTTAACTGAATCATAGGCAAATGACAATATCATAAAGATCTTTGCTTTGAAGTTTCAATCCGCGGCCTCTCGCCTCTCAATGGGCCGCAAGCCTTAATCAGCTTACAAAGCAGCATATAATATTTAATCATTTATCGTCACTTGCTCATATCAGTGTTCAACCTAATTAGAATTTCACAATTTTACCACAATTTTATTTCCAAACTTCCCTAAAAAAGGTTATAAATATAAACCAAAAACTATGCTTCCCACCAACATTAAAATTGAAATTTCCCAAATTCAAAACTTATTAGAGAAAGAGATACTTAGCCGATGCCTCATAGGGTATCACATTAAAGCATTCCCGACATGAATCATGTTTCGATTGCCGAGAGCAACCTTCCTCAGGGGATATCTCTCAATAATATTTTACATGAAACGGCCAACTTTCTTCAATCTCTTCTAAAAAACAAACACAACAAATTGAAGATTAAAAAGTGCACCTATGTTCAGTTATTGAAACTTCAAAGCAAAGATCTTTATGATATTGTCATTTGCCTATGATTCAGTTAAAGTTGTGAATTGGACAATTGATCCTTTTCCCTCTCTTGTTTTGGTTATTGACAACATTGGAGAGGTGTGCTGCTTCTTTGTTTGCTGATTATTTATCCATCATATTGAGGCATTTTAACAATAACATTTAATATGGCATCCAATTGGCAGGATGTATTTAGCTTCTCACACGTGCACCTACAAGAAGTTTTACAGACTCCTGCGTTTTTCACTATTCCGGTTGAGGATATACCACAGGGTGAGACATGGACACAGATTCTTAATTTAAAAAAACGATTGGTCCGCACTGAAATGCATGGACAGACATTGATCGAATATTGTCGGGTTCAGAGGATACCGCGTGGTTTAAGAATTAAAAAGGAACCTTTACTATACACTGAAGACTCTGCTTTTTTACAAAAGTGGAACAACATTTTAAATAAATGTTCATTAGATTTGATGTTGGCTATTATTGAGCAAGCCAAGATTACTGGTGACGCTATTAAAACAGAGATTTCTCAGTTATTAGAGGCTAATAAGATCAACATGGCTATTCAAGAGTTTACCAATAAGGTCACTGAGATTGATCAATCTATTGATACATTTATGACTCAGATAAAACAGACCAAATTAGATAAATTTATTCGTGATGAAAAAGATTATTCTAAAGGATTTGTCTATTTTTGGATGCGGCCAAATTACAAGAGGGATAGAAATCCTAATTCTAAAACGTTTGATAATTCTAGTTCATCTTCATCAGATTCTTCAGGTGAAGAAGTGCCCAATTCCAATGTGAATAACAAAACCAGGAACAGACGTGTTAGATTCCAGGATTCAAAAAACTTCAATCCCGGATACCGAGGCAACAAAGTCAATACCAATGTGACATCAAACCGTCCGGTTACTCGGTCTCAACAAGAACGGGACTAGATGAATCTACTGTGGTGAATCTATCTTCTACTGGTTTGTCCAATTCTCAAATTTCATTATTGGAAAAGGGGCTATCTTTTGTGCCTACTGTAAATCTTGATTTCTTTGATATCGAGACTTATATACATAAGTTTATCAGACGTCTCTGGTTGCGGGTTTATTTTTCTACCACGATTGAATCTAACATAGATACCTCTGTAGTGGTGCCTAAATCGAAGTGGTGCCCACCTGGTCCTATGGATCCTTCAATTGCCACTTTTCGAGATCTTGTTATTAAAGATTTACATAATCTTAGAAAATCTATACGGAATGATAAGTCGCCTAACTTAACCAATGATGAACGTCAAGCGATTAAAGACCTGAAGAACAATGACTCTATTTTGATAAAATCTGCCGATAAAGGCGGTGCCATAGTGGTTATGAATGTTACAGATTATCGCGAGGAAGCTACTCGCCAGTTGGGAGACTCTGAATATTATTTAAAATTACCTACAGATCCTACGGCTGCAATCAAATTGGAGATTGATTCTCTTATAGAATTGGGTGCTAGTAAATGTTGGATAACTTTGAAAGAGCAAAGATTTTTGACAGTGGATTTTCCAAAGATGCCGGTACTATATCTGTTGCCTAAAATTCATAAACAACTTGTAAAACCTCCGGGCAGACCGATTGTTTCATCGAGGGGCTCATTGCTTGAGCCCTTATCAATTTTCGTGGACAAGTTCCTTGCACCTTTGGTGAAACAGGTGCCCTCATATGTTCGAGATTCATCGGACCTGATGACACAATTGGATATGCATACATGCCATTTATTTCCAAACTCAGGGTTGGCATTAGCCACGATAGATGTGGTGTCTCTTTACACCAGCATCCCGCAGAGGGAGGCATCGGGCATAGTGAGATCTACATTGAATGAAGTTATCTCAAGAACTCCGTCATCATTTATTTCAGCGTTAGCTGACATTGCTTTGAAGAATAATTTCTTTAAATTTGGTGATGATTATTTTTTACAATGTAGAGGGGTCGCTATGGGAGCTGCGATGGCTCCTGACATCGCTAACCTATATATGGGGGATTTTGAGAAGAGATTTTTACCGGTAAACCCTTTTGCTAGCCAGGTAAAATTTTGGCGACGATACATCGACGATATACTGGTAGTATGGGAAGGCAATGAGGATATGTTTGCATTATTCATGGGATGGTTAAACTTGTGTGACAGAAATATTAAATTTATTTACACGTTTGACAAATCCTGTATTGCTTATTTGGATATTTCCATTTCTTTACACGCCACTGGTTTTGCTTTTTCTCTATACCGTAAACCTACGGATAAAAACACTCTCCTCCGATTTGAAAGTTGCCATCCATATCATTTAAAATCCAACCTGCCCTATGGCCAATTTTTGCGTCTTAGAAGATTGTGTTCTGATTTGTCAGATTATAAATTACAAGCTAAGCAATTGATGTTTAATTTTCAACAGAGAGGTTATCCCCAAACAATTATCAAAAAGGCTTACAAACGTGCCAGGTGGGTAAATCGTGACTTACTATTTCTGCAATCACAAGATAGGTCAGCATCTGTAAATATTACTTGTGTACTTCCATACTCATCGCAGGTATATTTTGTTCAGAATATCATCAAGAAATATTGGCATGTGTTAAGTTTACACGCAGAGTTGCAGCAAGTTCCTCGCTTCGCATTTAAGCGCAACAAAAATCTAAGAGACTTGATGGTTTGTTCTGACATTTCTGATGAATTTTTAAGAACTGCAGTTGATAATGTAGAACCTAAGGGTCACTTTCCTTGTAACAAGTGTAGTGTCTGTGACCAATCGTTCTCAGGGGAATTTCTTCCTTTTTTTGCAAAAGGTAAATTTAAATTTAAATCACATACGGATTGCCAGTCGAAAGGTATAGTCTATGGGTTGTGGTGTCAGTGTCCTCTATTATACATTGGCAAAACTAAACGCAATTTAAAAACCCGTATGATTGAACACAAAAGCGCCATTGCGAGACAACGTGTGGAAGCGCCTGTAGTGCAACATTGTTTACAGCATGGACACTTGTTTGATACATTACAATTTGCTGTTATTGAACAGCTGATACCTAGCAGCAGAGGGGGCGATTTTGACAATTACCTTCTACAAAGGGAGCAGAAATTGATTTATTATTTCGACACGGTGGCCCCCAAGGGATTGAACAGAGAAATCGATTGGTTTGTGTTTTAATTTTTTATTTGACATTAAAGGTATTGATACGCTCTGCTTTGACGTGAATGAGGAACGCAAGAGACGTTCTTAGGAAGTGGTGCTTCTGCTTGGATTATGGGATTTTCAGTTCTTAGGAAATAGAGATTCTTTTTTGATTATGGGATTTGTAGTTCTTTCATAGCCTTGCCTATTTGGTTTCCGGTGACGTACAAGATGTATGTAAGATTTAAAAGGATGTGACATCAAGAGCTAGTTAGAGACGCCGTGGCGCCATGTTTGAAAACATCAGCTGAGACATAGTTTGTCCGGGTAAGTTTTTTCTTTTTATGTTATAAGTCAGGTGTGGATTATTCTCGGTCCAGGTTAAATTGGATGTTTGTGGGTTTGTTTGAATAACTGAACATAGGTGCACTTTTTAATCTTCAATTTGTTGTGTTTGTTTTTTAGAAGAGATTGAAGAAAGTTGGCCGTTTCATGTAAAATATTATTGAGAGATATCCCCTGAGGAAGGTTGCTCTCGGCAATCGAAACATGATTCATGTCGGGAATGCTTTAATGTGATACCCTATGAGGCATCGGCTAAGTATCTCTTTCTCTAATAAGTTTTGAATTTGGGAAATTTCAATTTTAATGTTGGTGGGAAGCATAGTTTTTGGTTTATATTTATAACCTTTTTTAGGGAAGTTTGGAAATAAAATTGTGGTAAAATTGTGAAATTCTAATTAGGTTGAACACTGATATGAGCAAGTGACGATAAATGATTAAATATTATATGCTGCTTTGTAAGCTGATTAAGGCTTGCGGCCCATTGAGAGGCGAGAGGCCGCGGATTGAAACTTCAAAGCAAAGATCTTTATGATATTGTCATTTGCCTATGATTCAGTTAAAGTTGTGAATTGGACAATTGATCCTTTTCCCTCTCTTGTTTTGGTTATTGACAACATTGGAGAGGTGTGCTGCTTCTTTGTTTGCTGATTATTTAGCAGTGAATGATGACATAGACTTAATTGGCATCTCAGACACATGGTGGAAAGAGGATAACCAATGGGACAGTTCTATACCGGGGTACAAATTATATCGCAATGACAGAGAGGAGCACTCGGAAAGAGGTGTGGCGCTTTATGTCCGAGATGGCATAGAGTCCAACAGGATAAACATCCTGCATGAGACTAAATACAAAATTGAATCTTTTTGGGTAGAAATCCCTTGTGTGTCAGGGAAGACTATAGAGATAGGGGTATACTACCGTCCACCTGGTCAAGATGGTGAGATGGACAGTGAAATGCTAAGAGAAATTAGGGAAGCTAACCAAATTGGTAGTGCGGTAATAATGGGAGACTTCAATTACCAGAAAGGAAAGAAGCAAAACCTTGCACATAAGCAAGTATCACAGTACACTGGTGCAGGATAAAAATTTAATCACCATTAATTTCTATGGTATACTTTACTTGAGAAATTGAACATCAAGGATATATATAGTTCAAACAGGCAACTCCATAAATTCCAAGTAATACTTTAAGCTCGGTCCCCTGACACGGTCCCGTGTTTCGCCAGGCTGCGTCAGGGGGGAACCAGGGGTACATTCAAATCTAAAGTGTAAAAAACAAATACAAATCAACTCAAATAATTGGTGAGAAAGGCTACGTTGTAACATCCGTTTAGCGAAAGTACATACCTCTAAAATGTCACCCGGAGCGCGCAGGCTCTCGCAGGTGTCTGACATTTAAACACAGGAAAAGGCGCGAACGTGACAGATTTCGCGAGAGCTGTCAAAATTTTCTGACAGTTCCCGCGAGAGCCGTCAAGAGCCAGCAAATCTCGATGGATCCATCCCTAATAGAACAGATGCCACTCAATTTCTCTGTTGAGGCCCTGGGGGGCAACCGTATCAAGCGTGAAGATCCACCTCTGCTCCCTCCGGCCCAAGGCCTCGGGGAAGTCCCCACCCCGAAGGGGGGGACGTACAACCTCAATTACTGAAAAAAGAAGATCGGAGACGGTGTGACCAAACTCAATCCAATGCAAAACCAGGGGCTCATCTACTCTATGAAGGCGAATATTTGAGCAATGCTCTATCATTCGAGTCTTTAACATCCGAGTGGTTTTGCCTACATAGAGTAGAGAGCAAGGACATTTTATAATGTACACTACACCCTTTGTAAAGCAGTCTGATGTAGAGCGGAGTTTAAAGATACGCCCCGTACGAGGGTGTGTGAACTCAGAGGACGATGTCGTATGGCTGCACATAGTGCAGCGGCCACATGGACCGTGTATTCCAAAATTGTCAGCATTATCATCTGAAGGAGATGTGTGGACCAGCCGGTCCCGCAGATTTTTCCCCCGTCTAAAAGTAAAACGTAGTGAACTGGCAAACAATTCAGTCATAGCCAAAGCTGCCCAATGTCGCCTGATCATCGTGGAAATGGCTCTCCCCTGAATCGAGAATGGTAAAATGCAGTTGTTAGTATCGTCTTCTGAGTGAGTAGACTGTAAAAATAGCCATTCCCGGTTAGAGTACAACGCCCTTTTAAAGGCCCGTTTAACCACTCTATGCGGGTAACCGCGCTCTATAAATCGTTCACACATCAAACGCGCTTGTACCAAAAATTCTGAGCGGGTAGAACATAATCGACGTAAACGTAAAAATTGTTACCCGCATAGAGTGGTTAAACGGGCCTTTAAAATTGTTACCCCGCATAGAGTGGTTAAACGGGCCTTTAAAAGGGCGTTGTACTCTAACCGGGAATGGCTATTTTTACAGCTTTGGCTATGACTGAATTGTTTGCCAGTTCACTACGTTTTACTTTTAGACGGGGGAAAAATCTGCGGGACCGGCTGGTCCACACATCTCCTTCAGATGATAATGCTAACAATTTTGGAATACACGGTCCATGTGGCCGCTGCACTATGTGCAGCCATACGACATCGTCCTCTGAGTTCACACACCCTCGTACGGGGCGTATCTTTAAACTCCGCTCTACATCAGACTGCTTTACAAAGGGTGTAGTGTACATTATAAAATGTCCTTGCTCTCTACTCTATGTAGGCAAAACCACTCGGATGTTAAAGACTCGAATGATAGAGCATTGCTCAAATATTCGCCTTCATAGAGTAGATGAGCCCCTGGTTTTGCATTGGATTGAGTTTGGTCACACCGTCTCCGATCTTCTTTTTTCAGTAATTGAGGTTGTACGTCCCCCCCTTCGGGGTGGGGACTTCCCCGAGGCCTTGGGCCGGAGGGAGCAGAGGTGGATCTTCACGCTTGATACGGTTGCCCCCCAGGGCCTCAACAGAGAAATTGAGTGGCATCTGTTCTATTAGGGATGGATCCATCGAGATTTGCTGGCTCTTGACGGCTCTCGCGGGAACTGTCAGAAAATTTTGACAGCTCTCGCGAAATCTGTCACGTTCGCGCCTTTTCCTGTGTTTAAATGTCAGACACCTGCGAGAGCCTGCGCGCTCCGGGTGACATTTTAGAGGTATGTACTTTCGCTAAACGGATGTTACAACGTAGCCTTTCTCACCAATTATTTGAGTTGATTTGTATTTGTTTTTTACACTTTAGATTTGAATGTACCCCTGGTTCCCCCCTGACGCAGCCTGGCGAAACACGGGACCGTGTCGGGGGACCGAGCTTAAAGTATTACTTGGAATTTATGGAGTTGCCTGTTTGAACTATATATATCCTTGATGTTCAATTTCTCAAGTAAAGTATACCATAGAAATTAATGGTGATTAAATTTTTATCCTGCACCAGTGTACTGTGAGACTTCAATTACCCCAATATTGACTGGGTAAATGTATCATCGGGTCACGCTAGAGAGATAATGTTCCTGGATGGAATAAATGATAGCTTTATGGAGCAATTGGTTCAGGAACCGACAAGAGAGGGAGCAATTTTAGATCTAATTCTCAGTGGAGCACAGGACTTGCTGAGAGAGGTAACGGTGGTGGGGCCGCTTGGCAATAGTGATCATAGTATGATCAAATTTGATTTAATGACTGGAAGAGGAACAGTGTGCAAATCCACAGGTCTCGTGCTAAACTTTCAAAAGGGAAACTTTGATAAAATGAGAAAAATTGTTAGAAAAAAACTGAAAGGAGCAGCTACAAAAGTAAAAAATGTCCAAGAGGCGTGGTCATTGTTAAAAAATACCATTCTAGAAGCACAGTCCAGATGTATTCCACACATTAAGAAAGGTGGAAAGAAGGCAAAACGATTACCGGCATGGTTAGAAGGGGAGGTGAAAGAAGCTATTTTAGCCAAAAGATCTTCATTCAAAAATTGGAAGAAGGATCCAACAGAAGAAAATAGGATAAAGCATAAACATTGGCAAGTTAAATGTAAGCAAACCAAAAAACAAAGACGATTTTCATTCATTTCATGCATTTTTTCTGTTTCTAAACAGCATCTGTTCCGTGATCTTTTGCACTTGACTCCTGAAGAAGCGATATTGATCGCGAAACACCGGCCGTTGTCGGGCTTATTATTAATTCTCCACGGAGGAACAGATATCGCTTATGTTATTACAAACTTTGAAACAATTTAAAACAAGCATTTTGCATGGACATATAAATACCGCAAATGACGAGTGGTCTGAACGGCAAGTGATTACACGGCCGTTGTCAGGCTTGCTGATGCGGTTTCATTCACATTTCTGAAGTGTTTTGTACTGCATTGGGTGTGCACAGTCTGAAAATATATTTGGAGTCTTTGTTTTTTGGTTGCTTGGTTTACGGTGACAAGACTAGATTTGGTTCTTTTGTTTTTTGCAAGTTAAATGTAAAACATTGATAAGACAGGCTAAGAGAGAATTTGAAAAGAAGTTGGCTGTAGAGGCAAAAACTCACAGTAAAAACTTTTTTAAATATATCCGAAGCAGAAAGCCTGTGAGGGAGTCAGTTGGACTGTTAGATGATCGAGGGGTTAAAGGGGCACTTAGAGAAGATAAGGCCATCGCGGAAAGATTAAATGATTTCTTTGCTTCGGTGTTTACTGAAGAGGATGTTGGGGAGGTACCTGTAATGGAGAAGGTTTTCATGCGTAATGATTCAGATGGACTGAATCAAATCACGGTGAACCTAGAAGATGTGGTAGGCCTGATTGACAAACTGAAGAGTAGTAAATCACCCAGACCGGATGGTATACACCCCAGAGTTCTGAAGGAACTAAAAAATGAAATTTCAGACCTATTAGCAAAAATGTGTAACTTATCATTAAAATCATCCATTGTACCTGAAGACTGGAGGATAGCAAATGTAGCCCCAATATTTAAAAAGGGCTCCAGGGGTGATCCGGGAAACTACAGACCGGTTAGCCTGACTTCAGTGCCAGGAAAAATAGTGGAAAGTGTTCTAAACATCAAAATCACAGAACATATAGAAAGACATGGTTTAATGGAAAAAGTCAGCATGGCTTTACCCAGGGCAAGTCTTGTCTCACAAATCTGCTTCACTTTTTTGAAGGAGTTAATAAACATGTGGATAAAGGTGAACCGGTAGATATAGTATACTTGGATTTTCAGAAGGCGTTTGACAAAGTTCCTCATGAGAGGCTTCTAGGAAAAGTAAAAAGTCATGGGATAGGTGGCGATGTCCTTTCTTGGATTGCAAACTGGCTAAAAGACAGGAGTAGGATTAAATAGACAATTTTCTCAGTGGAAGGGAGTGGACAGTGGAGTGCCTCAGGGATCTGTATTGGGACCCTTACTTTTCAATATATTTATAAATGATCTGGAAAGAAATACGATGAGTGAGATAATCAAATTTGCAGATGACACAAAATTGTTCAGAGTAGTTAAATCACAAGCAGATTGTGATAAATTGCAGGAAGACCTTGTGAGACTGGAAAATTGGGCATCCAAATGGCAGATGAAATTTAATGTGGATAAGTGCAAGGTGATGCATATAGGGAAAAATAACCCATGCTATAATTACACAATGTTGGGTTCCATATTAGGTGCTACAACCCAAGAAAGAGATCTAGGTGTCATAGTGGATAACACATTGAAATCGTCAGTTCAGTGTGCTGCGGCAGTCAAAAAAGGAAACAGAATGTTGGGAATTATTAGAAAGGGAATGGTGAATAAAACGGAAAATGTCATAATGCCTCTGTATCGCTCCATGGTGAGACCGCACCTTGAATACTGTGTACAATTCTGGTCACCGCATCTCAAAAAAGATATAATTGCGATGGAGAAGGTACAGAGAAGGGCTACCAAAATGATAAGGGGAATGGAACAACTTCCCTACGAGGAAAGACTAAAGAGGTTAGGACTTTTCAGCTTGGAGAAGAGACAACTGAGGGGGGATATGATAGAGGTGTTTAAAATCATGAGAGATCTAGAATGGGTAGATGTGAATCGGTTATTTACTCTTTCGGATAGTAGAAAGACTAGGGGGCACTCCATGAAGTTAGCATGGGGCACATTTAAAACTAATCGAAGAAAGTTCTTTTTTACTCAATGCACAATTAAACTCTGGAATTTGTTACCAGAGGATGTGGTCAGTGCAGTTAGTATAGCTGTGTTTAAAAAAGGATTGGATAAGTTCTTGGAGGAGAAGTCCATTACCTGCTATTAAGTTCACTTAAAGAATAGCCACTGACATTAGCAATGGTAACATGGAATAAACTTAGTTTTTGGGTACTTGCCAGGTTCTTATGGCCTGGATTGGCCACTGTTGGAAACAGGATGCTGGGCTTGATGGACCCTTGGTCTGACCCAGTATGGCATTTTCTTATGTTCTTATTTTCTTATGTTCTTATGGCCAGGATAAATAGCAGGGGTGGATTGACCTAACGGGGGATCGGGCTTCCCCCAGTGGGCTGGTCACTCCTGTCACGTGATTTTTTTTTTTGTATTATAAAGTTTCCAACCAAAGTATTAGGGGGCGCCGCGAGCAGTGGTATCCCGAGGGGAACCAATGCCCCCGGGCGCAAGGAGGCTCATGCGGTCGCTGAGCAGTGACAGACAGATGGGCAGGGCCGTGGTGAGGCTCACGTCACCACGGCCCGAAGAAAAAGATTGCGTTTAAACGCGCCGATGCTCCTCCTCCTTCCTGCCTGTGCGGCCCCGGAAGTAAACATTGCCGGAACCGCGTGGGCAGGAAGGAGGAGGAGCATCAGCGTGTGTAGAAGAGGAGCAGCACTTGCGGGCCGTCGCGAATCATCTCTGCGGCCGGAGAAGAGGAAGAGGCCCGGTAGCAGGGCCGGTGCGGCGAGAGAAGAGGAAGAGGCCTGGTAGCAGGGCCGCCGCGGCCCGAGAAGATCAGGGCCGCTGCAGAGCCCATCCTGCGGCGACCCACAAAGAGGAGACACAGAGGTGAGAGAGAGGCTGAGGGTCTGTAGAGTGTGTGTGTGTGCGTGTGTGTATGAGATGAGTTGAGAAATTGTGTGTGGGAATGAGGATCTGAATGTTTGCAGAGACAGCATGTGAGAGCCTGTGTATGTGTGAGAGAGACAGCATGTGAGAGTGAGAGCCTGTGCTTGAGCAAGACAGCATGTGGGAGTGAGAGAGAGAGCCTGTGTGTGTGAGAGTCAGACAGCATGTGCCAGTGAGAGACTGTGTGTATGAATGATTGTATGAGAGACATCATGTGAGAGTGAAAGCCTGTGTGTATGAATGATTGTATGAGAGAGAGCATGTGACAGTGAGAGCCTGTGTGTATGAATGATTGTATGAGAGACAGCATGTGAGAGTGAGAGCCTGCGTGTATGAATGATTGTATGAGACACAGCATGTGACAGTGAGAGCCTGTGTGTGTGTGTGTGTGTGTGTGTGTGAGAGAGAGAGAGAAAGCATGTGAGAATGAGAACCTGAGTGTGTGTTTGAGGGAAGAAGATGGAGAGAAAAGAAATAGAAAAAAAAGACAATATAAAAGGAATTGGCAAAAAAATAAGAAAGGGAAGGTGGAAAAAAAAAAGCCTGTGACCAACCGATTAGAAAACTAAGATCAGCCAGCAAAGGTAAAAAAAAAATATATTACTTTTTAGTGATTGGCACATGTAATCTTTGGGAATGTGCAAGAACAGCACTTTCTCTACGGATCTCACAATGTACGAGATCAGCATGGAGAAAGTGGAATCCCACAGGGCCTGCACAGAGGAGGCAGCAGAATGGGCTTCAGTGTCAGTAGCAGCAATCGGCACCTCCCCAATAGCCATGTGGCAGCAGTGACAGTGGCAACAGAGGAATGAGAGAGGTTCCGAGGTTGTTGGCAAAAGAAAGAGAGGGGGGTCTGCCTTTAGTGTGTGAATGTGTATGAATGGGACTCTGCCTGGGGGTGTATGTGTGTGAATGCATAGGTGCCTGCCTGGGGGTCTGTGTGTGAAAATGAATGTGTGCCTGCCTGGGGGATGGGGAGGGAGTGGTGTGAAAATGAATGGGAGCCTGCCTGGAGGTCAGTGTGTGTGTGTGTGTATGTGAGTGTGAGAGCATGAGTGTGTATGAGAAAATCCAAGGGAGTAAGAATTTGTGTGTGGGGGCAGGTGTGTGTGTGGAGGGGGAGTGTCTTAGAGCCTGAGAGTGTATCAGTGTCAGTGAGAGCGAGAAGTTATGGTGGGTATAAGAGCATGAATGTGTATGTATGTGACAGTGTATGTGTGAGAGAGAATGGACATGTGAGTATTTGTGAGAGAGAGAGGATAACCTCCTAATCCTCGACAATATCAGGGTGACTGGAAATAAAGAGCTCCCACAGAAGGGGACAGCAGGGGCTTTTTAAAATCCTTATTAGTTTTAATTATTGAAAGTTATTTGATATATGTGCTGTTCTGAAATATTTTATTAGTGTTTGAGACATTGTAAAAAATGTATATGATTTTAATTAATAGAAATTCTATTTATCAGTAGTTTTAAAATATTCTTTTATTATGGTTTTACTATTATAACTGATGCTTTATGTTTCTTGATTTTATTTGTTTTATGAGGAATGGTGGTTCTATTTTTCTATTGATAATACGTGGAGTCTGGTTTCTTGGAGTTTCCATTTCAGTTTTTGTCATTTGTGCTACTTCATTTTGTATTCTGTATTTGGTGAGAGTTTGTGTTCTGCATGCAAAGACTGTGATGAAGCATTCTTTTAGCATGTGGTTTCTCTGTAGGGATCTGTAGTAGCTTGGCCTGTTCTGTTTTCCTGATAGGAGGTATATTGATATTTTAGATTCTGGTGTAATATTTGTGGTATTCTTTTTCATAGGTGGGGTTGTTATTCTTTGAGTGTTGGCAAATAGTACTGGTTTGATATGGGAGGACCATATCAAAATATAAGGGTGTGTACATGTATATGTAAATTATATGTAAATTATATATGTAAATTATATTGTATATGTAATTGGGTACCCATGGGCCAGTATGGAGAAAAATCCCCCGGGCCACTATTTTCCCACAATCTGCCCCTGCTAAATACTCTCTTCACTATTCTCACCACTCTATAAACCCCTCAAGATATACAAGAGATCAATCCATGCTTTTACACTCTCTAAGCAAACCTCAACTCTCAATCAAAGACTCCAGCTAGAACATCTTGAACAAGCTTCTCCATCTTAACACCAGGTTTATTTCATGACCACTCCGCTGACATTCAGTGCCTAACTGAAACTTGGACACATAAACAGATGCTCCCCAGATCAACCTAATCTGCCCACAGGGATACTACTTTGCCAGCCTCCTCCTCCGCTAGAGAAAGCACAGTGGAGGGGTAGCCAATCTCTTCAGAGAATACCCCTTAGCTTAACCATCTCCCCTACCAGAAAACTGGATGACTTTGAAATCCTGCTGGTTCAATCAAACAATTATCTTCAATGGGGATATTCTTGGTATACCACTCACTTTGTCTCAATAGTGAGGCCCTTCAGCAGCTCCTAACAGTAATGCCAGATATCATACTTGAGTATCTCAGGGCCCTTATTTTGAGTGACTTCAATATTCATGTGAATGACCCAAACACATCAAGTTCTGATGACTTTTTATCCTCATTGCAAGTTCTGGACCACTCTCAAATGGAGCCTACCCATGAAGCAGGCCACCTCAACCTAGTCCTTGCCCAACTGACACTTCTACAAGGACTATCAATCAAAGTTTCCCAAATCACATCTTTGTCATGTTCCATCTGGAGTTGAGGTCACACTTACAAAGGAATCCCCTTCAAAGCTACCTCCCACCTAAAATCAGAGAGCTTCCTAAGGGCAATTCAAGAACTGTCTAAATTAAGTATACCACTGACACAGTAAGATCTGTGGAATTCTAACCTCAAGAAAGTCCTGAATTGGTTTGCCCCCATGAAGGTCATAACTATAAAGAACCCCAATCCCACCCCTTGGTTCACTCTAAAAGAATTAATGTAAATTGGAAGAAGACTGGAATGCAGCTGGCAAAAATCAAAATCCCAAATGGAAGAGATTAGGGGTGGAAATTTGTTTGCAATGAAATAGGATATTCTGACAATATTTCCTATTTCATTGCATTTGATAGGTAAAAATAAATGAAAGAAAAATCCTAGCAATTATGTATGGTTTTTTTCTTTTCTTGTTTTTCTTTCAAAAGGTGCACTGTATAATTAAAAAATAAAAATGTCCATAACCCACCTCCAACCCTTCTCCTTTATTAACTAATTCAACTCCTACCACTCTAGCCCCCAGCCCACTCTCCTGACCCCCCCCCCCCCCCCCCACTGCACTCACCAAAACGTACCTGGTGGTATAGTGAAGGCCCAGGAGTGACCTCCCACTCCTGGGCCAGTGGCTGCCATTAGTCAAAATGGCGCCAGCTGCCCTTTGCCTCAGTCATGTGACAGAACCTACCCAATATCACCAGTAGCCCCTGTTACATGATAGGGGCAAAGGGCGACCGGCACCATTTTGACTAATGGCAGCCACCAGCCCAGGAGCAGGAGTTTGCCCTGGGGCCTCCACTAGATCACTAGTATGTTTTGGTGAGTCCAGGGGGGGCTCAGGAGGGTGGGCTAGTGTGATTGGGGTTGAATTGATTAATAAAGAGGAAGGGTTGAGGGTGGCCCACCCTGGAACGATATATAAAACACAACAAAACGTTTGGGGGTTCCACCGCTAGAAGAGATAACTTCAGAAGACATCAGATGACTTACCGCAAAGTAATCTTGAAAGCAAAGAGATACTATTTCTTTAATACAATCTCTCAAGCAAAAAACTCGCCTAGAGAACTCATCCACAATAATTTTATAGGAGTTACTGTACCCCTACCCTGCTCTCTTGACACTGCCACTGCAATAAATCAGTTTAATTCATTATCAACAAGATCACCTGAATCAAAATAGAATTTAAACTTAACATCTCTGATCTCCTGGTACATTTGGAGCCAATCACATCATTTGCCTCCTTCCACCTACTACCTCTGGAAGAAGTAGATAGTCTCTTCACAGACCTCAAAATGGCAACCTGACTGAATGACCTATGCCCAATGTGGCTCATCACGTAGGCCAAATCTGGTCTCCTCACCTGTCTCCCGAACATAATAAACTATTTTCTATCTGAAGGACAGCTTCTAGTTCCTAACTGCCTTCAGAAAGCTGTGGTAAAATCCACACTGAAAAAAACCAAACCTGGACCACAGCAATCTTAATTACAGAACAGTCTTGAATCTTCTTTTCCTCAGTAAAATCATTGAAAAAGCAGTCCAGTGTCAACTAAATGAACTCCTAAAAGCTACCAACTTCTTGGACCCCTTCCAAATCTGGCTTTATACCTTACCATGGAACAGAAGCAGCTCTAATATGTCTGTTGGACAACTTAAGCCTATACATTGACTGAGGTCAATAGGCTCTCCTAGTTCTTTTAGACCTTTCAGTGACATTTGATACAGTAGATCATAAAACCTTTATCAGCGGATTAGTGGACCTCTGCTCTCTATGGCAGACCATTAATAATACCCCCCTCCTCCATTTCTCACTACCCATTGTTACCTCCCATTCAACCAATTTCTTTTTTTTTTATTATTATTATTATTACCTATTTATTGAATTTTTCAAAAAATATACAGAACAAAAGTTCAGAAATAATAACATTATAGATGAGGTTTTTACATAAGAATTTTTTGGATTCATAATAAAGGAAATATATAATCCCCATTCTATATATGTCTAATATGCAGGTAATTGGGGGGGACAAGATGTAAGATAAGCAGAAAAATGAAATATATAACACTTATATAACATATGCTTCAGAATTAATTAATGTTACATTCTTTTATATTATACCAACTCCTCCCTAAAGGTTAATTAGAGTGGGAGTCGAGAAATAACCATAACTGTTCTGGTTCTCTAAATATATATCTCAAATTTCTATATAGTATGGTACAATAACATGGAAATCATAATGCATACTTAGCTCCCTTCACCTGAGTTTCTTCCCTCATTTCTAGGAATTTTTTCCTTTTAATTTGGGTAATCTTTGTGATATCTGGGAAAATTTTTATCGGATAACCATAAAATTTCAAGGATTGGTTACGGAAGAATGTTCTTAAGATTAAGTCTCTTTCAACTGATGTTGCTAGTTGAACAAACAATGTCTCTCTCTCTTCCACTACTAATTTGTGGGACTTTTCCAGGATAGATGACAAGTCAAACGTGGCTTCTTCTTTCTCTTTCTGTTCTTCAGGATTTCTTACTCCAATAGACTGAGGAAAATAGTACATTTTTACAATCTTTGGTAGATCTTGTTCCGAAAATGTTAGTATGTTAAGAAGGTAACTTCTAAAAAGTTCTCGATGTGCAAGTAACCTCATCTTAGGAAAATTAAGAATTCTTTTATTATTTGTTCTTATAAGATTTTCAAGGTTTTCCATCTTCACCACTTCAATGTGTTGTGACCCTCACTTCCGAACAGCTTCAGTCCGCCTACCTTTCCTTTTTTGCGACTCCTCCTGCTCTTCATGGATGCCTGGCTGCCATGGCATCCACCTGCCATCCTCTCCACTGTCCCCGGACCGGCTTGGGTGCTGCCTCCCGCCATGCTCTTCAGGTACCTTAGGGCGCACGTGCCGTGAAGCCCTCATTCTTATTTCCTCATTGGCGCGTTCCTCAGGGGCGTCCCCCTGTGATGATGTCATGCTGCCCGGATATTTAAGCCTACAGTTTATTGCTAGCCATTGAGTTAGCAAGGGTGATCTTACGGATGGGATTCACTCTCCGTACCCAGCTACTCTGCCTTCCAACTTCCATTGGACTCTTTCTGCTAACGGGGTACCTGCTCCTTGAAGGCCTCTTTGCTTCTTTCAGGTCACTATCAGGTAACTGGTACTCGCTCCTCGAGGGCCCATGTTCCTTGACCCGCTGCCTGCATCTATCTTCTCTTCTACTTGGAAGAATTTGCTACAGACACCATCAGTGAGTACTACTATCATCCACTCCTCAGAGCTGTCTCCCTGGAACCAGGTACTCGTTCCTCGAGGGGCTGCCTCCATTCCAGCTCCAGTGCCATCTCCTACGTGGAACCGCTGTGTGAGTACTTTGCCAACAAGTCTCTCTACCTCCAGGGATCTAGTACTCACTCCTCGAGGGCCAGCTTCCCTATCTTGGGGCTTCTTCATATTTGGCACTCTGTGAATGTTCTATTGTACTCACTTTCTCAGTTCTCTCCACTACAGCACAGCTATTGGAGGAATCACTGTTCCAGCGCCCTGGGGAATACTAGCCCAGCCAGGCTACATCTTCTACTCACTACTGCCACCTCTGGTGGCTTCTCAAACTGACTAAATAAAGAACTATCTGTGTTTGTGTGTCCAGAGCTGAGCCTGACTTATGACCCCTCACAGGACTTCCCCCCGTGGGCGTGGTCAGCTGCCACAGTGTCCAAGGGTCCACCCAAACCTCACTAACTATAAAAGAATGCTCTCCGACTTAATCAAGATTGCTTGAATTTTTTCACTTCAACTATTTTCTTTTCCATTCCACTCACAGAAGATTCAGTTCTGTCAATTCTTCCTTCCAGAAGTTGATTCTTGGTAGTACTCTCTGTTACCATCTTTGTTAAGGATACTATTGATTTTTCCATAGAAGAAATTGCCTTCAGAATTTCTTCCAAAGTTGAATTAGAAGACATAGATTTAAGAACTCCACAAATCACAAGTATTTCTCCGACTCCTCCCTCTTCCTTCAGGGGGTCAGCTCCCACGACAGCTTAATGCAGCACTTCACCGGGTAGGCCTCTGGAGCCTGATGATCCAAGGCTCACCGAAGGCAGTACATTACATTCACTCTCTCTCTTGGGTCCTACCTTTAGCGACGATGATGATTTTTCTTCCAGCAGTGCAGATGTAATCGGTTCGAATTATCTCCCCTCAAATGGGGAAGCTGGAATAGTTGGCACGCTGGGGCTCAATGATGTTTCTGTGGCCAGGGGGCTCAGCATCTGCTCATCGCTGACTCCACCAGCGGCCCCTCCATCTGGCATCGACAGCACTAGTCCGGCAAACGCTTCCTCAATCTGGGGTTGCCGTGATAACGGAACTGGAGTTGAGGTCATCATTTCTTTAAGCTTTGCTTTGCGTTTCGTATGCGGCATTATTCCACAAAAAGATAAAAGAAATTCAGGCAATATCCGGCAAAAAAAAACAATTCACCTCGGGAGCTCAGCATTTGCCGTCATTCCTCGGTGGCCATCTTGCCCCTTGGACCATTCAACCAATTTCTAACCCAGTTAGTCACTTTAGGAAGTATATATAGGGCACTCTGTTTTTTTTCAACATCTTTTTGAGCAGCATTGCAGAAGGATTGTTGGGAAAGGATTGTCTTTTTGTGGATGATACCACAATCTGCAATAGGGAAAATAGCCAGGAAGGGATGGAAAACATGAAGAGGAATCTAGTGAAACTTGAGGAATAATCTATAGTCTGGCAGCTAAGAGTTAATGCTAAAAAATGTAGTCAGGCATTTGGCTGCAAAAACCCAAGGCAGTGGTACAATATAGGAGGTGAAATTATTCTAAGCATGAAAGAACAGGATCTTGGGTAATCCTATCCTATGATCTTAAGATGGCCAAACAGGTGGACAAGGCAATGACAAAAGCCAGAAAGATGCTACATAGGGAATATTGTGTACAGTTCCTGGAGACTGCACCTTCAAAAGGATATAAATCAATTGGAGTTGGTCCATAGGGTGGCTAGTACAATGGTCAGGGTCTTTGTTCTAAAGTATATGGGAATAAATTTAAAGATTTAAACATGTATACCCTAGAAGAAAGGTGGAATAGAATAGAGAAGATTTAAATATCTCCAAGGTTTTCATAAAAAAAAGGAGCAGGCTCTAGAATGAAGGGTCATGGGATAAAAGTGAAAAGGGATAGACTCAAGAATAATACAAGGAAATATTTCTTTATAGAGAGGATAGTATCTACATGGAACAGCCTCCCCCTGGAGGTGATGGAGACAAGGACAATATCTGGGGATTAATAAAAAAAAGTGTGGTAGGGATTGTAAAGGTGAATAGTTGGCATGGACGGACAGATTAGATAGGTCATATGCTCTTTTCCTGTTATCATGTTTCTATGGCCTCTGACGTAAATAAATATGCAGTTAAAAGTGAGTTGGTTTTCCAAAGACATTTAACAAAGTCCCTCATGAGAAATGCCTCAAGAAATCAAAAAGTCATGGGATAAGAGGCAGATTCCTGCTGTGGATTAGTTACTGATTAAGGCTGGAAACAGAGAGGTGGACTAAATGGTCAGTTTTCGAAATGGTGAAAGATCATTAGTAAAGTCTGAAGTCAGTGATCTGTACTGAGACCTGTGCTGCTTAACATAATCATAAATGATTTGAAAAAGGGAGCAACAAGTGAAGTGATCAAATTTACAGATCACACAAAATTATTCAAAGTTGCTGAAACAGCAGTGGATTATAAAGGACTGCAGAAGGCCTTTGTGAGACTAGGAGACTGGATATCAGAATGACCGATTGAAGTTTAATGTGAATAAATGTAAAGTGATGCTTCTAGGGAAAACTAATACCAATTATAAGTACACAATGCTAAATTCTGTATTAGAAATCACCAACCAGGTAAAGACCTTAGAGTCCTTGAAGGCAATAGAGTGAATCCTCAGCTCAGTGTGTGGCATAGGTCAAAAAAAGTAAATAGAATGTTAGAAATGATCTGAAAAGGAATGAAAAATACAAGGGAGAATATCATATTGCCTCTATGTCAAGCCATGGTGCAACCACACCTTGAGTTTTATGTGCTGTTCTAGACACCCCATTTCAAAAATGACATAACGTAACTAGAAAAGGTGCAAAGAAGGGGAACAAAAAATGATAAAAGGGAGGAATAGCTTCCCCATGAAGAGAGGTATATAAGTTAGGGATCTTCAGCTTGGAAAAAGGACAGCTGAGAGGGAACATGATAGAAGTTTGTAACATAGAAACATGATGGCAGAAAAAGAATGTATGGCCCATCCAGTGTGCCCATCTGCCAAATTAATTTAGTATTATACTTCTCATCATTTCCTTAGAGATCCCATGTATTTATCCAATGCTTTCTTGAATTCAGATACTGTTTTTGTTTCCACCACTTCCACTGGGAGGCTGTTCCACACATCCACTACCTCTCTGTAAAGAAATATTTCCTAAGATTACTCCTGCATCTACCCCCTTTCAACCTCATCTCATGACCCCTCCTGTGCATGGAAACCTTTGAGATATTTGAATGTCTTTATCATAATCTCGCTTATCTCACCTTTCCTCTACAGTATACATTTTTAGTCTATCCCCATATGCTTTAGATTGAAGACCACTTAAAATTTTAGTAGCCACCCTCTGGACTGACTCTATCATGAGTGGGATGGAACAGGTAAGTAAAAGATGATTATTTATCCTTTCAAATAACACTAAAACCAGAGGACACCATAAAACTAACAACCATCAGATTTAAAACAAATTATAGAAAGAACTGTGGTCTGTTGCCAGACGGTGTGGTCTAGGCAACTAACAAGGCTGGGTTTGGACAAGTAGACTAGGGAAAGCCATCGCTGTCCCTGGCAGTGAGTAACAAGAAATTGATCTACTTTTTGTGATCTGCTGGGTACTTGTGTGTCAGAGACAGAATTCTGGGCTTGGAGAACCTTACAGGGTCATTTTTAAAAGGAACGCATGTGCACCCATAAACATGTGTATTAGCACACAAGTGGAGAGACGCTGCAATTTTAAATTGTGCTCACAAGTAGGCTGTTGTCAATATTCAATATTGTGTTGCGGGGTTTTGATGGTGGCCAGGACTATTTGTTAGTCCTGTTGGATGTATCAGCTGCTTTCGATACAGCAGATCACAGAATTTTGATTAATTGTTCAAAATCATTGGGTAGGTCACATGATGCTGTAAAGGGAGCAGGACATGTTTCTGACCAGCTCCCTTCGGTCCTACCCACCATCCGCCCCCAAACTGAATTCTTTGCCTCATCAAAGGTCAAATTGGAAGTCCCGCAAATATGATGAGCATGCCATTGCTTTTGCTGGGACTTGCGTTTGGTTATGTCGAGTCGGGTCCTGAAAAAGGATAGAGAAATCCTGGTTGGCTTCATTCAAGATGGCCGATGCCTAGCTTCCTGGCACTGCCGAGCCGGCACCTACTGAAGTACTGATTGCCACGGTTACAAGGGCCATAGAAACGGCCCTTGATCTTAAGCTGCCTGGGAAATTTAAGGCACTTTTGGCGAAATTAGATGTTTTGACCAGCGAGCTCGAGGCGGCAACCCAATGAATCACAAAAATAGAGCAGCATGTTTCCAAGGTGAAGATGGTGATCACGGCCAGGACACAGCTGCCACAGCAACGGCAAGTCGATAGGAATCGATTGAAACCAAACTCGAAGATTTGGAGAGTCACTCAAGGCAAAATAATCTGCAGTTCCTAGGCTCCGAGAATCATTGGTGGAAGCTGAATTATGGGAATACCTTGAAAAATGGCTCCCGACTGCACTCCAACTTCCTGAATCACTGGGCCCCATTCAAATAGAGCAGGTGCATCATGTAGGCCCTCAGATAGACCATGCCTTGCATGGTTATTGTCCGCTTCTTGGACTTCCCTCAAAGGTGGTGATTCTGCAAGCAAGTTGTTGGGGCATCTCGCTCAGTTTAGGGGAACAGAAGATTTTTATATTTCAAGATTACTCGGCTAAATTAGCAGGGCTCCATAGAGCTTTTTTGCAGGTCTGTTCATTGCTGTACCAGAAAAAAATTCGCTTTTCACTGTTATACCCCGCCAAACTTAAAAACATGCATGCAGGTTCAACTACCTTTTACAATATGCCCATGGAGGTACAGTGTCTTTTGCAAGCTTTGCCTGGGGACTAATGCATGCTCCGTGAAAGACACTTTGGATGCATTATGGGAAAATATTTCGGCCCTAGTTGTGTTTTCTTAATTCAGGCCGGCTGCAAAGGGTTTGATATCATGTTAACCACAGCTGCTTTATGCCAATCATGATTTAATGGCTGGCCATGATTCCTGTTTTTAACGTTGAATGGTATGTTGGCCTTGTTCTAAATTTGCTGCAATTCACTTTTCTACAGCTTTTGAATATAGCAGTACTTGGGCTGT
The DNA here is from genome assembly GCF_901001135.1 of Rhinatrema bivittatum. NCBI lineage: Eukaryota > Metazoa > Chordata > Amphibia > Gymnophiona > Rhinatrematidae > Rhinatrema > Rhinatrema bivittatum. Next base: position 470,684,395 of record NC_042615.1, on the reverse strand, counting down.
GTAACCAACATTGTCCTTTCGCCTCTGGGTTCTCCTGCAATGGCATCTTATCACTTGCAGATGTCAGCTGCAATCGACATTATTTGTTTGCTTCTGGGTTCTCCAACATTAGCACACTATCATCACCAGATGTCAGTTTCAGGGTAAATTGATCCTGATTCAGTTGAATGGCACTTGATATCTTGTGCTTGGACTCCTTTCAGAGATATAACACTATGCCAAATCTCAGGACTTCTTAAACTTAACAATTTGGAGGACAGGAGGCTGACAGTTTATTTATACTTGCTCTTATTATATATGAGCGTTCCCTTTCTTTCTCTTACTTGCCGGGTTGGGGGTGGGAGGTGGACAGCCTTTAAGGGTCATATGCGTGACCGTTTCTACCCAGGCCCTGGGAGATGAGATTAGATGGGGGGGGGGCATATCTGGAGGTAGAGGGTGAGATAGATACCCAGTTAGGTTGGGCTTGGGAGGGGGGGAGGTGAGAGGTAAATATGGGGTGGGACTTTGGGGAAGATTGATCTGGGTACATTTGGGATGGAGTAGCGTAGGGATTGATGGGCATGATGCTGACTTCCTGCCTCGCTAAGAGATTTTTGGGTATATCTTTTTGGGGTGCCCTAAGCTGGGGGAGGGGTCCCTTTGGATTAAGAGTGAGTTCTGTAAATTATTCTTGCAGTCCCTGGTTAATGCCTAAGAAGCAAGGCCTACGAATTATTTCTTGGAATGTCTGTGGGCTGGGTTCACTTATTAAGCGGCAAAAAATTCTGAGCTCACCGAAACAGCACCAAGCGGATATAGTCCTACTACAGGAAACACATCTTACTGATGTTGAATACAGAAAGCTACGTAAATGCTGGGTAGGTGATGTATATTGAGCTTTTCTGGGATCTCATAAGGCAGGAGTGGCTATATTAATCAATAAATCGCTATCTTTTCTACATAGCGCAACAATTAGCGCTCCTGGATGCCACTATCTGATTCTTAAAGTTTCTTTGTAAGGGAAATCAATTATGCTTTGTAATGTATATGCCCCTAACCAGTTTGACTCTAAATGTTTTCACTCTTTGTGTAACCCATTAGGTGATACAACCTCTGTTCCATTGGTATTGGGGGTGATTTTAATGTGGTCAGTAATCCTCAAATGGATAAATCACATCCTGATCCAATGGAAGGGATCTCAAAACATAAGAGTATACCAAAGGTATGTAAACAGATGGATTTATTAGATGTATGACGGGTTTTGCACCCCATGGAGTGAGATTACAGCTTGTCTCTCGGGCGCATACCTCTCGATTTTGCATTGATTATCTATTGTTATCATCGACTGTATTCTCTCAGATAACCATTGTTGAAATTGGCCCTCTGGTTATTTCAGACCATGCCATAATATGGGTGGATATGATTTGGGTGGTGGGCGGACAACAACAGCACTTATGGCGCTTTCCGGCATCTTTTGCCAAAGATAAACACTTTCAAGACTTTTTGCAACAGCGCTGGGATGAATTTCAGGAGCACAATATAGAGCATATTTCTAGATCCTTGCTCTTTTGGGATACAGGTAAGGCAGTGCTCCATGGTGAGATTATTGCCTATGTAACTCATAGAAGGAGGGCCTTGGGCTCCCAGTTACTAAGAATGGAGAAGCAGGTATGGCGGGATAGACTGCGTTTGAATAGGGGGTGACCTGAACTAGCTAGGACAAATTTTTTCACTTCCTTGGCTACTCTGAATGCATTGATTCATCAATGCATGATAAAATCCATGTTTTATTATAAATTTAAACTTTTTCAATATGACAGTAAGGCGGGAAAATTATTGGCCAATATGGTAAAATATAAATTAGGAACTGGATACGTTGTTGTGGCTCGGGATAAAACACAAAGAATTGTTAATTCAAGGGAGGGACTTTGTTAAGTTTTTTTATTATTTTCAGCACCTATATGCTCAGCAGCTGGAGAATGTTGAGGCCAGGTCCTGTTTCTTTCTGAGGCTGGCCCTAGCGCAACTCTCTGATGCGCAATTAGAAAAACTAAATGTCCCACTTCACTTAGAGGAAATACAATATGGGATTATGGGGGCCCCCTCATACAAGGCACTTGGGCCAGATGGATTTGAGGGAGGAATTTAATAAGATCCTCCACCCCCGCTGTCATGCTATGAGCACTGGCTGAAAGATTGATCTTTTCCACTGCATACTAACAGGGCTCTGATCACGTTAATTCCTAAAAAAGATAAAGATCCTCTTGACCCTGGTTCCTATCACGCCATATCACTTTTGAATTTCGATATTAAGTTGCTTGCGAAGATTTATGCAGATCGACTTGCATGTGTCCTACCTTCGTTGATTGGTGATCATCAGGTGGGTTTCATATGTCGGTAGCATCCAGTTTTTAATGTACGACATGCTCTGGCCTCCATTGCATGAAGCACTTCTCATAAATTACTATCCTTATTGATTAGCTTTGATGCTGAAAAGGCCTTTGATCGTGTTGCACATTTAAAACTAATCGGAGAAAGTTCTTTTTTACTCAACACACAATTAAACTCTGGAATTTGTTGCCAGAGGATGTGGTTAGTGTAGTTAATATAGCTGTGTTTAAAAAAGGATTGGATAAGTTCTTGGAGGAGAAGTCCATTACCTGCTATTAATTAAGTTGACTTAGAAAATAGCTACTGCTATTACTAGCAACGGTAACATGGAATAGACTTAGTTTTTGGGTACTTGCCAGGTTCTTAAGGTCTGGATTGGCCACTGTTGGAAACAGGATGCTAGGCTTGATGGACCCTTGGTCTGACCCAGTATGGCATGTTCTTATGTTCTTATGCCTGGGATTACCTCTTTTTTGTTTTAGAACAATTTTTGTTTCGTGGTGATTGGTTGAGGGTGGTCCATCTTCTTTATTCACCACCTAGTGCTCAAATTCTGCTGAATGGCCCTCTCACAGCGGACTTTCCTTTACAACATGGTACTTGACAGGGGTGCCCCATGTCACTTCTTTTATTTATTTTATCACTTGAACCATCGTTGTCAGCCATTCAGCAGAATGCACATATCTCAGATGTTTGGATGATGCTAGTGAGTTTAAGGTTGCGGCTTTTGCAGATGATCTTTTAGTTCATCTCAGTAACCCGGTGGAGTCCCTGCCTGTTTTGATGGAGGACTTCACTCTTTTTGGGACCTTTTTAGGGTTTAAATTAAATATGACTAAGTCTGAAGCGCTTGCTTTCCCTGCCAGTTATCAAGCAATCTGGGAAAAGAAGTGGGGGACTCCTTCCGCTATTTGCATGTCCAGCTGTAGATGTCTCTGACAAAAATCTTTAATTTGAATCTTCTTCTCCTTTTGAAATCTCTAAATAAGTTGCAGGAGTGGAAGGATTTACCTCATTTGGTGACAGGAAGTGTGAATTTATTTAAAATGCATATCTGGCCTCGATGGTTATATATTTTGCAAACAGTTCCCTTGCTTCTTCAGAAGAAAGACATTAAATTAGTCTATGCAATGTTATCTCATTTTCTTTGGCCAGAGAAAAGGGCGCAGATTTCAATTGCTCAGCTGGTGGGATCATGGAGACAAGGAGGTCTAGGGGTTCCAAGTTTAAGGACTATAACATGGCATGTTTATTGCATCACGTGAATAACTGGTTATTTAGTACTCGGTATTTTACCCCCTAGACCTGGAGAAGGAATTGATTAAGCCCTTGCACCCCATTTATCTGCTTCATGCTCGTACATCCCACTTGCCTTCATCTGTTTGTAGCAACTTTACTTTCATATCTCTGTGGAAGGCATGGGTACATCTATGCTCGAAACTGGACTAAAATCTGCAACTATCAGTGTATCTGCCTATTCGGGGTAACTTAGATTTTCCTCCAGAATGCAGAGTTTGTTCTTCTCCCATTGGGAGGCACAGGGCACAGTTTCATTAATGCAGGTAGAGGACACGGGGGGGGGGGGGGGGGGGGCATTCTAAAATATCAAGATATATCAACGCACTTTGATCTCTCCCCCAAATCCTTTTTTGCCTATCTTCAATTGTGACATTACATCCTCTCCCTACAAAAATCTCATCTCAGTGATACCTTGGTAGATCAGCTCAAAGACTTTTTTCAGGTAGATAGGAGAGGCCGGCTAGGGTTTTCTCGTATCTGTAAATCCCTTTTTTCTTTAAAACCTGAAGATCACGTTTTAGAGTTACATGCTAAGTAGAAAGTAGAAGTTCAATCCTTACCTGATTTCTCTTTCCTCCATGCCATCAAGCGCATCCCTGAGTTGACAGAGGATGCAACTCTGTGGGAAATGCAATATAAGCTCTTTCCTAGAGCGTATTTACGTTCCTCCTGGCTGCATAGAGTGGGTTATTTAGAATCCGAGTACTGCAATAAATGTCAATTGGATCCAGGTACTTTAGGGCATTGATTTTGACTTGCCCTGCTATTCAAACTTTTTGGGTCAAAATCCATCAGTATCTGTCTTTTTTGGTGGGTAACTCTGTGGTTTTTACTCCCGAAGGGGTTCTTTTTGACGTAACTGCCTCTTTTCAGATTCGGGGGAGGGAAACATGTATTTCACTCCGGAAGGCGTGCTGATTGTGAAGAGGGCCATTCTCCTTCAATGGCATGCACCCGACCCTCCATGTTTCTGGCTTTGGAGAAATAAATTACATGCCCTAAAGCAAATGAAAAACCTAGCCACAGCATGCTCATTTAAATATAAATGGTCATTTATCAATATTTGGTCTTCGTACTTGCAAAGATTATCCTCTAGGGCATGAAGTGAGCTCATTAACTATCCCTGATTATGTATACTGTTATAGGATGGATTCTCAATTCATCCTGTCTTCTTGTTGGAGTTTATGGAAACGGGCAAGTGTGAGCGGGAAGGGCGGGGTTCTTACTGGAGGGGTCCGTGTATAAAAGTTTATTTTCAATAACTGTTTGTACTCGATAGAAGACAAGTTTCAGAATTATGTATGTCAAATGTTTGTATTAATTCTCTATAATAAACAGTTCTACATAAAATCATTGGGTATTGGCGGGCAACGTTTAAAATGGTTCACATCATATTTGAATGACAGATTTAAATAAATTTCTGTTGGGAAACATTTTTCTAATTGGATTAGGATCTTTACTGGGGTGCTGCAAAACTGCGCTTTCAGCGATTTTATTTAATATCTACTTAATTCTGTTGTGTAAACGTTTGGCTGGTTTGGGGTTATCCTTTTTTATTTACCCTGATGACATTCAATTCATGGTACTGATACAGGGTTCAATTGCCTCTTTGATTGAATATCTGAAAACATACTTAGAGGCAATCAAAAAATGGATGCCTCATAATCGTTTGGTGTTGCATCTCTTGAAATTGGAAATGTTGTTTCTTTCTAGAACAAAAAATGTTCCCGAAAATTTTGAGATTAGCCTAAAGGGTCACACAATAACATTTTCTGCATCAGTTAGAGACCTAGAGGTTGTGTTAGACTCTCGGTTATCAATGTCTGTTCACATTAAACATCTCATTCATTCTGGTTTCTATAAGATTCATTTGTTAAAGTGGCTTAAGCCTCTGTCGGATCTTTCAGACTTCAGATTTGTTCTGCAGACTGTACTTATGCCGTGTTTTGATAAATGCAATGTTCTTCTGCTGGGTCTTTGCTTGTTTTAATTGCAGCTATTACAGAACTCGGCAGCTCGTCTGTTATCAGGAGGGAGGAGGTTTGATCATATTACTCCAAGACTGGCTAAGCTACATGAGCTTCCTACCTGTCTAAGAATTGAGTGTAAGGCTCTTATGCTCATTCACAAACTAATTAATCAGATTAGTACTCCATGATTAGGTGTGGCCTTAAGAGTGTACATTCCCTCACGCTCTCTTCATTCACAGAATAAGGGGCTGCTTCAAATTCCATTGGTCCAAACGGCACATTTGGGGGAAATTAAGGATCATTCCCTTTCAGTGGGTGGGCCCTACTATGGAACAACATGCCAGAGATGCTGAGAACTGAAGTAATCACTTCTACATTTAAGAAATGTTTAAAAATGTGGGTGTTTCACAGGTATTTTGGAAGTATAACATCATAGATTGGAGTGCATGGCAAAGTTATTAAATTTGAAAGTGCAGAGGAATTTGGCATGGTGTTTTTAGATTAATTAATTGAATACCCCTCCTATGCATATTGTGGCTAGGGCTTTAGCAGCTTTTACACACATGTGCAGGCGCATTTCAATACATGCTCATCCGAGGGGAAAAAACAGTTTTTCCAAGTAGTCCACCATATCGAGTTTTTAAGATCCCTCTGATTCTTCATCCTGCAGACCCTCCACTTGACCCCAAACCTCACACTGTGGTAAATGCCCTAAAATTCAAGATCTCCAGACTTGCTCCTCATAAGGACCAGAAGTAAAGTAACGTGAATAACAAGCTGATGCGTGCCATGGTCAGCTTTTTAAAAATGGCGACTTGTGTATAAGTCTTGGCCCCGCCCTGGAACACCCATGCCCTGCCTATTCCCCGCCACTTTTCCACCCCCTTCTTCTTGACACATGCACTTTGCGGTTTCTTAAAATGTGCGCTGCTCGCACAAGGCCCATATTTTTGCGCGAGTAACGCTTTTAAAATCGACCCGTTAGTCTGACACAGCATGGGTCATCTTATGTTCTTATGTTCAAGGCTAAGCAGTGCACCTCATTTTTAGATGAGAACAGCCCCAGACAATGGACCTAGTATTGGGAGTGTAACCTACTGAACTGATGCATTATGCCATTCTGCTGAGGTTTCCATGGCTTTCGGTCCTATGATGGCAGAGAGCATTTCTTCTGGTTTGCTTAGTAGCTAACATGGACAAGCTCTTCCACCTTCTGTCTTGCTTTAATGCCATTGTAGCCTATATTTTTCTCTGCTTGGGCACTTGCATGCCTGGCGTCAATGTCAAGTTTACTTGATGATCCTGAACCATATTCATTAGCTGCAGACAATGTGCCGCCAGGGTTTTCTTGATGCACTGCTTCATAGCCAATGACTTCAGTTTTGAATCTTGGCCAAACAGGATGCTATAATTGTCTAGAATACATTCCAGGATCTTGTCATCCTCTTTTTCATTTCATTTATTAGCATTTATGTATTGTCAATCCAAAACAACTTAAATTGAATTATATTAAAATCAATATGATTTCAAAGTTAGAAAAAAGTAATCAAAATCTCCACCTAAAACGTTATCTTGCATTATCTGTTTTGGTTGTATTTGAGCATCTTTAAGTGCGCCTTTGCCTTGGCACCATTAGCACTCAGTCCTGCCTTCCTGTACTGCTCTTCCATTGCAAGTTCCTACTGTGAGACCTCCCCTTTAACTCCTCCCCTGAACTTCTCTGGTTCCCTCTTCCCCTTTCTGCCCTCTCCTGCTCCCTTTCTCTGGTTCCCTCCTCCCCTTTCTGCCCTCTCCTGCTCCCTTTCTCTGGTTCCCTCCTCCCCTTTCTGCCTTCTCCTGCTCCCTTTCTCTGGTTCCCTCCTCCCCTTTCTGCCCTCTCCTGCTCCCTTTCTCTGGTTCCCTCCTCCCCTTTCTGCCCTCTCCTGTTCCCTTTCTCTGGTTCCCTCCTCCCCTTTCAGCCCTCTCCTGCTCCCTTTCTCTGGTTCCCTCCTCTCCTGCTCCCTTTCTCTGGTTCCCTCCTCCCCTTTCTGCCCTCTCCTGCTCCCTTTCTCTGGTTCCCTCCTCCCCTTTCTGCCCTCTCCTGTTCCCTTTCTCTGGTTCCCTCCTCCCCTTTCAGCCCTCTCCTGCTCCCTTTCTCTGGTTCCCCTCCTCTCCTGCTCCCTTTCTCTGGTTCCCTCCTCCCCTTTCTGCCCTCTCCTGCTCCCCTTAAAACCAGACACTGCCCTCCCTCCTCTACATCAACAAGTTGGCTATTTTGCTGTTGCACCTCTTTCTCCACCTTTTCTTTCTGTAAAAACCACTGCTCTGGCTGGCAATCATGGCCCATCCCCTCTTGCTCGTTCCCTTCGCAAAATTCAAACTCTCAGAAGTCACCCTCCTACCACATTTATGAACCCAATCTGTTTCTTATTTCTGTCCATACTCCATACTCTACACGGCCACTTCTCTTTTACATACCCTAACCTACAGGCCAGAAAACGTGAGACAAATCAAAACCAACAGAAAGATGCACCCTCACATGCACAACAGATAACAAACAGGAAGGAAAATAGTAGAGCAGTGGTTCCCAAACCTGTCCTGAGGGACCCCCAGCCAGTCAGGGTTTCAGGATATCCACAATGAATATGCATAATATGCATATTATGCAGACTCAGTATATGCAGATTTATATCATGCACATTCATTGTGGATATCCTGAAAACTCGACTGGCTGGGAGTCCTCCAGGACAGGTTTGGGAACCACTGTAGCAGAGAAAACTAGAAGCACAAGACTCCGCCTACCATACTGTTCAACAATGACTTCTTTCTCCTCATTAGAACCCTCCACACTGCTCTCCCATCTCTGCACAAACAGCAGGAGAGGAGCTGTGAGTAAAGCAGCAGCAGTAAAGCAGCAGCTGTGAGTAAAGCAGCTCCTGTTACTGCGCACGAGAAACTATCAGCACGCAAAAGTTTGGAACTTTTTTTTTTAATGAACACAAGGTCTGCATATGATTATCTTAAAGGTGAATTTTAAAAGGCTGACGCATGCATCGGTTAGGAGAGGTGCAAATATGTTGGGCCGATCCGTGCTAAGCGGGGCATGGGCGTGGTCTGGGCAGGTATGGACATTCAGGGATTTTACCATGAAATTTGCGCAAAACTTTATTTCTGCTATGGATGATGTGTAAGCTGTAAAACAAAAAAATCTAGGTAGATCAGTGGGATTTTAGAGGGTGAGGCTAAAAGGGGAGAAAGGAGGTTATTATTACATCCTATCTCTTAACTGGGCAAACTGAGAACAAACTGGGAAACAGCCAATGGCACCAGTGTGCATGGCTTTTAAAATCCCCCCACTTTCATGGTAGAAGCAGCATTTGCATGCACAAGGGTATTTTATAACAAGCACACATATATACACGAATGTTATATAAATAATCATGACCTGGGGCGTGGGCCGACAAAGGTTCGCACATGTGCCCTCGCGCCGGTTCACAGGTTACCTTCCCTGTGAATAGAATTTTAAGTGTGATTTTAGCAAGTATGCTAAAAAAAAAAAAAAAAAAGATTAGCACAAACTTTTAGGGAATCAATAACAATGTATAGGAAGAGCAGAAATTACCAAGGCTTTTGTCTCAGTCTTCATTATCTAACTAACTTTAAGCAACACAATCCATCACCCATAATATTTTGCCTGAGTTTGTATCATTCATTCTCTTTACTGAGATTACTGTAATAAGGCAATTAACCATTACCAAAATGAAAACTCGGGTTTGCCATATTAGCCACCATTTTCACTTCCTAAAGCAATGTGGAAACATCAGCTCTTAATTATAACTATATCTCAGCATATTTGCACTTTATTTAATTTAGTTGTCTACCTCCTAAGAAAAGTCAGCTGCTGAGAGCCGTCAATAGCATTTAGCATTGTTGCCAAGCAACTGTAATGACTTATGTAGCCGATCAGAAAAGAGAAAAAAAAGAGAGAGCCAGGTTTAAACACAGTACATTGATTTTATCGAAATTGGTTCCATTTGTAAATCATTTTAAACCATTAAACCTGTGCAGTGTGACTTATTACAGTAATCATCTAAGGTTACTGTGTCGGCAAAGAATTATGGAAAACTTATTTAACCAGAAAAGAAAAAAAGCAATGAGGAAAAAATTGTCTTATTGCCCATCCCATTATAGGGAAAACATGCCCAGCCATGCCGTTTATAGCTGATTCTGTCATCAGTCATTGTTCTTGTTTTTGGTCAAGGAAACATTTTCCCTAAACCAAGTAATGTGGTTTCTATATTAGGCCACTTAAATATATATAAATAAAGGTCGACAAATGAGCTGCGGGAAATATCTGTTTATAATCTAAGCCGTTGCATTTGTGACTAGTATTGTCAGCTAGGCTATTTTTGCCAATAAGCTGAACTAGTACTGCTTATGACATATTGGGGCAGATTTTCAGTAGGATCTAGCGAGCTGACTGAAAAGTGAGCCAGCAAGATTATTAGGGGGTGAACATTTCCCCTGAAAGAGCAGCCTAGTTTTGCTAGGCAGCTAGATAGATTTAGACTCTCCAAACGTCGTAGGTAGCCCTGGAGTTAGAGCAAGGTAAAGATAGCTAAATTAGCTGGCAAGAGCACATTTTCAGTGCTAGCGGACTAATTAAGGGATATTGGACCGCAGCATTGTAATGACAGACCTAAATCTAGCCACCCAGATTAAAGCCTGTTTCAGGCTCAAATCTAGTCAGCTACGTCCAGCTGGAAAAGTGCTTGACTTATTCAGCCAAAATCTGGTTGTCAGGTACTCTGCTCTATGCTAAAAATGTACCCCAGTGTATTCTAAGGACTTGCAGTTCTAAGTTGGCTAAGAAAAACAGTACTAAATCTCTATGCACGGATACATTGTGCTAAAAAACCAGGACCAGACCAGCCTGTCAGGGGAGAAATGGAGCCAGCTAATAACTATTTGCAAATAGTTTTCTGGAGTTATACTCCTTTCATCAGACCATTGCAAAATGTCTAAATATTCAAGAAACTCGGCAGTTGGACTGCAATAGCAGTGTTAGTTTTCAAAGTAATATAAAGATGTTAATGAATGGAGGGGATGGGGGAAGTTGTCTGGAGCTCCTTGTGCCAGGTAAAGTGTCCAGTCATTACACGCTATGTGGTGGATGTCCGAGAGAATAATACTTGTATTTGTTTAATATTTTCCTGTTATAGAGAGACATCATAGGTGTTATGCTCATTCTCCTACAAGATCTGTCAAGTAGTGTTTTCCTATACGAAGATATTTATTTTATCCTCTATGAAGTACTGTCATTTTAAGGCTTGCAGGGATAGAGCCCAGTGAGCATGCTAGTGCCTAAACCAGACGCAGAGCCTCTTGTGGACTGCAACCTCATAGCAGATGGGAGTTAGTTGCTCACTCTGTGTTCCTATATTTTATATTTCAAAATATATTATGTGTGCTCTCTGTGATGGAAAGAGCCTGTTGTGGACTGGCCAGCATAACAGAAGTGAAATCTTTTATATGTAATTTTGTGTATGAATGTACACAACGCACAATTAAACTCTGGAATTTGTTGCCAGGGGATGTGGTTAGTGCAGTTAGTGTAGCTGGGTTTAAAAAAGGATTGGGTAAGTTCTTGGAGGAGAAGTCCATTACTTGCTATTAATTAAGTTGACTTAGAAAATAGCCACTGCTATTACTAGCATCGGTAACATGGAATAGACTTAGTTTTTGGATACTTGCAGGTTCTTATGGCCTGGATTGGCCACTGTTGGAAACAGGATGCTGGGCTTGATGGACCCTTGGTCTGACCCAGTATGGCATGTTCTTATGTATCCAAAATGATGAATACTGATGTACCACAATCAATCAAACACATTTATACCACCCTACATGCAGTGGAAAAGTAAATTTTTTCTTCATTAGTTAGACCTCATACATAGGCATTATGAAATGCAAGTTTAGCATGTTAATGAGAATGCCAAATTTTATAATCATAGGTCATATAATGAAACTTTTTTTATGCTTCAGTGCTGCAGTGCAAAAGTTCATTTTTTTGTCGGCTTTCTTATATATTTTTTATTTTACTTAGCTTAATAGCTTGATAGCGTGAAGAAACGTCGTGCTGCCAAGATGTACAAGGCTCATCTTATCTGCCCGACACGGAACCGTGTTTCGGCTTCGCCTTCATCAGGGGGCCGAATTTAGCTGAAAAGGAACAGAGAAATTTACTAAATATTCCAACAATTGACAATTCAATATAATGAAGGAGAACGATGTGGAACCAACATTTTTAGAACAGCGGCTTGACTTGCCGACCCGCCGATAAAGCGTTTCCTCAGCAGGGGTGCCAGAGTTGGCGCCATTTTTTTAAAGGATCAAAGGGCCAATGAAAAACTGCCACGTAAGTTGATGTGATAAATGATTGACAGCAAAAATTTAAATGATTGAATACCATTCAATTGATAAATTCAGGCCCTCAGGTTGAACTGTATTTAAAGAAAAAATCCATTCTTGCTCCCTTAATCATCAGCATCCAACTTATGTTCTTATGTACATTTTAGGGTCTTCACCAAACTGTTCCAACAAGTATTTGTGCAATGATTGCTTTATTCATAACTGCTAGAGCCATACACTTCCAAGGGATGATGCTCTTAGAGATTCCTATTACTAAGACCGCTCGTCTCATAGACACACCACTGCGGTCATTGTTAGTAGCTGCCCCCATGCTCTGGAATAAGTTGCCATTAGAAGTGCGCCTATCAGACTGTTACTTAATCTTTTGTAAAAAAAAAAAAAAAAGTGAAAGCTTTCTTATTTAAATAGGCCTTTGTACCTTGTGTGGCCTAAATGATGTGCTGCCCAATTGATATGCCTGATTTTAATATGGTAATGCTCTGTACACTTTATAACTTTGTATTTTGCTATGCATTTATATTTATGTTGTAAGCCACTAAGGACAAGCTTCTTGGATCAGCAGAATATAAATAGCTTTTAAATAAATGAATATACTGTGTACTATGTTTCAATGTCCCTTGTGAGGGCACAAGGGTTTAAGAGGTAGGAAGGATGTAGCACCTGTGCCACACAGCACGTCCAGACATCATAAACCCCCTATGTTTTGAGGCCTAGTGGTGGTGTGGTGCCTGAAAAGATTTTGTGAGCTTGTTATGGAGAAGAGCGTTCAGTTCAGTAAGACTGAAGCTGGAATTTGGTGCATGAAGCATTGTTCGTGAATGTCTGCAGTGAGTGGAGCTGGAAGTCAGAGAATCCCTAGGAAGAATGGCTGAAGAGAGAATGCCAGTCTCCTAGTGAAGCACTTGGGAGGGCAATGTAACCCCACTGGTGAGATATTTCCAGTCAGAGAGGAGAGCTGGAACAGTGAGTAAAAGAGGATTCTCCCAGCACACACACAGACACTCTGAGAAGAACATGAAACCCTGCTAAATGGTGTATCTCTGAACCAGAATGATTCACTGGTCTGTACCTTGTAAGAAATGGAAGCATTCAGTAGGGAACGAGTCAGAAGATCCTTTCCTTGGGAAAGCTGGGAAAAGCCGCACACTTTAAAATCCTGGAGCTTTACTCCGATTAGCATCCCTGAAGTTTGAATAAGCTGTATTAATGATTTGTCTATTGAACTGAGATCCACAGGTCCAAGTATCCAAGTTAGCCCATACTGGAAGAAAATGTTTCAAGGAAGAGACATTTGTGGAAATCTGGAGCTATGAAATGGATAGTTGAAATGGAACCCACTATGATCAGTATAGAAGATGAATAATCTGTGTGCATCTGCTTGTACCTGTGGAGCAGCTTCTAAATATTTTGTAGGCACATAAGACTGTAAGAACATACGTAAGATATGCCATGCTGGAGGGCTGTATTTTAGGTTGCCCTAGACTGCCTCTCTCAGTTTTCCTCTTTTTTTAAAATTAGTTTGGTTTTATAGCTAAGAGAAAAGAGTTCTTGACAACTGCTGTCTCTCAGCCACAGAAGAAAGAAGTACTCTCCCTTTTCGTATGAAGAGAGGATCTCCGGGCTTGCTATCCAGTGAGACAGGGCCATGCAGCTCTTCAGGTTCTTCCCCCATCCTACATCTGGTTCCCAGGCCTGAGCTGCTGCAGCCTTTTAAGTGTTTAAGAGAACTTTTGCTGTCTTGCCCTAGCCCATCTGAAGTTTTTGTGGGGATCTATGTGAGTGACTTCTACTTCCCGGGATTTGGTGGTGGAATGAAAGATTCCTCTTCAGAACCAGATAAGGACCTGGTTGCGGCTGCGGAGGTCGTCTTCAAGGGAGAGAAGACAGAGTAAAAAGGGGAGCAGTGAGCATGTCCAATGCGCTGGCAGTTTCAGCACTCATGCAAGACAGTAGGCACTTGCAGACTTCGGTGGAAAGACGGAGAGGAGTGTCGGACATCCCGCTTTCCAGAAGTGCAACTGGACGCTTGCAGACTGTGGTAAACCGTCAGGGAGCAGCGTTAAGCGCATCTGTGGCGGCGCAGCCTGACACTGGAGTTATTTCTTCTGCTCTGACTATGCCCGCCAACCCCTTGAAGGTTTCGGGGGCCCTGCTGATGATATGGACCCATTGGAGGGGTTGAGGACTATGATTGGAACCATTGTCCCTGAACTGCAATGCTGAGGTAGGAGGTATCTATGATTTCTTCCTCTCAAACTGCTCCTCATATCCAGTTCCCTCCAGGGTTAATGATGAGACCTGTGAACACTGAAGATAATTCTTCAGTTCAGTCTGGTAAATGGAAGTGAAAAAAGGACCTTTTCTGTGACCCTGTCCAAGGCAAATATCAGGATATGTTATTGCAAGCCTTACCAGATCGCAGGCCTTAGTTATTGCGAAAATGTAGCTCCAGCATGATGTGATGGTGAAATTTGAAGATCACCTTGTTCAGAGAGAAGAAGTTGTAAATAAGTTTAGTGAAAAAGTAATCTGTTGCTGAATGTAAAATTTTATCTATTCAAGATACATGTGTTACATCAGTTAAAGATAAAATGTAGCACTTTGCCATAAACTGGAAATTTCTGAGAATGCCTTAAAAAAAGAAAAAATTGTGCTTGTTAAATTTTTTATGCATGGCAAATGTCTCAGGGTCTGATTTATTTAACAGGTCTACGAAAGAAGTTATGGAAATACCTGAAGTAGTTTTGTCACCTTTTCTTTCTGTATATTATTTGCCAAATCAATTCAGAGGCAAGTGAGAAAATGGGAAAGAAGAAACTGCTTCTGGGAAAGATATTACTTCTCAGTTTCAATGCGGGAGGCATTTTGAGGTCTCTTGCCAGATTCATTGGGGAAAGCTACTTGATTAGTAACCATTTTGTTAGAATCAGACAGGTATTGAATTCTTTAACTTTTTGTTTATCACAGACATGATAAAAAGTTTTGGAAAAAGGTTGAAAGATTTTTTTCATATGGACACAGGGAAATGCAGGCCTGGGGGGTACATTGTTTTGTTATTAAAACCTAAGAGGCGGATTTTAAAAGGGTTACGTGCTCCTGCGCGCGCTGAGCCTATTTTGCATAGGCCCAGCGACATGCGCAAGCCCCGGGACGTGCGTATGTCCTGAGGTTTGAAAAAAGGAGAGGGGAGTGGGCGGGGAGGTCGGAGGGCGGGGCAGGGGCGAGACCGAGGCCTCCGGCACACCGGCCGTGCCGGGGGAATATGCATTGGCACTCGGCCGGCAGGCGCAACTTATTTAACAAAGGTCAGGGGGGGTTAGATAAGAATGGGGGGTGGGTTAGGGATGGAAAGGGAGGGGAAGATGAGGGGCCGGAAGAAAAGTTCCATCAGGGCTCCCCTAGGGCTCGGCGCTCGCAAGATGCACAAGTGTGCACCCCCTTGCGCGCGCCAACCCTGGATTTTATAACATGCGCACAGTTGCGCGCGCATGTTATAAAATCGGGCGTAGATTTCTGCGTGCTGGGTTGCGCGCACAAATCTATGCCCGCACGTACCTCTTAAAATCTGGCCCTAAGCTTCTTTGTATAGAGGCCTTTTTCTTTCTAAATTACTGATTTAAATATAAAGAGGTCCATATTTGAACACAGCCAACTAAGGGGCCAATGCAATACAGTGCGCTCAGCTGAGCGCACTGTTTAACCCGCAATTGAATGCGGGTTGTATAGGCGCTAATGAATCACCTTATGCAATAAGAGGATTAGTGCATCTACAATGCAGGTCCGATGCGGAGTGAGTCTAATAGCGCTCATCAAATACAAATGATGTGATTGAGGCTATTAGCATTCACTCCAGATGCAAAAAAAAAAAAAATGTGCGTCTAGGACGCACATTTAACGATCAGAAATTAATGCCTGCCTGAGCGCTCCTTATACCAGTACAGAAAAGCAGAAAAAACTGCTTTTCTGTACTGCTTCTTACTTAATATCGTTGCGATAAAATAAAACAAAATTAGAGTTAAAAAATAGTTTAAAAAAAAACCACTGGCAGTCGGATGCAGGCCACGGATGCTCAACTGACAAGCGTCCATTTCCTGAACCCCCTGGCTATGCGACTGTGTGGCATTTAGGAAAAACCGACGCCGATAAACTCGGCGTTGCTTTTCCTAACCGGAGGACTGCAGACGCCGATTGCTTTCTCGTTAGCAAGGAGGCGCTAGGGGCGCGAAAAGCAACCCTAGCGCCTCCTCACTAACGCAACCCCCTAATTTAAATATTGCATTTTTATTGCATCGGCCCCTTAGTAAGTTAGCCAGGTAAGACTTATCTAGCTAACTTTAATACTGGCGCGTATTTCAAACACTGACAAATAAATACTGGGGTAGATATTAAAAAATAAACCGTTAAGTGAGTTAGCAGGATAAGACTTATCCAGCCAACTCACACAGGATATTCAGCAGCATGGCTATGATGCTGATTATCACCAAATAAGTTGCTAGTTATCCAGATAAGTTTTATTTAACTAACTTTAGACCTGTTATGTAACAAGTCTAACCGATCCAGTTAATGTAATCAGATAAGTCTGAATATCAACATTTATCCAGCTAAGTTACCCAGATAAGTAACTTTTCTCCAAATTGCCCATTTCCTACCTACCAGTAAGTGGCGCTGCTAAATTAGGTCAGCTATTCAGCCACTGCCACAAAGCGGATAAGTCCTTACTTATTTAGCTAAGTGGTGCTGAGTATTGACCTATCTTTTATTAGATCAAAGAATCATTTTCTCACAACACAAACAATTCAAACACTGTCAAATGCTACATTTTAATAGCTCAGGGAATCAAGGTCTATTTTCTCTCTTCACAAACAATTCTAACACTAGCAAACAAATGGCAATGCCCACAGGAATGATGGACCCTTGGTGCTGTGGTGTGATTGGCGCAGCCTAGCATACAAGCCCACTAGGCCCACACTGACAGCTGGCAGATGAGCCCTGTGATGGGACCAGCTGGAGCTCTGCCTATGCCAGCCGCCTCTCCTGCAGGTTAAGACCTTGGATTCTGGTGGCTAGCAGGTCTTAAGTAGGTCCCTAGGGTGATCCAAAAGTGAAAGTCCTAAGCCAGACAAAGTTCAGGGCAGGCAGCAGACAACAGATATGGATGTAGAGGCTATGAAGTCTCCACCAGATGGCCCTAGTCCCCAGCCCTTAATTTTAGTCCATCTGTATCCCAGGCTATGCCATTCAATATTGCACCTCCCCCAGAGGCTTGCGGGAATAGGCAGTCTGTAGGTATAATGGGGGGGGGGGGGGGAGTTTAGACCATGTGACTTGGAGACAGTGTAGTTTTGCTTTTGAGAAGGAAAGATGTGTTTCAGTGTGCTCTCCATAGGCCCTCAGCTTAGTAAAGGAAGGGAGAGACACTGCTCTGCCAGTCTTGATGAGAGACTGGAGGGAAGAAGGATTTAGAGAGTCTATTTTGCTATATTTATATCTGAGAGTTATGATTTTTGCTAGTTTTGACCTGCACCTTCTGGGAGGCTATAACCCCTTATCTAGAGATTCAGGAGGGAATATATACAACCCTTTCCCTTAGAAGAGGAGATTGCAGAGACCTGTGAATTAGATCAGGAAGGTCAGTAACCTACTTTTTGAAGAATTGGAGAAGAAGACCATCAGGAGACCCCCAACTGGTACCTGTCTCAAAGAGCAAGGGTAACACACACACACTGAGAAGATTTCCAGTGCCTGGGCCAGAAGGTTATCCTTCCCCTTATAGAGAAGAATCACCTCAGGAAACAAAAGAGTTGGGGAAAGGACTGATGAGCTAGCCCATGAAAAGGAAATCCTTTTATGGACCCTTAGGATATATATGCCATCTGCCTAAAAAGGGTTAGATGAAGAACAAGTCAGAGGTCGGGGTAGGCAGCAGATAAGATAAGATCAGATCCAAAGTAGAAGGTCAGGTTAAGGCAAAGATCAAGGAAGGTCAAGGTCCAAGTCAGGGTCAAATCCTGGAGGTCAAGCCAAGGAGGACAGTAAAAGACAAGGACCAAAACAAGACAAGATACTGGCTAGGAAAAGTATGCACAAGGCAAGACAAAAATACTGGAACAAGGCAAAGAGAAGGAACACAGGAACAAGACGAAGAAAATAGCAGCTCATACTGGGGTACAAGACACACCAGGAGAACTGTTGCTGAGGTGAAGATGCAGAAGCAAGGCAGGCTATATATACTGAGGGAATCTTGATGTCATTGAGAGGTGCCGTAGGCCTTTTCCCACCATGGGACCTTTAAAGGACAGCAAGGTACACATGTGTGCCTAGGAGGCAGTGCGGCTCTTCCAGAGGCCAAGGTGATGGTGGTATTCCAGCATAGCTGCAACTCTAGGGGACAGTTAGGAAGGTTGGCTGTGACCCAGCCACAAAGGAGAAGACCGGCTGTGGGGAACTTTGTCCGAGGTGTCAACAGGGCCGGGACCAGTAGATAGTTGGTGATGTTGGGGGAGAGTTTAGCAACTTGCAGGACCTACCCATGAGCCATTAATCCTAACACAAATACTAATCTTGGACCAGATATTCAGTGCTACTTAGCCAGATAAGTATCGATTTATCCAGCTAAATGGTGGCCGCTGAATATTCATCTATGTTCAGTAGCCGTCACTTAGCCTGATAAGCCACTTATCTGGTTAACTAGTTAGCCAGATATCGAATGGGCAGGCAGTGGACAGATCACGGTGGCGCTACTTATCCAACTAACTTACAGGGTCATTCATCAAATTGCCTTAAGGACCTAAGGTATGGTAAAAGGGGTGTAATGCATGATAAACGCATGATCTTTATCCCATTCTGAGTTTATATGCAAATTTGATAATGAGCATGCACAAGCTAGCTTTTTATGCAAATGAGAGATTCATACCGTGTGTGGCAAAAATATAACACTCACTAACGAAGGATTTAACGTTGGAAATAACACCTTTTTTGATGCATTAGAAGGGGGAAAAGGATTTATCGTAGGATAGCCGCCGTTTCATGCATCACAGCTGTAATGGCGGCTAATATCGCTATTGCAAATTGAGGGCTTTCTTCATACACATCTATACAACCCTGCTAGGCCAAATAAAAAACCTTTTCTTACCTGCCCTTTCTCACAAAATATTCTATTTTAAGGGGAAGACTAATAGTAGTGGGATACTGGCTGCTTCACTGGTCCAGTTATGTATTAGAATCAGGATTTGCATGCACATGTGGGTGTTTTCAGCCTATTTAATACCAAGCCCACATGTGCGTGCCTATGTTATAATGGTCGCAGCAATATTACATCTGCACGTACATGCGCGCATAGTATCAAATAGGCTGAAAGCACCTGCATGTGCACCCTATTTGATATGTGTGCATGCCTGTGCTTCTAAGCATATACACGCACACATCTGTTGATCTCCCCTACATGCCTATGCTCGGCTCCTTTTTTGATACATTTCACATGTTCACATAGCAGGAGATACGCGTGGCTTATAAAATCTGTTCTGCGCGTATTGGCCCAACATGTGCGTGTATCTCCTGGTTTGGGAGCACAACATGCTATTGTGTCGCACACAGCAATAAGTTGTTCTGAGCTAAAAAAAAAAATATCGTGGTTTATGATTTTTAGTTACATGAAACAGAATCTCAAAAGTTTGCATGGCCATGCCCATTTTTATTGCACCATATTCCTGCGATAAATATAGCAATTTGATGAATCTAGGCCTTAGCTGGATAAGTATCTATATTCATACTTATCAAATAAGTTAACCTTGCCATAGAACAGGTCCAACTTGGCTGGAAATAACTTACATTGCTAAGTAGCAATATTCTTGATGGGATATTCAGCAGCATAGCTATATTTAGGTAAGTTAGCTGGATAAGTCTTATCTGGTTAATTTACCTATATGTTTTGCTTTGAATATCTACCTCCACAAATTTACTAAACAATACTAACACTGGCAAACAATTCTAACACTGGGAAACAAATATTACCTTTTACTAGCTCAGAGAATCAAAGTTTATGTTCCCACTACAAAAACAATTCTAACACTCACAAATAAATACTATCTTTTACTAGCTCAGAGTATCAAAATCTAGTTTCCCAGTTTACAAACAATTCTAAAATTGGAAAACAAATACCGTAAAACTAGCAAGCAAGTCTAACACTGGCAAACAAATACATTTTTTTGCTAATTCAAAGAATCAAGCCCACATCTTGTCTCAGACAGTGGCTGGTACAGGTCACAAGCAATTACCCAACAGATCACAAAGAGTAGATCCAGTTCCTTGTTGCTCATTCCGAGAGTGGTGACTTTGCCAAATCTTTCTGGATAATAATGGTTTATGGAATTTTTCCTACAGAAACTTGTCCAAACTTCTTTTAAACCTAACTATGCTAGATGCCTTGATCACATCCTCCAGCAACAAATTACACAGCTTGATGTTGTGTTTTAAATCTGCTGCCTGTTAGATTCATTGAGTTTCCCCTAATCTTAGTACTATCTGAAAGGGAAAAATAACCATCCCTATCTATCTATTTCATCCCACTCATGATTTTATAAATCCGGGGTAGGTAACTCTGTTTTTGGAGTGTCAAAAGCAACAGATAGCTCAAGGAGGATAAGGATTGAGTAAAGGAATTTGGTTTTAGTCATAAACAGGTCATTAGAGACTTTAGCAACAGCTGTTTCTGTGGAATGCAGAAGGTGAAAAACAGACTAGAGTGGCTTAAGAATAGCTCGAGATGAAAGAAAATCAAGACAGTGGCTGTGAGTGGGATGGGATGATAGTTGGTAGGGCAGGTAGGCTCCAATAAGGGTTTATTGGGGAGCTGTGTGATCACAACATGTTTGAAGGCAGCAGAAACAGTAGCAGAGGAAAGTGATAGATTGAGATTTTGACAGATGGAAGGGATGACTGCGGTGGAAACTGAGCTGAGGAACAGGATAGGAATGGGGTTATCGGAACAAGTAGTGAATTTGGAAAAGGAGAGATGTTGTGTCTGTGGACCCTTGGGTCAAGGCAAGTTTGACATCACCTGCAGGGAGGAGCCCTGCAGGTTCTTGCCATTGGCAAGTGGACCCAGGCAAAGCAGAGACCCGTCAGGACCTTCACCTATACCAGCCCACGTTCCCCTCAGATTGAGCCTTCGGGTGCTGGGACCGAGAAGACTTAGGTGGGGTCTCTGCTAATGATAGAACAAAAGGTCCATAGTTAGTTAGTGTCATAGGCAGGCAGAGGTCAGGCATATCCAAGATCCACACAGTGGTCAGAAGCAGGCAGTGGTCTTGCAAATCTGAGATCCAGGCAGCAGTCAGAAGCAGGCAGTGGTCATGCGAATCTGAGATCCAGGCAGTGGTCAGAGGCAGGCAGTGATCATGCGAATCTGAGGTCCAGGCAGTGGTCAGAGGCAGACAGTGGTCATACGAATCTGAGATCCAGGCAGTGGTCAGAGGCAGGCAGTGGTCATGCGAATCTGAGATCCAGGCAGTGGTCAGAGGCAGGCAGTGGTCATGCAAATCTGAGATCCAGGCAGTGGTCAGAGGCAGGCAGTGGTCATGCAAATCTGAGATCCAGGCAGTGGTCAGAGGCAGTCAGTGGTCATGCGAATCTGAGATCCAGGCAGTGGTCAGAGGCAGGCAGTGGTCTTGCAAATCTGAGATCCAGGCAGCAGTCAGAAGCAGGCAGTGATCATGCGAATCTGAGATCCAGGCAGTGGTCAGAGGCAGGCAGTGGTCATGCGAATCTGAGGTCCAGGCAGTGATCAGAGGCAGGCAGTGGTCATGCGAATCTGAGATCCAGGCAGTGGTCAGAGGCAGGCAGTGGTCATGCGAATCTGAGATCCAGGCAGTGGTCAGAGGCAGGCAGTGGTCAGGTGAATCTGAGGTCCAGGCAGTGGTCAGAGGCAGACAGTGGTCAGGCGAATCCAAGGCCCAGGCAGTGATCAGAGGTAGGTGGTGGTCAGGTGAATCTGAGGTCCAGGCAGCAGTCAGAGACAGGCAGCGGTCAGGAATATCCAAAGGCCGAGCTGAGGTCAAGCCACGTATCCATTTCAGTGAAGCTGGTGGGAAGTGGTGCCAGCATGCCTTAGTGAGGTGCTTCTGTCTCTGTTCTGGTGAGCTGAAGCAGAAGATAGGCATCTATAAATCAGTGGCTCAGTGCTAGCGCTGACATTTTTTTTGTGTGACTTTTCGAGGGCTTGGCTTATTAGAGCTATTACCATAGACACAGAATGAAAGAAACCCTTTATCAGTTCATTCATGTGGGAGAAATTCAGTGTGTGGACTCCAGAGCTGGAGAAACAGCAATGCCTCGCTTTTATCATCAACTCTTGATTCTATTAAAGGATTGGGGAGTTTCTCATCAGGCTTTATTCAGTTTACTCTGCCGGTTAAAGGGTGGCTAGCTCTCATAAAGGATAAAACATCTAGTTTACTAATGTGAATCATGTACCATTGGCCTAAATCATAATCAAAGGACCAAATCTTTAAATAAAAGCACAACCCATATCACTAGGTTCCCAGATGTCAAATTCTGAATGTCAGAGAAACCCATATCAGTACTCAACACATTTTTACTGGCTGTGTCAATGCCAGCTTCATTTACAAGGTATTATCTCTTTCATAAGAACAAAGCACCAGTTGACTTGCATGAGCCCCTGCATGACCTCAGTTGTCATCAAACATGTTTGCTACTTGTTATGGAGCTTCTTTCATCTTTAAAAGGCACCAAAACATTTGTCTGAGGTCACTCGGTGAATTTCTTGACCATTTTATTTCTGCATTCCCTTCAGCATGACCTCTTGTAGAGGTCTACATGCTTTGACAGGAAAACTTTAACTAAATATACATTTTTTTTGGATGTAAATCATAGAGAATACATTCCTACTGCAACTGTCCATTATTAGAAGACAAACAGAAATTAGGAGATACACTGTTATAGAAGGAGCACAAATAACAGAGATACCAAGGGTGTCAATGGCATACCATGAAGAGCTCTGTGAAATTGTTGCTTAGATGCAGGGAATGCACTGCGAACTTGACTAGTTAGAGTTCAGATGCTATTTTGTTGACTACTGTTCTCTGCACAGATTTCCCTGTTTTGCAGGTTCTTTCACAGGCACATTTGACAATGTGTCAGATGTTCAGTCCCTTGTTTTTAAAGGCTGGGAAGTTGGGGGAAGAGGGAGTTGCATGGTTTTCTTGGAAAAAGGTAAAGCAAAACAGTAGACTACAGGCTGGCTGATAAACTGTATATAGTATGGAGAATAATATGCCTGATATCATACGATCGAAAATATAAAGTGATTACATTTATATTAAGGTCAATATTCAAAGGGTTTGTCCGGCTAACAACAAAACCTGAGGTTTGAATATTTCCGCCTGTTCTAGACAAAATTTACCCAGGTAAAAGAGGCAGAAATGGGGGCATTCCCATGGGGCAGTTTCACTTTGTTCAGAGGCACTAAAAATCAGTGCTCCTTGGACAAAGGTAGCCAGGTAAGCTTGGTTGGCAGCAGTGGATTGGCCTATCGAGGGATCAGGTATCCCCCGGTGGGCAGTGAATTGGACACTTGCCAATAGGAGGCAGCATGACCTCTGTTGTATTCCCACAGTCCGATGAATGGCTTAGAAGAGCCACTGCTGGAGCCCAGACAGCAGGGCCCAAAACTGGAGAAGAGAGTCTGCGGACCACCATTGGAGCCCAGGCCGGTGGTGGCCAAAGAATAAACTGAGAGAGGCAGCAGGCCACTGCTGGATCCCAAGCCAAAGGGTGACCAAAAACAAAAAAGAGTGGCTGCCACTACTGGCGGCAGCCAAAGAAGAAAATGAGAGAGGCCGGTGATGGTTCAGTATCTTGGTTCAAGCCCAAGTTAACAGCGCCATGTGACTAAAGTACACTCTGCCCAGGTTCTTGATGCAAGTCCAAGATGGTGCAGTTCTCAGGTATTCCTTGTACGCTCTTTTGTAGCACATTGAGAAGTTGATTGGGCTATTGCCTTCACATGCATAAAGATCCTCCTCCCAACTCCAGTGGTCTGAGGGGCAAGCACATTGCATTCACATGTGACTTGGCAGACAGGCCTTTTGCAGGGATGGCGGACATCTTGAAATAAATCATGAGAAGCTTTCAGAAGCAGAAAATTAATGAAAAAACAGGAAATTCTGGTGATCCATTCAACCAAACTTTGGAACCAGGTATGGATTCACTTTGTTTACTTGCCTTTGGGTACCTGTTTGGGAGCCATATGTAACCCCCTTTTCCTTGGGTTCACCTTCGGAGGCTATCAAAGGAGTTATTTGCATTGCTGTAGCTCCTGGAACGATCAGGGTCCTCCAGGGATTGCCAGAAGGGACCATATCAGTCTCTGGGAGGCCCAAAGGAAGGCTTACTATATAATAAAGAAGTCCAAGGTCCACACTAGGTCTTTTTTCCAAATGAGAAAATATATTGAAAGTTCAAAAATAAAACAATTCTTCACTCAAACACAAATCAGCAGAAACCTTCTTCTTCAAATAACCTTATTTGAGAAAAAATTGTACTCACTCAAATTAGCCCTAAAGTCTCCTGGGTAACATGGGTCAAAAGTTCTTTCCTGAAGCTTCCCCAGCAGGGAGACTTCAGGGCCCCCTTTCTGGATGGCAGAAGGAATCTTTGCAACAATCACTTCTGTATTAGGAGTCCTTACACTCCCAAAATCTAACTCCAACTCTCTCTTTAGATGCCTGAAAAGTATCTTAAATAACCTTCCAACAAATACACATGTCCCCTTAGAGGGCATGTACCACCTCTTGTAAATACCTTCTCTCAAAAACCATTACCTCATCCCAATGCATCTCCTGAATCCCCCTTTCCCCCTCCTTTCCAGAAAGGACCTTTCCAAAGTGCTCAAACCTTGTTACCTACCCGAGCTCTGCAATACAGAACTCTCTGTCCTTTAGATAACCTTATAGAGAGCAGGAACCCTCTATGCACACTCCTTAATGAACCTGCAAAGCTGGAGCCCACACTGATTGGTGACCCTAGTCAGGATTACATGGGGAATTATTAGGAAAAGAATGGAAACTAAAACAGAATGTCATAATACCACTGCATTGCTCCATGGTGAGACCACCTAGAGTACTGAATGCAATTCTGGTCCCCGCATCTCAAAAAAGATGTAGTTGAACTTGAAAAGCTACAGAGAAGGGTGGCCAAAATGATAGATGGAATGGCTCCCCTTTGCAGAAAGTCTAAAGAGATTAGAGCTGTTCAGCTTGGTGAAGAAATGGATGAGTGGGGATATGATATTGGTCTTTTAGATCATGAGTAAATTAGAATGAATAAATGTGAATTGGTTATTTACTCTTTCAAAAAATACAATGACTGGGGACATTCCATGAAATTAGCAAATAGTACATTTTTAAAAAATGGGAGAAAATTCTTTTGTCACTCAATGCATCATTAAGCTCTTGAATTCATTGCCAGAGGATGTGGTTAAAGAAGTTAGTGTAGCTGGGTTTAAAAAAGTTTGCAGCACAAATGAAGGTGGAGAAATGATGTGGTACACACAGTGGGTAATTCCAGGTAAACTCCAGAGCGTGGGTGCACTCTACACTGTAGACTGTAAACACCAAAAGTGCACATAAACTTCACTTGGTCAAGAATTTTCATATAAGAGTTTTTTTATTTCAATGCAGTGACTCAGGAGTCACCGCATTGAAATAAAAAAACTCTTATATGAAAATTCTTGACCAAGTGAAGTTTATATACAACACACAGTAGGTAAACCATAATATTTATTTATTTATTTTATTTATTTCAGATTTTTATATACCGGCATTCGAGACAGCAGTCACATCATGCTGGTTCACATAGAACAGGGGTGCATAGTAAACATAACTATAACAATGGTGCTGAAAAGGCAGTTACATATAACAGGGTGATAAGAACTTGGCTGAGAAGGAAGAGAAAGGACAGGTTATTAATTCACACAGGTAAACGATAGAAGATATGGTTAATCAAGGTGTAGTTGGAGATTATTTGACCATGTTGGCGTCCGGGAAAGCTTGTATGAATATCCAGGTCTTTAGTCTTTTTTTGAAGGTTGAGATGCATGGTTCTGTTCTGAGATTTGAGGGGATGGAGTTCCATCCATCCCTTTAATCCAACACTTTAATATATTAACACTTTAATCCAACACTTTAATATATTAAAGTGTTGCACCAAGATACTTGCAGATACTTACTTAAACTTCAAAAGATGAATCAATCAATATGGCAGGTGCCAAGCGACAAATTTTTAATGAGTAGATATATGTAGACGAAATACAAGTAGGTCACCCGACACAGACTGTGTTTCACCACTCCGGCTGAGACGAGGAGGGACAGAAGCCCACAGCTATAATAAATAAAGAAATAAAAGTAAATCTTTACTTTTATTTTATATTTAATATTTTATAATTTATATTCAATTTCTGACACCTTTTATATTTAATTTCTGACACCTTTTTCAATGTTCTATGTAGTATTGCTGTTTATTTTTCTATTTCAGCAACCTGGACATGCCAAGCTATATTATTTCTTATGTCACATGTTTAAATTACTAGGTATGTTGTTCTTTATATATTGTTTTGGAGTTTTAGATCTTGTAGCCTTCATTGCATTTGTTTGATTCTGTATTCTTTTATTTGTTTATTTATTATAATTTTGGGCTTCTGTCCCTCCCAATGCAGCTGGTGTGGTGAAACACTTGGTGTTAGGGGACTTACTTGTACTTCATCTACATACATCTACTCAAAGATTGATGTCACTTGGCACCTGTCTTATTGATTGATTTGAAGTTTAAGGATCCACATTTATCTTGGCGCTATACTTTAATATATTGTGATTTTAAAAAAGTTTGGATAAGTTCCTGGAGGAGAAGTTCATAAACTGTTATTGACCAGGTAGACTTGGGGAAAACCACTACTTATTTCCAAGCATTAACAATATGGGATCTATTTACTGTTTGGAATTTTGCCAGGTCCTTATGATCTGGATTGACCACTGTTGGAGACAGGATACTGGGTTGATGGACCCTTGATCTGACCCAGTATGGCAATTCTTATATTTTAATGTTCTAGCAACAGGTTAACAATTTCATGCTTCAGTTCTTTTAAAACTCTGGGGTGGATGCTATCTGGACCTGGTGATTTGTTACTCTTTAGTTTGTCAATCTGATCTATTGCATCCTCGATTGTCACAGATATTTGTTTTAGTTGCTCAGATTCTCTACCAATAAAAGAATGTTTCAGGTATCGGTATGTACCCAACTCCTCCTCATTAAAGATCAAGGAACAGAATTCATAAAATGTATCTGCTATTTTCTTCTTCTCCTTGAGCAATCCGTTTGCCCCTCGATCATCTAGCAGCCCAACTGACTCCTTCACAGGCTTTTTGCTTCAAATGTATTTGAAAAAGTTTCTATTAGTTTTTGCCTCTCTAGCAAGCTGCTTATCAGATTCTCTCTTGGCCTGTCTTACTCCTTTTTACATCTAAGTTACCACTCCTTGTGCTCTTGCCTATTTCCATTATTTGGGTCTACCTTACATTTTTTGAACAATGTCCTTTTAACTTTAACTGTCTCCTTTATCTCACAATTAAACTATGTTGGCAGTCATTTGGTCTTCCTTTGACCTTTCTAAATTTAACAATGCCCATGTCTCATGCAAACTTTTAACCTTTGCAACTGCTCCTTTGACCTTTTTAAATGTAACAATGCCCATGTCTCATGCAAACTTTTAACCTTTGCAACTGCTCCTTTTAGTTGTTTTTCTTACTAATTTCCTCATTCTATCATAAGAACATAATAATTTCTAGAGATGTGAATCGTGTGATCGATCGTCTTAACGATCGATTTCGGCTGGGGGGGGCGGGAATCGGATCGTCGCAGTTTTGTTTTTTTAAATATCGTGTAAATCGTAAATCGGGGGAGGGCGGGAAAACCGGCACACTAAAACAACCCTAAAACCCACCCTGACCCTTTAAAATAAATCCCCCACCCTCCCGAACCCCCCCAAAATGTCTTAAATTACCTGGGGTCCAGTGGGGGGTCCCGGTGTGATCTTCCACTCTCGGGCACACTAAAACAACCCTAAAACCCACCCCAACCCTTTAAAATAAATCCCCCACCCTCCCAAACCCCCCCCCCCCAAAATGTCTTAAATTACCTGGGGTCCAGTGGGGGGGTCCCGGTGTGATGTTCCACTCTCGGGCCACGGGTGCATTTGATAGAAATGGCACCGGCACACTAAAACAACCCTAAAACCCACCCCGACCCTTTAAAATAAATCCCCCACCCTCCCGAACCCCCCCAAAATGTCTTAAATTACCTGGGGTCCAGTGGGGGGGTCCCGGTGTGATGTTCCACTCTCGGCCACGGGTGCATTTGATAGAAATGGCGCCGGCGCCATTTTGGTTCCTGTTCCCCGACGTCGCGAGCGAAGGAGATCGCTCCCGGACCCCCGCTGGACCCCCAGGGACTTTTGGAAAGCTTGGGGGGGCCTCCTGACCCCCACAAGACTTGCCAAAAGTCCAGCGGGGGTCCAGGAACGACCTCCTGCACTCGAATCGTGTTGCCATTTTGCAGTACGGCAATAGGGCCATACGGTCGGTGCCATTTTGCAACGAGTATTGCAAAATGGCGCCAGCCGTATGGCCATTTTGCATTACGGCAACACGATTCGAGTCATATGACAGGGCAAAGGTAGCGCCGGCACCATTTCTATCAAATGCACCCGTGGCCCGAGAGTGGAACATCACACCGGGACCCCCCCACTGGACCCCAGGTAATTTAAGATATTTTGGGGGGGTTTGGGAGGGTGGGGGATTTATTTTAAAGGGTCGGGGTGGGTTTTAGGGTTGTTTTACTGTGCCGGTTTTCCCGCCCTCCCCCTTCCCCTCCCCCTTCCCCCGATTTACGATTTTTCACGATAAATCGTGGGAATTCCTATTATATATCGCCTCTAACGATTTTTAACGATTTAAAATATATCGGACGATATTTTAAATCGTCAAAAAACGATTCACATCCCTAATAATTTCCTCATTCTGTCGTAAGAACATAAGAACAGTCATGATCTCCCTTTATTTAATTTTTTTTTTACTTGTTTAAAAAATTATGTTCTGCTCATTTCTAGCAATTCAAGATGAATCACATCAGATACATAGTTAAAATTTTAAAATTATATGCTACAGCAGTAGTTTTGCTTAATGTTCTCTGAAGAGCGGTTATGTCGAATATGGTTGCATTAATATAATAATTATTATCAGTCCCCACCATAGTAACCCCTTGCATCAGGTCATGGGTTCCAACGAGGACATGATCTAAAATAGCTGCCCCTCTCATCAGTTCTAGGATCAGCTACTCCAGGAAGCAGTCATTTAGGTTCCAAAGAGTGCCATGGTTCATGCCCCTCTCTAGGAAAATTACCACTGCACCAGTTAGATTACTAAGGTTGGAAGTAGAGCTTAAATAAGGGAGAAAATGAAGGCCTCTCTGACAGCTAAGTTTCAGATCATGCTCCCCAAAATAATTTGTCTAGAGCAGGATAAAGCTGGGGGTTCTGAATGCAAGGAAACACTGTATATAGAGGAGGTTAATTAGCAACCATTCCCTCTATACACAAAAAAATGAGGAAACAAAATGCTAACTTTGCAGTATATGAAGTTCTTCGACCTTACTGTGACAGCATCTACATACCCAGAAGGTGGAACCAGCCAGAAACTATGCTCCGGGGAAAAAGAAGAAGAATGGCAATTCCAATTTAGTTATATAAAATGAAAAGAGAAGTGGAAGAAACAAAGGTTGTCCCAGAGGCAGGAACTCACTGAACAGGGAGGGTCTGAGCTCCTCCTATGCCAGCCATGCCCTACTGGGCATAGTAGATTGTTGTTAGAGTCCTGAAGAGAGAGTGCTAAAGCGAGAGAACTGCCAGTGAAGCACTGCTGGTGAGAGAGAGAGCGAGACCCTGACTGGAGAAGGCAGCTAACTACTGAAACTGGTCATCCTTGTTGTGTGTGTGCGAGTGGAGAGACAGTGACCAGCTTAGCAAAACACTCAGGGCCTTGTGACAATTCAAAGCCCTAACCTTTCTCAGGCAAGAGGAAGCTGTCAACCCTTGCATGAAGTTCACTGAAAAGACAACAGCTTGGTGCTTGGTCATGAGGGCAAAGCATAGGATCAGAGGAGTTTGACACAAAAGAGGGCCTTCATATTTATTTGTAGTGAAAATAAATCGGGTATAAACTTGCACTATTCATGAATTCAAATTGCTTGCCTTTGTAGTATTTCATTTTTAATACCATATACCGGAATATTTCAACAGCATGTATTCAAAGACTGAAAAGCATATGGTAGGTAATTAAAGTGGTTAGTGTCATCTTGATATAAAGCATAATTACGTTCAGAAAAAAAATGATTCTATCTAGTAAAAGAATGCTTGCTTTAAAAAAAAAACTGACAAAATGGCTCCCCAGTGGGCCTGCGATATATCTGAGTGAGTGCATTCTTTGCTTAGCACACAGCTGTGCTTTTCAAGCTGTGATAACCGCTGTTACATGGCAGACTGAAAGGAATTATCAGCAATGTCACAAGAACCCAAATATTTTACTGATAACGCAAGAGGGTGCTTTTATTCACTTCAGTAAGGACAAACCTACAAACATTAACCAAAGGAAAAATAAATATAAACAGATCTAAACATAAAAGGTACAGAACAACAACTAGCAACTATTTTATTATTATTTATTTAAAATCTTTTATATACCAATACTGCTTTCCTGGGGAAACCGTCCAAAGCAGCAAACAAACTCATAGCCCAAATTGGGTTAAAATATCACACTTAAAACCTTGACATAATCATTTCAGCATGGTCAAAATCAAGAACAATTGCAAATAGAGCTGTAGTATATTTAAGTAAAATATACAACAAGCCGTACCTTGGGACCCTATAGCAATCCATTCCTATTGTATCTCCATCAAACACTACCATGTAGAAATAAATGGAGAATACACCAGAGAGCAACATTTATATTAAGAACATTGCCACAGCTCATCACCAGTCTATAAGGTCCATAACCCTTCATATGTGGGTAGACCCTAAAAAAAAAAAACCATTATATAAATGATGATAGTTGCTCAGCTTACCACCCCACAACTGACCAGGTAAAAAGCCCTCTGCCTCCTTTGCCCCACCACGAGAATCTAATCACCTTCAAGGTTTTGGGAAGATCCATGTCTTGACCTTCTTCTTCCAAATGAGATAGTTGGTCTTTGTCTTAATATTTAATAGCAAGCTATTCAATAATAGAGGGATAGTTATTGAAAAGGTTTTGGGCCTACAGTGAATGAGTCACATTTCTAGCAGATAAAGGAACGTTTTATTAAACTACTTGGCTTGAATGCAGTTCATGACCAGACATTTATCACTCAGGCTACTTTGCTATGTAAGATGAATTAGAAGGTCAAAGCCAAGGACTTAAATTTTGGCCATGCTATAACCCCAAATCAATATAACTAGCTAACACCTGTGGAAATTCTGTTACATTTGGGGGTCTGCAGGCTATTTCCATGGACCATTACTCTCACCTCCTGGCTGGTCGTATGGGTGTGCCATGTCCCAGTGCGGGTGGTGGCTCCCTGTGAGCTGCGCCGCCACCATGATGGAGGCACTGCTGCCTCCTGATGTCAAGGGAGGCCCCCACTCTAGGGCTCTTTGGTCTGCCGGGAGCCACCGGTTTCAGGGCTGTCGCTGTCAACACTGACAGCATTCCTCCGCTCTGCTCCCCGGGCCTCCCATAGATGTGCTCACACACTGACTGGGCTCTCTTAAAGGGGCAGTGGTGGGAGCCTAGCAGAGGTGCTTCCTGATGACATCCAGCTTCTATTGGTTAAAAGGCCTTCCTGGATGCCCTTCCAATGCCTCGGCAATAAGTTGACTCCTTCCGAAGAAGTGCTTTGCCAGCATTCCTGATTCCTGATCCTGCTTCCTAGTTCCTGTCTCCGGTGTGATGTTCCTGAGTCTGTGTCTTCCGTCCTTGTCTCCTGCAGTCTGGTTTGTCTCTGGTTCTCCTCATCTGTGGTCTGTCTTCCTCTTGTCTATCTTCATGATCTCCTCATGTTCCTTTGATTCCTTGTCTTCCTCCTGTTCATCATCTTCCTTGGATTGATCTTCTAGCTTGACCTTGGACTGGACCTGATGCTGCTTGACTTCTGCCTGACACTGACCACCACCTGTACTTCATCTTCGATTGAAGTCTGCCTGCCTCCGACCTCAGTCTCATCCAGACTCTCTTGCCTGTCGCCGGTCCAGATTGGTGTCTGACCCAACTGCACTTCCAGCTATACTTGCTTGCTTCATCTACCAAGCCTTGGATTTTCACTTCATAGGAAAATAAGAACATGCCATACTGAGTCAGACCAAGGGTCCATCAAGCCCAGCATCCTGATTCCAACAGTGGCCAATCCAGGCCATGAGAACCTGGTAAGTACCCAAAAATTAAGTCTATTCCATGTTACTGTTGCTAGTAATAGCAATGGCTATTTTCTAAGTCAATTTAATTAATAGCAGGTAATGGACTTCTCCAATCCTTTTTTAAACACAGCTACACTAACTGCACTAACCACATTCTCTGGCAACAAATTCCAGAGTTTAATTGTACATTAAGTGAAAAAGAACTTTCTCCGATTAGTTTTAAATGTGCCACATGCTAACTTCATGGAGTGCCCCCTAGTCTTTCTATTATCTAAAAGAGTAAATAACTGATTCACATCTACCCGTTCTAGACCTCTCATGATTTTAAACATCTCTATCATATCCCCCCTGAGCCATCTCTTCTCCAAGCTGAAAAGTCTAATCTCTTTAGTCTTTCCTCATAGGAGAGCTTTTCCATTCCCCTTATCATTTTGCTCGCCCTTCTCTGTACCTTCTCTATCGCAATTATATATTTTTTGAGATGCGGCGACCAGAATTGTACAAAGTATTCAAGGTGTGGCCTCACCATGGAGCGATACAGAGGCATTATGGCATTTTCTGTTTTATTCACCATTCCCTTTCTAATAATTCCCAACATTCTGTTTGCTTTTTTGACTGCCGCAGCACACTGAACCGACGATTTCAATGTGTTATCCACTATGACACCTAGATCTCTTTCCTGGGTGGTAGCACCTAATATGGAACCTAATATTGTGTAACTATAGCATGGGTTATTTTTCTCTATATGCATCACCTTGCACTTATCCACATTAAATTTCATCTGCCATTTCGATGCCCAATTTTCCAATCTCACAAGGTCTTCCTGCAATTTATCACAATCTGCTTGTGATTTAACTACTCTGAACAATTTTGTATCATCTGCAAATTTGATTACCTCACTCATCGTATTTCTTTCCAGATCATTTATAAATATATTGAAAAGTAAGGGTCCCAATACAGATCCCTGAGGCAATCCACTGCCTACTCCCTTCCACTGAGAAAATTGTCCATTTAATCCTACTCTCTGTTTCCTGTCTTTTAGCCAGTTTGTAATCCATGAAAGGACATCGCACCTATCCCATGACTTTTTACTTTTTCTAGAAGCCTTTCATGAGGAACTTTGTCAAACACCTTATGAAAATCCAAGTACACTACATCCACTGGTTCACCTTTATCCACATGTTTAACTCCTTCACAAAAGTGTAGCAGAAGTGTGAGGCAAGACTTGCCTTGGGAAAAGCCATGCTGACTTTGTTCCATTAAACCATGTCTTTCTTTATGTTCTGTGATTTTGATGTTTAGAACACTTTCCATTATTTTTCCTGGCTAACCGGTCTGTAGTTTCCCGGATCGCCCCTGGAGCCCTTTTTAAATATTGGGGTTACATTAGCTATCCTCCTGTCTTCAGGAACAATGGATGATTTTAATGATAGGTTACAAATTTTTGCTAATAGGTCTGAAATTTCATTTTTTAGTTCCTTCAGAACCCTGGGGTGTATACCATCTGATCCAGGTGATTTACTACTCTTCAGTTTGTCAATCAGGCCTACCATATCTTCTAGGTTCACTGTGATTTGGTTCAGTCCATCTGAATCATTACCCCTGAAAACCTTCTCCAGTACGGGTACCTCCCCAACATCCTCTTCAGTAAACACCGAAGCAAAGAAATCTTTTAATCTTTCCGTGATGGCCTTATCTTCTCTAAGTGCCCCTTTAACCCCTCGATCATCTAACAGTCCAACTGACTCCCTCACAGGCTTTCTGCTTCAGATATATTTTTAAAAGTTTTTACTGTGAGTTTTTACCTCTACGGCCAACTTCTTTTCAAATTCTCTCTTAGCCCGTCTTATCAATGTCTTACATTTAACTTGCCAACGCTTATGCATTATCCTATTTTCTTCTGTTGGATCCTTCTTCCAATTTTTGAATGAAGATCTTTTGGCTAAAATAGCTTCTTTCACCTCCCCTTTTAACCATGCTGGTAATCGTTTTGCCTCCTTTCCAGCTTGCTCCACCCCTCTAGCCCCAGCCCCTGTTTAACTGGTCCTCACTCCCCAGCACACTCAACACGGCAAGTACTTCCCCAGCCCCAGCAGAACCAGCTCCCTTAAGCCATGCCCCCCACCCCAGTCCCATAATAGCCTGCTCCCCCACCACGCTTCCAGATATCAGATTCATTCTCTGAGGGTTAGAAGCTCTTTGCACCAAGTACACACATACAACCTTTGCACTCAGGGTAAAATACTGGATAGCCCCCTCTCACTGCTTAATTTTGTTCATTTAGGGGTAGATTTTAAAAGGAGCACACATGTACACCCGATTTTCTAACTTGCACGCGCAAGTTATAAAATCAGGGGTTGGTGCGCACAAGGGGATGCACAATTGTGCACCTTGCGCGCGTCGAGCCAAGCCGCTTTCCCCGTTCCCTTCCCCCTAATCTGACCTTCTCACTCCTTCCCCTAACCTTTCCTCCCCCTAGCCCTACTCTAACTCTAACTCCCCCCCCCCCCCCAAAAAAATGTTTATTTTATCTTTTGCGCCTGCCGGCAGCCTGCCAACACACAATCCTCCAACACAGCAGCAATGGCCACTCTGTCGGAGGCCTCTGGCCTGCCCCTCCTCGCCCCCGGACTGCCCTGCCCTGCCCCCATCCTGCTCCCGGTCTTCCCCTTTTGTAAAGCCCTTTGACTTACATGCGTCCCGGGGATTTACACGCGTCACCGGGCCTTTTTAAAATAGGCACGGCGCGCATAGACATTATTACATGCGTAAATCCTTTTAAACTCCAGTCCTTAGTGATTTAAAAATTTTAGGGGAGTAGGAATGTCCAAACTAATCTAAAGTACTTCTAATCTGTTTATTTTATATTTGTCAATGATCCTCCAGAGACTACAATTAATCTATAACTACCCGGTTACACACATTACCGACCTTGTTGTGAATTAACTCCATGTTGTTGTATCAAATAATCTATTGTGAAAATGTATAGGAAGTGGTATGTTGGCACATGCTTTTCAATCCTCTGCTGATGGAAAGAAGGGGGATGTACAAGCTGAAGCATAGAAGGCTCACAATGTCCTTTGCTAGGGCTGCTGGGAGAAGGATTCAGATGAGCTTTCTGGTTCTCTTCTGCTAGAAAGAATATGGGGGCTCTGAAAGCTCAAACCTAGACAGCTCACAGTGTCCTCTGATGGGACTGCTGGTAAAAGTATGCAAATGAGCCTATAAATTCCTCCCCTTAGTTCCGTAAACCCCCTCCTAAGACCCTGAAACATGATTTGTGTATAATATTTTACAGTTATATTCTACTGTAGTAGTTTTATAATATCTTACTGCTGCCGTTCCTTCTTATTGTTATGCCTGTTACGTTCTTTAGTCCCAGTTTCCTACGCCCTTGTTTTATGTAACTGATTATTCTCTGTTGTCACCCTTGTTTCGATGTAAACCAGCATGATGTCCTTACAAATGTCAGTAAAGAAAAACCTTAAATAAATAAATAAATAAATAAATAAATAAGTAAATAAATAAATAAATAAATGCTCTGGTGCTAGAAAGAGTATAGGGGCTGTGAAAGTCAAAACCTAGATGACTTCTAGTGCCTTTTGGAATCTTCTGCTGGGGCTGGTGGGAAAATTATGCAAATGAGCTCTCTAGTTTTCTGAACCTAGAAACTGCAGTAGCTGTACCTAGACAGCTCATAATGCCCTCTGCTAGGAAAAGTATGCAAAATGAGCCTTTAGGTTCTCTGATGCTAGAATGAGTGCAGGGGCCAGGAAAGCTGAAACCTAGAAGACTCACAGTGTCCTCTGGCATCCTCTACTGAGACTGCTGGGAAAAGTATACAACTGAGCATTTGAGTTTTCTGCTGCTGGAAACAATGTGGGGCTGTAGAAGCTGAAGCTTAGACTGCTCATATTATCCTGTGGCGTCCTCTGCTGGGGTTGCTGTGAGAAGTATGCAGATGAGCCTTTCAGTCCTCTACTACAGACACTACAGACTGACACCACTTATTCCTAAATTCATTATAGATATATATATATAGAGAGAGAGAGAGAGAGAGGTTTGCTGGAGTAGTGTGCCAGTGCTTGTGTGTCAAGAGCTGCTAGCGGCAATATTTTGTAATGACTGAAATGTGGTTGGAATTTTGACTGGGAGATCTATATATAGGGCATTGCAATCGTCCATTTGTGATGTTTAACTGCTCTGATTCCTTTCTGGAGGAGGATGGCATATATATAGAAAATTAATGTAAACAACATATGTATATAATCCATTTAAATGCCTTAATATTAAGCAAAGTTCATAAGCATCTAACAGATCATCAGGTACTTAAAAGACTTGGGGCATGGACCCATGGAGTTTGGTCCTAAATGAACTCCCCCAAAAATGTGATAATTAAATTCAACAATCACAATCAGGCTAGGGTAATCTGAATGGAGTGACCATGGTTAAAATCCATACCTCAATGTGTTGGGGGGGGGGGGAACCAGATGTTTTAGACAAATGCCTGACTGATTTTGGTAGTTGTATGGATTTTTAGAAAGCTAATGGTGGTGGTGGAGGCCAGTACTTTAACACATTCTGGGCATGCTTGGGACTGATTTAGTCAGCTAAGTTAAGATATGCAATTATAATTATAACTTTTCTGCCCAGCGCATCTGCAATATTCAGCTCCCACCTTATCTTTCCTGCTAGGCTGGTAGAAACGCCTTTTGTAATGCAGGAGGAGTACCGTGGCTTCAAATGCCAAGAGTCCAAGATGAGCGCTAGCAGCCATGTTCAAAGTGGATCATAAAAATGATTTCTAAAATGTTTTCTTTTATTCCTACTTTTCCCTGAAGCATGAATTGGCTGAATTGCTTGGAGGGGTGAAGATCACTGCACAGTGTCACTTACATTTGACCCAAATAGGCTGAGCAGGAGGCACTGCTGCCTTACCTGGCACAGTCAGGAATACTTCCCTGCATTCACAGTCCTAGCAGGAGACTGAGCAGTCATCAGATGAACTTCTGCTGCAATTTTCCTCACTATGCAGCTGACACGTTCTGCCTTTATAGTACAGAGATGTCACTTACAGATTGTGCTGACACTGGCAGTAAAGCCTGAATCCTTAACATCCCCTGTAGGAATAATGCAGATAGCATAATGTATCATTACTGTGTGATTTCAGATAGGTG